>NC_090932.1:1659073840-1659749901 GCF_040938575.1 Ambystoma mexicanum
CAGATGAAATGACTGACCGACAACCTCCCACCCAAAATAAGTCATTCCCAAATGCATTACAAAAGTTGTAGTTGAAACATAAGAATGAATGAATGCCTGTCTACATGCACAATGTACATTCCAAAATCAACACTGCAGCTACTGTGTGCCGTGTCCACCTCCTGCAACACACTGATCAGCGCACAGCACAGTGAACAGCCATTGTGTGTGATGCACACCCTGAGCATGACATCTAAGTGAAAAACTACATAAAAAACAAATTAGGCATGTACAGGATCCACAAATGGTCAGAGAACATGTGCTGCAGGGACACAGTGGGCACCAGAAGGCAAACAGAGTGTACACGTGGACATGGAAGGGTGGTTGTACATGTAGTGGATCATAGTGCAAGCGTGTGGGTCTGTAGGGACATGCACTCAACATATGCATGTGAAATCAAGTGACCATCAGTGTCGTCTACGCATCTCATGTGAACATTCACCATGTGTATACCCCAGCATGTCAAACCACAACTATCCCCTCACATCTGAAAGGTAAACACAACACATGAACAGGCATTGATCAGCAGAATACATCATGTACATAGGAAAGCACAATTACAATTTCAGGGTGCCCATCACACTGCAGGGCAAGGCAACTATCAACAACAAAACACCCCCCCTCCCTCACAAATCACCACGACCCACTGAACAACTGCACCTGGGTCATTCATCGTACATCCTTGAATTCCACCTGGCCACAGGATCACCCTTCCCCTTTGTCACCATCTCCCACCTTGTGTGTAAAAAGTTGCCAGCACCCTCATAGTCCACCTAGATTTGCAAAAGCACAAAATCCAAGAGAACTCAAAGCACGACAACACAGAAGCCAAGCAAATACCCTGCAGGCAGTAAAACAAACCAGAACAGTCTCCAGTAGATGACTTCAAGTAGCAGTACGCCACAAAGGCCAAGTACGACCACAATGATGTCAACAACCAAGGTAGCACAGAAAAACAATGTCACAACAGGATCTGAACCATGTGTGGTACATAACATAGAATGATGCAACACGAATGGATGTCTACTGTCAAAGCTCCCGTGTACAGGCACAGGAGTGGCACAAAACAACCACCCCCACCGTGGTCTGGGTGCCTGCAAGCTCTAACTCACACAGGCCTCTGAGACCCTGGAGGGGAAGGAGGGTCAGGGATATGCAGTCGGCACAGGCATTGGCATACTGGATAATGGGAATGAGGGGCAAGAGAGGGGAGTAGGATTGATACGGGAAAGTAGGGAATGCACCAAAATGTAGTACACACATTAACACATGCACAAATTGACAAAACTTGTTCACATGTACATAGCTGCAAATTACTCAAATGGAAGTCAAAGAGAAACTTATCTCTGGGGTGAGTGCTGGCCTCCTGCCTGCACACTCTCCGGTCCGGTAAAAGGAGCAGTTCAATGCTGCAAAGAGAGCCACAGTTAATAATCTGTGTGTGCCCAAACCACACAAATACACTACCAAATATGCCCCAAAGTAATAAAATACACTATAAACAGATAAACTTGTGTGGATGCTTCATACCCATACGTAGCATTACCCCTCTGAGTGTTCATACACAGTCAATGTAGTAAGTCAGGCACCAGTGGGTGCGTGGCAAATGGAACACCAATGTGTCACGATTCACACAACATGCAATGTTCCCTGTGTAAGCAGACAGACGCATATAGCAAAAACTGACTTCAGAACAAGTCCTGGTCCACCATGACCAAAATAAAGTAGCCAGTGCATGTATCAATTTCTACTTGGAAATGAAATGCACTGTACCCGAGTCTGTCCTTTGCTGTCTGTCCCTGTGAGCTGCTTCATTCCATGTCTCGGAATGCTACGTGGCTAATACAAGTGCCTCAATGGACCATAGTGGACTGGAGGGTATGTGTCACTGCCCCTGCAGGTGCCCCAGACAACTTTCACATCAACTAGCCATCAGTCCATTAACACATCTGAGCTGTATTGTGCGCTTCTACACCAATATTTGTCCAAGTTCACCGTCAGTGCTGCTAGTAAGCATGCTTGTTCAACTGGCCAGGTGGAAGGTTTGCTGTGTTGTCACCCCCCTGTGCTGCTAACCTTGCCTGGAGTCCCTTGAAACACGTCATCAATTTTCAGATGTATGAACGCAATCCCTGTGCCTCTGCCTGCGCATACATGCGCATGTCGGCAGCACCAAACGTCTGCTGATTCCAGACGTCCAATGGCCCATGTCTGCTGGCAAAGGTGGTCTTGAGGCTCATCCCCCTGCAGAAAGTGCATGAAACAAATGATTAATGCTTAATATTCATCTGTGTGTGTCTCTTCCGGCATTACATGACTGGACCATGTCAGAAACGTACATCAAAAATCACACCATCAGTCCATCTTTCACAGCAACAGTGTAATGTGCAATGTGCAATGATTTGCAACAAGCACACGTTCATTAAAGATAAGAAACATGCTACACAATGCATAGCAATGAATGTACACATGAATCTTTAAACACCCCATCTAGCAAAAGAAGAACAGTGGACAATTACACCCCAATCAGTCCCACTAGTGGTGTTAACACAAGTTCCACAGCAGCAGACATGCCACGGATATGACAGTCCATTGCCCTTGTGTAAGAGGCTGTTACACCGAACCATCCTTGTGAGCCCATGGATAAGGGAAGCAGGAGTGGCATATGTGAGTCAAGGACCCCAAGCAGCAAACACATACACAAGACAAGCTTGAAGGGCCCAGCTGGAACAGACAGTGGATGCTTTCAAAAGCCACAAAGCACCACACCGTCATATGAAAGCACAATAGACTAGCAATTTTTAACTATATTAACTAATTACACTAACTATGAAAAACCTACTTTACCTATTTAAACTAACTATCAAACAGAAACTTAACTAACTAAACTAAAAGAAAAATCAAAAATGGCCACTTACGACCCGGGGGGAGGAGGAGGCACCCAGGAGGGGGAAGGTACAGGGTGCTGCTCAACACCCACATGCGATGATGCTGAGGAAAAAAAAAACCTCCATGGGCTCAACGCCTGCACAGCCCGACCTATGTGGGAGATAGATTGTCGTCCGAGTCTGGCTCTTCCTGGAAAGGAGGACGTGGCACAGGAGCATGACCACGCCTAGCCGCAGCTTGCCCCTCGTTGGCAGCAGGTCTGCCGGACGGGTGAGCCTGGTTCTGTGTGGTGATGACATGTAGGTCTGCTTGCAGAACCTCCTGTGATACACGTGCTTCCTCTTGCAAGGTAGCACGTGTAACACGGAGTTCCTCCTGCAAGGCCTGGCTTGACAACTGATGCACCTCCCGGCAAGCATGTAGCTCAGCCGAGCTGGTACGCTCAAGCTGTGCCAACCTCTCCTCTGCCCGCTCCCTCTGGGACATCAGAAGGACACCCAGAGTGGATCTGAGGGAAGCATGCTCCTCCATCAGGGCCTTCATGTGTGCCTCTGCTTGAGCAGCAATTGCTTGATGCAGAGACGACATTTCAGCCTGGGGTGCCCTGTCTGAGGCCGCCATGCCCAGCCTGAGCGAGCGGGCCGTGGACCGTGCTGCCTGCTGCTGGTGAAGCACCTGCCTAGCAGGGGGAGCACAGATTGGGCCACACACTCCATGCTCTCAGCGATGTTCTCCATTGCTGCCCCCTGCCGTTCAGAATGGGCAGTCATGTCTTGCTCCCACTCAGTATACTGTGGTTGCACATGGCGACCATGTTGCTGGGCTTGACCCCTGTGGGACCCAAGGACCGTGTGTCCTCATTGTTTTGACACCGCCTGTGGCTGCACGACTACATGCCCCCGTCGACGTGATGTCCCAGGCACATTAGTGACTTGTGTGGAGGGTGACCCTGCGTCCCGATCCACCATGGGCGGAGGTACCAAGACTGTCTGACCCCTCAGTGCAGGTGTCGCGGACAGAGGAGTGTCCACATCAGAATCACTCACCCCTGACATATGGTCCTGATGCTCATCCAACTCGACATGGTCGTCAGAGTGTTCTTCAGGGCTGGACTCATAGGCAGCCAGAGACAAGATGGACTGTAGCACTTGGGGGTTTTCGTGGCCTACCACCCCACGACCCCCACTTGTGCCGGATTGTTGTAGTGATAACAACCCTGTGCCTGGCATGACAACGACATCCTCTGGCTCCATTGCATCATCATCTAAAAAATAGAGAGATAAAAGGTCACTACACATGTTAGAAGCACACAACACACACCGACAACAACCACATCAGGCAGACATGTGACACACAAAATAGAACCTGGTATGCATGCTGGGTCAACTTGAATTTGCTTCTGTGATTAGGCCTGTTGAAAGGTGGCAGTTTTCACTGAAGTGCGTCTATGCAGTGCAGCGAATATGTATGTTACTCACTACCTACATGGTGTGTGTCAGAAAATGTGAAGGCAGTGCAAGGTCAACTTCAGGCATCACGTGCAATGTGCATTCAATGGGTAGCATATCTACAAGCAAAGCACCCCTCCACCCAAGTGCAAAAGCAGGGATGCCTAGCATGGTCTCAAAAGACTGAGCATAGACCTGTGTATTGACAGACAGTATTGACTAGCATCAACAGCTTCATGTGAGTCAAGTGTCAACACCTTGCAAATGATGATGTGACAGTAAGCAGGACACATGATAAAACCTCTGGAGTCCACCCACGTGTGAAGAAGACACTACACCAGTTGGACAGAGTCATTGGCCTTCAAACAGGCTGAGGCCTGTGACCCTCACAGATTGTCAGACCCTAAACATGTGTGCAAGGCAGTACTGAGCCACAGTTGACATGGGAAGGCAGATGAAATGCCACGCAATTTAGGTCATCATGGACTTGTGTAACAGTGATCATCCAGTCATAGACACATATGAGCATGCGTGGAATGCACATGGAGCATGAATGGGCACTCATGTCCCTGCGGGGCATCTGACCTCTGCACAGTCCAAGTGAGACACCCCGCATCAAGTACTAAGGATGTACCACAATGGATGGTTTATAGTCATAATGTAGAAAAACAATGTAGAGAACAATAATGTCAAAAACCTATACATATAATGAAAAGAGTCAATTTTTAGAAAAAAATAATGTTGAAAAAAAATGTCAATTAGCACTATCAATAAATAAACACGAAGAGTATCATTTACTAGGGGGTCCGTCCCCACCCCCCCCACCACCCTCTCACCCCTCGTACTCAACACATTTTAATTATATATATATATTTTTTTTTTTTCGAAAAAAATTTCTAAAAAATGTAGAAAAAATTTGACAATATTGTTTTCGACATTGTTTTCTAAAAATAAAATTGACATTTTGACTTTCTACATTATTGCATTCTACATTATGACTGACCACCACAATGGATATGTCTGGCAGATTGGCCGCTGGATGTTAGCATGTACACAGGAGGCATGAACAGGGAAGTACCCAACAGCAATATTGTAGCAGACCATTGCTAAGTTGGAATTGGGGTGCAGAGCAGGGGGTTGCAGGGCAAGGGAGCATGCCTACATTGGGTACCCCCTTGCAGGCAGAGTACACATGCATGTCAGTCATGCTATGCATAGTTCCTGGGCTGATTGGAAGCTCACCCCACACTACAAATCAGAAGTGCCAGTGAGCTGGAACATGGACCGGAGGGGCAAACTGGTAACCAGCATGTGAGTAGGGTGCAAAAGTGGTGATGTGGACAGTCTCCGTCTGCTCCACATGTCCACCATCCAGCAGAGTAGACATGCATCAGGGAAGCATTGCATTACTCACACATCATAACCATGTACACGTGACATGTAGTGGCAGTCATGCACATCACATCACACAAGTAAAACACACACACCCTCGACAAACACGCATCAACACTCACTGGACTGTGCATCAAAGTCCGGAATCTCTCCCACTCCTTCGACCGATTCTGATGGTATGAACTCTGCAACGAGTGACTCATGCGGAGTGAGGTCTTCCTCCTCCGGTGCAGGCCCACCGCCAGTCACCAGAGTCAAGTTGTAATTTGAGGCACGCTTAGCCTTAGCGCTGCGTTTGAGGTCATTCCAACACTTTTTGCACTCTTGCGCCCTGCGCACCTCATGGCCGAATGCACTCACATGTTCCGCAACTTGCTTCCAGTGGGTATCATGATGGGCAGCCGTAGTCTAACAATTAGCACACACTAGCATGTCACGGCTGTGGTCCCGCACGTAGTCCACGAGGTAGTCCAGTTCCTGGTTGGAGAAAGGCTTCTTCCTCGATGCGCAGGAGGTCGTGGCTGTGTGTGGGGTCCCACCCAGTGCTGCAGGTGCAACCTTCCTCCTCTTGGATTGTGGCGCAGACCCTGGCTGGTTGATGCCGCCCTGATCAGTATGGCCAGTGGGACCGGTGGATTGAGCCAAGGGAGTGGCAGGTGGCGGGACGACCAAAGGGCTTACTTGTGTCAGTGGCAGCTGGGTGCCCTCTAATGGACCCTGTGCAGCAACATCCACTTTGGCAGGGTCATTGACAGCGACTGTGCTGGTTGGCAGACTCACAACCGGGGTGTTGTTGGGTGCATCTGCCCCTGCACTTGCCAACACCCGGCTGTTCGGGGCAGCAGATGACATTACTGCCCCAGGGACACGAGTCTTGGTCAGGGTAGCCCTGCGTGCCCCTGTGGTTACCCTCCGGGCCTGTTGGAAATCCTCCAAGGGCTCTTCAATTGTCAACGCAGCCTGCGCTGGCAGACCCTGAGCCTGGGTGGTGGTGTCCACAGTTGCACCTGCAGCTACCACTACCCTTGGGCCCGTGGCAGTCGATGAAACGGACTGCCGGGTCACACGGGCGCCAGTGCCAGATGCAGAAGCTGCATCTCCCAGAACCACAGGGGGTGGTGGCATGACTGCACCGACACATGGCACAACATAGTGCTCAAGCGGCGCACCCCTACCTCTTCCATCTCTGCGGCCACCCTGGACACTCTGGAGTTCCCCTACTCCCTGGTCACCCCTGCCATGTCCCTGACCACGCCCGCCACGAGGAGTACACCCAGCTGAGGCGCCCCTCACATTTGGAGGCCTCCCAACCATGGCACAGATGGAGTAGTGCCGGCACAGATGGAGTAGTGCCAATGGGAGGTGTACACCACAATTGACCTGGGCAATTTGGGTGAAGGGGGTGGGATGCAAGATGTTAACAGCCCCCCTGCACCTGCAAGGCTGTATGTGACCCCGGCGATGTAGTGATGGGTAAAACCGTGCACGCAACCCTGCAGCCTACGTGCGTGGAATTAGCCTCCCGCAGTACGCGGTGGCACCCAGTAACACGAAAAAAGCGTACGCGTGGGACATGCAGGCTGATATGTCCTCGAAAATGGGTGCGATACACAGGGGCACCCGCAGTGGGAAAAATAGCGTGCGCGACTCACCGTCTGACTAACACGGTGCAGAAAAACACGCATAGCCAATACCCCCAACAAAAGAAGAAAAACGTCCTCGATCACTGTGAAGATGTGATGGCGCACGAAACAACACGAAGCAGCTACACACGTCGGTCTCCACGAAAGGCATGTACAGCGAACTGCTGGCCCCGCTCACCTTTAACCCGTGCTGAGGGAAACGCCTGTGCGCGTCACGTCACTTACGCGCGTAGGCCCTTTCCTCAGATTACACACATTCACACGCGGACGTGCAGTTTTTTCACGCGTGCTGAACCACTAGGCCCACGTCACGAGGGAAACGCCCGTGCACGTACGCGCTTACGCGCTAAGGGCCTTTGGTCCAATGAAAACGCGTACATGTGCTGACGCGCTTACGTGCAAAAGGCCTTTTTTTCATGTGCCAAATCACTCCGTATCAAGCTGGCCACGCGAAAACACACGGAAGACCACGCTCCTGCCCAGAAGGCCAACTTATTTCCCCCCAGAGCCCCGAGCACGCTCCCACCTGCAATCTGCTGCTGCCTGACTGCCTGCTGCCCACGTGCCCTGCCATTTGCTGCCTGCACGTCAGCCAGGGGTGCAGTTGCTGTGACCACCCCTATTGGAACTGAAGACTCCCGACTGGGATTCCATCGCTCCACAGCCCAGCCCCAGGACCCAGTTGCCCACCTACTCCTGTCTCTGGGGTTGCCACGTCCAGCAGAACACCATCGGGCAGCACTGGCAACCCCCAGCCAGAGAGGCAGAGGGCCTCCAGCTTCAGTGCCAGGGAAGTTGGTGTCCTGGTGGAGCAAGTCCTGGGGCAGTATGATGCCCTCTTTGGAAGTTCGCGCACTGACAATGAAGGACGGACCAGGATCTGGATGGACATTGTGACTACCATCAATGCGGAGGGGGTGGCAGCCCGCGACTTACATCATATCAAGAAGCGCTGGGAGGACTTCAGGTCCAGGACCCTCAACAAGGCCTGGTGCCTCGCAAAGGCAGTGGATGCCAAGGGGCGCCGGGGCCAGCTGTCGGACCACCAAATGAGGGTCCTGGAATGCATATGCCCTGCGCTCTACGTCCAGATCCTTGAGAGGCAGACCCGTCTGGAGTCGAGCGGTAAGTGTACATGCAGAGTGATTGGACGCTGTGCATGTCGTGGTGTGCCAGTAGTGTGCAGGTTGCACATGTGTTTTTGTAGGGCCATGTAGGGATGTGTATGAACATGGGCATGAGGCTGCCACATGTGTGTCCTCCCATGTGTGAGACACATTGATGGTGTATGTGTTGGTAAGCATGCTGGACAAATGCAGGTGTGGGAGCACACATGTTTGAATTTCTGTGTATGTACATTGTCATGGTTGTGGCATGGATAGTGGTTCCTAATGCATGTATCTGCACTGTGTACATGTGCATGTGTGTGTACTTGAAAAGTGTGCAACTGTGATGCAACATGGATGCATGTGACACTGATATGTAGAAGGCTGAATGGCAAATCTGACATGTATGGCAATCTCATCACTGCAACAGTTGGAGGAGATGTAGACATGTATGTAAATGTGGTGGCGTGTGTGCATGTCTACTGCACTCCCTGTACTTCATGTGATGTCTGGCTCACCTTTGGATGCTCATGCTGTTGTATGTGTATGGATGGTGCTCGCTGTTGTGATATGGCTGTGGAATTGCTCATGTGTGTGAGTTGAAATGACATGTGTGTTGGGGATTGTGATGCCATGTCTGAAGTTTGACACTGCCACTCATGTGCAACTGTCATGTGTGTATCAGTCCATTGTACAGTCCCTGGATGCCTGTGTCCTATCTCTCCCTGTCTGCAGCGTCAACTGATCAAGAGGACGGAGAGGGTGCTGTGGAGCACAGCAGCAGGGATCGCACCGCTAGCCGGAGACGCAAGGCCCGGCTCCCCTCCCAGGTTGTCATCTCGTTATGGAGTGAGAAGTCTGGTGCCGCGTCCCAGGCCGCAGCTGCCGAGGGTAGGTACAAGAGGCGGAGGTCGGAGTGGACTCCTCGGCAGCAGAAGGGGCAGCTGAGACCCCACAGGTCCGACGGAGGAAGATGGCATGGAGTCATCCAGGTTGGTGGGGGGTTTGGTGGAGGAGGAGGCCGTGCAAGGGACAGACACGGGGTCTGGAGGTGGGGATTCCACTGGTGATAGTGGTGCAGTGCAGGGGCAGGGACAGGAGGCAGGGACAGGCCACCGCGGAGGTACCTGTGTGTAATCCTGTCCCCGATCCTGTGACTGCATCATCCTGCACCAGCAGGGATGCCTACGTACAGACCCATTTTCAGGGAGTGGATCTGCTTACAACTGGCCTTGCTCTCCCTGCAGACTTGGCTATCCGGGACCGGGTTGAGCCTGTCCTGAGTGGGATGGCATTGCGTCAACGGGGCATGCAAGGTGACCTGCAGTGTTTTCGTGAGGACACTGCACGTCATCTCGAATGCCTCGTTGACCACGTTGACCTACTGGGATGGGTCACCAGGGCCGGATTACTCCGTTTGCTGGACCTTGTTCCGACCCCCTCCTCACCTGAACCCCCTATGCGCCAGTCGTCCTCCATGCCTTCTTCCCACCCATGTATCACCTGGGTACCCTGTGGAGCTGCCTCTGACGCTGCGGCCAGGCTGGTGGAGGACACATCCCTGCCACAGTCAGGAGTCGGACGTCCAGCAGGGGTGGCCACCTCAGCAACTGCACCCCAGCCAGAGGAGGATGTGCAGGCAGCAAGAGCCAGGGCACAGGCACAGCAGCAGCAGCAACAAGGTGGGAGCCATGATGGCTCGGAGCCTTCAACATCGGAGGGGCAGGCATCGGCCAGAGGGCAGGAGGACCCAGGACTGGAAGTGTCTTCCATGTGGCAGCAGTTAGGCCATGCTATAAATGCGGAGTGGCGGCGGGCAGAAGAGGCGCGGCTCACCATGGTCAGGGCGGAGTTCTCCATGCGTCGGATGTTGAGGCGGGCAGAGTGCCTTGAGGCGACTCGCAGGGAGTTGGAACAGGCCATGAGTGTCTCCCTGCGAGACCTCGGGGCCAGGGCAGAGGCCCGCCTCCGGGACATCAACATGGAGTTCGATGATGCCATGGCCCGGGACACCACAGAGTGAGCCGCAGGACTTGCCAGCCGCCATTGTATATAGTTAGATAATGTTAGGTTTCCTTTTCTTTTTTATTTTGGTTGTGCTTGGACAATGCACCATGTTTTTGTATACAGTTTTTTATTAGGTAGTATTTTTGGTAGGTTTCATTTCATCAGTGGGCTCATGGACCCTGGGTTGTTCATTTGTACATAGTTCACCATTGGATTATTCTTTTTTTTTTATTTTCACCATGGAGCAATGGTTTTCACTTTCTTTTTTCCCTTGGATTTGCTTTGTTGGACTGTGACTTTGGACACCATTTCTTTTGGATTTCTTTGGATTATGATTTATTGTTTTTTATTCTTTTACGGACATGCAGCATTTCTTTAATTATTCCCATTGTTGTGTGTTTTTTTTTTATTACATTCATGTTGTGTTTAATACATTCTTTTCTTCATACTGCGTTGTGTGGTATTATCTCATTGGTTTCATGCATGTCATGATATGGGTTTTCACATTCACTTGCCCCCATTGTGTGTGTGTGACGGACATGTTTTCATTTACATACTTGCCTTTGGGGTTGTATCATGTAATTGCCTTTTCTATGTGGGTGGATGCAATACTTGGTTGGGTCTTTGGGCTGGGGAGGCTGGCCATAAGGGCCATGATTGAGGATCATCATGATGTGGGGGCAGGGGGACATGAGTGGGACATGAGTGGGGGCCTGCTGGCAGGTGCCCCGCACTGCTGGGGGGTGGGGGTGCAGGTGGACATGAGTGGGGGCCTGCTGGCAGGTGCCCTGCACTGCTGGGGGTTGGGGAAGCAGGGAGACATGAGTGGGACATGAGTGGGGGCCTGCTGGCAAGTGCCCCGCACTGCTGGGGTGTGGGGGTGCAGGGGGACATGAGTGGGGGCCTACTGGCAGGTTCCCTGCACTGCTGGGGGGTGGGCGTGCAGGGGGACATGAGTGGGACATGAGTGGGGGCCTGCTGGCAGGGGCCCCGCACTGCTGGGGGTTGGGGGTGCAGGGGGACATGAGTGGAGGCCTGCTGGCAGGTGCCCCACACTGCTGGGGGTTGGGGATGCAGGGGGACATGAGTGGGACATGAGTGGTGGCCTGCTGGCAGGTGCCCTGCACTGCTGGAGGGTGGGGGTGCGTGCAGGGGGACATGAGTTGGTGATCAGTAGTGCAAGCTGACATGTGGCTTGGCTGGGGGGCATGACCATGGTGGATGGGCTGCCTGCGGGACATGAGCAGGGGTGCAGGGTAGTCCTCTGTGGTGTGGCCTGCCTGCAGGGGCCGTCGAGGGTGTAGAGGAACACCTGGGAGGACCCACACTGGAGGACCCACACTGCCAATTCACGTGTAGGACTCCCCGCGCACCCCCGAAATACACGTACCCTGCTCATATCGCGTGTGAGACTTCACGCAAACCCCAGTTATACACGTATCCCACTCGCACAGGGCCAATCACATGTGAAACTTCCCGCCAACCCCAGTAATACACATACCCCACTCGCACAGGGCCAATCGTGTGTGAAACTTCCCGTGAACCCCAGTAATACATGTAACCCACTCCACAGGGCCAATCGCGTGTGAAACTTCCAGCAAACCCCCGAAATACACGTACCCCACTCGCACAGGGCCAATCGCGTGTGAAACTTCCCGTGAACCCTAGTAATACACGTACCCCACTCGCACAGGCCCTTTCGCGTGTGAAACTTCCTGCAAACCCCAGTAATACACGTACCCCTCTTGCAAAGGGCCAATCGCGTGTGAAACTTCCCGCAAACCCCAGTAATACATGTACCCCACTCGCACAGAGCCAATCGCGTGTGAAACTTCCCGCGCACCACCGAAATACACGTACCCCACTCGCACAGGGCCAATCGCGTGTGAAACATCCCGCAAACCCCAGTAATACACGTACCCCACTCGCACAGGGCCAATTGCATGTGAAACTTCCCACAAACCCCAGTAATACACGTACACCACTCGCACAGGCCCTTTCGCTTGTGAAACTTCCCACGCACCCCCGAAATACACATACCCCACTCGCACAGGGCCAATCGCGTATGAAACTTCCCGCGAACCCCAGTAATACACGTACCCCACTCGCACAGGCCCTTTCATGTGTGAAACTTCCCGCGCACCCCCAAAATACACGTACCCCACTCGCACAGGGCCAATCGCGTGTGAATCTTCTCGCGCACCCCCGAAATACACGTACCCCACTCGCACAGGGCCAGTCGCGTGTGAAACTTCCCGCGAACCCCAGTAATACACGTACCCCACTCGCACAGGGCCAATCGCGTGCGAAAATTCCCGCGAACCCGAGTAATACATGTACCCCACTCGCACAGGGCCAATCGCGTGTGAAAATTCCTGCGAACCCCAGTAATACACGTACCCCACTTGCACAAGGCCAATCGTGTCTGAATCTTCCCGCAAACCCCAGTAATACACGTACCCCACTCGCACAGGCCCTTTCACGTGTGAAACTTCCCCCGAACCTCAGTAATACACGTACCCCACTCGCACATGACCAATCGCGAGTGAAACTTCCCACGAACCCCAGTAATACACGTTCCCCGCTTGCCGTGCTGGTACAGGGTTAGCGCAGCCCTTTGCGCTGGATTGGGGATTTTGATGGCTTTTCCCTGCGCGAGGGGCGTTCTTGGGGGCATAACTGGTGCCGCTGCAAGGTCGCTGCGTCACTGTGCGCCACGGCTGGTTTTGGTAGCTAAAATCCATGAATAGGTTGTGCGCAGAAATGGATTTTAGCGCACGCGGTTGGCGCAGAGATTCGCACGTGCACACTGTGCGCCAGCCGCATGCGCCACTTGTGGGCTAAATTCTATGAATTACCCCCTAAGCCTCTTACTTAATCCTTACCTCAATAATGTCGAGGCGTGGAAACAGTATTGAGTATGTCTACTCTCTGGGCCCATCAGCCGGCCCCTCTACTAGAAGCTCTACAACACACGGGACCAGGCTTTACGATGACATTTTGTCAGCTCTGCTCATTTTTACACCTATAAAAAAACTACGCTAAGAATGGCAATGCATATGCCATTACCGCCATCCCCCCTGAACCGAGTGACTCTCTTTTGTTGGAAACTGAGGCAGTTGCCCATTCATGCATGCTATCTATAAGAGGCCATGGCCAGGCATCTCAGGGGGAAGCATTGGCCCCCCGCATGCCCGGAGCAGTGTCGAGGGAGGAGGCTGAGATTATTCCAGAGTCCTCCTTCCTGGACACTCCACCAGACTTCTTTTCAGCAGAGGTAGACTTGGGGGACTTAACACAGCATTTGCAGGTTATAACTAATCCATTAACCACTGACTATTCAGGACAAACATCTGAAATGGGGAGGCTTTATTCTCCACACTCCAAGAATTAAAAATTCACTCTACTCGGTTCACAGAACTATGAATACTGACGGAGAGACAGATATCTCAAGCAAAGTCTGGCATAGAAGCATTAGAACTTTTACCTACAAACATTGTGACTAAAATGCTAGCCCTTGGCATACTTTCTAACAGGGAAGATGATGGAAAACTTGAATCAAAAGATGGGGCCTCTACTTCACAGAGTATTCACTTACAAAACCCTACAGCTCTGGAGCATTTAGCTAGGAATAAAGAACTGGTGGAGAAGGAGGGGGGGGTGGATCCCAAAAATAAAAACAACAAAAACAAAAATAATAAAAATATTAAAAGAAATAGGAAGGTTGGAAATTTAACCGTCTTTAATAGAAGAAACAAAACCTCCAAAAATACCTGGAGAAATGTTATAAGAGAGGAAAGGATACAACCCTCGGATCATGATGCAGAAGCAATCGAGCCTCTAGACACGACAAGCAATCTAGAGGCGGGAGCGTATAGTCTCCCAACCAATTCTCTATCTGAAGAAATGACACATAAAACCAATACGCCCAGAATAAACCTGGATATTAATAAAAATAAAATAACTGAAAAGGACAAATTGGTCCATATGACAGATCAGAAAGAAAGCTACGATCTTTTTCTGAAATCTAAAATATATAATCAAGGACTTGCTTCTCCTCCACTGAATCCTTGTGCAATTGAGTTCCAGGAGTGGGGCCTTTAAAGAAAAAAGATTTGGTGGAGGTCCCCCCCAGGAAGAATGATTCACCATCTAGTTCCATAGATAAGATTACACTGAGCAAAACTGAGCTAAAATTGCTAATTAATACAGCAGTTGAAGAGGCACTGAAGGGCAGAATATCTTTGGAGATGCAAGAGTCTCAACTCCCTATTGGAATTGAAAATGTATCTAACCTCCACAATCAACAAGAGATGCAGGAATATGCAAACGAGCCCAAGACCTTAGATTCTATCCTCCCCCCCATTCCTGAGGTTTTGGAAAAAATGCCTATCGGTTTGCAGCCCCTTATTCCACCTCCAGTTCCCCTTTCTGGAAGGATGAGGGAGGAAGAGGAGACAAGGACACCTAAAAACTATATGGATACTGCACTCAAACATATTCCTTGGAGAAAGCTGTGCTGCTTAAATTCCCCGAGCATTTCAATTTATCCATTATTTGATTGTGGTTTTCAACCAGTTATGAACAGAAATAGAGCCTTGCAACTTCTAAATGATATCACAGCCCTCACAAATTTGACCTCTGCTGACATCAAAAGGATGGACTTTATACATCCTCACTGCTATGACCACGTCAGAATAATCTTTCATTCCAAATTGGTATACCAGAATATTCTATCAGAACTTGACCAGTTGGGGGGATGGGGGGCCGAGGGAGCCAGAGGTGCTGCAAATTTTTTAAATGTGAGCTGCATAATTGCTAAGAAGTGTGTGCTGCAGGGCTGGAAGTCCCACCCTCCCCCACATTTCAGAAATGGTTGAACTTATTAACATGGGGCCTCATTACGACCCTGGCGTTAAGGGTTTAACGGCGCCGTAAAAGGTGTCGGCGCCGTTAAACCCTTAACGCCTGATTACGAGGTCCCTTTGCGGGACCCGACCTTAAAGCCAACTTTTAGCAGGCGTTAAAGTAGGGTGCCACAAAGGGACCTTGGTGCTAAGTACAGTGCCGCAATTTGCGGCACCGTACTTTGCGCCTTCCCCATTCCCATTGAGCCCTATGAGGCAAAAATGGGAATGGGGAAGGGCCCATGGTGAATGGGGAATTACCGCCCTGCCAACCTTGGAATGGGGCGGTAATTCCGCCATTCCCCATGGCGGACCCCGGCATGGACTATGGTGCTAATAGCACCATGGTTTAGCGCCGGGGTCGTAATGAGGCCCATGGTCTCAGAACTGTGAGGAGGAGTACCTCACTACCCTCCCGGCCCACTCCCGGCTTAAAACATCTGGTCCCTCTTTAACAGCTATCTTAACAGCCTAGATACATCCTCCTCTGAGGACACCTCATCGCCATCATCTTTATAATATGCTACAGCTTTGGACGCTTCATGATGCTGTATTTCTGACTGTCTTTGTATTACCGTTCATATGTACCACTGTACTCAGTTGAAAATGTATTGTGTTACTTCTGGCTGCTCTGATGTATGCGTAAGCTATTCTCCTCTGCCAACAAAAATAAAAGTTTAATAAAAAAAAAAGAACTTGACCAGTTGAATAAAAGGGAATTCGATATACTCATTTTTGGGGATGGCATACAACAGCTAGAAGCATCGAGCTTAAATGATTTTTCTAGATCGGGAGGCATGGGAGAACAAGCACAAAAAAAAAGAGTCAGAGAGCCTCCAGGAACAGGATCCAAGCTGGAGATGGCTGGCCCTGAGCCTTCGAGACTCTATTGCCCGATTGCAAAATCTCAAATACTAGATATAGACGCAAAAAGTATATTTACCATCCTATCTTGGAATTCACGAGGGAATACCCATTTATTCTCCTCCACTCAATTATGCCAATTATTAAGAACAAAAAACATTCTATGCATACAGGAGACATGGATGACCTCACCCGCTCAGATGGATGGATTTGAATGTCATCATCTACTAGCCTCCACGGGGAGAAAAGGCCGTCCTCAACGTAATAGAAATCTTTACCATCCTTTCAACGGGTTTGGGAGCACTTGTAAAGTTTGAGAATTCCATCCATGTACTAATTTGGAACATATACTGGTCACCAGGATCAAATCTATATGAAATAACCAGCAAAATGGAGTAGATTATGGAGAAATGACTTTGTAGATATCCAGAGCTGCAAATTTTCATAATGGGGGATTTTAATACAAATATGCTCAAGCTATCAAAGTGTAGCTCTACCGAATACAGCTCCTCTGAACATAATGGGTGAATCCCTGGGAATCACTGATCTCCAGACTAAAGGTTTGACATATAAAAAGTGTGGCCTATGTTGTTCAAAACCTGGGGGCTGAAATCTGTTCATGAAATACTGAACCTAGAGAAGCCATACATCACTTGGACATCAGGCGCTAGGTCATCCGCCATTGATTACATTTATGCATCAGTAGACATTTTTAGCCAGATTGAAAGCTTTAGACTATCTCCTAATTTAAGGAGCGACCACAAGATGCTCAAACTGAATCTGCTCATTCCAACAGTAAAGGTAATGCCCAAGCAGATGTCTGGTAACTTGGTTCTAAATCCGGGAAACAATAGGATTATTTGGCATCCCGGAAACATACAGGCATGCAACAACCTATTTTGCAAAGATCACAATGACTCCACATATGAAGAAAAAGAAACAAGGTGCACACATGATCATTTTGAACTCTATATAAAATCACACATTGAAAATTTGATTAAAAACATGGAAAAATTCCCACCCAAAAGACATGTACACAAGTACGATGCAATAGTGTATTCAAGGAAGATTCTACTACGACGAACTCTAAGACAAATACAGTCTTTAAATATCTCTGAAAATTGCAGAAGAAAGGGGGCCAAATATGCCAAACAGGTTTACAAAAATTGGATCAAAAACTATAAATTTAAGCTGTTACAAACAGATAATGAAGAAATGCTGTCCTCCTTAAAAAGCAATTCAACTAGACAGTTCTGGCAGCTCATAAATAAAACATCCAAATCTGATTTTGTACGAAATCTTAATCCTATAGATGAACAGACATGGATAGCCCATTATAAGTGCCTATATGCAGATAGAGACCATGTAGAATATTCATGATATAGTCGAGAAAACATGCAATGGCCGGGCAGCTTCTCAATTGATATGATCAGAGAGACGATAATAAAGGCTAGTTCATCTGGAGCCGCTGGCCCCAATGGCCTATCCAATATTCTTTTTAAGGGCAAGCCACGCAAATGGGCAAAAGCTTTATTTCTCCTTTTTGAAGACACAGGCTGAACAAAGTGTATCCCTGCCTCATGGAATATGATCTATACTATTCCAATCTATAAAAAGGGAGACAGATCTATACCATCAAATCATTGGCCAATAGCACTTTTAGACTCTGACTCCAAAATATATGCTAGTCTCCTCCTCCAATGAATAGAAACATGGGAAACTACCAAAAAAATCAATTTGTCATCTCAATTTGGATTCAGAAAATGCATTGGAACTTTGGATGGTGGACTGGTGATTTCTCTGCTTCAAGTATTGGGCTGGCAAAAAGGGGCGAGTCCGGTATATCTGGCAAGTATGGATTTGTCCCTTGCATTCGATTTGGTGAATCGCACAATACTTTGGAGGAAGTTGGCCGCAATGGCGCTACCCCGAGATCTTCTAGATGCCTTGATCCATTTGCACGAAGGCTCGATGATACAGATTAGATTATACCATGAAGGTCATTTTTCCGCACCAATTAAGGCCTCCAATGGGCTTCGACAAGGATGCATTTTCGCCCTGACCCTATACAATTTATACACGTCTGATATAGGGCCGGCACTAGAAAATGCCTCTCTTATACTACCAAAGTTGGAAGGCAAGAACATGTGCTGGTGTTCCTACGTTGACGACTTTTTACTGTTTGACATGTCCCCGGTAGGACTCCAGCACTTTTTATCAGCTTTTGCAAACTATATGGCCAACAATGGCCTAGTTGTGAATCCACAAAAATCATTTATTTTATGCTTGAGTGGAAAGAGAAGACCCATATTAAAAACCTGGTCTATGGATAAGCAGAAATTGCTCATCAAAAATTCTATGATTTACTGTGTTTTTTTTTGTGAATGCAAAGGCAAATAATATTTCTTTTCTGAATTACTTCCTGTCTAAGGTCAAACTCTGCATTATACAGCTGCGCGTAGTTGACCACAAATTCGGAAGTTACTCATACACTCCATGCCTCAGATTTTACAAACTTAAAGCCACTCCAAAAATTCTATATGGAAGGGAAATCCCCTTTATAATGGGCAAATTAGATGTGAATAGACTAGAAGCGACTATCCTTAGGAAAATGATTCTTTACGTACCAAAATGCGCCCCCATAGCAGCGATTCGCTGTGAATCTGATCTGCAATTATTTAAGAGCATTGTGCAGTGGAAATGTCTATTGCTGTTCCGTAATCTTTTAGTGCAAACAGAAAATAACCTGTATAATGAACTTTCAGATATGCTGAAACAGGGTATACCTATCAATGCTTTTGACCAAATTATTGGAATTGTGTAAAACACTATTTAATAGCATTGGAGCACATGTGATCACTCTTATAGTTAAGCCTAGTAAAGTGAAACAGCTTTTGCAAAATGTCGATTGGGCGATGACAACTAACAAATTATCCCAATATAGATTGTACGTTCATATGATATCCCATTATAAATATATGGGATCTATGGAACCCTATTTATATGCTTTTCCGAATAGAGGGTGGAGACATTTTTTCATGAGATTTAGATTTAACGTCCTGCTTACCGGGGAAATAATAATTACTGCAAGAACAAAACCGATATGCCCTATGACATGGTGCAGACACTGTAATGAACATGATGCAAAGGAAACATTGAGACATTTGTTATTAGAATGCCCAATTCTGGCTCCAAAGAGACTGTCTTATTTTGCCTGTTGTCTGGAAATGTATGCTATTTGACAACAAAGTTTTGTTACATCTAGCGATGATCAGATTTCTTAAAACAGATTGTGGCCTAACGTAAATTGCCCTCTGTGTATGGTGCTATTTTATTTTAATTATTTTTCTTCTCAGAATATTTTTAGAAACAATGTTTTAGCAATAGTAATAGTAATTATGTTTAAATTTTAGATTAAGTGTACTATTTTTTATTGCTTGTTCTTCTGTGTTCTATTTTGTAAAGGTTTTGTTTCAAAAACATATACAAATAAATAAATAAATAAATAAACACTACAGCAGTGACTGGAAAGTGCCTTTCCCCATGCCTACACAAAAGCCCAAACCGCTGGCATTGCCAATGCTTGTTTGAGATGCTTACATCAGGAGGTGACTTGGCAGGAGAGGAAGTGCAGTCTGTGGATCCATTGTAGCAGCAAGGAAGCCAAGTAATAGGTTCCCTTTTCAATTGTCTTTAAGCCAACACGTTTACTTACCTACTAATCCTGCCCTCATTTTTAGTAGTATTACCAGAAGTAGTAGGTCTACTATATAGTAATACTGCCACAAATAGTACCATTATTACACGCAGCAGTAGGTGCTCTAATACCAGTCATGCTACTGCAAATAGTGATAGTAGTATTCTTAGTAACAATAATCCTTTTAGTAGTAGTATTTACAGCAGGTTTGTAGTACTACTACAAGCGGCAGTAGTAGTATTCTTAGTAACAATCATAGTGTTAGTAGTAGTATTTCCAGCTGGTTAGTAGTACTACTACAAGCAACAGTAGTAGTATTCTTAGTAACAATCATAGTGTCAGTAGTGGTATTTCCAGCAGGTTGGTAGCACTACTACTAGCAGCATCAGTACTGGTAGTAGGAAGAACAGCCATAGCAATCTACTATTACTACATTTGGAAGTACCACTGCTACTAATACCACCTGACAGTGTTAGCACTACTACTGTTAGTGGTAATATTATTACCAGTACTAGCAGCACCACTACCAGTAGCAGCAATTATACTAATACTACCACTACTACAGTACCACTATAACTAGTAAGACATGTACTAGTAGTAATACTACTATGGCCAGAAGTAGTCATAGTAATAGTAGCAGAACCACAACTATTGGTACTAGCAGTACAACATCTGATACTGTTACACATACTAATACTGCTGTTGCTGATGAGGTAATAATACTGTTACTGGCAATAACCTGTCTACTAATACTGCTGATAGGACTACTAGTAGTACTCATAGTAGCATTGCTAGTGGTGGTGCTACTAGTACATGTATCCCTATTGCTGGTCGCAGTAGTAATGCTAACACTACTGCTGACAGTACTCTTGGTCTTAGTGCGAAAGCTGCTGCTGCAAACACAATTAGTAATAGTAGAAGCAGCAGTGTTAATACAACTAACAGCACAAATGCACTACTGCCACCAGTAGGAGAATATGACTACTGGCAGTGGCATTACTGTAACTACTGCCAGCAGTGCTAATAGTAAGACTGCTACTACTGGAATTAGAACTGGAAATAATACTATTGTTACTAAAAGTACCGCTACTGGTAGTAGCAGTAATGTTCTGTTGGCAGTAGTGCTAATAGTAGCACCACTACTTCGGGTTCTAGTACTGTACCAGGCATGCCTCCAATGGATTTGCGCCCCAGGTGTCCCTGTGTGCTAAATCACGTGGGTTTATTATGGACAGCAACATCTCCTTCTGGGAATATATCAATAAAAAGCCCAGAGTGCCTGATATGACCTAGCATGCCTCCTCTGATACCAGAACCATTATCCAAGTCCGGGACATGTCATCCCTTGGTGGAGGGAACACCCTATTCACCGGTGTCCTGTGCACACGCCTGCCCATCCCCACGTCCTGCTGCACGCCTCAAACGAAGAAAGTTGAACGACATGGCAACCCATCCCCGGCGCCACGATACTCTTCAAAACTGCCTGCATCACAGATAAGGCAACTGACTGACTGAGCACCCTCCTACCTAGCCGCAAAGCAAGCAGGCCTGGGTGGGATGTGCTCCTCAAGTAACCAGACCCTATGAGGCTCTATGCGGGCAGGCCTGGGAGGCCCTAACTCCCTTTCCCTCCATGAAAGTAGGGGCGGCACTACATTACTTAAGGGGCGGGACTGCATTACCCAAGGAGCGGGATTACATTACCCAAGGAGCGTGACTCCATTACCCAAGGAGCGGTACTACATTACCCAAGGAGCGTGACTACATTACCGAAGGAGCGGGACTACATTACCGAAGGGGCAGGACTACATTACCGAAGGAGCGTGACTACATTACCGAAGGGACGGGACTACATTACCGAAGGAGCGGGATTACATTACCCAAGGAGCGTGACTACATTACGGAAGGAGTGGGACTGCATTACCGAAGGGGCAGGACTACATTAGCGAAGGAGCGGGATTACATTACCCAAGGAGTGGGACTACATTACCGAAGGGGCGGGACTACATTACCGAAGGAGCGGGATTACATTACCCAAGGAGCGTGACTACATTACCGAAGGAACGGGACTGCATTACCGAAGGGGCAGGACTACATTACCGAAGGAGCGGGACTACATTACCCAAGGAGCGGGACTACATTACCGAAGGAGCGGGACTACATTACCGAAGGAGCGGGACTACATTACCGAAGGGGCAGGACTACATTACCGAAGGAGCGTGACTACATTACCAAAGGAGCGCGACTACATTACCGAAGGGGCGGACTACATTACCGAAGGAGCGGGATTACATTACCCAAGGAGCGTGACTACATTACCGAAGGAGCGGGACTGCATTACCGAAGGGGCGGGACTACATTACCGAAGGAGCGGGATTACATTACCCAAGGAGCGTGACTACATTACCCAAGGAGCGTGACTACATTACCGAAGGGGCGGGACTACATTACCAAAGGGGCGGGACTACATTACCAAAGGGGCGGGGCTACATTACCGAAGGAGCGTGACTATATTACCAAAGGGGCGGGACTACATTACCGAAGGGGCTGGGCTACATTACCGAAGGAGCGGAACTACATTACCGAAGGAACAGGACTACATTACCGAAGGGGCGGGACTACATTACCCAAGGAGCGGGACTACATTACCCAAGGAGCGGGACTACATTACCCAAGGAGCAGGAGTACATTACCCAAGGAGCGTGACTACATTACCGAAGGAGCGGGATTACATTACCGAAGGGGTGTGACTACATTACCGAAGGAGCGGGATTACATCACCCAAGGAGCGTGACTACATTACCGAAGGAGCGGGACTGCATTACCGAAGGAGCGGGACTACATTACCGAAGAAGCGGGATTACATTACCCAAGGAGCATGACTACATTACCGAAGGAGCATGACTCCATTACCCAAGGAGCGGGACTACATTACCCAAGGAGCGTGACTATATTACCGAAGGAGCGGGACTACGTTACCGAAGGGGCAGGACTACATTACCGAAGGGGCGGGACTACATTACCGAAGGGGCGGGACTACATTACCGAAGGAGCGGGATTACATTACCCAAGGAGCGTGACTACATTACCGAAGGAGCGGGACTGCATTACCCAAGGAGCGGGAATACATTACCGAAGGAGCGGAACTACATTACCGAAGCAACAGGACTACATTACCGAAGGGGCGGAACTACATTACCCACGGAGCGGGACTACATTACCCAAGGAGCGGGACTACATTACCCAAGGAGCAGGAGTACATTACTGAAGGGGCGGGACTACATTACCGAAGGAGCGGGATTACATTACCCAAGGAGCGTGACTACATTACCGAAGGAGCATGACTACATTACCGAAGGGGCGGGACTACATTACCGAAGGGGCGGGGCTACATTACCGAAGGAGCGGGGCTACATTACCGAAGGGGCGGGGCTACATTACCAAAGGGGCGGGACTACATTACCGAAGGGGCGGGACTACATTACCGAAGGAGCGTGACTATATTACCAAAGGGGTGGGACTACATTACCTAAGGGGCGGGGCTACATTACGCAAGGAGCGGGAATACATTACTGAAGGAGCGGAACTACATTACCGAAGGGGCGGAACTACATTACCCACGGAGCGGGACTACATTACCCACGGAGCGGGACTACATTACCCACGGAGCGGGACTACATTACCCAAGGAGCGGGAGTACATTACCGAAGGAGCGTGACTACATTACCGAAGGGGTGTGACTACATTACCGAAGGAGCAGGACTACATTACCGAAGGAGCGGGACTACATTACCGAAGGGGCGGACTACATTACCGAAGGGGCGGGACTACATTACCGAAGGGGCGGGACTACATTACCAGAGGGGCTGGACTACATAGCCGAAGGAGCCGGACTACATTCCGAAGGGGCGGGACTACATTACCGAAGGGGCAGGACTACATTACCGAAGGAGCAGGGCTACATTACCAAAGGAGCGTGACTATATTACCAAAGGGGCAGGACTACATTACCGAAGGAGCAGGGCTACATTACCAAAGGAGCGTGACTATATTACCAAAGGAGCGGGAATACATTACCGAAGGAGCGGAACTACATTACCGAAGGAACGGTACTACATTACCAAAGGGGCGGGACTATATTACCGAAGGGGCGGGACTACATTACCCAAGGAGCGGGACTACATTACCCAAGGAGCAGGAGTACATTACCCAAGGAGCATGACTACATTACCGAAGGAGCGGGACTACATTACCGAAGGGGTGTGACTACATTACCGAAGGAGCAGGATTACATTACCCAAGGAGCGGGACTACATTACCGAAGGAACGGGACTGCATTACCAAAGGGGCAGGGCAGCGCTGGTCTAAAAGCACTGTGCGCCCTCTAACCTTCAACTTGTTTGTGGCCTAGGAATTACATTTGTGCATGTGAGAATGCTCTGCTGGTATATATAGTCCTGCCCTTTCTATTTTAGACCCTCCTCGCCCCTGCAGCCCCTGGCCTCTCCCACTTCAGCCATCCCGATCCCTGTTTCTCTTCTCAATGCCTTTTCTTTTCTCTACCCTCGGCATATCATTTCTGGCTTTCCTCGCTGCAAGCCCATCTCTCGCCACTAGGCTGGCCAACTGTCCCGTATTTTGCGGGATTGTCTGTAATTGGGGACACTGTACCGCAGTTTGTCTAGTGGCTCTGCGGGATGCGGGTTGTCCCAACTTGCTCTGTTCAAGCACAATTATGAATGCTGGGGGCTAGGGCCAGCCTCTGTAGGGCGCACAGGTCACAGCTAATTGTTGTCCATCTCCATCCATGTCTCACAGATTAACTGCCACTTGGCAGCCACTGTTATTCTCTTTCACCTGTAATGTATGTACATGACCACTTCCCCGCTCCTCCGATTCCCGGGAAACGTATGGATATGACGGCCTCCCCGCTCCTATAATGTAATAGGAGCGGGGAGGGGGTCATATACATACATTTTCCGTGAATCGGAATAACAGTGGCGGCAAGTAGCAGTTAATCTGTGACACCCTAAATAAGATTCCTATTGCATTGCATTGCCTCCTCCACCTCCCATCTGCACAGCAGGCCTGTCACGTCAGCAGCTGCGGGTGCAATGCATTGATTCAGCCCGGTGCTCTTCGGTAGTGCACTGAGCCAGTTCTCTCGCGAGCCGTTGAGTGGGAAGTGATAGTGCTGTCTGCTGACTCCAGCATTAGTCCCAAGGGTGCAAATTAACCACTGAATAAATATTTAAAATGCAAATGAAAAAATCCTCCCCAGACCTGAGAACCAACTGTAAGGAGGTGCCTTTCGCTGCGTAGAACAGATCAAGCAAAGCCAGGTGTTAAGAGCCATTAACAAATTGTTGGAATTACAAAAGGGGCGGGCCAAACGTGAATTACGCTGTGACGTCATCACCGCCTTGTGGGCAAGTGTCCCGCAAAAGGATCTAAAAAAGTTGGCCACCCTACTCGCCACATGCCCTCATCTCCACCATTCCCTCCCCAGCTCACTCCTCTTTCACACGTTTCCCCATTGATTTCCAATTTCAACTTGTCTCCAGCACGACCCCTCTCTGCCTCTCCGTTCTACCCACACAACGCGGTCGCGTTTTTAATAGACACAGACCATAGTCGGGCAGCACGCCGATGTGCTTTCTGGTATTTGCAGTCATCCATCAAACAGCCAAATGATGCAGGATCAGGCACTTGCCACAGGGGGCTTACAGATACTTGTTAATATTATGGCGAATCAAAAGTAGGCTCTATTTATTTACTTAGTTATTTGTACAGCGCAAACAAACACATGGGCATCAGAGCACGTAACATTTACACATAGACAACAACGGACCAACAAAGAAACTAGGCAGGACAGACATAGAACACCAAATGAAATACAAACAGGATATTTAAAGTGATAAAGGCAGGGGTCAAGCCCCCACCCCCCCAAAAAAAGTGGGGGAACTCATCAACATACCAATAAAATGTGGTGTCACAAGAAATTAGCATATAAAGGCCCCTCCGAAAAAAGTGGGAGAACTCCGTCCACCCACACGTACCCAGTACCCTCGACTTGCGCCCTGGATACATGCGGGCAGGCAGTGCAGGAAAAGAGCCAGAACACTATGGAGCGAGCGAGCGAGCGCTGGCCCAGGGGATTGCCCACACACTCACGCTTCACAACCTGGCATGGGTATTCTCAGTGGGAACTGTTCTGAAGCCGAAGTAACCCAGGTCTCAACAAACACGGGCAACTCACGTTTCAAGAAACACTTTCAAAAGGTTGCCATTGACACAGAAACAGCTTATCATCCTTGTTGTAGCTGTCCAAACTGGTAGATATTTTTTGAAATGTAGAGACCTGTTTTTCTTAGGATGGGTAATTTGACCAATTAAAACTGCAGAGCCCTACTTCCATTATTCGCTCAAAAGGTTTTCTAACTGAATCACAATAAGACATGTTTCAAATTTAAAATTCTGGACATTCGTATGTTCCCATAATGCTCTTTGCTTTCATGCAAATCGCCAGGATTGGGTTGTATGAAGAGATACTGTATTGTCTGGCCTGGGGCCACGCCTCTCGGCCTGCCCCCTCCTCCTCACGGGCCACCCCCTCCATGGATGAGAGGGTTCCCCCAATACAGTTTTCCTATTTCCAGCACTGGGGGCAGGGAGGCACAGCATGTAAAGGTTTCACAATCACATGTAAGGAGGCTATAGAAGGAGAAACAGCCTGGTGGTGACACTGTCACTTTAAAGTTTTACTCATGCTCGTCCACAGTTTTATAAAACAATCCCATTCCTTGTTTTCACCATTAATTTGAAACACCCCTTATTCCCGAAATCAAGGAGACGTAAACAATTACAACACCCCGATGCTGGATCATTTCTTACCCGCACAAGACAGCCAGACATCTTTGTGTATTGACCCATTTGTCTTCACATCACAGAATTGTTTCACACAAGCAAATGTCAGGGTGGTCAGGGTGGCTCTCTTTTATTGCAAATAATTTATGTTGCACACACCATGTTGAGGATGACAGCAAAACTGGGATAGTGTCACAAATCCATATGAATCACGTAGGAAGATTCAATATTAAAAACACAAACTTATAAAGGGGGGTATTTTTCTTTCAACGATTAGTTGTTAGACGGGCATTCTAAAAGTAGAAGGAACATTCTTGATGGGAAAGAGAACTGGTAACCTAGTAATAACATCGTACACACAGGGCAAGGTTCACAGTCCTTGCAAGAGAACAGATGTTATCTTGCCCTTCGTATTAAAATCTTCAGAGGGGATAGCCATTTCTTTGGTGGTAGTAAACAGGGAACCGAGGCTAGTGTCTGCCAGGTCATATGTGGCTGCATAGATTAGATTAAGGCGCCAGAAGTCTGTGGAATGGAGATGGCTTTCTGTAGTTCAAGGGAAATAATGGTTCAGCAGACCTTCCTCTATTTGCTAAAATAAGTCAGTGAGACCATGTGCAATCCTACTTAAAGTTAAAAGTTTTAGGTCAGCTATTGCTAGCAATGAATTATGTTTTCAATACTAATTTTTAAACCATGTACAAACGTCAAGAACTACTACAACGAATCCTAAGAAGAGGTGTGTTTTGAATATGATCTGAAGATAAAAATGAAGATAAGCCTCGCCAATGAAAATGGAAGAATTGTGGAAAGATGGAATTTCTTTGTAGAAGTTTTGTACAATCATATTTGGTGTGTGGAGAGTAATACATATATCTGAGAGTGTTTTAAATTGTGGCAAAAAATGTATAAACTGCCAACTGATGTTGTATTGTTGAGACTTGGGTTAGTTTGGTCCTGCAACACCAGCTAACCTCTTTCCGGAGCATTTGTACAATAAACTTGCTTTATGTACAAGCATTTACTCACTTCTTAAGTGGTGGGCTTGGTTTTGGTTAAGGTGATTAAAGGTCCACCCCTACATTTGGCGAGCCAGGTAGAAGCCAAGGCGTTCTGAGACGTTGGGTGTCTTCTGTCCACACCTCTCAGCTGCGGCAGCTCACGTCGGGGAACAGTCTTCCGTGCACAGTGAAAAAGATATCTGCGGACGCCATATTGGTTAAAGGTCTGTCTACTCCCCAGAGACATGGTGCCACGGTCTAGGAGTGCGGAACGATTTGCAGAGGCACCACATCGGAGCACCTCAGGTTCACGTGAGTACACAGTGGGGGGTTTAAAGAAAGGGGGAAATAGGGGTAAGAAAGTTTTTTTTCTTTGATTTAAGGGGTCTTGGGTTTTGTTCCTTTTTTAGGGGTGTATGGGTAGATTTGGAGTGTGGGTGTGAAATTAATTAAAGTTGCAGGTATGGAAAAGTAGATGTTTTTTGATAGAGTGGTTGAACTGTTCTGTGCTGTAAGTCCTTTGTATATATTTTTAACTAGTTTATTATTTTAGAGGTGTGAGGGGGTATCTTTCCTTGCATGCCCTTGTGAAGCTTGTCCTGATACCCTTTAGTTTGCTTCTCTGGTAGGCTGGAGCCCTCACCTGAAGGTGGGGTGGTAGCTTAGGGTAAGTCCAACCATAGACACCTTTCTGAAGAAGACCCCGACATTCTTTTGTATTTGCCGTGTGGGCGGAATCCCTCACCTCGATTATCTTGGTAGTTGAAGAAGTGAAGGGAAACTTCCTGTAGTCAGGAAAAGATGGTCTTTCAGTAGAGAAGGTCGTACTAGTTAAAGAAGAGAGAGCGAGAGCAGCGGTGCTGTAGTGGAAAGCATTACGCCCTCCTATGCTCGAGAGGTGGAGACATCTTGGAAATATTGGCTTGCGAGTATTTTTGATAAAATGCTGTCTTCTGTGTATGAATGAGAAATAAAATTGAAGCAAATAGTGAAGTGTGGTAATTGTGGTATATAACGAGTATGGTGAATGAGTGTGAAGGGTGGCTAAGGAATTGGGAAAGTATAAAAAGTGAAACTATTTTTTAATAACTTGGATTGGAGTTTGGAGACTCTGTTGAATCATTTGTGGCATGTGTTGCCCTGCTTTAAGGCAATCATGTTTGAGTAACATAGGTAATGGTTGCGGGAGAGTAAGGGGAAATGATACATTATTGGCCTACTGTGGGATCTTATGATACAGGGATATTGGAGAACCTGCATAACTTTTTAAACTACAACGCACAATGGTTGGAAGTTATAAAAGCTGTTAAACATCTTGCAATTCTGGAGGATGTATGAAAAAACGTGAAGGACCATAATGTTGAAATTGTGGTGGGAGGGCTGAAAAAAGGAGGGTGCATGAATTTCTTCTGCACCATCCCCATTTGGGTGCTATCCTGTATCTCCCGCAGAGGGGTACACAGACCCTGAGTTTGTACCACCATTTTCTCCAGCATTTATTCTAGTGGTTGCAAGGTGGACACAGGTAATGCCTCCATCAGATACTATTTTTAAGAACTGGTATTTTGAGGCAAGTGGAAGGGTAACTCCTTCATGGTTAGGGATGCAGAGAGGTTGAACACAGAAAGCGGGATTGGGATAACTTCATCAACTACTAGGTTAGCAGATTGATTAAGGATGGAGGAGCAAGAAAGAGTAAGACCGATAGTTAGAAGAGCAGGGGAAGGATTGGAAATTTGAGAGGAAGAAGAGGTTAGGCCTCTTCCTGCAAGGATAGACGATAGATTGCAAAGAGGATTAGATGCGCAAGAACAGGAAACGATGAAGGAAGTGCTACAGTTAGCGGAAGAACAGGTAATGTTTTTACAGTGGCAGAGATGAAGAGTGGGAGGAAGTGAGAAGACAGGTAAGGGATGTAGAAGAAGGAGGTTGGAGACATGGGCATATTCTTGTTAGATTGGATAACTCAATTACCAGAACGGTTGAGGTGGACATGGAGAACAGTGTTGCTACCATGAGTACAGAGGCTGAGCAGGGGGGATGGGAGATGGCGGCACTCTATGGTAGTGATGATTATACTTCCATGCCTGTAGAAGGGTTAGGTTATATAGTAGCCGGAATAGATGATGAAGGAGGCGAGGAATGGGATGATGGGTAAGGAGAGCAGAGTGTAGACACCCTGCCTCCCGCTCCAGTAGCACCGATAGAAAGCACACCATGGACCCTAAGGACACACCAGGGTATTTTTATGGCTGTAGTAACTGGCAGGTGAGAGATGGGGGAAGCCCCAGTAAAAATAATTATAACTCAGTTTCTATTGCTCCAGAAGGGTCTGTTAAGGGCATGTTATGTCCCGTGGTCACACATTAATCGGAGAAACTTAATGAAGATACTCTCTTTGCTCACTGCATGGATGGGGAAGTGGATTTATGCATTGGAGAAGCATGCTGCTGGTGTTGTGTTGGCCATAGGGGACATGAAGAGCTTATTCATGGCCCTACTGGGGGAGCAGTCAGAAGAGGTTTAGAAAAGATCAGGGTATCTGAGAATTCCGTTAAGTACTAATACCCATGATGGGGCAGCTTTTAATAATCTTCGGGCACAGGTATGGGCGGCCTTGTGGATTATTTACCCTGATACGCTTGATAACAATTCAATTTGAGTTAAAATGATGAACTTGGATGATGATGCTGCCGCACACATTCAGTTAATTTAGGAGAGATGGAGGGCATAAACGGGAGAATCATGGGACAAGAATGAGGCAATGTTTTACCAAATGGTCAAGAAGGGACTTCCAAAAGAAGTCCAACACGATTTAGATAAAGTAGCACAGATAGAGGCCAAGAGTTGGTCAGAAATTCAGGCACACATTGAAGAGAAGAAATTGGCAAAGATTTGTTTAGAAGGGGCAGTAATTACAAATTCTATGGAGGGGCAGAAGGGGCAACTGGGACAACAAGGACGCAGTGAACCTGGTATGACGCAGGGTTGGGTGGACGGCTATGCTCCCGGTCTGAGGCCAATGAGAGGGTTTCTGAGGGGCAGAGGAGGATTTGCACAGGCAAGTGGATAATTTGGCAGGTTCGGAGGAATGGGTCCCCGGTTTAATGGGCCACCAGGAAAAAATTATGGAGGATTTTATCGGATTTAGTGTTGGTCATGTGGTAAATTGGGGCACGTGTCACAGGATTGTCATGAACGTCCACAGTATTTTAACATTAGAGGTCAACAGGTGCATGCCGCAACCCTGCCATATGTCCCAGGTCCTGTGCAATTGCAGCAGGCACGGGTTGAACAGAACCCAACAACTGGGGCTGCACAGACCTTTGGGATCCCACCAACCATACCAGCACAAGTATCAGTGCAGAGGACAAGAATCCTTTAACCTAAGGAACAGTTGTGCACTGCACTGGAGCAAGTGTTTTCAAAGGATATCCTTTTCCTCTCCTAGGTGTTAATATGTACCAGGGGTAGGACAGCCCACAGGGATCTCTGATGTGTCCAGTCCTGTCCATTACCACTGATCCAGAAGAGGAACCCCAGATAGGTCCGCAGGAAGGTGAACACATGTTTTCATGATACAGGAGCTACCAGGTTTTGTATTAAGGAAGGTGAGGTCCCCTTGTCAGGCAAAGTGATGGACACACAGATTCTCTGGGGTTATCCTGCAGGTTCCTTATACTGAAGATCTTCGTATTAAGGTGAGTAAGCAAAATGTATCAGCCCCTTTGTTGTATTGTATGGGTACCCCAGCAAATCATTTGGGAAGGGACATCCTAAGCAAGCTGCACATTTTGATTTCATTCACAGAGGAAGGTATTGTATGCTCAACCCCACTGTTGTATCCAATAAGGGAAGAAGCACAATTCCAGACCTATTGTAGAGACAGCACATTTAGGGATGTTGCTGTGAATGTAGCATTGTTTCTCTATGAGTTGATAGTTTTGGAGATTTGGATCCTGGGGATCAGAAATCAGACATGGTGGGTGCTGATTGAGCTTTTATTTCGGCCTGATGTGCCACAGGAAGACAGGAAATGCCGGAGAGAGCTCCCACAGTTAAAAATACACCTCAGCAGTCACAGTGAAACTAAGGGTGAGCTGATTTGTGTTGATTGAACTTCAACCATCAACTGAGAGACGGGATAGAGGGGTATATGGGTGCAGCTGTCGTGGGGCTTGTGGATGGGAAGTACTGGGTCAGATTGAAGTAATGGTTACCTTCTCATTACTCTGCACAAGCAGCGGAACTGGTGGCACTTATAGAGGTGCTAGAAATGTGTTAGGGGAAGGCAATCACTGTTTATTCTGACTCCATGTACGTCACTTCCGTCATACATTCTGGGCTATCAAGTTGGCAGAGAAGAGGATTTAGGAGGTTTGACGGGTCCCCTGTCCAGCATGCTGCGCTGCTATCCCAGCTGATTGAAGTGTACACCTTGCAAGCAGATAGGTCTAGCGAAGTGCGCTGCCCACACTAACCACACTAATTCTACAGCTTTGGGAAGTGATGCCGCAGACAGGCGCAAACGAAGTGCTGTATTTTCTTTTCACAGATTCCCAGAAAAAGGAAACCCTGTCCCAACAAATATAGTTACCAGTCCCGTACACTGCAGTCCTGGTTCTCCAAATAATAGAAAACGCACCTAGAGAGGAACAGGAGCTCTGGAAAAAGAGAGGATGTGTTCTCTCACCCATCGATTTGCTTTGGATACAGGAGGTGATGGTGTAGAGTTGCTTCTTTTGGCTCTATAGCAACTACATTAACCATCACATACTTCTCGATAACAAATCACAGCAGAGCTCCAGGAGGATTGGTTTAGCCTAACTTACAAGAACAGGTAGATAGATTTGTAAGGAATTGTGTAGTGTGCTAGGATTTCAAGCCTGTAAATACCATGAGGTCATTGAGGGGCGGTTGGTCTTGCCCAGGCCCTCAGGTCCATTCAAGGAGATCTATATCAGTTTTGTGGTCAAGATAATGAGGTACACTAACCTCAAATATTGAATTGTCATGGCTTGTCCATTCTTCCAGTGGCTTGAGGTTGGTCTCTGTGTATGAAAAGTGTTAAGATTATATCTTCACATCTTGTGTCTTCTCACCAATAGACAACAGAAGAAAACGGCGAGGCTACCGAAAGATCAGCACAAGATACAGCTTCTCACCGGGGACCTTTGTGTTTTGCTCGAATGAGAGCTGCTTCCATGGTCCACACACAGTAGTCTACGTGACTCTGAATACCGTGAACATGGAGGGCAATAAGAGTTGGATCCACCTAAAAGACTTTCAAAGGGATACCGGCAACCCTCCACCTGCCCTGGAGCAGGAGCAGGCATAGAAGATAGGTACGCCCTAAGGGATTCACTGTACATTTCAGTGCAAAGGGGGTGTGTGGATGGAGATCTGGAATTTAAATAATTTTTGTATAAGAAAAGGAATGTTTATGATTATAAATTATGTAACAATAATTGTTTTTTTTTATTTGGTCCTTGGGTCATCATGTCTGAAGATGACAAATGGAAACCAATTAGAATTGTCTAATCTTCTGAAGTATGAGGAGAAAATGTTAAGAGCAAAAATAAATGTTGATAATTATTTTTTCGATAATGATGATGATATGTTAAATCTCATAATGGATGCACATGGTTATGCAGCTGACAACGTATGGTTCAGCCATATGAGGAAGGTGGGGAGAGAGAGATCTATAGAATATTGCTATATCTGCCCTCTTATTCTACAGGGTTCTGGCATTCCTAGGGTGTTTATTCAAAATGGGATGGAGGTAGCAGATGCACTATGTTTAGTGCATTTAGCCCTGTGCAGGGTTCAAGGGCAGTTTGAAGGGCAGTCAATTACAGCATCATTTATACAAAGTGATGAGAACTGTTCAATGGCTGAGCGGGGAAAGCACAAATATATTAGGTGTACTCAAAGAGTTCAATTGATTTTGGAAGGAGCGTTTTTTTCTAAAAAATCAATGGGAGCAAAGGGTGAAGAGGTGCAGAGCTGGAGGAATGAGGGGATACTCGGAAGGGACGGTGGCACAAATAAACAAAGAGTGTGGGACAGTATAGAAAAGTAATTAGCAGTATCTGCCATGGCTCAAAAAACCAGAAAAACCTGTTAAGATATTAGCACTTACTCATTTTCTCTGTGTTTTAAGGGCGATGGAACAGTGCCTGTTGCCACAAATCGGAACTGCAGTAACACTCCGGGCATTGTGGATTTGGCTGGAGGTACAGCTGCCCTTCTTGACAACTTCTGGATCTGTGGACAGCGTGCATAGAGGCAGTTGCCTACAGCCTGGCGAGGTGTGTGCATTCTCTCTACCCTTCATGTGCCCATCCTTATAATCACCAAAGAGCATTTGATTCTGACTCATTCAATGCCTGAAATTGCATCTCTGCCCCCTTTATCGCCTGTGCCCCTTGTATCCCCTTTATCACCACATAAATGACAAATATGAGAATATTCTTGATGGAGGAAATCCCTGACAATTATTACGAAGGAAATTGTCCAATTAACTCTCAGCAGCATCCTCACAGGCTTTAGCAGACATTCCTGATTGATATTGGCTGTTTACCCTGACAGAAACCTTTTTTGTCTCCCTCCTGGCACCTGGTATTCAAGCAGCTGCAAATAGCAAATGTCTCAATGTGACCAGGATTGAATCTTGCTCTTTGTGAACACTTCTGAGTTAGCGTTTAGTGCCATTAAGGAAGGATTGCGGGCACTAAGGCTAATAACTTTGCAAAACCGATACATACTCAACCTCTTGACAGCAATGGAGGGCGGAGTATGCCGTAAAATAGGAAGTACCTGCTGTACATTTCTACCTCCAAATGACACTGAGAATGGCACGCTCACCAGAACTATTGCTGTTCTGCATAAACTCACAGAAGTCACTGAGAATCAGAGGCTAGGATTACCAACAACTCATTCATAGACTGTTTGTTTGCATGTGTTCCACCCTGGATCAGCCTTTATGTATAGATGTTGATGTCTATTTCTATCTTTTTTTCTTGTTCCTTTTTATTGTTGCTCCTGCCAAATCGTTTGCGTTATTGCTCTGCCCAAGTACCAACAGGTGTGGCCATGATGATCGTAACTCTGTCCAAGACTAGGGCCACCACTACTTCATCCTATATGAGTAAGCTGTTTTGTTTCCGCAACCAAAGTGGTATGCTTGAGAGGAGCGGTGGGTACATTACAGAAATGGTGGGGGACAAGTTGGGTTATTTCAGCGGAGGAGTATGACCATATTGAGACCATAATGAGACTGGGATGAGAGATGGTTGTGGGGTTGTTACCCAAGTGGATGATTATTTGTTAAAGTATTAACTAAAGGGGGGAATGTCGGGTGGTCAGGGAGGGTTCCCTTTATTGTGAAGAATTTATGTTGCGCACACCATATTGATGATGTCAGCAAAACTGGGATAGTGTCGCAAATCCATATGAATCACGTAGGAATATGCAATATTAAAAACACAAACTTATACAGGTTTTTTTTCTTTCAATTATTAGTTGTTAGACAGGCATTCTAAAGTAGCAGGAACATTCTTGAGGGGAGATAGAACTGGTTACCTAGTAATAATGTCGTACAAACAGGGCAAGGTTCACAGTCCTTGCAAGAGAATATATGTTATCTGGCCCTTTGTATTAAAATCTGTAGAGGGGATTAACCATTTGCTAGGTGGTAGTAAAGAGGGCCCGAGGCCAGGGTCTGCCAGGTCATATGTGGCTGCATAGATTAGATGATGGTGCCAGAAGTCTGTGGAATGGAGATGGCCCTCTATAGTTCAAGAGAAATAATGTTTAAGCAAACCTGCCTCTATTTTCTAAAAATGAGTGTGCAATCATACTTGAAGATTCAAGGTTTTAGAACAGCTTTTGCTAGCAATGATTTTTTTTTTCAGTACTTATGTTTAAACCATGTACAAATGTCAGGACCTACTACAATGAATCCTAAGAAGAGGTGTGTTTTGAATATGATCTGAAGATGATAATGAAGATGAGCCTCGCCAATGAAAATGGAAGAATTGGGGAAAGATGGGATTTCTTTGAAGAAGTTTTGTATAATCATATTTGGTGGATGGAGAGTAATACGTGTATCTGGGAGTGTTTTAAGTTGTTGCAAAAAGTATTTAAACTGCCAACTGATGCTGTATTGTTGAGATCTGGGTTAGTTTGGTCCTACAACACCATCTAACCACTGAACAGGTTATCATGCCGTGTTCTTTCGAGAGAGAGGCGCCTGCTACCTTTTTTGTACCATCTAACCGCTCCCTGGATCTTTCGTACAATAAACTTGCTGTATGTCCAACAGTGTACTCGATTAGTAAGTGGTGGCCCTGGTTTGGCTTAATGTGATTAAAGGTCCACACCCACGCATCGTCTGAATAAAATGTGCAAGTGTGCATGCATTACACTGTTTCTGGCTTATGTGATGCAGGCATTTACTGTGGAGAATACACAGAGTGAGAGGCTTAGGAATGCTGCTAATTGCCCTTTCCCAGTGAGCCGTGACTTCTATGGGGGTAGCGGGCATTAGCACTGTACATTTCACACTTGTGTCTGCCCCAACCCAATAATAAAAGATACAACATCAAAGAAACAGACTTGGGGAATGAGCTGGGGCTTGTGAAGCCCAGCTACACCATTTACCATCATGGTACTAGAAATCCCTGGTTATTACCAACCTGCAGTATGCAAAAAAAAAACAAAAAAAAACATTTGTTAGGTTTTCAAGGAGGCAGGCGTCCATGTTTACACAAAAAAACCCACCCTTTTTTTTACATTTTTGGGAACAAGGATGCGTACCACAGAGCAGTTTAAGTGCCACCACTTGTAGAAAAAGTGTTTTTCGGGTACGAATTTATCGTAGTGAACAGGGGTATCCAAAGCCAAAGAAAGAAAGAAAAATCAAGAGCCTTGGATTAGCATTGGATTTACTACATGGCTACAGGTTGCAGTGGTCGTCTTATTTAGGGAGCGTGCGGAAGGGTTACGGTGGTTGATGGGAATGAACAGTGATGGAGGAGTCTCACAGGAGTGGGCAGAGGCATTCTCCAAACGTAACAGAGGAGAAATATTTGTTTGTGGGGTAGATGAAGAATATTGGTGCAAGGTAGACCGACTTCAGAGGAGTACATAAATATTCGAATGAAAAATGAAAGTCACAGGGATTGATGTGTTAGATAGTTCACACACTTTATTGTCAGATGAATGTAAACTGGGTTTTGGTGGTAAACAATGCGCTTGTGGTTACATTTATTTGTACAATCGGTTGCGAGATAAAGCAGCCCCAGTACTTAACTATGCTTGGGTAACATGTTACAAACAGAGACATTTGTGATTTTGATAATGTTTCACCATAATTATGGTCCCAACACGCTGTTGGTTGTACGCCCTTAGAGGGACCGGAGTCCAAATTTGGGAGAATTGGGAGGTGCTATTATGTGTGTGTTTGTGCATTACTTCACAGCAGCTCTTCAACGGTAATTGCACGAGAAGGACAACAGGTAGGTTGGGAGTTCTAAACCCCATAAGGGCATAGCAGGAAAGGAAAACTGGAGTGTGAATTAGTCTACGCGGTAACATTTTCAAGATATTCAAATCACATTTCTGTCTGATGGTGTCAGGCTATTACCCACGATGGGACCTTTGTTCTTTAGTTAACTGAAAAGTACTAGGTTTTGGGGAGGCTTTGCATCATGGTAGGCTAGGTTTCCAGCCATCGGTGTACCAGGTAATATGTCAGATAATGAATATGGTCGCAAGTGTTCTAAAAAAGTAAGAAGTTGAGCAGTGGAGCGAGCCAATAGCAGAGGGGAAAAGTAGAGCGAGGCGTTTTGAAAATATACATGTGTACGTGATTTGACAACTCTTCTATGTGTACTCAACCTAATCATAAAGGTTTTTGGCTTTAAATGAAAGAGAGTGCCGACACTCTCTATCAATTGATCTTCTGTACTCAATACATTAAATACTTTCTTTACTTTATCAGAGTGTTTCTCACAATAACCATTGATTACATTGTTCAGAAACAGATATAAAACAATACAAATAATTATCAAACTATAACCAAATTCCAGTCTTCTAGAAATTGGTCATTTGTGATCGTAATTTTCACGCCTGTATCTCAGATCACTTCGAGATATCTGAGGAATTGCCGGTCGACCGGTTTCGATGTCATAATTTTTAACATTGCTGCTACAGAGCTAGGTTTCGAAGTCGGAGACCTTCATGGTCAGAGTCAAACCTGGCCTAACATGGCCGCCGGCTCTTGGTGAACCGGTCTTGGCTCTGATGCAGGATCTCTGCAGCGGTCCTCTGCCTGACTCACAGGCAGAGGACCTCTGCCTGAACCACTTGCCGTAGTACCTGAATCAGAAAGGAACACTGCCTCGACAATGAGTCAATGGAGTCTTCCTGCTGCGGCCCGTAATGTCAGACTGACTGAAGGTCAGCAGTGCTCCACTGGTGCCAGCGACAGTTGCATGAGCAGATTGGGGGGACTGTTATGGGAGTGACCACACTCGTGGCAGACCACCCGAGGCTGGGAGGAGCCGAGACATGATCTGCCAACACTCGCTCTCCCTCGGGGCAGACGCAAGGAGGTGACGTTTCCATTGGAACCGGTTGAGTAATTTGGGGCATGATTAGGAGCTCCGAGTCAGAGGCGTAGACAGGGTAGGGCCTGAGCGGGCAAGACCCATCCAAAATCTGTAAATGCCCACTTAGCAGAATTGTATGGGTATTTACATATGTTGAAGTCACTGCAGTGGGCCCAACTACATTAGCTTCAGGCCCCAATTGCTAAACAATCCTGCCTACGCCTCTGCTCCGAGTAAAAGAAGAAAAGTGTAATTTCAACACTTTTCTTATTTTATTCTGTATCTTTACAAATAGAGGCACAGAATATGGAGCCACTAAAAGTGTCTTTCCTTCACAGAATGACACTTGTCTTATTTTTTGATGGAGCTCAGAACAAGGCCCTTGCTTGCTCTTTCCAAAAGCATTCACACTGCATTGCCTTGTTCTTCCACACAGCGTTCACTTGCTCATTCAAAGACACATTCACACAGCATTCACTCACTCATTCAAACACACATTCACACAGCATTCACTCACTCATTCAAACATACATTCACACAGCATTCACTCACTCATTCAAACATACATTCACACAGCATTCACTCGCTCATTCAAATGCACATTCACACAGCATTCACTCGCTCATTCAAACACACATTCACACAGCATTCACTCGCTCATTCAAATGCACATTCACACAGCATTCACTCACTCATTCAAACACACATTCACACAGCATTCCCTTGCTCATTCAAACATACATTCACACAGCATTCACTCGGTCATTCAAACATACATTCACACAGCATTCACTCGCTCATTCAAACACACATTCACACAGCATTCACTCGCTCATTCAAACACACATTCACACAGCATTCACTCGCTCATTCAAATGCACATTCACACAGCATTCACTCGCTCATTCAAACACACATTCACACAGCATTCGCTCATTCAAACACACATTCACACAGCATTCACTCACTCATTCAAACACACATTCACACAGCATTCACTCGCTCATTCAAATGCACATTCACACAGCATTCACTCACTCATTCAAACACGTTCACATTCACTCAGTCATTCACAAAGCATTCATTTTCATTAAAAAAAAGTATTCAATTGCTCATTCAAACACACATTCGCACAGCATTCACTCGCTCATTCAAATGCACATTCACACAGCATTCACTCACTCATTCAAACACACATTCACACAGCATTCACTCGCTCATTCAAATGCACATTCACACAGCATTCACTCACTCATTCAAACACACATTCACACAGCATTCCCTTGCTCATTCAAACATACATTCACACAGCATTCACTCGCTCATTCAAACACACATTCACACAGCATTCACTCGCTCATTCAAACACACATTCACACAGCATTCACTCGCTCATTCAAATGCACATTCACACAGCATTCACTCGCTCATTCAAACACACATTCACACAGCATTCGCTCATTCAAACACACATTCACACAGCATTCACTCACTCATTCAAACACACATTCACACAGCATTCACTCGCTCATTCAAATGCACATTCACACAGCATTCACTCACTCATTCAAACACGTTCACATTCACTCAGTCATTCACAAAGCATTTATTTTCATTAAAAAAAAGTATTCAATTGCTCATTCAAACACACATTGACGCAGCATTCCCTCGCTCGTTCACACAGCATTCTTTCAAACAGCCTTCCCACAGGATTCACTTAGCTGTTCAAATACACATTCACGCAACATTCATTTCAAATAGCTTTCACTCACTCATTAAAACACACATTCCCTCGCTCATACTCAGAGCAGTAATTTCAAACAGCATTCACTCATTCATTCAAACACACATTCATTCACACAGCATTCACTTGCTCATTCAAACACACATTCATTCACACAGCATTCACTTGCTCATTCAAACACACATTCACAGCTGATGAGTTGCCTGCCGAGTGCTCTCCATGTGCATTTATGTATATATTTGTGCTTTTTTCTGAAGTGCTCCCTGCGCTCCGTTGCCTGCCTCCCCTGCAGCTCTCAATCCCTTCTACCTCCTCAAACCCACCGCCCGCTTCCCCTTCCCACCCCCTGAAGTTGGAATGGTGAGTGGGCATAGCCCACGTTACCCATAAGGATCTTCAACAGTCCTCACAGGGCAGCCTTACTGCCCGGGCAGCCGGCAGAGGGCCAAAGGCAGAGTGCCTAGGATGACCGACGCAGACAATCTGCAGCGATGGAAAAGTTCATTGTGGTATGAGCGGGGGACACAGCCATTCCTGTACTCCAGTAAAACCCCACCACTCTTATTATATATTAACATGTACCTTTTCGCTTCAAGATAACCTGTTTAAACCGGCCACATCGTGTATCTAGCCTATTTGTGCTAGTAACCTTCGACACCTCTTGGCTATTCCTACCACCCTCCTACAGCCAGCCTTCCAGGTGATCCCTCTTTGCCTCTAACCTCACCCTCTGCTGCTCTCTGTACCTCTCCCAGAACCGCTGCCCTCCTGCTCCCTCCTGCTCTCTCCTCCCTGGCTCACCATCCTCTCTCCAGCCTACACAGTGCCGCTGCCCTCCTGCTCCCTCCTGCTCCCTCCTCCCTGGCTCACCATCCTCTCTCCAGCCTACACAGTGCCGCTGCCCTCCTGCTCCCTCCTGCTCCCTTCTCCCTGGCTCACAATCCTCTCTCCAGCCTACACAGTGCCGCTGCCCTCCTGCTCCCTCCTCCCTGGCTCACCATCCTCTCTCCAGCCTACACAGTGCCGCTGCCCTCCTGCTCCCTCCTGCTCCCTCCTCCCTGGCTCACCATCCTCTCTCCAGCCTACACAGTGCCGCTGCCCTCCTGCTCCCTCCTTCCTGGCTCACCATCCTCTCTAAAGCCTACACAGTGCCGCTGCCCTCCTGCTCCCTCCTCCCTGGCTCACCATCCTCTCTCCAGCCTACACAGTGCCGCTGCCCTCCTGCTCCCTCCTGCTCCCTCCTCCCTGACTCACCATCCTCTCTCCAGCCCACACAGTGCCGCTGCCCTCCTGCTCCCTCGTTCTCCCTTCTCTCTGGCTCACCATCCTCTCTCCAGCCTACACAGTGCCGCTGCCCTCCTGCTCCCTCCTGCTCCCTCCTCCCTGGCTCACCATCCTCTCTCCAGCCTACACAGTGCCCCCGCCCTCCTGCTCCCTCCTCCCTGGCTCACCAACCTCTCTACAGCATACAAAGTGCCGCTGCCCTCTTCACCTCTAACCTCACCCTCTGCTGCTCTCTGTACCTCTCCCAGAACCGCTGCCCTCCTGCTCCCTCCTGCTCTCTCCTCCCTGGCTCACCATCCTCTCTCCAGCCTACACAGTGCTGCTGCCCTCCTGCTCCCTCCTGCTCCCTCCTCCCTGGCTCACCATCCTCTCTCCAGCCTACACAGTGCCGCTGCCCTCCTGCTCCCTTCTCCCTGGCTCACAATCCTCTCTCCAGCCTACAAGTGCCGCCGCCTTCCTGCTCCCTCCTCCCTGGCTCACCATCCTCTCTCCAGCCTACACAGTGCCGCTGCCCTCCTGCTCCCTCCTGCTCCCTCCTCCCTGGCTCACCATCCTCTCTCCAGCCTATACAGTGCCGCTGCCCTCCTGCTCCCTCCTTCCTGGCTCACCATCCTCTCTAAAGCCTACACAGTGCCGCTGCCCTCCTGCTCCCTCCTCCCTGGCTCACCATCCTCTCTCCAGCCTACACAGTGCCGCTGTCCTCCTGCTCCCTCCTGCTCCCTCCTCCCTGGCTCACCATCCTCTCTCCAGCCCACACAGTGCCGCTGCCCTCCTGCTCCCTCCTGCTCCCTTCTCTCTGGCTCACCATCCTCTCTCCAGCCTACACAGTGCCGCTGCCCTCCTGCTCCCTCCTGCTCCCTCCTCCCTGGCTCACCATCCTCTCTCCAGCCTACACAGTGCTGCCGCCCTCCTGCTCCCTCCTCCCTGGCTCACCAACCTCTCTACAGCATACACAGTGCCGCTGCCCTCCTGCTCCCTCCTGCTCCCTCCTCCCTGGCTCACCATCCTCTCTCCAGCCTACACAGTGCCGCTGCCCTCCTGCTCCCTCCTGCTCCCTCCTCCCTGGCTCACCATCCTCTCCCCAGCATACACAGTGCCGCTGCCCTCCTGCTCCCTCCTCCCTGGCTCACCATCCTCTCTCCAGCCTACACAGTGCCGCTGCCCTCCTGCTCCCTTCCGCTCACTCCTCCCTGGCTCACCATCCTCAGTGCAAGCATCTTGTCCACTGCCACAGGTTTCTTCCTCTTGCACTGATCACCTTGCAACTGCCCTGTGCACCTTTGAATAGGGGGGGAGGGGGTTGTTTTGGCACTTTAGGCCCTCTTTCACCTTTTGAATCTAGGAGTTCTCCACAACTGTTCACACTGTGATTGTCCCTGCATTTTAGGCCCTGTTTCACATTTCAATCTAGGTGTTCTCCAAAAAACTGCTCACACTCTGATTGCCCTCGTATCTTTGGCCCTGTTTCACCTTTTGAATCTAAGCGTTCTACGAAAAAGGTTCCCACTGGGATTGTCCCTGCATCGCAGGCCCTGTTTCACCTTTTGAGCCTGGTGTTTTCATCAAGCACTGCTCACATTGCCATTACCCTGTGCAGCTTCAGATACAAGGTTTTCAAAAATGTGTTGACCTTTTCAACTAACGTGTTCTCGCCAAGCATTGCTCGCAATGTGATTGCCCTGTGCACTCTGAACCTGTACACTCCTGAATCTGTGTGCTCCATAAACAATAGTCACATCTGGATCATTTCTGTTTATTAAGACCTGGGAACATTCTAATGTTAGGTGTTTTCAACACATGTTCATAATGTGATTGCCTTTTCATAAGTGTTCCTCAAAAATGTCCATATTGTGATGGTGTATGTATCTTAGCCTGTTCAAATTGTGATTTTGCCCACATTTCAGGCCCAGTGCACCTCTAAATCCCAGATCACATTGGTTATTCCCCACCCCCACCTTGCACTGCGAACCTACTCCTCCACCTAATAGCCAAATAACTCCAAGGTCAGAAGGGCCCTCTGGAGTATCAGAAACCAGACGACCCACCCTCCTCCACACCTCCCTCCTCTCCTTCCCTCTACCATAGCGCACCCCAGTCAGTCCCTACCACACTCCTCTCCCATTTTTCCACTGAAGTTCCTGTTCTCTCCCTCTCCTCCCTGATCCCCCTTCCCACTCCTCCAATCCTCAGCACTATCCCAACTCTGCCCAACCCTCTTCCTCTCGACCGGTAACTCCACTAGCCCCGCTGCCTTCCCCTATGCCTACTACTCCCTCTGCACCCCTTCTACAATCCAGAATCCCCCTTCACAAACCTCACCTTCTTTCTGTTCAGATAGCACAGCGAGTAGAGCGCTTGCTTTGACATCCGTGCAGAGCCTGCCGTCGCAGGTTCGAATCCCGACAAGGCCAAACTCAACCTTTCATACTCCCGAGATCGATAAATAAGCACCATACACCATGGGTAATAATAAGCAGCGCTCAGATACCTGAGGGTTCGTAGCGCTATATAAATGCAAATTCTTATTATTATCTCCCTAAGAACAGCCCGCAAAGCCCTGCCAAAACTCCCCTTTCAGCAAACCCTCCCACCCTCACCCACACACCACTGGCACCCGCACATTGGCCCAATTGCAGAAAAACCTCTATTTGCAGCCCTCTTTCGCACTCCTTTCCCTCTACCCCCTTGACCCTCCGCCCTCTTACACCCCTACTCCCTGTCCAACCATGTCCATCATCTCGGCTCCACGCCCTCAATCCCAGGCACTCCCCCCATGCTGCAAGCATCCACGCTCTCACCTCCGGCTCCGCCCCCCTCCACCATCCCCCATCCCTACTCACAGCAGCTGCTACCAAAAACCCACTCCCTCCCTCCTCAGGGCTCTGTCCTCCAATCCATCCCTCTTGCATCCTCATCAACGCCGGATCAGTCACCAGAAACAAACATGTGATCTTCCACCTTATCTCTGACAAAAACCCAGACTTCTCCATCATAACCGAAGCCTGGTTCTCAGCCAACTCCCCCACTCCCCCTGGCACATTAGGCTTGCCCCCTAGGCTACTCCCTGATCACACACAGATGGTGAGAAACAACTTTGCAGTGAAGACTGCATATCCCTGTTGGTCAAATTCCAAATTTTACCCACTTTATCCCTCAGCTTTTTCCTCCCTTACAGACCACGGGCTATTACAGAACTTTCGCAGACTCTATCAGTGACTCTGAAGTGACCATCATGAGCTCTTGTCCCACGATTACACTTCTAGTTGATCTGAACATCTGGTTCGACACCCCCTCAACACCATGACCCGGTCACCTCATTCACAACCTGGAAGCCCTCAATATGACCCAACTCATATCAGACCACACACACATTGCTAGCCACACCCTAGATGTAGCCTTCAGCTCGTCCAACCTGATCTCTTCTCTGCTCACCAGCCCCCTCATCTCCACCATACTTTTCTCAGCTCTGACACCCACCTGATGCCTCCCACCAACTCCCCTAGGATCCCGCTCTGGAACAATGTCATTATCTCCACAGATGTATCCTCCTCCCTTCCCAATTTCCCCCTCCAAGAAGGTACCCCCTCCCAAGACTATTTCGACCAATGGCTCTCCGATTTTCTTTCTCCCCTGACCCCTGCAAGACCCTCCTCCCAATGCACAGGTCCCTCCCCTAGGTGGTTCAAATCTTGCAAAACCTACAACCATTGCCTAGAATGCCTTTGGTGGACCCAAAACAAATCCACCCTTGCTAAAAAAGACGAGAGCCTACAGATTTGAAATCAGAAAAGTCAAACAACCATTCTACAGTTTCCACATTGACAATGCTACCAACCTCTGCAAAGATCTCCACAAGATTATCACTGAGTTCAAGCTCCCCCCTCCGTACCTTCTCTCTGCCCCGTATCCCAAGCACTGTGTGACACCCTGTCCGACCACAACTTCAACATAGCCGTTGAGGGGAACCTCACCATCAGCGCTAAACTATTGTCCACTTCCCCCTCGCTCCCAAACACTATTCTCTGCAATGTCCCACCCTGAGTTCCTTAGGCTTCTCTGTAATGGCTGCCCCTCAGGAGCCCCAGGTGACCGTAGCCCCCCGGCTGTCCTCAAAAACATTCTTTCATCCACCTCTGCATGCACCTTTGTCAGATCTATAATCAACCATTTATTAACAGCTGGGATCTTCCCAGTAGCATACAAAGCCGTCACGTCACACAGCTACCATAAAAGCCCTTCCTTGACCCCCTCGTCCCTTCCAACTATCACCCAATTTCTAGCAATCACTTCATAGCCAAATTGATAGAATGCACATCCTATTCCCAGCTAAGCCCCTTCGCAGAATGCCACAACCTTCTTGACCCTTCCCAGTCTGGCTTCAGAATCCTCCATGGAACTGAATCCTCCCTTGTCTCAATCTGGGATGATCTGAAAAGAACAGCAGACTCTGAGGGCTGTGCAACGCTCATCCACCTTAACCACTCAGCAGCCTTCAACACGATCAATCACTCCATCCTTACAAACAGACTCATTGAGGTAGGCATCATGAACTCCGCCCTTAGATGGATCTCCTCAATCCTATCTGACCACTCCCAAATCGCTGTTCCCCATCCTTTCTCCTCTATCCCCAGCACAGTCCCTCAAAGACTCCCGCAGAGAGCCTCCCTCTCCCCCGCCTCTTCAATCTCTACCTTTCACCCCTCTGAAATGCTCATCTGCTCCCACTATCTCATCTGTTACGACAACGCCAATGACACTCAGATCCTCCTGGATTTTTGACTCCACGTCTTCACCACACCCCGAAATGGGATCTTGCATCTTAGACATTGACCGATGGATGACAAATAACTACCTACTCCTCAACCACAGAAAAACCAAAATCCTAATCTGAGGCAAAACAGCTCTTTTTCCCCAACCTACCCATGGGCCTCCTTCCTTAGGACCCGGGCCCATTGCATCCCCTTCAGTCGAAAACATAGGATGCACTTTAAGCTCGGACATGACCCTCGCCAGCCACATCAATGCAGTCTCCAGATCATGCACCTTCCACCTCCACGCCCTCAGGCTGAACTTCCATATCTCACCTACCACCATAAAGTCTCCGCAATCATGGCCATCATCATCTCGCGACTAGACTATTCCAATTCCCTCTATCTAGGCACACCCACATCTCAACTCACAAATCTCTAACAGTCCCAAAACGCTGCAGCTAGGCTTTTCCTCATACTCTCCCGCAGAGTACACATCTCCCCCACACTAAGGATACTTCCTTTGCTGCCCATCCTCCGACAGGCCTCCTTCAAAGGCATGTGCATTACCCAGTGTGCCATCCATAAGATAGGCCCTGTATTCCTCCAAAGCAAACTCTCACGCTCGCTACCACCCACCCAAATGCTCAGATCAGGCTCCTCACACCTGCTAGTAGTCCCCCCTTTCAAGTTCTCCAGACTAGGAGGTGAATGCTTCTGGAACACCCTCCCCCTCACTATCCTCCTCGTAGAGGATCCCTGGCTTTTATGAAAACCCTCAAACCTTGGCTGTTCCCCCCGCTTCTTTAATGGCTGAAATGCACACATGCATAATAGCACTTCCACATTTTTCCCGTACTCTGGAATTTGGTTCCTTCCAAAGGCGTTCAACCAACAGCGCATTGGGACCATAATTATTTTGAGAGACACTATACAAATGACAAAATTGAATGAATTAATTCACAAATCATTCACTCGCTCATTCAAACACATTCACGCAGCATTCACTGACTCTTTCACACAGCATTCATGAGCTCATTCATATATACGTGCATTCACCTAGCCACCCATACATCATATACTCGCTCATTCACACACACATACTTACACACTACAGGCATTTTGCACTCATCAGCCCCTGTCCGCCTTCTGTGACAATGGCTTTCCGGCTCCTGTGTTAGGGGGCATTGTTGAGTTTTGGTTCTTATTAACTTCAGAAAAGGTCAGACTTACTTAGTGTTAACACAGTGCAACTCAATGACATTATGATGTAACCAGATTCTAACTGGAATGTATTGCTGTGCTTATTCTGATTAGAATGCTTGTCCAAGTTTTCTTTTGTATGTAAAGGAGTTGGAGCCTGCCTCTTGAGGAGGGCGCCTGCTGTGTATTACTCTCCATGATACTTACAATAAATCTTCAATCAAGTGTGCGTTTGGTCGTGACTTAACATTGGCGACGAGGCTAGGGCACCCTGAGGACCCGCTCGTGTTTGGTTTGCCTTCGTACTCCTGCATTGCTGATCCAAGTCCTCCTAAGCCTCCCTCCTCCGACACAGCAGGCGAGAGGCAAGCGGAGGGAGCGGCTTATCCGGCGGAGGCCTGCGGCAGGCGGAGGAAGCGGCTAACCCGGCTGAGGTCTGCGTGAGTACTGCGCCCGCGGGTCCTGTTGGCTGCATTTGGGTGGCATTTGGTGGGTCACTGTAACAGCCCCCATTGTTGCGTCACGCCCAGCAGAGTGCTGCCATTGGCTGGGATAAGGGTATTGGCTACTCCGGATCTCCCGTGTGACTCTCTGTGCTAGTGTGAAAGCTCGCCAAAGCCCAGCTTCATCCACACATTACCTCAAGTTTATTTAAGTGGGTACACGCTTAACAAGTTAAAAGGTTGTTCTTAAACACCTGCGTTTGTGGCTCCACAGCCAACCACACACATCCCAGCTTCCGGATTCTATTGTGTGCATACAGTGTTTCTGTCCAAGACAAGACATGACCTCTATTCCACCTCCTCTTCCTTTTGTCAGCGAACCGGGCCGTCCTGTCATCCCATGGGATCGGTGGAAAGATGTATTTGAGAACTATTTGGTGGCCATGGGTGGGGACAGATTTCCCGCTGCGCGGAAGAAAGCTCTCCTTCTTCATAATCTCGGCACTGAAGGGCGCAGAATTTATGATGGACTTCCTAGAAATAGAGACCTTGAAGCTGGTGATATGGATGAATACTCATTTGCCCTCAAACAGCTTCGGGACCATTTTGAGCCAAAGAAGAATGTCAGTTTCGAGAGGCATAAATTCTTTCAGAGAGTTCAAGAGAAATCAGAATCTGTGGAATCATATGTTGCCTGTCTCAGATCATTAAGTTATACGTGTGAGTTTGAGCAGCTAGCAGATTCTCTCATCAGGGACCAACTAGTCAGATGCACAAATAATCCAAGAATTCAGGAGAAGCTACTTGCAAAAGATATGGTCCTTCAAGAGGCAATTGAGATGGCGAGAAGCATTGAACAAACCTCGGAGTATGTCAAGGAACTCAAGATTGACAAATCAAATTCTGATCAAGCCTCGGTGTGTGTGGTGGATCAAAAGAGGAGGGGCAATTACTCTACGATAAGGAAAGGAGTTTGGAATGCAAAAGGCATGTGTTCTCGCTGTGGCAGCTTCAGACATGGAATGAATTTTCCCTCATGCCCTGCCAAGTATGCAGACTGTTTCAGATGTAAAAGCAAAGGTCATTTTGCAAATGTGTGCAAAAATAAATCAATCAACTGTGTGGAACCCAAAATGTTAGATCATGAGGAGGGTGACATCAAGGCAGGATACCATGTTCATCAAACTTCTACCATAAAAGAGATGACCCCTAAACATGTGTTTCAGATTTCGGAATTGTCCACTAATAATAAAGGCCCTGTGGACACGTTCTGGAATGATGGGGTTGAACTCTCAATGAAGGTGGACTCTTGTTCACCATGGTCTATCATATCCAGGGACACATTGAGAAATGTTCTAAAACAGGATGATGCCGTTATTCTTCCCACCAGCATTAGAGTATGTGGATATGGAAATTCTGATATAGATATCGTCGGCCAATTCTCTGCAGGAGTATGCTACAAGGGTAGAAACTGTCAAGCGACATTCCTTGTGGCGGAAAAGGGAGCTTCCTTACTAGGATGGGAAGAACAGAAGAAATTGGGTATAGTAGTACAAGCCAGTGCATCTGTGCCAGTTACAATTGCCGAAGTGGGGGATTTCTGGATGAAGGAATTCCCTGAAGTGTTTTCTGAGAGACTTGGCAAACTCAAAAACTTTGAGCATCACATTAGATTGAAAAATAATGCTCAACCTGTTGTGCATAAGGTTCGCCAAGTGCCATTGAAGATGAAGGCGCAACTTAAAGAAGAACTTGACAGCCTGATGGTCAAAGGGGTTATTGAACCGGTAGTAGCTACAGAATGGCTGTCCCCCATCGTTCTGGTTACTAAAGCCAATGGCAAAATGAGGTTGTGTGTCGACTTACGCAGTCTCAATAGGAACATTGTAGTTGAAAGACATCCCTTGCCGAACATTTCGGAAATTCTGTCCACACTGGGAGAGCCTAAACTGTTTTCCATTATTGATCTTTCTTCTGCATACCACCAGGTCCCGTTGTCTGAGGAGTGTCAACAGTTAACTGCATTTATTACTCCGGAAGGTGTTTTCATGTATAAACGTATGCCCTTTGGCTTGGCCTCAGCAGCATCTGTCTTCCAAAGAGTGATGGAAACAGTACTCAAAGGCCTTAGCAACGTAACTGTATTTCAGGATGACATTCTTATTTTTGCCAGGAATATTGTTGAACATGACAATGCTTTAAGATCTGTTTTAATTAGACTTAAGGATGCTGGGTTAACTGTACAAAGAGAGAAATGCAGAATTGCCATGACAGAAGTAGATTATTTGGGGCACAAGATTTCTTGCAACGGAATTTCTCCTAGAAAGTCCTTGGTAGATAGCATTGTGAGTGCTCCCCAACCCCTTGATAAGGAACAATTGCGGTCGTTCATGGGGTTGGCGGAATATTATCACAAATTTGTTGAGGGGTTCTCCAATATATCGTCTCCTTTGAGAGATTTATTGAAGAAAGGTTCCAGATATGTGTGGTCGGATGAATGCCAGAAAGCCTTTGACAAAATTAAAGAGGGCATAGTAGAAGCACCCTCTTTGGGTGGGTTTGTAGTTGGAAGGAAAACCGTGCTTGCTGTGGATGCGAGCATGTTAGGGCTCGGGGCCGCCCTTTTTCAGTATGAAGGGAGCATTGAACATGTCATAGCTTTTGCCTCCCGGCCACTGAGAGGAGCGGAGAACAACTACTCTGTGGTAGAGAGAGAAGCTTTAGCAGTGACATGGGCAATAAGCCATTTCAAATTCTTTCTATGGGGCCAATCGTTCACTGTAAAAACAGATCACAAACCTTTGGTTCAGTTGTTGGGCAGTGCTGACTGGACTAAAGGTTCGCCCAGGATATCCCGGTGGATGATTGAGTTGTTGGCATATGATTTCAGGATGGTGTATGTACCTGGTGGTGAAAATGTAATTGCTGATTGTCTTTCAAGACTACCGGTTCAGGCCAAAGATTTCAAGAATGCGAATGTGGAGCCCACTGGTAGCATTTGTGAAATGGTGCACAATGCTATAAGTAAAGAGGAATGGGTGTCTGCTGATAAGCTGGATGAAGTATTGGGCCAAGTAAAAGTCTGGGTCAAAGCAGGTTGGCCCAGAAAGGATCTGGTGGAGAGGAAGTTTGATGCGTTTCAAAATGTCAAGGAGGAATTGAATTTGTCGGAGGACGGGTCTCAACTCAGAAAAGGGATGAGGATTATTCCGCCCTATGAAACTAGATCCAAGCTAGTGGACATAGCCCACCAGGGCCATCTGGGGATGGGGGGCACTAAAAGACACATAAGGCAATCATTTTGGTGGCCAGGGATAGATAGTGAAGTGGAGAGATGTGTCAGAAAGTGCAAGGAATGTGAAAAGAGCGATAAAAGTAAAGTTGTCAGGGATACCCCGTTAAGGCCGGTTAGTGTCCCAGCAGAGCCTTGGAGGAAGTTAGCAGTGGATTTGATGGGACCCATTCAGGAATTAGGTGGAGATTTCAAATACCTCATTGTCCTAGTAGATTATCACTCAAAATGGGTTGAGTGGAAACCTATAAGGGAGGCAACTACTTCACAAATGATCACTTTCTTTGAGGAAGTGTTTTACAGGGAAGGGTTTCCCTCAGAGCTCATCTCAGACAATGGGGTCCAGTTTTGTTCGGACAGAATGGTGGAATTTTTTAATAGATATGGTATCAAACATTACAGGACAGCATTGTACCAACCCAGAGCGAATGGCTTGGTTGAAAGAATGAATAGGTTTCTTAAGGGTGGATTACAGTTGGCCATGGCATCTGGATTGAAGTGGCAGACGGTTCTTAGGGAGATGGTCTGGAACTACTGTGTAACGCCACACTCTGTTACTGGTATCTCACCTTTTTCATCTCTCAAGGGTAGACACCCTGGGACAAGGTTGTGTCCGGGTTGGCTAAACCTAGCGAAGAGTATACATGTTGACAGAGAAAAAGTCATGGATCTAATTAGGGAGACTCAGAATGAGTACAAAGTTCGTTTTGATGCTAAAAAGTCTACTGGAGGAATGATTTGGTCTATTGGGGACTGGGCGTACATCAAAAATCCCAGAGTATCTCCTAAATGCATCACTAGTAAATTTATCGGTCCCAAGAAAATTGCAGCCATAAGGGGGAATGTTGTTATAATGGAGGGTGGTGAATGTTGGGCAATGTCTAGACTTGCCAAAAGCAATAAGGTTGCTAGTGAAGGTAGTGAGGAGCCGGACCAGAATTTGTCTTATGAGGAAGAAGCTCTAGTGCCTGTATCTAATGCAGGTAGAGTAGAGAATTTTGAGAGTGACCGCTATATTAACACTGATAGTGGTGTGAAAGCAAACAGAGTGAGGTACAGACCAACCAAGTTAAATGATTATTACTTGGGTTAAATGTTTCTGTTTAAGGGAAGGAGATGTGTTGAGTTTTGGTTCTTATTAACTTCAGAAAAGGTCAGACTTACTTAGTGTTAACACAGTGCAACTCAATGACATTATGATGTAACCAGATTCTAACTGGAATGTATTGCTGTGCTTATTCTGATTAGAATGCTTGTCCAAGTTTTCTTTTGTATGTAAAGGAGTTGGAGCCTGCCTCTTGAGGAGGGCGCCTGCTGTGTATTACTCTCCATGATACTTACAATAAATCTTCAATCAAGTGTGCGTTTGGTCGTGACTTAACAGGCATCGAATAGTTTCTCTTTCCCCACTTGCTTGACTTCTCTTATCTTTCCCTTGGTTGTGGGTGCATGGGTCTTTTCTGCCAGCTCATCATTACTCCTATTTTGACGGTGGATGCCAGGAATTACCCAGAAGTGGGTGGTGGCATTAGTAGACAAGGTGATAAAGAAAGTGCCAAGGCGGAAACACCAAGGGTGCACACACAAGTGAGAATGACACTACAGAACAGACCTCACGCCACTTGATCCAGAAGGGATCTACACAGAGAGTTGAGGACACCACAAAGTGGGGGACACCGTGCATAGATAGAGTCTAAAGCATTCACAAAAGGGGAGTGGTCCTACGAGATAATGGAGATGTTCACACAGGGGGGCATCACAAGGCAGAGGAAGCACAAAGACGGCAGCACTCAGATAAATATGTGTGCTCGGGCAGTGATAACCTCCCTGTGATTTTGAATGACATAGATATGGTTCATGGTTGGCTACCCGTCACCACTTGCGTCCGATCAACGATCGGACGCAGGACATCAGCTCCTTATAAGGCAATCATTCTGGTGATTTGCTTACTGCCACTCCATCTCCCTACCCCCTGTAGAATGGTCCTTTAGTTTTGAGTCCCCTTTCCAACAGGCAGTCAGGCAGTCATCCACCCCACCATCCTGCCCATTCGAAATTAACTGGTGTGAAACCGGTTCTTAGTACCATGTGGGTTTTGCGCTATTTCCTCTGTGACAAAGATTAATACAATGATTCTGGCAAAAAGGTGGTGGAGAACCTTTGTGTTCTTATCTCCATCGGTAGTGGAGATGGGATTTCATGTGGGTCTGAATATCAAGTATGTCCTTGTATACTCCTTGAAAAGGGAGTAGATGTATTAGGAGGGAATGCTTGTCTACCGGGATCGTTCGGCTGCTAAGATCTCGATTCACCTTCAAAGGTTTCTCGGTTTTGTTAGTAACCACAATTAATCTATCCTGCTGTGGACAGCTCAGCCAAGAAGGAATTTGCCCGTGTTCCCATATGGATAGTTTAACCAAGAAGAAAGTTGGCCTTGTACCTTCATTGGTGGTTTAACCAAGAAGAAAGTTGGCCCTGTTCGTGTATTGATAGTTTAACCAGGAAGGATGATGTACATGTTCCTGCAAGGATGTTTTATCCAAAAAGGAAGATATCCATGTTCCTGCAAGGATTGATTTGACCAAGAACAAAGTTGTCCTTTTTACTGCAAGAGTGGTTTTGCTAAGAAGGAAGTTGGCCTTGTTCCTGTATTGATAGTTTAACCAAGAAGGAAGTCGGCCTTGTTCTTGAATAGATGGTTTAACCAAGAAGCAAGTTGGCCTTGTACCTTCATAGATGGTTTAACCAAGAAGAAAGTTGGCCTTGTTTCTGTATTGATAATTTAACCAAGAGGGAAGATGTCCTTGTTCCTGCAAGGTTGTTTTACCCAAAAAGGAAGTTAGTCTTGGTCACGTATGAAAAGCATGACAAAGAATAAAGGCAGGTAAGCTTGTTGTGACTATAAAGTAAACTTGTCCTCGGACATGAGGTAGTTGAGGGCTAAGAGCCCAGGAAATAAATTACTATTCAGGGTAAATGCCAGGAGTCAAAATGGCCAGATGCTCTGTGGAGGATGGAGGTGCTGGTAGGTACGGAGTGTAAGAACAGGATACTTAGCATATTGGGGAGTGTCAGTATATCGAAGTATTTGGGGGGCATGGTGGAGGTAGAAATATTATGGATTAGTGGGTGGGGACATATTTTGTTCAGTGAGTAAGGCTGGTAAAAGAAATGCAAGGTGAGCTCAAAACTAGCCTATTAAAGTGGCGTTTTACACAAAAAGAGCCTAGGTCGTGGTCCATCACGTCATAGCCCTGCAAAACACAGATGACCAAAATAATGAGTAGGTCGAAACATGTCTGGGGTTGCTTGTGTTTCCATGCAGAGGGGACCTGGCCTAGCAGTTCGGGCTGGGCTGCTTCCATTGGTGGCAGTACTTGACTGATCTGCATATGGCTGGACCACTTTTGCAATGGCACAGAGGGGCTAAAAGGCAATGGTGTGGTAGGTTGCCTGCCAAGTTCAATGCCAGTGGTTCAGATTTATTCAAAAACGTTGATCCATCACTTTTTTGGCTATAGTCTGTCTTCCTGTGTGAGAGAGATTATGCGCAGACGTGGGTCCGTTGCTCTCTGCGCCATAGGTTAGGCTTTCCTATCTCATGTACTTGGACTTTCTATGTGTAACTGCATGATCTGATGTAGCCTCCTGGCTGACCACACCCTGACACAGCCCTGTCTCTCCCCTACTCCTCTATTTCTGATATTCTTGATGCTCTTGCCCCTGTCATGAGGATCTGTTTGAAGCCCAAAACCAAGTGTAATTCTTGGTACGACTCTGACATAGCTACACTCAAACGTAAGTGTGGGGCGGCTGAGAGGAAATGGAGGGCCTCTTGCTCAACCTCTGACAAACTGGCCTGCCGCCTACTCCAACGGCAATACCGTGTCTCTGCACGTACCAAGAAGCGAGTCCATATTCAAGCCCGCATCTCTGCGGCATCTAACAACTCGGCCGAACTCTTTAAAATCTGCAAGGAGCTGGCCAACCCTGATGCAGTATCCACCCCTCCTCTCGCCTCTCAGGCTCTTTGCAATTACCTTGCCTCACACTTTATCTCTACAACTCAGGACATCTTGTCCTCACTCTCCTCCTCCTCTGCTCCTCTCCCCTATCCCTCTCTGCTTGTTGACCCACCCTCAGCTACCCCTCCTCCCCCTTTCTCTGCCTTTCCTCTTTTCTCCCCTGATGAGGTTGCTAGACAAGTCCGATCTATGAAAGCTTCCTCAAGACAGGTCCATCCCCGCTCCTCCAAAACTATTAAGGACCACATCGATATCCTTGCTCCGGCTCTTGCCGACTCCTGAAACCTCTCCTTTGCCTCTGGATCTTTCCCCTCCCCTCTGAAGCACACCCTTGTGCATCCTCTCCTCAGGAAACCCACAGCTGATCCCTCTTGTCCGGCTAACTATCGCCCAATTTCCATTACTCCCTTTTTGGGTAAGCTCTTGGAAAAGCTTGCCATCTCTCAGCTTATCCTTCACTCTGACTCAGTTGGCTCTCTCCATGACCACCAATCTTGCTTCAGAGCAGCCAGAAGCACGGAAACTACTCTATTGAGCATCCGTGAAGACCTGTTCTCCAACCTTGACTCTAACATTTCCTCTGTCCTCATCCTACTTGATCTCACCTCTGCTTTTGACATGGTCAACCATACCACCCTGCTAAATCGTCTTCGTGACAACCTGGGCATCACCGATCAGGCTCTGGCTGACCTCTTTTCTCTCTGATCAACCTTCCCATGTACAACGTGGGTCCTTCCTATCCTCTATCTCTCTCTCTACCTGCGGTGTTCCCCAGGGGTCTAACCTCTCACCCAAGCTTTTCAATCAATACCTGGCAAATCTCGCCTACTGCATTTCCATTTTCTGCTCAAATTTCCTGTGCTATGCTGACGACACCCAACTCATTTTCAGGCTTTCCTCGGCCACCTCCTCTACTTCCCTCATCTCTGACTGCCTAATCACCATTCAAAATTGGTGTGCCGCTAATGATCTTTTTTTAAACGCCAACAAGAATGAGATCCTCCTCATTGGTACACTCCCTCCATCCTTTCCCCTCACTCTCTGGCCGCCTCCCTTGGCCTTCTTCCTGCTCCTACCAGCGAAGCTAAGTACCTTGGGGTCATCTTTGACTCCACACTTTCCTTCTCTGCACACATCTCTGATGTCTCCAAAAAGTCTAACTTCTTACTGGACCTCCTTAAAGGCACTCTTCCTTTCCTCTCCTTCCCTCAGAAGTTCCTTATCTCCCAAGCTCTGATTCTCACTAGGTTGGACTAGTGTAACAGCCTCTTTCTAAATCTACCTGGCTCCACTCTCTGCCCTTTAAAACTAATCCAGAACAGGACTGCGAGACTTGTCCTTAGCCTCAAGCCCTGGGATCGTAACTCTCAAGCTCTGAAATCCCACCATTGGCTCCCTGTGGTTGCAAGGATTACATTTAAAACCTTTTGCATTGTCCACAAGGCTTTCTGGGTCCTGGGTCCAAATTACCTTCAACTATCCCTTGGTAAATACCTCCCCTCTAGAGCCCTTCGCTCCTCTACCTCCAACTCCCTCAGGGTCAGTCGTTTTTCAAAGAAACGAGCTGGTGGTAGAGCTTTGTCGTCTGCGGGGGCCTCCCTCTGGAACTGCCTACCTGCCAACTTGAAACTTGAGGAGAACCATCTACGGTTCCAGAAGCTCCTCAAGACCTTCATCATCGCCTCTGCCTTTGCCCCTCTTATCCCCTGCTGATCCGCTTTCTCTATCAGCAATGCTGCACCTGGCCACCCTCTGTCCATCTGGCCCAGGTACCTGCTCACCCTGCCACCCTCCTGCACTGCCCCCTGGCCGCCCCTTGCTCTGGGGCCTGTATCTGTACCCATACAGCCCCCCCCCCACTCTTTGTCTGCACTGATCAGATACTCCCTATCTGATTAACCTTGCACTTGGCCCTCACAGGCTGCACTACCACTGTTTTGGATCACTGTATTTATTTATTTATTTAATTGCTTATTATTTATCTTGTCCTTTCTTATGCTCTGCACTTTCCAATTTCTCCCTCCTCCCATGCACTTTCCCCTTTTTCCTTCCCAATCACTTGCGCGTTCTCAATGTCACTGGGCCTAGTAAGATCGTTGTGTTTGTTCGCTCCCCTGTTCCCCTCCCTTTGCCTGGTTGCGCTCTGAAACACCTGTGTATGAGCGCGATATAAATAAAATATCATATCATATGATATAACATGAGGCAGGCTCTCCCAACTCATGTACCTGGGCTTTTCATGTATAACTACATGACTAGATTAAGCCGCCTTGCAGTATGAGGCCAGGTGTTCCTATCTCATGTACCTGGTCTTTACCACATGTTACTGCATGCACTGTTGTAACCACCTTGCAATACGAGATCAAGCTTTTCCAATGTGTGCTCTGCCTGCCATTAATGCACTTGATATTGCTGACCATATTCTTAAGCTTAAAGCGCTCAGATGCCTCAGGGTTCGGTGCGCTATATAAATGTCAAAATAAATAAATACATAAATAGGGAACCAAGCTGCAGCTCACTGATGAGGCCCAACTAGGCCGAAACATGTCTGGGGTTGCTTGTGTTTCCATGCAGAGGAGACCTGTCCTAGCAGTTCGTCTTGGGGTTCTCCCATTGGTGGCAGTACCTGCCTGATTTTCATAGGGCTGGAGACCTGTTGCAATGGCACAGACGGTTGTGTGGAAGGTTGCCAGGAGCAATGCCAGTGGTTCAGATTTTTTGGTCAGAATAACTACCTGGCCAGGTGCCACCCCCAGCAACACTGGGCCTGCAAATCTGTCGTCGTCGGTGCACAAATAGGACAGCAGAGCCTAGTTTACTGCCTGGCCTTCTCTGTTGACGGCTGATACCCTCCAAGAGGTATAAATAATTCAGCTGGAGTAATCAATGCCTTAAATGAATAGTCGCAATGTCTCCGGAGAGCTGCTGGTCAGGGTAAACGGCGAAGATTGATCGCAGCTTCGGAAGTATTGAACAGGGGAACACTATTAGCTTTTGACGCCTGGAGCGGTGAGTGCACGGAGCAGCAGCAGGTTAATGAGAACTACCTTCCACTTCCAAAGGGATTGCGGTGGCGACCACCGCGGGGGGGGATCGGGGGGAGTCTTACCACTGGTGGCAGCCTTCCGACACCGGGGGTCGCGCGCGGGGACAGCAGGCCACTGGAGAAATGGGACTGCACACTGCACAGGGCACTTGCATTAGTCCTAATGGTGGGCCATGTTGCTTCCTGCATCATTTGCAGTGTTATAGATTAGGAACAAGACAAATGGAATCAATTGGCCTTTTATTCTGGATTCTGTAGCATACTGAGTTTTTCCACAAGCCTGGAGGCCGAGAGCGTAGGAGCTAGCAGCTCGGCTTCCAGTGTAGTTACCTTCCCACAAATGTTTAGGATTTATTTAATTCCCCACCTCATGTACTTCAGTGTCCATACACACGTAGAATCAGGCCTAGTTTTGCCTGCTGAATCTTGGAATCCAGGACTTGGGCCTTACATTAAATGCCAAGCTAGTGACATAACACATTGCACCACCTTGGAATGCAATGAGCAAAGTGGTAGCCTTGTTTGCAGAGGGGAAAGGGCACAGGAATCTAGCACATTTGAGTTAGCCTAAAGGTTCTCATATTGTGTTAGTTATAGACAGAAACTCAATGTACAGGTTCTGAGTCTCCACTTCCCTTATCGGCTGGGATGTCCTGCCCTTCTCCTCAGCTGTTATCTGCCAGACAACAGTCCTTCTAAGTTGGAGTGTTGACTCCCCAGACCCATGGATGTGACTCGCCCTTGGTAACGGGTGACTCCCGCAACTACACGTTCCTGGGTGAACAGACGTCCTGGTTTTGCAGGGACTGTCCCCGTATTTGGTGCTCTGTCCCGCTTTTTCAAGATTATGTTCCCATTGGAAAGTGCAGAGGTCCCGGTTTTTGGTAGTAGGTCTGCATAGCTGGCAGGCAGGAGTGCACAATCTCACACAGAAGAAATGCTGCATTTTACAACTTAAGATAGTGGTAGTTTGTGATAAATTAATTATATATTATTATTTGAACAGTAACACTTAACCCCCCCTTCGTCTCCAAACGCTACTCAAGTGTAGTGCCTCGACAGCCACTTTCAAGAGTTAGTCCTGCTTTTATGTCAGTGGCCCTGTTCCGGTTTTTTACTTTTTAAATCTGGTCACTCTAGCACATACCCGTTTTCGGTCGTTCCTCCTTGTGGCACTAGAATCGAGCTGCAACAACGTTAGAATTAACGCGATTATGTGTTCGCTTCCAACTTTCTACCTTTCCAATCCCGATGGCGGGTAGGTATAGCTTTTTCAGATTGTGGGCTTGTATCAAAAGAGGACAACCATTGATTTTTGAGGAAATCGCTTTTTTTTTTTAAATGGTGTAACCAAGCATATGGTGCCGGCTTACACAGGACAGGGGGGGGGGGGCATTGTTTCTCCTATAGGGTATAATTCCTAAGTGCGTGGATATTTTCATTAACAAAGAGAGTGCCTTAAACATGTGCAAACGGTAATAACAGTGATACCTGCCCTGACAAAGACAACGTTCAAAGCTCCTTTAGTAAACAGTGAGGGCTTTCCGAAAAGTGTTAGGGAAATCTCATGTGATATAGCCGTTCTCCTCAGTCCCTCCCTTAACGTGCGCTTAAACGAGATTCAGTCGGGTGTGAACTGTCTCTGCACAGGCGAGGAAACAAAATGGCCGCTTGACAGGAAACATGTCTGCGCTGTCACTTATTGTGCTGCAGGCTACATCCGGGCAAAAACAAAAGCTAGTGCATACACACACACACACAAATGAAATCATGGACACACACATACACAACTAAAATCATGGGCACACACACACACAACTAAAATCATGTTGCCCAGTTTTTAAAAATATACATTGGTCTGCAAACAATGCAGAGAGGCCTTTCCTCAAGAAACTGCGCACATGTGTTGAGTTTGTTGGTTCATACAGAGGTTGAGGGGAGATCAAATTCTCCCCATTTCTGTATGGTGTTGTCTCCATGACTGGTCCCTGAGCCCGATGCATACGCTTAATGCCCGGGCTTTGGCTTTCCTGGTTTTCCTATTTCTCTCACTTACCCCCTTGATTATTACCACAGAGGCAACGTCCCCAACACAAAAAGGGGTTCTTTGTTTTCCTGGGTGTCAACAAACCTTTGACAATGTGGCTTTCCTAAGAAACAGCCTCACCTTTCTGTCTGGGATCCCTCAGGGCGATTGAAGCGCCGTGGCTGCAAGGCCAGGTACATGGACCTGCTCAACCTTACTGAGATTTTGGGTGCACTTATAGTTTGGCTCTTCTGCTATGTTTGCAGCTGGGCACCTCTGTCAGGAACCTCTGGATGCAAGCACATACACAGCCACTGCGAGTGAGCCTCGGAGAGTTGTTGGAGTTCAGAATCGCCTTATGGATGGGGCCAAGTCTGTGTTCATAGGGGTTCCCTGACTGGTCTTCTGGGGTTACTAGGAGGGCACCAGTGCAGAGTGTTGCCCTTCCAGTGTGTTTCTTCATTAACTTATTCATGTGGGCTCTGGCAACTTAGCAACACTTCACAGTTTGCAAATCGTGACATTTCTCCTTGTAGAGGACTAGTCCATGTCTTTCAGTGTAATGAAGAGAAGTTATGTTATTACATACTTTGGGCCTGATCACGAGTTGGGCGATAGACCTGAACATCGTTACCGCCACATTAAAGGATCCGCCCAATATTGAGTCTGGCGTGTTTACCCTCAGATCAGAGCTGGAGGGTAACCACATCGGAAAAAGGCCCATTTTGGTTCAATTACTGCCAGTGGTATTACCGCACTATAATTGCGCTGAAAATTCCCCATTGGGACCACTGGACCTAATGGGGAATGGGGAGTAACAGTTTGCATCCAACCCGTGATCGGACAGTAATACCGTCGGGTGGGTGGGTGTTAACGCAAATAAAGTTGGGCGGTATCCCAGCCGAGATACCGCCCAACTCATGATGAGACCCTTTGTACATTATATTTAATCACATAAAGTGCTTAATTTGTGGGGGTGTTTGCCAGGGCTCAGCCCCAGTACTTATTTTTTTAGCCCTGGCACTTATTGTCTCAGGCTCAGTTTGATTATGGTGTAGTGTTTTGGCAACTTTATTGTTTCAACTGTCCTCATCGTAGTCAAAGAACAAGACACTACAGTGTGCAACAGGTAGGGTCTGTGCATCCTGGCCAGCTCATTGCTATTCATGAGCTTGAGTCGCAGTCAAACATAAAGCAACTACTACGTGCAATGGCCAGGGTCTCTGCATCCTAGGCCATCTCATTGCTATTCATGAGCCTGTGTCGTAGACAAACATCAAACCACTACAGTGTGCAACGGCTAGGGTCTCTGCATCCTGGGCCGGCTCATTGGTATTCATGAGTCTGCATCGTAGTCAAACATCAAGCCACTACAGTGTGCAAGGGCTAGGGTCTCTGCATCCTGGACTGGCTCATTGTTATTCATGAGCCTGCGTCATAGTCAAACATCAAGCCACTACAGTATGCAACGGGTAGGGTCTCTGCATCCTGGGCCGGCTCATTGCTATTCATGAGCCTGCGTGGAAGTCAAACATCAAACCACTACAGGTTGCAACGGCTAGGGTTTCTGCATCCTGGGCCAGCTTTTTCCTGTTCAAGAGCCTGCGTCGCAGTCAAACATCAAGCCACTACAGTGTGCAATGGGTAGGGTTTCGGCATCCTGGGCCGGCTCATTGCTATTCATGAGCCTGCATAGTAGTCAAACATCAATCCACTACAGTGTGCAACGGGTAGGGTTTCTGCATCCTGGGCCGGCTCATTGCTATTCATGAGCCTGTGTGGTAGTCAAACATCAAGCCACTACAGTGTGCAACGGCTAGGGTCTCTGCATCCTGGGCCAGCTCATTCCTATTCATGAGCCTGCGTCGCAATCAAACATCAAGCCACTACAGTGTGCAATGGCTCTGGTTTCTTCATCCTGGGCCGTCTCATTGCTATTCATGAGCCTGCGTCATAGTCAAACATCAAGCCACTACAGTGTGCAACGGCTAGGGTCTTTGCATACTGGGCCAGCTCAGTGCTATTCATGAGCCTGCGTGGTAGTCAAACATCAAGCCACTATAGTGTGCAATGGCTCTGGTCTCTGCATCCTGGGCCGGCTCATTGCTATTCATGAGCCTGCATCGTAGTCAAACATCAAGCCACTACAGTGTGCAATGGCTGGGGTCTCTGCATCCTGGGCCGGCTCATTGTTATTCATGAACCTGATGATTGAGGTGGGCACTGCCCACTGTGCGGGACAATGCTAGTTATCTGTTTTCAGAGAGAACAATGAGTTAGAAGGTGGCAGTCAACCGCCTGTACTTGTGGACAGGACTGTGAACATGCCAGCAGCACCAACACAGAGCAAAGGACAGGGAAAAGGTCAATGCCCCAGAGCAGTGCCTATCACGAGTGCCAACCTACACAGAGGTATCTAGCTGCACGGAAGTTCATTCGTTCAGTTATGATTTCTACTGAACTTGCTCATCAATTTTCAATAGGAGGAAAGCTCATTTGCTCTTTTTCTGTGGATAGATGGTCAACATGTTCCACTTTTGGAATCAGAGCCACATGTTAACAATGATGTGTTTTAAAAAGCACTTACATAATTCCCTCACTAAAAGACACAGCTAGCATGTTGAGTTATGTTGTGTTATGTTGATTGATATCTGTAAAACTCACATATGCCATGGATAGAGTATCCATCAACTCTGATGAGCCGGTGAGAGTTACAGCTTTATTTATATATTTATTTTTTACATTTGTTAAGCGCACCGAACCAGGGGGCATCTGGGCGCTTTAACCCCAAATATCCTGACATTGTGGGTGGCAGCCTGTGGGTGTGTGCAACAGTGGACTGGCAGCTGCCCTCCCTGATGTGTAACAGGCATGCATACAAATATTTGGGCGGTGGCACTTATTTTATTGTGAGTCCACGTTCATAGTCTTTGGTGGTGCGGCTCACTGAAGGGTTATGCCAGACAGACACACAACGCTTCTGTCCGTGATTTTACGCTCTTTCTTGTTATGTGGGCAGAAAGATCCCTTCCACACCAGTGTTCAATCCCCTTTACCTCTTCTTGTGACCTTCTGTGTAACAAGGGCGATACATATGCTCCCCCAAGTAGGCTTTGATCTATTGCCTCCCTGTATTATATGCTTTCCCCCTTTGAACCCTGTGTTATATGCTTTCTCCCTTTGAACGCTTGCCGTTTTGCTCCTCTGTTATTTGGAAATTCCACAGAACGACAGAAAGCTGGTCCTACCTTTGGGGCCATTATGGTGGTTCTCCCCTCTAAACCCCTCTGGATACTACACCAACTGCGTTCCTTGACCACTTTACTTCCCTGATCTCCCATGCAGGGATGGCACCTGGGCCTTTCTATCTTTCAAATGAAAGGGGCCCCGATTCGTCGGGGGTGGGGGGTCGCACCGAGCAACTGCCCCCGTGTTGGCAATCAGCAGTCTCCTGACACAGCAACATATTCGTTTCATTCATGGCTTTACATGTGCGCATTGCAGCATGCCTGTTACAAGCTGCATTTGCTGGAGCCATTTAGGATGTCTCCTCCCTCAGGGTATACAGTAGTGGGCTTATCACATGTTGTCCTTTTACCTCAGTTACTCTATGTTCACCTCTCGCTGACAAAAAAGCATTAATAACTTTTCAGTGGACGTTTGGTGTTTAAGCTACCTGCTGGGTGGGGTCTCGTGATAATCTGTTTCTTTGTCTCCATCATAATGTGTACACTCCACGGATGCCAGGTGGTTTCCTCAAGCTCTAAGCAGGTAGGGGCCCAAACATCATGTTGAAATTGGCTCCCACAAGCCAATAAACATCTTCAGCCGGTCCTGATCCCGGGTCTTGGCAGGGGGCCCCCGAAGCAGGCCTATTAAATAGGCCCATGCTCACCTTCAGCTGCCCCTGCTCCCATGTTCCAGCAAAGATACATTATACATGTGTCCACTGTAGCCAAAGCCAGCACAGACTGCAAACCAGAGGCGTAGACAGGGTAGGGCCTGAGCAGGCAAGGCCCACCCAAAATCTGTAAATGGCCACTCAGCAGCACTATGTGGGCATTAACAGATGTTAATGTCACTGCGGTGCGCCTAAGTGCATTAGCTTTAGAAAATCCTGGCTACGCCTCTGCGGCAAACAAAAGGACACAGTGCCGAGAAGGCCTGTACACTAGCCCATGTGACCTAGAGAAGTACAGCTTAACTCTCACAGCACACTAGATGCCCACTCTGCAGAGATGGACAGCACACAGGCTCTCTGTGACGAAGAAGAGAACAGCTTACCCCCGACAGCCCAGCTGTGGACACCAACTCCATATTGCCCTCCTGCGGCTGAGAATACGATTGTCTATCTCAAACGTGGCATTTCATGATGGGAACATCAGCCCCACACTGCCCCATGTGGTTGAGAAGAGGACTGCATAGTTCAAGCATCATACTAGGTGTCCATGCTGCAGACCCCAACTCTAGACTGGCCCACAGTAATCAAGAGGAGGATCTACACTAATTGTCTGCTCTTAAGATTTGGAGACCTCTGTGACCAAGAAAATAGCATTTCCTTGATAGCCAACCAGCTATACATGCTGCAGACATGAACTCTACACTGCCCCGTGTGGCTGAGGATAGGATTGTCATTGTGTATCCCAAGCATACTTGGGGGGGTTCATACTGCAGACACCAACTCCACACTGCCCCAATGTAGAGGAGCAGATGGAAAAATGTTCTCTAGCTCCCTACCCCTCATTGCGTCATACTGGAGCAGCAGGAAAAGGGCCCTTTATGAGACTCTAGGTGTTGTTCCTGTATCGCATTAAGTGTACGAAAGGTGATATGCACTCGGACAACCGTATAAAATTTACCATCACACTGAAAGTGTGGAAGGATGCCATATGGAAGGATGTCAGCATGCACCATTGGACACCATTGAGTATAGGATAGCTCAGGGGCAACGCGCTCACCTTGGAAGCAAGACAGCGCAGATCAACACAGGTTCGGGCCCCGGGTCTGCGCTTAGAAACCTCTGGGTATTAAGCATGTTATAAATAACCAATTACAATCTGATGAGGGCAGAGTGATGCCATAAAGAAGCTCTACGAAGCCATACCGAAACAATATGAAAATACTAAAGAGAGTCAATGTAATTGAAGCGATAAGAGAAACATATTCAAAATAATAAAGTAATCATGAATGCAAAAGAAGTAACTTGCTGACTAATACGTGTAAATAAGTGTAAATATGCAGTTACATAAGGCAGATGAGATACATAGAAGATTGCTATAGAGGAATATATAACGTGGCTAGGATGGCCATTATTGGAAAATGGATTCCGGCTTGCGTTCAGATACAATTCAGCTACCTCAGAAACAGATCAGGGTTGCAGAGTCAGGAGATGCTGGAAGAACAGCTTTTTTGGCAGAACAAAGAGGAGTCTATGTTTGGGTGGGATCAAGGATGCAATGTTTAAGGAAGGGAGGCAGACAGATTCGCCATGGACGAGACATCCCTTCAAGTATTGAAGTATTGCACTATTCAAAGTGTATAAAGTCTATGCAAGGTAGAGTGAGCAAGTCTCTAGAGGACAAGAAGAGCAATGACACTCAGTATAATTAAATGAAATAGCAGTAAATAAGTGGCTGACATTGACAAATTCGTAGTCTCTTCACATGTGGCTCAGAAGTCGAAAACAAGGGCTATTGATTAATGATTGGATGAAAATAGTGATGCATTTATAGTCCCTTGAATGTCCCAGAACAGAGAGCTGGCTACAAGGTCAACTACAGATGGGAAGCTTTGGCTCATGACTGATGAGAGATGATGGACTAATTGGGAAAGTAGGGCATAATCTGATGTGATTCAAGCACCTGGGTTTCATTACGCTTACGTGCTGCAAGCCGAGCCAAAAGTCCAAGGTTGGGTGAGAATGCCAACCAATCACTTGGTCTATGGAGCAACTTGCTCTACAATGTTGGGTAGACTAATCCACTTCCATTTTGTTTGCTATAATCAGTATTATTGGTAGTTAGAGGTATTTCGAGGCTTACCTCACAGATAAGAGACAGCCCATGAACACTAACTCGTATACATTCTATAAGTAGACATGTTCCCCTAAACAATCCCTCCCGCTAATACGTTAATTTTTTATAACACACTGTATTGGCATTTAATAAACAAGAGCACAAACCTGCATGCCTCGTATAAGGGGAGAGAACAAAACCCAATTACATTCAAGTAGGTCTGGTTAGCTAACATATCGCTTCCAGAATGGTTCCCTTCACCCCACCCTTGTACCAGCCTCCTCCCCTAAGTGTCCAAACATGTTTTATTCCCTGCAGGCCATGAGCCACTGTCTGTTGCCATTATACAGGCCTCCGATCATGTCCCAGGAGACAGTGCTCGCCCCTGTAGAGCCCTCTGTGTGTACCGTCATGACAGGGGTTGTATCAGCCACAATTTAATTATCCAGTATAGCCAACCATTTCAGCCTATTCCCTTCCAAGACAGTTTCTTCCCCTCGATCCATCATCTGTCCCCCCTCCTACATCCCCTACTAGTTTTCATAACCCACCATTATATGCAGTTGCAGCAACAGGATCACAGGTGAAGTGCATCCAAACAGGGGAACATCACCTGTACTAATGTGTCCCCCGCAATCACATCCTCACACCCTTCCCTTGACCCACTCTGTGCTGCCTTGCACCATGCAGCAGATTCCGCCAGAGCACATTTCCTTAGTTCAGCCCGCCATGAAAGGTCCTTCAGGTGCCTTCCAAGCCATCTATATCCTCCGTTTAGCTAGTATACAAACCAGGTCTTTCATACGGGTGATATGTTTCATATGTCTCCCACTCCTGTGATACAGTCCTAGCACACATGCCTCACGGGGCCATGTCTGCATCATTATCCCACCGCCAGCAGCACAGGTCACTACATATTGGCAAAACCTGCTGACAAATGGCCAGGACCAGAACATGTGCATGAAATCAGTGGTCTCACTTTTGCATCTGGGGCAAATTAAGACTCCTGCTCCCTTAGATTTTGAGATCCTGTGATGGGTCAGGTAGGCTATATGCAATATATACAATTCGGATAAGCTTAAACCTGGAATGTCTTATACTTGCTTGGTGTACCCCAGTGCCCGCAGCCACTCAGCTTTGGTAAATTCTCATCCTACATCCACATCCCACCTCTCGTGCCCTCTCTGCCCTAAATTCATGCGTGTAGACATCAGTGCATCATATAATCTGGAGACTGTGGGCCTGTTCTCTGCTGTATCGTGCAAAGTGCCTAACATCTGGTCCTCCTCAATACCTTCTTTAAATCCTGCCCACACCTTCTGTATGATCCTAAGCAAGGTCTGCTGCATCAGGAACTGTCCCTACTCCAAATTCAGCTAGTTTCCCATCCATCTGCAAGTCCTCTATTGTGGCAATGCCATGCATCTCCTAGCACCACCTTATTTGCAGTTGAGGGTCCCGCCCCTTCCCTGCGAATACTACCAATGGGATGTTCGGCAAATATGGGTTTGCAACCCCTACCAGTTTCCATACCCTGTGCCATATTGTCATGCCCAGTTGCATGAGTCAGGGCACATTGGCGGCATCCAGGTGTGTCACCCACAGTACCTCTTTCAAGAAGTATTGTCCCGTGTGTGGTAGCATGAGCTCTGAGTCCAGTGTGTTCTCATCGGCAAGCCAGCTAGTCACAAACTGTAGCTGCCCCACTAGGTAATACAGCCTCTTATAAGTTTTATGGTTTGCCACGTGGGATACCGTCATAGATGACACATATTGGAGTATAAGACCTCTGTGTAATCAAGTTTGTGTGTGTGTGTGTGCAAGCATCTGTCCGATGTCTGCCAGTTGACCCTGCTTTATTAAATTGAGAATAAAGTAGTCCTTTGCCATATTCTTTGGGTTTGTCCAGTTATTTAGTCTCAGATCTTTATTGGTAATTCCATCTAGTACAAGAGACATTTCAAGTTGCTAAAGCACACTCCTGTGGCAGAAGATAATCTTTTGCATCTCAAGCCCTGGTGAACCCGTGACCAAGATGACCACATCACACTACGAAATACCAACAATACACGGAAATGTGACCATAGAAAATAGGGGTGTGTTGAACTATTAGCGCTTATTGTTCACTTTGACAGCATAACATCACATGGATTTGCAGATTTCTGAGGGTGCCCACTGCATGCACTCCAATACCTGATTCATTTTTGTAATTTAGCCACCACTCTGTGCTCCGTGCAAACAACATCCTTTTCCTCTTTTCTGCATGCATTCCTATGACTAATCCCACCTCTCCCCAATCCCCCTGCTGGCACCTTGACACAAATGGGTCCATGGGTCCCCCCGCATGTGACCGGAACAACTCAATTTCAGAGGTATTCACAGGGCAGCCTTGCCCGGGCAGCCAGTCCACTAAGGGCCAGAGGCAAAGGGCAGCTCCCTACCAAGCAGATCCACTCTGTGTTTGCCCGCATTCGCATCGGACTCCTGACGCAGACAACCTACAGTGACTGATAAGCTAAGTGTGGAATGGGCGGGGAGTACAGCCATTTCTGTACCCCAGTAAAACCCAATCACTCTTACTACCTAATATCTCAGACCTACATGCACCTATTCAAATTGTGTAACTGGTATTCATAGTGCTACCAAAGTTGAATCTGAGTGTTTTCCAGGTAAGTTTGGTACAGGTGGTGATCGCAGCCATTGCATTGTTCATTTAAAACCCTGCCACTCCTCCTACTTTACCACCTTCATGTTACAACACTGTGTAAATTGGCCCTGCACCCTCTGAATAGTAATGCTAGATGTATTGTGCATTATCTGTGGATTGCTCTCAGCTAGTGCGGGGAGTAGGAAATGTATTACACGTATGCTTGTTTTGGGGGGTAGGAAATGTGCCCCATTTAGATGGATTGGGGTAGGAAATGTGCCACATTTAGATGGATTGGGGTAGGAAATGTGCCACACTTAGATGGATTTGAGCGGTAGGAAATGTGTGCATTTATATGGATTCAGGGTGGTAGGAAATGTGCCACATCTAGATGGAATTAGAGGGTAGGAATTCTGCCCCATTTAGATGGATTTGTGGGTAAAAGATTTGCTGCATTTAGATTGATTTGGCGGGATACAAAATGTGCTGCATTTAGATGGATCTGGGGGTAGGAAATGTGCCCTATTTAGATGGATTTGGGGGTAGGAAATGTGCCACATTTAGATGGATTTGGGGGTAGGAAATGCACCACATTTAGGTGGTTTTGGTGGTAGGAAATGCACAGCATTTAGATGACTTTGGGGGGTAGGAAATGCACAGCGTTTAGATGGATTGTGGGGTAGGCGAGGTGCTGATTTAGATGGATTTTAGGGTAAGAAATGGGCTGCATTTAGATGGATTTGGGGGGTAAGAAATGTGTTACACTCAGATGATTTGCTGGGGCAGGAAAGATGTTACACTGAGATGGATTGCTGGGGCAGGAAAGATGTTACACCCAAATGAACTTCTGATACAGGACATGTGTTACACTCAGATGGACTGCAGGGGCTGTGAATAGGTTACACTTAGATGGACCGCAGGGGCTGGTAATGGGTTACACTTAGACGGATTGTCAGAGGAATGTGCCATGCTTAGATTGTTTGTGAAGGGATTGGAAAACACCTAGTTTGCTGAGATATAATAGGTCAGCCAGTCTATTGCGTCTAGAAGTCTTGAGGGTCGCCCCCTCCACATAGTGCCTAGAAGAATCTACGAGGTTGCTGGCATTTTTCCACAGAGCTTCTGACAATGCAGTAACATCAAAGATAAGCTCCATCGGTGCTATTGGTATGTATAAATGCACCACTTCGGTGGATGTCGGCAGCAGGCATGGCTAGCCGTCCACTCACAGTAGAATGCAGCTACGACCTACGACGAAATTTGTTCTAGCTAGACACTTAATGTTTTTAAGCCTACTCACACCTGACTACGCCTGAACACGCCTGACATCAGCATCCTGAAAAGACCTATGACAAATGCTGGCACGCTGGACACATAGCGAGCCCCTACACTCACTCCATCTCCTGACTCCTCCCAGCACCCATCCACATGCCTGACCTCATGTGGTGCCTTCTACCAGAGTGTGGCCAGCCCTGCTAAGCCTTATTGGTCAAAAGCACACATGCATTTGCATTCTAATCCTACTTCGTGACCTCCAACCCTCTGCACTTCAGTCCCTCAAGGCGTTTCCTCCGCCAGTGCATTTAGACTATAATAATGGTAAAAAAGTGTTATTTAAATGACAACTACAATACAATACAATTTACTTAGGATTTCCAGGGTCTCGCTTTAACTACCTGCTTATTTTATAATTGAGCATGATAGCACAACTGAAGCCTCTGTGATACAATGATTGACTCTATATTATCAGTTTGTAGCACACCCGCTACAAACTAGGCCTTCTGTAATTGCTTCCCTGTACACGCCACCAGTACTGTCTGATGTATCCTGTGCAAGTCACCAGTATTGTGCACACTGTGCACTGTGCAGAGGAGCTGCATTGTTCATTATGTACCACATGCAGAGGGCCAATATTTTACAAGATGTGCCCGTTTAAGGAGCTAACTTTGTGCATAATATGAACCTTGCATAGGGGCCACTGTTTCACATGACCTGCAAGCTGTCAGTATTGTCCATAATATATACCATGCAAGCACCCTGCATTGTTCATGATACGTCGTGCACAGATATGTGAGCATCGTGCATGATGTGACCTGCACAGTGGGCCTCATTAGGACCCTGGCGCTAAGTGTTTAACGGCACCGTAAAAGGCTGCGGCGCCGTTAAACACTAAGCGCCTTACTACGAGGTCCCTTTGCGGGACGGCTGGTCTAGACCAGCCGTTAAAGTAGGGACCCGCAAAGGGACCTTGGTGCTAAATACGGTACCGCAATTTGCGGTACCGTCTTAGCGCCTTCCCCATTCCCACAGAGCCCTATGGGGCGAAAATGGGAATGGGGAAGGGCCATGGAGGAAGGGGGAATTACCGCCCCGCCAACCTTGTAATGGGGTGGTAATTGCCCATTGAACCATGGCGGACCCGTTACAACACCGGCACCAACCATGGTGCTAATAGCGCCATGGTTTAGCACCGGTGTTGTAATGAGGGCCAGTGTTTCTTAACATGTATTAGTAGGGTATCTGTAGAAATGATCGAATTTAAAATAACAAATGGATAAATTACCGATTTTATTTACGGTTTTGTTTGAAATTTAGGGAAATGTTTCTAAAATATAGGTGTGGGGGTAAGGTAAGGGTGCATGCAGGGGGTCTCCCCCTGCACGATAAAAAAAAAAGAAAAGGTCCATTTCTCCATTCGATCATTTCATGGAAACCCATTTGCAGGAGGTTCATGCTTTCGCCAAGGGATTCCCAGCAGTCCCAGCAGCCTCTACATAATGGGTGTGGCCTTAAGTGTCCCCAGCTCATGGCCAATAAAAAAGAAAAGTAGCTTACCTCACTGTCAGGTTTCTTTTTTTTTACTGTCCTTTGCAGTGACAAGCCAGTGTGGCATTACACTGTGCTATTTAATAGATGCTCATTTTCTTTTGTTTCATTGGATAGACAGGCTTTATGTGGAGGGCAGTCTATTGAAGGAAACACAAGTTCAACATCTCAGCAACAGCACAGACACTGGCTTGTCAAAGGCAGTGTTCGGGATTGAATCCTCAGCCCAGAACAATCATTAAAAAATGCTTTTTTTTAATTGTACTCGAGCTTTGCCACTGACAAGCCAGTGTCGCATCACACTGTGCTACTTCATAGGTGCGCAATTTCTTTTGCTGTATTAAATAGACTGCTTGACACATAAAGCCCGTCTATTGAATAAAACAAAAGAAATCCAGCACCTATGAAATAGCTCATCAACTGCTGTTTCATATGTGCAGGATTTCTTTTGTTTCATTCAATAGACTGCTTGACACTTGTGGGAGTTATTGAATGAAATAAAATAAACCTAACACCTATGAAATAGCACAGTAACTGCTGTTTCATAGGTGGCAGATTTCTTTTGTTTCATTCAATAGACTGCTTGACACTTGTGCCAGTTATTGAATGAAATAAAAGAAATCTAACACCTATGAAATAGCACAGTAACTGCTGTTTCATAGGTGCTGGATTTCTTTTGTTTCATTCAATAGACTACTTGACACATAAAGCCCGACCATTGGACGAAACAAAAGAAATCCAGCACCTATGAAATGGCACAGTAACTGCTGTTTCATAGGTGCCGGATTTCTTTTGTTTCATTCAATAGACTGCTTGACACTTGTGCCAGTTATTGAAAGAAATAAAAGAAAACTAACACCTATGAAATAGCACAGTAACTGCTGTTTACTAGGTGCTGGATTTCTTTTGGTTCATTCAATAGACTGCTTGAAACTTGTGCCAGTTATTGAAAGAAGTAAAAGAAAGCTAATACTTGGGGAATAGCACAGTGAAATGTGACAATGGATTCTCACCAGCATTGCTGGGGTTTGAATTCCCAGCACTGAAAGAAAATAAATGTGGCTGCAGCACACCGGCGCGGTTGAGCTCTTGGGAGGCTGGGTAGTTCCAGCCACCTCTATGTCCCTAATGGCGGAATGTCTGTCTCCTGTATTTACCCAGTGATGGCAACGTTCAGCCCATTCAGCCCTGGATTGCCAGAGCTGAGCTACTAAACATCGCCTCACCTCCAATCTTCTTTGTTTCCTCTGCCCACAGTATTGTAACAAGGAGGGATTTGCATGGTGAGGAGTGTAATGGCACCCCCATCACCCACTGGGCACCCTGCTGTGTCTGTTCTAGAGCTCTGGGCAGAGAAAACCAAGAAAGGGGTGGGTGTACTCAGCAGCCCAGCCATTGCAATCCAGGGCTCAACCTTGATGTTGTTTCTGACATATGAACGGGGCAGTGTTAGAAGTGTACCAAAATAAGTAGTGGAACTGTGAACCCCGGCGGGGGACATAGTAGGCAGGAAGGTAGCATTGTGCAACACATTTAGCAAGAGTTGCAGTCATGCTGGTTGACAGTCAATTGAGTTAAAACACATTTCAGTTTAGCTGTAACTGCAATCGGGTAGTAAAGTAGAGAAGTGTGCTTTAACTTTACAAAGAACAGTTCTGGAATGGTGAAAATGGTTGCAAAAAGTAGTGGAACTGTTAACAGTAAAAAATAAAAGTAGTGGAACACCACTCCCCACCGTTCCCGCTCACTTCGACCACTGGAACTGGGTTTAAGTCGAACTGTCCCTGGGCTGCAGAGCAGGGATGTCTTAAAAGCATCGGTGCCCTGGTACTTCATGCGTGCCACATTGCATTAAACAGAGGATAGCTAGTGCACGGCTTTTATGTGCTCACTAGCGTTTGAATTTCAGGATTAATAATGGGAATCTAGGACTACATGTCCCAAAATGCAAGGCAGAAAAAAGACCGGACAATGGTACTGTGCAGGACATATTTATTTATTTTATTCATTTTATTTATTTATTTCATTTGTTACACGCCCAGACCCTGGGGTATCACAGCGTACTTACAGACATCTTGGTAATTAATCATACATTTAGAAAAGAGAGGCCATACAAAAAAATATGTTAGAAGGAGCACATCCTACAACACACATCCAGAAATTAGTTACAGCAGCACATCATACAAAACACAAATGGAACAATATTTACAGTCAAGTGGGAGAAGTTACATTTGTATCGGATTAGCAATGTACTAGTATTGGTTGAACAACCAGGTCTTTTCTTGCTTTTTGAAACCGATAAAGGATGTCTCTTTTTTGATGTTAATGGGGAGGGAGTTCCAGTGTTTACGGGCTAGGACAGAAAAACTGCTACCCCCTGCACTGTTGTTGTTGTAACAGGTTGAGAATAAGCGTTGACTGTAATTTGATCTAAGAGTTCTGATGTTTTCTTTTTTCTGTAAGACGTTATTCATACATATAGGGGCTTTTTTTGTAAGACATTTATGCGTGATGCAAAGAGTTTTAAAGATGATCTGGCTTTGATAGCCTCCTTCCTGATCTTGGAAAAATGCTCGAACGTTTTTATCCCTAAAGCTGCCCTTAAAGCTTTATTTTGCATGAGTTGCAGTTTGCTGAGGTTGGTGTTAGACGTCCCTAGGAGCAAGACGTTACAATAGTCAAGCTTGGATAGTATCAAGGCTCTGGCCAGGGTGAGGCAATTTGCCGGCGTCAGGAATTGTCGACTTAGTGCAATCAATTTGGGGGGGTAGGCAGTAGATGAGGACAGGGAGCTGATATGTTTGGTCATGGTGAGATTGGCGTCTAGGTGCACGCCTAGTGTTTTTACTTGCTTGACCACTGGGATCAGGGTGCCGTCGATGTTGATAGCGGAGTAGTCTGCATGAAGGGTTGCTATTTCAGTCGGTGATCCCACAAAAAGGACTTCTGTCTTCTCATCATTGAGGCAGAGTCTGTTTATCGGCATCCAGTTTTGGATGGTGGCGTATATTTTGTTGATGGTTAAGATATCCTGGTTGTAATTCCCTGTGATGGGTATGTAACTAAGCTCTTGCAAGTAACAGCGCCTCAATGCCCATGGGCTGCTAGCGCGCTATATAAATTTAGATAAATAAAATAAATGAGGATCTGGGTGTCATCTGCGAAGTTAGTGTAGATGACACCCATATCATCGAGAGCAGAGAAGAGGAGTTTTGTGTAGGCATTATAAAGTGTTGGGGAGAGGCAAGAGCCCTGTGGTACTCCTATGGGTACTGGTATGGGATCAGCAGCTTCCTTGCCTATGGTCACTCCAGAAGTCCGTTCGGCAAGGAAGGATTTTACCCACAAGGTGGCGTCATTGGAGAAGTTAAAATCATTGGCTAAAGAGGTGCACAGCTTAGCATGATCCACAAGGTCGAAAGCTGCAGAGAGATCTAATAGTAATAGAATACAAAGTTTCCCTGAATCTCTGATAGTGTCCATCTAGATTTTGAGATCCAAGAGGGCCGTTTCCGTACTGTGATTTGGCCTGGATCCTAATTGTCTGGTTCCTAGGAGCTGGTTCTGTTCGAGATGTGATTGAATCATATCAGGTAATTGTTTAAACATGTATGCCAACATTATGTATTCTATTTGGGAGACAGTAGTCCGGTCTTGGTTTTAACTTTGAATTCTGGGACTTGTAGTCCTGGATTTATAATGTGAAATGCAGGACGTCAAGTCCTAGAATGCAAAGTTAAGACCATAACTGGACTAGTGTCTCCCAAATGGAATGGATTATGTTGGCAGGTATGGTATGGTAGGTTCCTAAATCGGAACACTAACGAGCATCACTCAAACGTGATCTTTTCCGGCAGATACTAAAACGTGTTATACACATTTCTAAAGTTTTGATTGTAAGTTTGACTTCAGTTCTTTAAGTTGCCCACCGCCCTCTAGGCCACACCCACCACTCAGGCCACCCACCCTTGTTAGAGTGCTCCCCCCTCACACACCCCTGCCTCGATTTCTAATCCCACTTAAACACTGCTGAGACCCCAACGGGAAGCTTAGCACTGAGTAATTCCAGTCTGTAATTAAAGAATGTGCATTCAGCCTTGTTATGGAAGACTCAAGTGGATAAAATGATTCTTGCTTCTTCCTTTTACTGGTTCTGTTCTCTCCTCCTATGAATGTGATGAGGCCTGAACAGAGAAAGATTGATGGCCCCACGTGACATGGCACGCGTTCTGTATAATTAGGAGACAAAGACCTTGATTGAAGGTTGCGGCTTCGGGATATATTTTAGGAACTTATTACTAATAAACACAGGTCCTTCCAGGTAATTGACTTTGCAAACAAAATGTGATTATTTTCTGCAACTTGCAACCAGTGCCACTGTTTTGGAGTCGTTGCGACTTATCTTGGAAGTGTCAATAGGGTTCTTCTCATCATCGCTTTGAAGACTCTTTGAAGTCTCATTATTAGATCATTTGGGAGGCCAGGATAATGCCATGGCCTGAAATTTAAAATCTCTTGATACGTGTCAGGCCGCACTCTTAGATCAGAAACAACGGGCCAAATTGTGGTACCCATTCTTAAGAGAGTGAACGGATCAGGAAGTGATTTTCCTACAGTAGCCGCCAGCAAGTGGAATAGTCTACCATTAAATTCGAGATTAGATTCTAATCTCATGAGTTTTCGAAAAAAACGAAAAAACCCACTTTTTTAAGTAATTGACCACACCCATCACCTTCTATAACGACTCTAGTCACTCCTGCTTCAGTGTCCTGTAACATTTGGCTTTATGTTTTCGTATCTATCTGTTGCGCCCTGATGCCTGCGGGCAACCAAGCGCATATAACAAATAAATAAAATAAAATAAATGGCAAAGGTATAATCTAGGTGGCGTGAAAACGTTTTCAAGTTTACATTGGAAGATGAATAAGGGTAGATGATGGCCCTTTGGATGTAGTCGGCCAAAGCACATACAGACCTCTTATTTAACCTGAGTGATCTCAGTTCACAGACTACCAATGGTAACCCCACATTGCACACCTTAGCCATATTCTGGGGACATTGTCCAAGAGAGGTGGTCCAGAATGAGGAATTCCAGATACTACTGAAAGGGTCTTACAGTAGGATCTCAGATTTAGTGCATTATAGTTCAGCCTATTTGTGCCCATCGGGACACTTACTGAAGATGTACCCAGTTGGTAATTGCCATTTGAGACAGTGTGACCATTTGCATATCTGTAGACTTCCATTCCAAAGGAATGTAACAACTCAGCGAGTGCCGGGAGGGAGAAGTTGAAAAGTAACAGAGAAATTAAAGCTCCATGGGGGACCCCAAAAGCGACTGGAGATGTAGATGATGCAAACGAGTGGGTGGCTACCGACTGTGTTCTATTCTCTAGGAAATCTTGGATCGCCAAGGAGAACCAATAGGCTGCCACCATTCATCATCGTCCTGATTTCGTCGGTCATTGAAATAACCAACGGTTCCGTGCTAAACCCTGGGCAGAATCCTGCCTGCTTATGATGCAGGTCCATGATTTCAGTAATTTCCAGAACAATGGAAGCCTAGAAATAGGGAGATAATGGGCCTCATTACGACCCAGGTGTTAAGGGGTTAACAGCGCCGTAAAAGGTGTTGGCGCTGTTAAACCCTTACCGCATAATTACGAGGTCCCTTTGCCGGTCCCGACCTTAACAGCTGGTTTGACCAGCCGTTAAGGAAGGAACCCGCAAAGGGACTTTCGAGGTAATTACGGTACCGCAATTTGCGGTACCGTATTTACTGCCTTCCCCATTCCCATTGAGCCCTATGGGGGCAAACATGGGAATGGGGAAGGGCCAATGGTGAATTGGGAATTACCGCCCCACCAACCTTGGAATGGGGCGGTTATTCAGCCATTCACCATGGCAGAGTTGGTAAAATACCGGCATCAACCATGGCGTTAATAGCGACATGGTTAACGGCAGGGTCGTAATGAGGCCCAATGTACTGCATCCAGGGGATGGAGGCTTTTGTTCTTTACAGTGGGACTATCACAGCATGCTTTAGAGCCCCAGGACCATTTCCAGTGTTATGTCGATTTATACTGTGCACCACTGCCATTTGCATGGTCGCCAGGTGCTCGCACGGCTTGGTTCGTGATGGAGAGAAGCATGATATAGAATGTGTGCTTATTTGTTGGTGCAAGCCTAACCAGGAGGAACCGACACCTGAGCATGTGAACTTTTTGGATTTGCTTTGTTATTTGCACTGGTCTTGTGTCCGTAAGGGTGGCATCCAGTGTCTGAGTTCTTTATTGTTTGCATGTAATGGGTTTGTAGTATGATTTGAGAAGGGTGTGCGGTTTGTGAGTCTTTTGGTGGGTTGTCTCACTAGCCCTTTGGGCGTGTGTATGGGGAAGAGAAGGAGTGGGGGTTAGTTGGTTTCAGGTGATCTCTGGATGTAGAGTAGTTTGTCTGCTCTTCCTTCCATAGTGTCCTGTGTTTGCTTTGGTCCTGGTGTATGGTTTGCAGAGTGGTGTTCTTCAGGGTTCTATTCTCTCCCCTTCGCTCTTTAACATCTACCTTGCTCAGCTTGCACGCTTCATCTCTTCCTTCTCCTTCAACTTCCAGTGCTATGCCAATGACACACAGCTCTTTTTCAAACTCCCTGCTGACCCTCTTCCACCCTCCATCATCCCAGACTGCCTATCTGCCATTTGTCCTGGTGCACCACCAAACAACCTAAGCCTCAATGCCTGTAAAACTGAGATCCTTCCCATCAGGAACCCTGCTCCCTCCTTCTTCCCTTCACTCTGGGCAGCCACATTGGGCCCTCCCCCTGCTCCTTCCTCTGAAGCCAGAGACCTTGGAGTCATCTTAGACTCCTCTCTCTCCGTCCTGCCTCTCACTCAGGACATTGCCAAGAAGTCCCACATTCGGCTCTTCCTTCTCAAAGGAATTCTCCCGTTTCTCACTTTCCCCCAGAGGCTCAATGTTACGCGAGCCCTGGTTCTCTCTAGGCTTGACTATTATAACAGCCTACTCAAGAATCTTCCTTCTTCCACACTGCGACCCCTCCAGCTTTTCCAGAATAGGGCAGTGAGACTTATCCTTGGCCTTAAGCCCATGGGCCGCATCTCTCCTGTACTAAAAAGTCTTCACTGGCTCCCGGTTGCTGCACAGATTAAATTGAAATCCCTTTGCATAATCCACAAGGCTTCTGGGCCTGTGGACCACACTATCTTCAACTTTATCTTATCAAATACTCTCCCTCTAGACCACTATGTTCCTCTGGCACCAACTCTTTGGGGGTCATTACGACCCAGGCATTAACCATGGCGCTATTAGCGCCATGGTTGACGCCGGTATTTTACCGATTGTGCCATGGTGGATGGCAGAATTACCGCCCCATTCCAAGGTTGGCGGGGCGGTAATTCCCCATTCATCATTGGCTCTTCCCCATTCCCATTTTTCCCCCCATAGGGCTCAATGGGAATGGGGAAGGCGGTAATTACGGTACCACAAATTTCGGTACAGTAATTACCTCGAAAGTCCCTTTGCAGGTTGCTTCCTTAACAGCTGGTAAAACGAGCCGTTAAGGTAGGGACCAGCAAAGGGATCTCGTAATTAGGCGGTAAGGGGTTAACGGCGCCGCCACCTTCTACGGTGCCGTTAACCCCTTACCGCCTGGGTCGTAATGAGCCCTTTGTGTGTAAAGCGTTTGCTAAACAGAGGGTAGGTGGTTGTTCGCTTTCCTCAGCTGGCTCCCTCCTATGGATCAGCCTTCCCCTCCTCTGCACCTTGAGCAGGACTTTCTTAAATTCTGGAAGCTCCTTAAAACTTTCCTCTTTTCCTCCTCCTACCCTTCTTGTCTCCTCTTCTGATCCCACAGTTGCTGTGATTGGTGTCCGGGGCCCTTATGCATCCTCAGAGCCTCTGACCTCCCACACCCATTCAGCCCAGCTACTGTCTACCCTCAGCACTTGCCTTGGCACACCATCCACCCTGGAGGTTCGCACTGACTCCTAACGTGGCTCCAGGCCCTGTGGCACTCAATAACCCAAGCATTTCATCTGTGGTTACCCATGAACTCGAACTCCCCAGCACTTACCCCCTCTGCCCTCCTCCTTGCTGCAATTGCAGGTTCTGAATACTCACAAGGCATAGTAGGTTCATCCTCTCTTCCTTTTCCCTCCACTGTTCTTTTAAATACTGTCTTTTTGTAATGTATTTCACTCCCTTGTTCCCTCCCATCGCCCCGTGTGGGTGCTTTGAAACAGTATGTTACTTGCTGTATAAGCGCCCAACAAGCAAACAATAACATAAATAAAAGAATCTAAACTTGAAGTGGCTGCAGCAGTGGATAGTTATCTATTTATACATTTCTTCATACAAATAGCATAAAGAGGCAAAAAGGCTTAGGGCCTCATTCCGAGATTAAGGGTAGCCATGGTGCTATTTGCGCCATGGGGGCCTCCAATACCGGGTCCGCCACCGGTCTCGCTCAATGGGGACTTACAGGTCCATTCCGACCCTGAGGGACCCGTAAATCCCCATTGAACAAATCATTCCCCATTCCCATTTGAGCCTCCATAGGGATCAATGGGAATGGGGAGGGCGCTAATAACGGGCTCGCGAATGGCAAGACTGTTATTAGCGCCCTGGTCCCTTAGCGGGACCCGTAAAGGACGTGTGGTCCGACCACACGTCCCTTACGGTTCATGCTAAGGGACCTCAGAATTGGCCGGTAGGGGTTTATCGGCACCGGTCTCCTCACCGGTGCCGGTAATCCCTTACCGCCCAACTCATAATGACCCCCTTTGTCTGTTATTGCAGGACACATGTCTCTGAGGAACCCTGGTGCTTTTACTTTGGCCAGAAGTTGCTCAACAGTGGCTTTATTCAGAATTTCAAACATTAATTAAGTACAAAATTACAAAACAATATAATTAATAGGAATACATATACTTAATAATTCACATGAGCTATTGCTTATATCATTAATCTATAACCACAACGTAGGTCCCATTTCAAGTTTGGCTGTGCTGTACATTGTTAGCAGTAATTCCATTAGCACCACTTTCTTTTGGTGCTAACAAAATTATCTTCAGTTTTACGGCATCAAAGAATTTCGACTTTGGAGTTTGAGAATTTACCTCCAGCAATTTGCTGAAGGTCCTTTCTCTACTTTACTGTAGCAGACTTATTGCTCATGGCAAATCCTCAGAAATGCCCTTAGAGTCCCAAAGAATCCTGAAATGGGGATTAATGCCAAATGACCATACTCCAAGTGGTGGTAACGGTATGCAAGTGTGGTGGTAAGTCCATCAGAATGACCATCAAGTTCGTAATGAAACCCTACATACTTTACACTCTAAGGTATGTAACACACTGTGATTCCATGGAGTGAGGCTGTCAAATTTAATGTGACAAGATGATTTATACTAACTACTAATAAAAACATCTTGGTCTGCAGCGATTGGTAAATTACTTGTATTTCAGCTTGGATTTTGTATACCAACTTTGTGAAATTAATTGAATTATCATTGCAAAGCTGCACTGCACATGTCATTTTGGCAACTGAGATGGTGTGGGTTGAAGTTTGGTTAGAATCATAACCAATCCCTTGGGAACATGGCTAGATTAACCATCAGGGCCTGCACTACTGTCCAGAAGTGTTGCGGCGGGATGACGAGTTTTCTTTTTCAAAGAGTATCGATTTTGAGCCAGGCTATTAGGACCTTCTGGTCTATGTGGACAGATTGCTGTCAATGGTGAAGCCTAAGGATATTGCTGAGCCTGGGAGCTGTGGATAAAACCCTTCTAGGTCCAAATAAATGAGCCGTTGTTGGACAAGTTAAAAGCAACAAACCTTATACTCTGACAACCGAAACCTAGAACACTAAGGCTAACCAGATGTGAGCAGAAACGGCTTTCATATACACCGTCTAATGATTATATAACTATGAAACAAAATGCATGGATAATAGACAAGAAATAACTTCAAAGCCTAAAGAGCCTATCTTTTCAAACCACATACAGCCAACATACTGTTTGGAATTCTGGTTGAAGTAATTGGAGTTAGTATCTAGAGGAATTAAAATATATATTCGCTGCTGCTGTTCAACATTTACATAATATCTTTACTTAAACTTTTGGATGACCTGGGTGTCCAGTATAGACATTATGCTGATGACACCTAGGTGACCTTTGAACTGTCAGGATGCTATACCAGAGATGCATCTGTTATTAATATGGTATCCGAAGCAATACAAGAGTGAATGTGCATACATTGTTGATCATAGCCTCAGGAAAAAAGCTTAGTAAACTACCACTTGAATATGAAGGCTTCCTTGTAGTGGGGAATAAAATCAACGTATATAAGAAGCTAAAAACCTTGGGTATCATCATAAATGCAGAATTATCAATGAAACCACATGTAGCCAAGGTTTGTGCATCCTGTGGATATGTTATGACACTCGTTCATCATATTTACCCTTATATTTCTCGAAAGAACAGCTCTCTACTGGCCTCAGCCTTGATGAATTCACGGCTAGACTATTGTAATATTCTACTACTGGGTACAGCAAATACTAATACCCAAGCTTTGCAAGTTACTCGAAATGGGGCAGTGAGAGCTGTCTGTAGCCTTTGCTAGAAAAGAGCATGTGACAGAGGCTCGAAGAAGTTTACACTGGCTCCCAGTTAAACATCGGATCACGCATAAAGTGCTTTCCATTACTTTTAAATGTCGCAATGGAGTGGCACCACAGTATTTGACAGTGACAATTTGTCTCGCCACTTTTGTCTCAGGTCGTTATCTACAATTCTATGACCCATCAAAATGATCTCAGCCAAGATTTGAGCTGAAAACCTTTAGAGGTACCATGTTTGACTGCCAGGCACCGACTTTGTGGAACAAACTCTCACCCGAGCTTTGCTAACAAACTTCCCTTACAGACTTTAAAAGTGCCTTAAAACTCCAGATTAGTCACTATAAATGGTTTGATATGCCTCTCCCCTAACTTCCGCTGACCCTATTTCCCCTTCTGCTGAGTTTACTTATTCTGTTCTTGTTTTATCTTGTTTATCTTGTCATCAGTGATGTCATCAATGACTTTTGTGATGTCATCTTTGATGTCCTGGGTGTTACTCTTAGCAGTGCACGGTGGTGGCGCGAGTTATGGTTGCTTAGCTTACCATAACTGGCACATTTCTGGGGGTTTTCGTTTTCACTTGTAACCATAACGTCCCTTTAACAACGTTTTTTTCAGTGAATTTCATAGGTTTGTATTAGTGCAACTTAACCATAATGTCCCGTCAACAACGTTTTTTCATTGAATATCATAGGATGTTTTAGTGCAACTTTGCCATAATGTCCCTTTAACAATGTTTTTTCAGTGAATTGTATAGGTTTGTGTTCGGTTTTTGTTAGTGCATCTTAACCATAACGTCCCTTTAACAACATTTTTTGTCAGTGAATTGCATCGTTTTTTACTAGTGGAACTTAAGCATAATGTTCCTTCAGCAACATTTTTGCAATGAATTCCATAGGTTTGTAGCAGGATACCCTTACTTTTTGAACATATACTGTACAACATGCTAAACCTGTGGGCACCATGTTAATGTGCACAGCAGTCTCAGAATATGCGTCTGGTCGCGGACATCGGATGGCATCCAACCTGCTCAGAAAGGCAGGGGCTGTCTTTCATAGTGGTACCATTCAGCAAACACAAGGAACATATGCAAGCAGCAGCATGTACATAAATTGCAAGTTAAGATAGAGTAGGTATGCAAACTGTGCACTTATGAAGCAAACAGCACAAAGGCATAGGGAGTACACCATAACGGAATGCACCAACAACATATTCAATGAAAAAACGTTGTTGACAGGACATTATGGTTAAGTTGCACTAATTCAAACCTATGGAATTCATTGAAAAAACCTTGATAAAGGGACGTTATGGTTACAAGTAAACCTGAAAAACCCCTGAAATTTGCCAGTTATGGTAAGCTAAGCAACCATAACTCGCACCACCACTGTGCACTGCAAGGATTACCACCCATGACATCAAAGATGACATCACAAATGTCATTGATGACATAACATGTCTGGCTCCCTCTTTTTTTGTTCATTTTCCTTTCTTTAAGAGAACATATTGGAAAGGAAAGGAAGGCAGCACAAGTGGCACCCCTTCCAGAACAGCAAACGGGCATATCAAAGGAAATAAACTATGTAAACAGCAAAATAGACAGCCTGAAAGCCTTAATGGAAGAATTGGAGAACAATTGTGCTGCCTTGAAAGATTGCGTACAAGAGTATATTATGGACAAAATAAAACTGCACTGCCAGACCTGCCTTTCTACCCTTCCCCATGTCACAGCCTGCCATCCCCTCAAAATCTGTGTGAAGGGAGACATTACAGTGGTAGTGCAATCACTTCCTCCCCTAACGACCAACTTGTGCAAATCCCCAATTCCCCACAGTAAGTATCCACTTCTGCTACCCCTTCCCTTTCCTAATGGTGTATGAATTTATGCAAGTAAACGTTCATATTTAAATTGTTGCTGAGTGTGTATGTGGTATTGTTTTTTTCTTTAAAATGTTATGACTAATCGTAACTAACCGCCTCACAGTCCTCATAGGAATGCCTGCAATTAAGCAAAAGGTAGGTGTCCTACAGACAATGCACCTGACCACCCTATCCTCAATGACAATGGAGGCATCCGTACGACGCCAGCACACACCGCATGTTCGCATGTTGTGCACCACCTATAATTATGCGTTGGAGCGGACGTTTGTTGGTTGTGCAAGTACACGCATGTGTATCTGTTCCTCTGCATCTTGCTAACAATGCCACTGTGCAGCGTCTGCAAACAAACATTAATTAGGTCCAACCGCCCACCCACGTCCTACAGATAGTTATACAGATAAACATCCCATCTGGTACACCCTATAAACACCCATCGTCTCCCAAAATGGCCAGTGCACGTGTGTGGCACTATTAATCAGTAGAGAGGTGGCAATGGTGTGCATAGGACAGCTATGCACAGGTGCACAATGTATTCTGCCGGAAATGTATCCTGTGGACAACCGTCCCAGGGTAGAACAGTGGCGACTTCACCATGCGACCGCAACCAGGCTGCGCATTGGCCCTTATTTCAGGGACACGATCCGGACCCTCGAACAGCAGAAAAGGGCAGTGTTCTGATAAGTACGGAGTGCTTAGAAATGCACCACTATGTGCCACTGCACAGGTATATATGTGTCTGAACAATGTAGGCCTGCTTTCTGGGTGCAAGTTCTCTACAGCAGCCCCAGAAAAGGCCACACCCCAGAACTGCTCTGCAATCTGTTTGTACCTTTTCACAATAGAGTAGCAGGCCACATTAGTTTGCCCTGTAAGTGACGTTGGAAAGGGTCTGTGGTGCTGCATTCTCTGTCAAAGTAATGGCAACCTTGTCAGACAGGCTCATTATGCACAGCAATGGAAAAAAAGTATTAACTGCCCTTCCTGTGACCCACACCTTCAATTGTGATAGCCCCTTGTAGTGGCCTGTCAATGAAGGTTGCGGTGGTGTGCCTTTATCAACTCGGCAAACATAACACTGCCTTTATATTTTAGTCACCTTTCATGATACATTTCAGCATCTATTTATATGATTCATATTGTCCTGCTGATGGTGCCTGTTTTTAGGTGACTCAGAGTCTCTGCCAGGAGGTTGTAGGGGAGAGTGTATGGCAGCCTACTGCAATGTGGCTTGCCAGGCTCAGAATGTCTTGAGAGGGAGCTGCTGCTTGTGATCTCGCGGCCCTTCCCACGCGACTTCCTCCGGAACCTGCCTAAGTTCCTTTACTGTACATACCTCCTTTTTTTGGACAACGTTTGTCATCCTCCATCACATATTCGGTGTACTTTCCTGGTCTTCTAATTTGTCTCTGTGGTCGGTTGTGCTCTGGATTCTCTTCTTGTAGCGTTGCAGCCTTGTCACTGGGGCTCTCTTGCCTTGTCGCATTCCTTCTGGGTCTGGCTTCCGTTTGGGAGGGTATCCCTATGTCCTCTATCTCTGCATGTCCTGACTGTTCCCCCATGGTCGGGTTCTCTTTAGCCAAGTTTTCCTCTTGACTTCAGTGCTCTTGTGTTACAGTGCTGAGTGCTACTTCAGTCCCCCTTTCATACAGTGCTACCCTCTCTAAGTTCCACCTCTTGCCGTCTTAGCTGCATACATGGTTTGTCCCTTGCTGGGCATTCTATGCTGTTTGCTAAGTGGCTTGTACTGGCGCACCTGTGGCACTTCAACGGTTCACATTTCACTGCTGCGTCATCTCTGGCTTCACGCTGTCCTCTGTCCATTCTGCCTTTGGATGGCACCCACTCTATTTCAGGTGAATGCGCTGCAATTCCCCACTCATTGCGGCTGCAGGATATCTCTTCTACCGCTTTCGCAATCTGCATTGCTTTATATAACACTATTTCCTTTTCAAGATTGAATTTGTCTTGTACCTTTCTGTTGTTCGTGTGGACTATGAGCATGGCAAAGATTCTTTCCTCTGACGTTGCTCCAAATGCGCACACCGCAGCCAATTCTCTTAGCTTGACTACGTAGTTGTCCACGGGGTCCACCGGTTCCTGCTTCCGGCCATAGAATCTGATCCTGTGTAGTACCACATTTTGTTTGCATGATAATCTCTTTGCTATTCTCCTTTTTGCTTCTTGATAAGCATCATCACCTTCTCCTGTTGGGGCTTTTGGGTCAGGCTTGCAAAACATCTTGGTCCTTCCACGTCCAGCACATTTAGTAGCATGGCCTTCTTGTGCGCCGCTGGGTAGCCTGTTCCACCCATCGTTTCCAGATAAGTTTGAAATAAAGGCTCCCGTTGGAGCCATGGAATGGCTGGCTTGCAGGAATGGTGGTGATGGCATTGCTCCGTCATCGTAGGGCAGCTGCGGTGATCCGATCCTCGTCGTCAATTCTGTAGTGGCCTGTCAACTGAAACACCAGGCCTGAAGGTTCATTAAGTGTGCTTTTATGAACTCTTCACACATAGCACTGCCTTTAGATTGATATTGTCCTGCTGATGTTCCCTGTACTTAGGTAAGTCAGAGTCTCTGTCAGGAGGTTGCAGGGGAGAGCGTATGACAGCCTACTGCTCGTGGCATTCCAGGCCTAGAGTGTCCTGAGCGGGAGCTGCTGCTCATCATCTTGCGGCCCCTGCCACGGGACTTCCTCCTGGACCTGCCTAAGGTCCTTTACTGTGCACCCCCACTGTACCATTCCCATAGGTAGCATGCTGCAAATGGTAGTATGTGGCACGTGTGCTTCCCAAAGTACTGCAAGGGCCGCTCCCCAGTAAAGCAGCAGTGCTTCTTCCCTTTCCTCTTCCTTCTTTGCAGCACGCCATCATTTGGTACTGTTTGAATGTTCCGCACACATCCACCAATCATATTGAAGAGCTCTCCATGTAACAGTATCAGTTTTGAACACCAGTCCTCCGCGTACACACCACAACCAGAAACGGCATTGCGCAATACCTCAGCCTGCACAATCCCATTTCCATGGCCATTCTCAAAAACCCCCGGATGAGGATTTTGTGCTGCATGCGGGCTTGGGGAATACATTGCAACTAGCATAGGGGAGTTCGTTTTTAAAAAGAGCTTGTTTTTTAAAAACTTTTGTTGTAGGTGCTTCTAGTGAAACACATGTTTCCATTTTTTATTGATTTTCTGTGTTCTTGTGGTCACATTGTTACAGTAAACTCTTCAACGGGTACTGTACATTGGCAAACAAAACAGCATTGCCAAAGGGCGACAACGAAATGCCATTTGCATGAAAAAACTCTGCATTTCCACAACTAATGAGATCATTATTGCAGCAGAACATCTCCCCATTGGACACACAATCTGACAGGCTTCTGTTGAAGAGACTCCTCCCAGTGTTTGGCTCGGAACAACATACATCAGCATTGTCCCATACTCTTCTTGGTAGTATGGATGAGAAGAGCACCTGGGCAGTGGGAAAAAGGTGCCGAACTGCATTCAGCAGCTTTCTAAGTCGACAGAACAAACCTAAACAAGCCACGTAACCCATATGCATACTGCCGTAGTGCAGGACAACAACATCCACATTCACAAAAGTGGCCAGGTTTCTGCAAAGTGCATGCATATCGGCGAAACTGCGCTCATAGACAGCATTCCACAATGCGTCCACTCCTTCGAAACCGAAATTGCTATCACTCGCGGAAGTACTGCTTTTCCGCTACTCTACGCTGTTTGGACACGACTGCTTGTCAGATCTTGTGGGAGAACGCTCATTGACTGCAGCACAAGGTGGAACTAAGCCTGATTGGTCTGTGCGGCTGTTCGGCATTGGGCTCAATGGGGAAAATTTGCACTCTTACCGCCGGCGGATTTCCCGCCGACGGTAATAGCGCGAATTTTCGGCGGATTTCCCCCCAGCCAAGAGCTGGGGCGGAATCCGCCGAAGCCCTGATTCGGCGGACCCTTAAATCCTGTAGTAATGGCGCTACCGCCGGATTTAAGTGTTACCGCCGAGGTCGTGATCAGGCCCATAGTATGGTCTTACTGCCAACCAAACCAAATTAATGTTCGCAACACTGCCCCTGCTCCCAGCACTCTATTCAGTGCGCAAAAGCAATAGCTCATAGTGCAGTACAGTAGTCACCACTCCGCGCAATGGACACTATGCCATCCGCTGCACTATGCAGTTTGCCCATATCCACTTCTATGCACATACTACTTAACTATTGCACGCACTTCACACACTGCAGTATCCATGCACATAGAAGATGTACTTCAACCCTACCCTCTTCTGTACTGACAGTATTCCAACACTGTACTCAATATACACACTGCAGAACTCTTCACTGCATTAGCTGTAGCCATGGAGTAAGTAGTGTAGGATGCGCTAAGAAGCGCCACACCCATGCAATGAACAATGTAGGCAGTGTTGACGAACCAGACGCAGAAGCCAACAATGTGAAACCTGACTGCAACCATGGCAGTTGTCGGAGCAAGTCCATCACCCATGCATCGAAAGGGCTACAGCCGTACCACATGCAAAACACTGCAGTACACGCTAGCTTACAATGTGCATATCATGTGAAATGCACTCCCCTTCTGCAGTTGAGCTCCCACCAGTCACCACGGAAAGAGATCTCTGCACCAGCTATCTTGCGGTGACAGAGTCTGCATGCATTGAGCACACATGGTAGGCGGCTATGCAGACACCCGTGAAGTGGCGCTGTACGCACGGATACAGCAGGCACATCAATGTCTTTGTTCACCTATGACATATCTCAGATGAATCACTTCTCACTCCTACACCCTTTCCATGCCTTCCTCCCACAACCACATAGCGTAATATATGTTTTGCTATGTACTCCCCATCTGCTAATCAGTTTCCAGCAGTCAGCACGGTAAAAGGTTGTGGCACAAGCTATTGTGCCGTAGCAAATGCTGCCTGCATTCACAACACATGCTAGTCACCTGTGCAGGGGCCGGCGAGTTGGTGCAGGACGCATGAATAATGCCGGCACACCACCGTCTTCGTCCACCTAATATTCACACATATCAGATGTCCCACTTCTCTCTCCCCCACCTTTCCATCCCCTCTTCCCACCACCACATGCCGTACATTTTGCTTGTCAGTCCCTTTCGACACCGCACTGTCCTCTGATACACCATGGCAGCGTTTCTCAAAAACGTTGATGCACAACACACTTCCCTCCAGCCAACCACCGGCCGCGTCCATAGTTCACCACCAGCACGGCGTATCGCAAGCCAATGAGCCTTCTGTCCGCGGAGCGAACAGGGAAATGGGTCCACATACATTTCAGTGATTTGCAACAAAAGAACGGGTCAGATTTCCACCAAACACACAAAAGCACACTTTCTGACCCAAGCACCTGCTGCAGATTTGGTGCAAATCCTTTCAGCCGTTCGGGCTGCAGCCATGAGCAAAGTTTTCGCCCATTGAGTCTATGGGAAAAAAAAATTGGGACCCCTTATAAGTCCCCCCCCCTGCACGAAACCTCACTGGACTTGCCGAAAAAAAATCAGAGCGGGCCATATACTTTTTTTTGCTAAGTTTAGTCAGGATTCCTCCAGGGGGAGCGAAGATATAAGCTGCCGAAAAAGTGGCCTTCCTATGGGTTTAGCAACTTAACCATAACTACACGCCCGTAATATATATATATTTTCAACGGTGTGCCTCAATAGTTCACCAGAAATGATGGGAGAATATTTCTTTCAAAAATACTCCTGGCAGCTTCAATAAGATTGGTAGCCCAGGTAACTTTGCAAAATGCGACATTTCATTGTAAAAGAGTGGAAACACTTTGAGCGCCAGGTCTCATATTTCATATTCAGTAACTATAAGGCAGACTCATCCGTCTTCTTGCTGTGCCAGAGGAAGCCTGTAACTGAAGGTGTGTTTTAAAAACAGGGCCGCAGTGCATTGTGTGACTTAACTCCTTAAATCATTGGTAATGTTACCTTTAAGCTTTTTTTTAGGGCAGGCAAACAGAAACAAATAGGTGTGGGCAGTTCCAGGTAAAATGCAAGGTTACAAGACGCACGAAAAGTTTGAAACTAAAATTCAGACAATAAAATGGCAAACAGAATTGCATGTTTTTAAATTAACCTCATTCACGCAATGCATCTATCTCCTGTAGGTGAACAAGTCTTGAATTACAGTCTGAGAAAGAGGCACTGGGATCCTGCCTCAGATAACAAGAGCTGACCAATCACAAGTCACTCGGATGCAAAATATCACTTCCTTAATAGACCAACCAGTCTAAGGTAAGTTGCAGAGGCTATTTCCAAAATGTGTGCTTTCCCTAAAGTCTCCGTCACAAGTGCGGCAGTACTGATTTCTGTGCTCCTACCGTCAAACTGAACTACCGTTAACGCTGGTGTTAACTGTTATTTACCACCATGTACAGGGTTTGTGTTTTTATGCATCATGAAATCTTATAAAACCCCACTTGTGATGGACAGAATTACAACACGCGGCAATTCCTGCTGCATCGTTACCGCCCCCTTTTCACAGAGGTGTTACTTTCATGTCCATGCAGGCAGTATGGGTTAGTAAACCCATAATCTTGGCGAGCAGTGAAAAAAGCGGTATTCAGACATATTGCCTGTGTTACCGTTCGCGCATTACTCATAATGATGCTGTACATTTGCTTTCCACTTCACATATTTCCTGCTCCTTATTGCTCTGCTATGAAACCTCAACTGGCGCATCCTTGGCTTGTCTCCCCACATCTTCTGTCACTTCTGTTGATACCTTTGCTCTTTCTGTGCAGAAGTTATAGATAGCGCTTCAGTCTTAACATTTCCTTGGCAAACTGCTGTAAAAGAGTCAGGGACCTGACCAGGTCAAGAGGGTTAAGGATGACATTCAAACTTGGGCAGAAGGTCTACTGAGGTGTTTATCAGGGCCAGTCGCACCCCAAAGGGGGAGGACTCCAGCGTCTGTCCCTTCTTCCTGTGCCTGACTGAATGCACTGAGTACCACCTTTTCTCTTGCCCTCTACCGGTTATGCACCATGCTGTGCAATGTCTTTCTGTTCGTCCAATAGGACTACATTACCGAGAAGGCATGGTGGTGGGGGAGAGAATGAACAATCCAACAGGGAGGGAGCCAGCAATTAATTGCTGGACCACGGCATGATCCGCACAGCAGACCGGCAATCCACATACTCTACGTGACATAAACCTGGACGTAGATTATACTTCAAATCAGGAGGGCGGAGAAGCCAGCATATCAAACCGTTAAAGCATGCTCTGCTCATCCCTTATTATTTATTTATTCATTCATGTTTGCATCTATATAGCACTCTAAACCCGGAGACATTGAGGCGCTGGTTACAACACTAAACAGTAGATCAAATATTTGTAATACAGGTACTTACTCTGGAAACAACTCCTCCTCCAAGGAGATGATATTACCAAACACTGGTGGTCTTAGAACCATGACATTGACTATACTTTGAGCAGGATGCCATTACCGAACACTAGCGAGCTAGTGGATGAAAAGGGGCTTTGATGTAATGCCTGTTATATGTGTTTTGTTACCTATAACCAAGCACCTGTGGAGAAGGAAGCCAGCTATTGGCCTGGGAAACAGCTGAGGGAGAAAACCAAAATAAAAGAAACTGGGAGAATTCAGCTAATTTTCAGGCTCCCCTCTGCCACCTCTTCTCCTTCTCTCATCTCTGACTGCCTCTCTGCCACCCAGGAGTGGTGTGCCGCCAATGATCTCTGCCTTAATGCCAGTAAGACTGAGATTCTCCTCATCGGCACACATGCTCCCTCCTTCCCGGTCACTCTCTGGCCGGCCTCTCTTGGCCCTCTTCCTGCTCCCACCTGCAAGGCTAAAAACCTTGGAGTCATCTTTGACTCCATGCTCTCCTTCTCTCCTCACATCTCTGACATCTCTAAGAAGTCACACTGCCAGCTGCACCTCCTCAGAAGTATTTATCCTTTCCTCTCCTTCCCCCAGAAGCTCACTGTCTCCAGAGCTCTGGTTCTCTCTAGGCTGGACTATTGCAACAGCCTCTTTCTAAATCTGCCTGCCTCTACTCTCCGATCTCTGCAAGACTTGTCCTTGACCTCCAGCTCAGGGATCATATCTCTCCAGGACTGAAATATGTGCATGGCTCTGAGTGGCTACCAGGATCAAGTTCAAAACCCTCTGCTTTGTCCACAAGGCCTTCTGGGGCCTCACTACCTCCAACTCTCTCTTCCTAAATATCTTCCTTCTCGAGCTCTTCGCTCATCCGCCTCCAACTCCCTCAGTGGCAGTCGCTTCTCCAAGCACCTCGTTGGTGGTAGATCTCTTTCTTCGGCTGGAGCCTCCCTCTGCAACAGCCTCCCCGCCTCGCTGAAACTTGAGGAGAACCATCTCCGGTTCCGGAAGCACCTCACAACCTTCCTCTTTGCTTCTGCTTTCTCTCCTCCTCTCCCCTGCTGAATTCCAGGCTGAAACTGAAACTCCACTGGTCCCCTGCCCACCCCCTCCCACCAGTTGCACACTTGCCCCGCCTCCCTGGACACCCCTGCACTTGGGGACTGTTTTCTGTATCCCTACAGTCCCCCCACCAGCACTTGGCACCTGATGTCTGCACTTACCCTTGCACTTGCCACCAGCTGGCTGTATTTTTTATTATTGTTTTATCTATTCTATGTATCCCATGTACTGCACTGTCCCTTCCCCTTTCCCCCAGCACTTTCCCCTTCCCATGCACTTGCGCAATCTGAATGCCACCTGGCCTAGTAAGATCATTGTCGCTGTCTTCCTTCGTCGCTCCTTGAAACACTTGTGTATAGGAGCGTTATAAATGCCATATCATATCATATATCATATCATATCAAGGGACATGGAAATCGAAGCAGTGTGGGTTGTACGGGTGAGGTCAAGGGAGGAGAAGGAGGACCAAATGACAAGAGCAGATAAAGGATGGTGTAGAGAAGCATGGAGGATGATTGTTGTAAGCTTGTGAGGGGAGGGAATGGCTGGAAGGAGGAAGTGGTACTTGGGTTTGACAATGCATGCAAGGTGACTGTCTTAGAATAACAGAGGGAGAGCAGCGGTGAATAAGATTGAATAAGAAGGTGAGGGAGAGAGAGATATGAGAGTGACTGGGAGAATGTGGCTGGAGTGCACAGGGGAGAGTAGGAGGGTGCAGAGGGGAGAATGTGGCTGGAGTAGAGAGGAGAGAGTAGGACGGTGCAGAGGGGAGCGCAGTAGTGTGGAGAGGGGAGCGCAATAAAGTGGAAAAGTGAAGTAGTAGTGTGCAGAGGGAGATAGTAGTAGAGTGCAGAGGATGAGAGTTATAAAGAGACAGTGAGGAGTAGGTGTATGATATAGAACAGTGGAGAGACAGAGGGAAAGAGCGAGAGGGGGAGACATGAAGGTAAGTGGGAAGAACAAAAGGGAGGACTGCGGAGGGAAGGGAAAGGAAGGCTAGAACATCAGGGTGATGATTACAAGAGCATGGCAAGGAAAGGACCAAGTGAAACCTGGACGATTGGAAGGTGCCTCTGCTTGGACCAGTGTATTGTGGGATCCAGGTTAGGATTCACCTAGATTGTTCCCAGAGGGAGAGAGAGCAGGAAATTGTGTTTCCGCTTAGACCATAAGGCCAGTCAGTCACTTAAGAGCCAGTAAGGGTTACCTGTCTCTAGTGGCCAGCTTGGGGTTAAGGAGTGCCTGGGCTATGGAGGGAACTCTTCAAGGGAGATAAGATAGAGAGGGTCAACCCATAGTGAGACCCTTGTCAATCATTTCAATAAAACCCCTTGAACTGTCTTCGAGAGTTGGTGTGTTCTTGAGGCCATATGCGACAGATGACCAGGATACACCACCTGTGTCCCATCTTATTTTCCTGGAGTGAACAGTGATCATGGAATTGAATCTGGAGAAAGATGCAGCCCATATTGCTTGATCCCGATTCCTATGGTTCATGTAGGACTTACGTGCCGGGATTCATAATTGGAAAAGAAAAACGTCAAATCCCAGAATGCAGAGAATACAATGGATGGTATGGAACTGGATGTCATACATGCAAAAGCTGCAGGTGATCAGACATGCTCAGTTCCACAGTGCAGTGGTGAGAAATTCTCACCATGAATGGTGGCCCTCCTGTGCAACTCATTCATCAAGATCAGGGGGCTGCACTATAGATGCATATACTTCCTTGATATGATATGATATGTCATTTATAACGGGCTTAATACCCAGAGGTTTCTAAGCGCGGACCTGGGGATCGAACCTGTGCTGCTTCGTGTCGTCTTGCTTCCAAGGCGAGCACGTTGTCGCTGAGCTATCCTCCTGGTACCTTCCTGTCACTATATGATAACACCTTTCAGTGGCTTAAAGGGATGAGTCAGACTATCCCCATTCTGAAATTGATTAAATTAATACCACTGACTTGTTAAATGACTCATTGTACTGTGTCAACAAACAATTCAATTTCTGGTGTAGACTTTAACAACATACCTTCCATATAACTCTACACTCTAAGGTACACAGAAGAAAACCAGAAGTGTCTATGTATAACCATTCTTAAGTCATTAGCCTAAGTGAAAAGGGCAAAGCTGGAGACCAGCTATCTCTGTAGGTTTATAGTTCTATGTAATGGTGTTTTCCCAGCAATTACCAATTCTCTTTACCTTACCGGGCCCATGCCCCCATGGACATTAAGGGAAAGGTCATGAACCTATGGAGCAGCTACAAGACAGCACAGGCATGGGGTTTACTCAGAACATCGAGCCACTGGAGGGCCATGCTTCCCATGATGCTGCTGTTGCATATATTTGCTGGAATGTCAGTACTAGTCTATGCTGAAATGTTTTGTGTGTCCTTCACAACGGACATAGGACAACAAGACCTTCCGTCTCCCCCCATGCCCTCCGTTTTAATGTGTATTTGTACCATCTGAAAGATGGGTCTTGCGTGTCAGCCTTATGCTACTAGTCAGCTACTAGTCGACCTTCACGGTGATGCTGAGGATGGTAGAGTGGCGGAGGAATGTCTTGTCGAGGTATAACGCTAGATGCAGGATCAGTACGGCTAAACAGCGACAAGACTGAAATAGTCTGGTTTGGCCTTCCGATTGAGTCCCCCTTATGGCCGTCCTGCTTGAGAGTACAACCTGCCCCAGTGCAGGCAGCTGAGAATGTGGGTGTCGTATTTGATAGCAATCGACACTTTTTCCAGACAAGTGACGTGGTAGCCAAAAGTGCTCTCTTCCACCGCTGCGCTATTGGCAGGTGTAGTAGCCTACTAGCGCGGGAAGATCTAACCGCATTAGTCCAAGGAGTAGGGCTATCTCGAGTAGAATATTGCGGATCGGTTTATCTTAGCTTACCCAAGAAACGACTCTCTCATCTTGAGGCTCTGCAACATCGTGCAGTTGGTGTGATCTTTATCCTGAAAACTTTGACTACCGGCTGGTTGCTGGCAACCTCATATTACCGTTACTGCCATCTGACATCCCTGTGCTACCGGGATATCACAGGTGGCGGTACAGTAAGTTCCCATGAAGTCCTATATGGGAATGGGAACCCTGAAGCACTGGCAATGTTAGTAACGGTGCCAGAGCTTCAGTGATAAACCTGCTGGTAGGGGCCTGAACTACTGGCAGGTCAGGTCTGCCAGTTGCTAAGTGCCCCTACTGGCACCCTCGAAGTGAGGCGGTCCAGAAAAGGCTGGCACCTTTATTTCGGGACTGGGTCATTTACGATGACGCCCCCTTTGCACATAGGTTGTTGAACAGGTTGCCTATGGAAAAACAAATCCGAATGCAGTCTTTTACCCTAATCTGGAAAATCCTAAATGGATTGGGCCCCAGTTATCTTTCCACTGCAGCTCAGTGGTATATTCCTACCCGCACCCTTCGGTCCAGTATGGAGGAACTACTGGTAGTGGAGAGTTGTGACACAGCCTGCCATGGAGGTAGGATGCTGGTCTCCCTAGGACGTGGACTATGAAATAATCTGCCAGCCTGCATTAAAAACAGCTTGTCACTGCAGTCCTTTAAATATATAATTACCAAAATGATCTTGCCTCCGATGCTCAGCTGAAGTATTAGTGTTAAAGCCCTGTTGTGCTTGTTCTAGCAGAGTGTGTGTGTGTGTGTGTGTGTGTGTGTGTGTGTGTTTGTCATCTACAACCAGTGCAATACCAAACCAAGGTTAGGCAAATACTTCTGACCCGGTAAAAATCTGCAGTCCAGGGTGCTTCCAGCATCTCTCCCCCAGTAATCCCCTCTCCTTTTCACCCTATGGTCCTCATTACGAGTTTGGTGGTGCAGGAAACAAATTATTTCGTTATCTCAATTTTTCCTGCACCACCAAACTATATGTTTGGAGAAATTAAGACTGCTGATTCTTGGAGGAAAAGTAGAGGATCTACGACCAGCTCGATGCTGCAGTTACATTTTTCACTTTTCCTCTGAAAATCAGTGAAATTACCACAAGGTAATCCCGCCATTGGTAATTCTGCCAAACATCCCCAATGGCATCCTACAGACTCCATAAAATGTGGATTTACATCGCCTAACACCACTTGTAATCCCATGTAAAGTCGACAAGTCCAAGTGGCGGTAACAGTAATTCTGTTTGGTGGTATCGTTATGAGGCCTAATATTGAGCATCTGCTAGTACCCCTCACTCTATTCACACTAACTTCAGCTAAACTGAACTCTCCATTACCCCAACCAGCCCACAACATACACCCCTTGGTTACCCCGCCATCCCCCCCAACACAACTCTGTTCTGTGGGCAGACCACATCAGTAGCAAGCACATCCGATCACTAACATCTGTGGCTGTCCTCCACACACAAGTACCGGAGTGGCCTTCACCGGCAATCACCCAAGAAAGCACCAGCACACAGAGAATGTGGAATTGTGCCTCTGTAGTTTCTACTGAAGCCCTGATTTCATCACAAGGGTTGGTTTTCACAATTGCGGTTCCCCGCTGCTGACAGTGGCTCCACCGTTCTTCTCACTTGTGCATCTGACCCCCTCTTCCTGATAATTTCTTATAAAATGTCTGTGTGCCCCTTGCAGGTAGCTTACTCCATGTCATTGGGTCTGTTATGAAATGGCGACTCATGGTGAGTTTATTTTTAATTAATTTAAAAAGGGGGCTTTTCCCTTAGAAACAACAGGGTGACCAGCTTACACTAAGGGCCTCATTACGACCCAGGCGGTAAGTTACTGCCTGGGCCGTGACTTTACCACCATGGCGTAAACTATGTTTACGCCATGGTGGTTGGCGGACTTACCGCCCCATTCCGACCTTGGCGGGGCGGTAAGTCCCCATTTACCCATTTACCCTTCCCCATTCCCATTTTGCCCCATAGGGCATAATGGGAGTGGGGAAGGCGTTAATTACGCCACCGTAAATTACGGTGGCGTAATTAACTCCATGGTCCCTTAGCGCCATGGATTTTAACACCTGCTAAAAGCAGGTGTTAAAAGCTCCATGGCGCTAAGGGACCTCGTAATCAGGCGGTAAGGGTCGGCGCTGTTTACGCTGCCGTAAACCCCTTACTGCCTGGGTCCTAATGAGGCCCTAAGAGACAACAAAGCCTGAAAAGTCCACCAATGTCACTTTTTTTTGCCAACAACAAGATGTCAACTGGGCTATGCTCACTTGCTCTGAATAGGTTTGGGGGTTTCTACTCTAAGACATGCTCATGAAGAAACTGTTAACTTTGTCGTAAGATCCACTGATTGTCTAGGTGACGAGCGGCCATGATGCACGCCTATTTTCCTTGCTTTTGGGTGCTAGATGTAAGGTCTAAATAGAAGATGGGTTGTTGGGTTAATTTCCTCATGCATTTCTGTGCCTGGCCCCTGCCCTCTCTACTCCTCCTATACCTTTGCAATTATGGATCTCGCTCTACAAGTGACTTAAGCTATCTTCTATGCGCTATGGTAGCTCCACCGGTCCCGTTGGGTAGAAAGGGAGCCGTTTATAAGAACAAGAATGCCATGTGTCTTTCACTAAGGAATGTACAACTCAGGAACAATCCGAGAACGCTCTCACTCAGGAAGTATATTAATTAAAGGCTTTATAGTTTCTACCTCTCGTTTACGCAGTAATCAACCAATCCTTTCATCTCTTATACTTTATTATCACATGGAGATCATTATTGGCCTCCTCTCAGCCAAGAAAATTGTTTCATGGAGGTATTTAAATGCTACAAAATAAAACTACATTTAATTTACTGAGTTTGCTGATTTACATTCACATTATTAATCTAATGGCCCTTTCCCAAAACTAAGACTCTTGGCTTCGTTGGTGGCGGGTCATTATCCCACAATAAAGACAATATTATTCCTCCATCTTTCCAGTCATGCCATTCTTCAAATCTCAACGGAGGATTGTGTTCATTTCCTAAAACAAATATAAGGGAAAGTACACGGTACAAGTCTCAAGGAGGCTTCATTTATTTGGGGGGTGAGGAGGTGAAACCTCACTTCAGGAAAGGAAACCAGCCATATAGTGAACTTGTTGGGATGCAAGAGTGATCTGGCATGAACACCACAAGGGTAATAGGTTTTAAATGGTTGAGCGGGACAGGATTACAGTTCTTGTGCACCCTAACTCCTTCCGAGGCTTATATGGAATTCTTGATCTATATTTAGGCCATCATGGAAATCCCCCCTCTAGTACTTTATGATAATGTGTGTATTTGCTGTTCCCTAGTGAGTGGATAGTCCTGGTTCGGTGCCATTGTGCAATCTTGGCCACGTTGTGACACCAAGATGGTGGTACTGTAGCTATAGACAGTGCTCATAAATGCAGCTCTTTGCTTTACTATTGTCCCATTTTAGATCAGCACGCTTCTTTTGGGAAATATTTGAGGTCTAGATTTGACTTTTAAGTATTTTTTGATGAAAATAGTTTTTAGTTAGGCTGTGTTCCTGATTTCATTAATAGTAATTTGCTCTTGTTTAGACGCTGCCAGTGCCTTTTATAAATACCTTTGTGCTTTTTACTATGGCAATGGTGCTGCAAGCTACTATTCCAGTGTGAATTCTTGTCCACATGCATATTTAGATAGTTTTCAGGTGCGTCAGAGTCAGTGCGTCAGGGACTAGCAAGTCTGCATAGGTCTGCATGTGGACGCGGTTGACTTGATGGTCCCCTCACGCGTTGGCAATTAGGAACTGGTATCATGGGGTTGCCTCATATACTAACCACACTGCTATCCGCTCAACGTCTACGCCGAGAGGTCATAGTGCACCAACATCTTGATGAACAGTTGGTGAGTGAGGAAGTTAAGAGTGTGGCTAACGCTCATTGCGACTCAGAAATTGAGGAGTTGGTTCCCCCCCCCCTGTCATCCTTCAATATCCCTACGTTATCAAGAGAAGATCAATGTTGCCCAAACCAACCGTCTGTAACAGTTTGAAGGGAGGATGTGCTCCCTTCAGTCCTGATACTAGTTGCCTGCATGACGAGGAACTAAAGAGCTCCAGCAACACGTCTATGAGGAATGAGGTAGCCACAGAGTTAATGGCCACTAATTATTTAGATTACGGGCTGGTAATACTCTCACTTCTTAATACCAGGTCACTCCCTAAATATCATGAGGATATTGATAACTATACTGTAGATAATCATATAGACAATTTGTGTCTTATTGAGACATGGTTACAGGACTCCAATGAGCCAAAGATTGAACAAGTGAGATTATGGGTCTCATTACGAGTTTGGAGGTAGCCATGGTGCTATTAGCACCATCACTGCCTCCAAAATCGTTCCGGGTCCGGGTTCCTTGAATGGTGACTTACCGGGTCATTCCAACCTTGGAGTACCCGGTAAGTCTCCATTCAAAAAACCAATCCCCATTCCCATTCGAGCCCCCATAGGTCTCAATGGGAAAGGGGAGGGAGCTAACACTAGCTAATAGCGGGCCCGTTATTAGCTCCCTGGTCCCTTACCGGCTCCCGCTAAGGGCGGCTGGTATAACCAGCCTTCCTTAGCAGGACCCGCAAAGGGACCTCGGAATGCGGCGGTAAGGGGTTAACGGCACCGGCATCGTTACCGGTGCCGTTAACCCCTTACCGCCGCACATGTCTTTTTGGGAAGAAACAGATAGAGGGCATAGGGGGTGGGGTGGCTATTATCCACAGGAAAGAATTGGGGATGTTTGAAATTAGGACAGAATGTGAAAGGTGTGAAATCCTACACAAAAAAATCACGCCTCACTACAATAACAGTGCAAATTGCATTTTAATGTATAGAGCTCCTATAGAGATGCCCACATTTAATGAACACATAGGCCAGTTGTTACTTCAGTTACATAAACCCAACTGTGCCACGGTTCTGTTAGGTGATTTTAATCATTGGAAAGGAGATCCCAAGGATAAGTTAGTGTAACGCTCACCTTGTATCCACAGGGATGCCTCTTGACTGGTCTGGGACACCGCTGGGCTCTCTGCAACTCCCCCGGACTTTGTTCGGCTTGGGATCAGTTCTAGGAAAAAGGAGGGATGTTTTAGCGACTCTCCTTGTCTCCCGAGGCCCACCTCGCAGTCTTCCCTTGCGTCTTTTCCCCGATAATCCTCGCGGGGGAATCCATGTTCACCCATTGTCCATTGGGAACCATACTTGCCAAGTGCGCCTGGTGCCAACGGCACCAGGATTGCGACCAAGGCACCCGTAGCGGGCTAGTGTGGGTCTTTCTGACCTTGGAACAGTACTGAGGGATGGACCATGGTGGCCAAGACCCATAGCCTCGGTTTGAGGTTGTGACAGTTAGCAGTGGATCTAGAACCTATGTTAAAGAGTATGGATATACATATACATAATTCTGACCCTCTTATATTAAAGGTCATACTCTGGATTGGCTTGCCATTTGGAATATGTAGATGGTAACTGTGAAAACGGCAGCGTGCATATGGTCTGACCACTTTTTTATTACATGCATGGTGAAGCTACCAGCACCTTGGCAGCATAGCGATGGGATCGCTCGCCAGGTCTGTAGCACTAACGTTCAGAAAATAAAGCTTCCTGAATGGCTGGTTGTCCCAAGGAACTTATAAATTTAACAACAGATCAGGATTCTCCCGATTACTTAGTGGAGGAATAAAGAACACAAGTGGAAGCTTTCCTAGACAGAACCATTCCTTTTAAAACAAAAAGGGTTAGAGGTTGCCCTAACCATCATAGCTGGTTTACCCCAGAATTGCTACTGCTCCAAAAAGCTAAGAGACAGGGTGAGCGTATCAAAGGGAAATAGAGAAAAACAAAGATGCTTGGTGATTAATTGAGAAAGAACATACGTTAAAATGTTCATAGACTAAGAAGAATCATTGCAACAAGCAAATAAGTAGGGCAGATAATGAAACTAAGAAACTGTTTAAAATATAAAATAATTGGGAGAAACGCAGTGTTTTGAATAGACCTTTCGTGCCAGACAGAGATGATTGTTTTAAAGTGAAGAAACCCTTTGCCGGGAAAATTACCCTGGCACGTAATATAATTTGCCAAAATCTTAATATTAAAGATTACTCAGGGCTACAAAACACCGAAGGTACTGAGGATCATCAGGACCCTCAAGGATTCTTTAGCTTTCGAAATTATTTTGGAAAATAGGAAAATGTTTGCGCCTTTTTCAGAAGATTTACAAATGCATATTTTGCACAAGGATCTATTCTATCTGTGATTAAAGGAGTGGTATTAACCCCTTTAGTAGAAAATAACAGGACTGGATCCTAAGGAACCAACCAATCCCATGACCATAACAAGAACCCAATTTTTTCTCAAAATGATCAATAAAATAGCTACAATCCAGCTACAGCATCACATGGAGGTCTCTGGACTTCTACATGTGAAATAGTCTGGTGTTAGTAGTAATTATGGAAGCGAAAGTGCTCTCTTGTATTTACGCACATAGATATTGTCAGTTCTGGAAAGGAATAGTACAGGGCTGCTGATTCTTCTCGACCTAACAGCAGCCTTTGATCTGCTTGATCACAAACGGTTATCGGATACGTTAGCAGGCATGGGTAACTGCACTGAGAAGGTGATCAAGTGGTTGGATTTTTTCCTTAGTGGCTGGAAATCCAGAGTTTGCTGGGGAGATGCCTCATCAGACTCAATTCAGATCTTCTATGGGGTCCCACAAGGTGCTTGCCTGTCTCCATCATTGTTCAAAATTTACATTAAATCATTATGTGTTGAAATGGAAGAACTCGGCTTACGGTTACTAATTACATCAAAGCACATTGGTTGTGTTTATACTCTTCCAAAACTGAGCTGGTGGTATAAGAGTCCAAGCAAGCAAGGGCAATGTTGAATCGTGCTCACAAAAGTGTTGCTATTGACGGATGTTGTACCCCAGCCGTGGATAAGGTTAAAACGATTGTTATATACATGGAAGTTTCGTTAAATGCTGATGCCCATGTACATTATGTAGGAAAGAACTCTCATTATTATTTGAAGGTTTTGAGACAGATTTTCTCTCTGGTTACCCAAACGAACTGGGAGAAGCTAGTTCTGGTGGCTATTTTACCAAGACTCGATTATTGTAACTCCAGAGTGCTTGGGAAGGTTGCAGAGGATACAGAATGACGCTGTTCGCGGGGTCTGCAATATTTCCAAGAGAGAGCCGATACCTAGGGCTTGGAAAGAGCTTCACTAGCTCTGTGTTGCGGCAAGAGTGCAATTTAAGATTCTTACTTTGGGCCATAAGTGTTTGTTTGGAAATGCCCCTGCTGATCTGACGGAAAGATTGGGAATGTATAAACCCTACCGTAATCTACGGTCTTGTGATGCGCACTGTCTGATCCTTCCACAATTTAAGAGAGTCAGAGGGAGCGGTCGTCCTTTTCCTGTGCTGGTCACACCGGCATGGAACAAATTACCTATCAAATTGCGAAAGGAAAGGGTCCACCTTGCTTTCAGAAAAGGTTTAAAAACCATCTATTTAATTAGAACTAGTCAGTTCCTCATTACCCTGGTTTCGTTGACTGCCTGTGTTTGTGTGTGTTTATGTAATTCCCCTGATGCCTACGGGCTTTGGCACTCAATAAAGAAATATTACATAACATAACAGTGTCATCATATTCCACCGGATCCTGGAAACACCAAATGGGTGGTTGATGTTTTTCGGTCCACGCCCATATTTGGCAGAAATTCTTCCCCATCTCTAAAACACAGAGACAATAACTATATCCACAGAGACAATAACTATATCCATGTTGGCTGAATTATACAGACTCAACTCTTTGCTCTTTTATTGATTCCATTCCCAAAACGTCCCTCTACCTTTATCCCCCTACACCCCGTCTAAGGCCTGCCCATTTGCCATAGCACCATTTTGAGTGTCTATTTTTTCCTATGCCCGATAGAGGCAGTGGTTTGCGAGAGTGCAGTGTTGTTAGTCAACATATGTATTCATGCATACTGCATCCTGGTTAGTTTTCTGGAAGGTGTTCTCACGCTATGAAGACTGGGTACTTCTCCTTGTCTTTCAGGGTCCCGGGTTTGCCAGACGTTTTCAAATATTAACATAGAAGAAGCCTAGGTCTCGTTATTCCTTCAAGTGTTTAGATACTACACGGGAGCATGTATGCTGTGCAATCATTATGACCGGATTTCGAAAAGATAAATATTTGCATGAATTCCTGGAAGAGCATTTTCCTCAGGAAACTGCAAGCTGTGAAGGTCCCTGCAAACCTGAAGACCCAGCAGACGCTAATCACGCATGACAGGAAGTGACTGACAGCGCCGGAACCTGGGTCAACCTTCCCGCTGCTGAGCTGCAGGAGAGGCAGCTCAGATCGCGAGCAGAATCCTCTCTTGGTAGGAATCGGATCTCAGCAGTTTGCAGAAGCTCAGTAATTAGCGGAGAGGTCGGTTCAATTATGGAGCAAAGCTGTTTCCATGAATAGAACGTATAGCACTCAAGTGATGGAATTTGATTAATCTCCTAGCCAATTTATGGTGGTATGTGTTAAAGTGCCCGGGTGCAGTGCAGTTTCTGCAGCGGGCGGCATGATTTTCCCAACGTGACGTGCATTATTCTACAACTCCATGCCCTGTGTATCCAGATGTCTCGGCACACCTTATTGTGCTGGGCCTTCTCTGAACGAGGAGGGGCCACAATGCCCTGCAGTACTTGGAGTGCAGTGGACACTCTTCTGACCCCCACCCCGAAAAGATCAAGTGATTGCAATGGGGTGGTCACTGAACAGTGAGTAGTGTTTCTTCATTGTGAAGTGTTAGCTGTTACAGATGTGGCCACACCCGCAATTGCTGATTGGGCGCAATCACTATGCAGTGGCGTAACAAAAAAATTGGGATCCCCCTGCGAGCCAGACTGATGGCCCCCCTCAACTCAGCAACAAATCACAAATCGCACCACACTCTGGGCCAGCCTAGATTACCACACTTGTGCAATAGGCACAAAAACGTGCTGCTGCAGGGGTATGCCTCCCACTGCACTAGGAGAAAGATATAAATATGTGTTTTAATGCATTATACAGCACACTTTCTAAGAAAAGTGTTTGCAATTGTTTTGTTGGGTAACACCAATCTAAAAATCCAATATATGCAAGTCACCAACAGTGCACAGGAACATTAATGCTTTAATTAACATCATGCTTTGTTATTAAAAATGACATGCCACAGTGAAAACATGTCCAACTGGCTGCACAATGTAGACCAGTATAGACCCGTAATAACATATTACAGTAAAGCATGCCAGCCCACATTTAGACATACCTAGATTGGTTGCACAAAAATGCCAGTCAAAGCAATAACACTAATCATGGTTATTTTATCACAGATGCCCAGAAAAATATACAATGCTGCAGTAAAAAATGGCTAGACTGGCAGCACGCAAATACCAGTCTAGCCATGTAATTACACTAAGCAGGTCTGCTTTATCAGTGATGCCCAGTTAAAAAAAACATCAAGCCAAACTAAGAAATTACTAGACTGGCTGCACCAAAATGCCTCTCTAGCCACTAATACCACATAGCAGGCCTGCTTAGACTGGACATGGATGACCATTCGATCTATCACACAATCCCCATCCCAACCCACACCCCCAGACAGCCCCCTGACCCAACCCTCAAAATCAGCTTCTCGTCCCTTTTCCTTGTCCCAGTGCTTACGTATGAGATTCTTTGCCTCATAGGTAAGTACTGGGATGAGAAACAGTGGGACTAGGAGTAATGAAAATTACAGGGAACTAAGCCAGGAATTACCTCCATGTCTCTCTACCTCATCCCAATACTTGTGTAGGAGTCAAAGTGCCTCATACACAAGTACTGGGACGAGGAGGAATAGGGCTATTCCTGTTACCAATAGGTAACCAAGGGATTAAACACAAGTAGTAGTGCAACACCATTGAGCTGGCTGGGCTTCAGACCTCCTCCCTACACCCCCAAGCCCCCTCTTGACATTTTGGGCTATGTTGACTCGACCTGGCTTACCTACAGAGCTGTTGCCGGACAGAACAGGACACAGATGTTAAACGGCACCTGGGTTTCGCTGGTAACAAAGGCCCACCAATTACTAACATAAAGCCATTCACTGTCAGTACCTGGATTCGAAAAGGATTATTCTTTAGGCAATTGAAATCTTGATGTGGGTTTAGTACTTGCATGCCAGGGAAGTGATTGGAAGCATGAAGAGGGGACAGGAGACCGCTTATTCTCACAGCAGTCCATAAGTGGGTGTTTTCAGACCAAAAGGAGAGAATTAACTGCTTGTAACATTGAAAGTGCACTAGAATAGTCTCATTAGAAGACTAATGCATAAAGAAGTTAGATGCCTCACACAAATAAGTTTGCCCCTCCCCCACCACCCGTGAAGTAAGCATCTCTCGCAACATTTGAAGGATCAGCACCCCATCCTGAAATGTAGGTTTCGCTGTGCCCCTGAACACAAGCACACAAACCATTCAACATACACACATGCGCACACCCAGCCACCCATCCATTTAAGTGTGTCCCGTTTCACTATACAGGCAAACCCAGGCAGCCACCCATACATGTAAGTGTGCATCCTTTCACCATACACTCACACAGGTAGCCACCTGTACATGTAAGTGTGAATCCTTTCACCATACACTCACACAGGCAGCCACCTATACATTTAAGTGTGCACCATTTCACCATACACTCACACACGCACACGTCATGAGGTTGAGGGGAGCCCTATTACTTAAAAATGAAATGGTTTCTTTGGAAGTCATTCCGACTTCATAAAGACATTGGGCCTCATTACAAGTTTGGTGGTAGCCTTGCCGGTAAAACCGGCAGGCTTTCGCCAAACTTGTGATCTTTTCCGGCACCCGCGAATGGGCAATTACCGGGGCAATCCGGCCCCGCCGGACCCGGTATTTGCCCATTCACGGTGCTGGAACAAAATGCTCCCCATTCCCATTGAGCCCCATAGGGCTCAATGGGGATGAGGAGGTTGGATGCCCGGCAGCATTCAGAATGGTGCCGGTGCATCCGACATGCTGTGCTCTTGGGTGACGCTCTGCCCGCCAGGTCAGACCTGGCGGGCAGAAAGGCACCCGCGAGCACAACACGTAGTTTGCCGGTCCGGGAACTACGGTACCAGCAAACCTACTGGTACCGTAGTTCCCTGACCGGCAAACTTGTAATGAGGCCCATTATTTCCATTAAGGACATAACCATATGGAAATAATTTCTTTATGAAGGCAGAGTGACTTTGTTATAATGTGTGTCTCCCTTCGATTCCATTTGGCTTCCCTGGTGTGGTGATGTCAGTGGGAATGCGGTGATGTCACTGTGCTTGGAGTGTTGTGATCTGAATATGTGTTCCATGGAAAGCAGTCAGTGAAAGAGAGCTGGCTGGCAAGGACGTGCCTGTGTTTCTGCTGTACTACATGACTAATAAACCAATATAACTTACCTTCTGGCTCAGGTGTGTTGATGACAATACCACTTTGTTACACTGGCGACAAGGATGGGATCCTGTCGTGGAGGGGACAGCAGTTGATCAGGACACCGCCCTCCTAGTGTCCACGTCCTGGAAAGCAGGCAGCTGTGCAGATCTGGAGGTCCGGACTGGATTTGCAGCCCACCAGGCCGGGTGGTGCTGGAAGAAGAAGCTCCGCTACGGTGTGAGCCGGGGCCCTGGAGGTGTAGGGCCCTTAACTCTGTGTGGAGAGAGGTGTTGGTGTGACTGCAGTGCAGTAGCGTCTACTGCCTACACCTTGCTGTTTTTGCAAGGGTCCGGGGGAGGCCAGGAGCGGCCCTCCCAGGAGACGTTGGAGGACAAGTGAAGTGTGTCCTGGCCCCGTTGTGACTGGCGGCCGGGTGGTCCAGTCATCTCTGCAAGGTGGTTCAGTCATCTGGTGAGGAGTTCTGCTGGTCCTCATTTAGCCGTGCTGTTGCGCTCCCCAGTGCAGGAGCGGGTCGAGTGCGGCAGCGGCAATCCCCATTGAGAACAGTTTCGCCCTGTAGCCTGACTGGCACAGATTTCCAGTTTTGTGGCTGGCGGCTGCATGTCCCGCGATTCGGGTGTGGTAGTGTGCCCAGTTTGAAGTACGCACATGCTGGGGCTCAAGTTTAGTATACGTCGGCAGCATTGCCGGAGGAGCGCTTATGTGGAGGATGGCGTTGGGGTGGGCATGTACCGGCGCCCTAGCAGCAGAGCGGATTGTCTGGTTGGAGGACGTTGGAGATGTGGATCTGGTGGGTGTAGCCGTGAAATTATGACGTCTGCATGTCATCAAGGAACGTTTCTGCGCAGGAAGATGGAGCGCAGGAAGATTCCAGAATGCATTGCGTGTGCAGTGCACAGCGAACGTAGTGACGTGCCCGTCTCTGTTACGAGTATAGGGTCATGCCTTCCTGTGACCATGGAAACTGTGGATCGTGTTACGGCGAGTTCATGGAGGACTGAGGAAGTTTTGCTACTGCGGAATGTCGGGTGATGGCAGAGGTATTCAAACTTATCATCATGGATCTGCTTCAGGAGCACGGAGCAAAGAGATTGCTGGAGAGAACGTGTTTCCAGGGTGGAGGAACGAAGATTTTCCGCCTGAGCTAGATTACAGCGTTGTTCATAACCAGGACGTTTTAAATTTGCCAGATATTTGCTGTAGTAGTAAGGCCTGTGTGCTGTTGCATGTATGTGTTGTGGCCTCTGGTGTTTATGCACTTATTGGTGTCGGGCCGGTACGCGAAGGTGTGGATATTTATGTTGTGGCCCGTTTGTTTTTAAATATTGATCTGAATATTATCGTAAAGTACAATGAGGTGCATAGTAATGGTATTATCAATGTCATGTATTGTTGTTAACATCATTTTTCTTTAGGAAGGGTTTGGACTGGGATACGGAGGAGTGTTCCCCACTTGTCATGATTAACCTGTGAATTGGGGGGCAGTTGCTGTTCCGGGACTTGTGGGATAGGATACCCTGAACTTGGTTTGCGTCTGATCTTGTCTGGCGTTTTTTTTTTTGCCAGTTACATCCTGTGACAATTTCCCACATTTCGTTTTTCAAGTGAAGAAATTGTTGGAGTTGTTGGGTGAATCTTTGTTCCTAATGGGATGTTGTCATTGAGCACGGTTTTGTTTCCATCTTCTTATTACTTCTTGGTTTTATTAGCGTGGAGCGAGGTTTCATTGTGGTTTCAGTGTGCTTTTGTGCCTTTATGGTAGTGTAGAGTGTTCATGCTCTATTGTTGGCCTTGTTGTGTGAATGGGTTTCATTTGGACCGTTGTCTGGGGTTGGGTTTCGGTTCCATCACAGCTTTGGTGTTGCTGGGGCAGGTATGTGGTGGCCATGCGTATTTGTATCGGTATAGTGTAGGATGGTACTGTGTGTGTTGGAATGTACTAAGAGTGTACCAATGGTTGGAGCTTTTCCTTTATCGAATACCTTGTATCGGTATAGTGTAGGATGGTACTGTGTGTGTTGGAATGTACTAAGAGTGTACCAATGGTTGGAGCTTTTCCTTTATCGAAAATGAAGGGAGGGAGAAGTGTTATAATGTGTGTCTCCCCTCCATTCCATTTACCTCCCCTGGTGTGGTGATGTCAGTGGGAATGCGGTGATGTCACTGTGCTTGGAGTGTTGTGATCTGAAAATCTTTTCCATGGAAAGCAGTTGGTGAAAGAGAGCTGGCTGGCAAGGATGTGCCGGTGTTTCTGCTGCACTACATGACTAATAAACCCATACAACTTACCTGCTGGCACAGGTGTGTTGATGACAATACCACTTTGTTACAAACTTCAAAAAGAAAGTATTTCATTTTGAAGTCATAGAGCTCCCCCACCGCATGACATGGAGGGCTCCAGCCTAGAGGCTTCCATGTCATGGGGTAGGGGGAGCCCTCGGACTTCGAAAATAAATAGTTTCTTTTTGTAGTCAAATCATTTCTGTTACGCTGACAGAGATCATTTCTTTATGAAGGCAGAGAGACTAAAACAAAAACAAAACCAGGACATGTGGTGGCGGGCCCCTCTCACGGCGGGGGCTGCAGGGGCCCCCATTATACCAGTGTCACTATGGCCACATCATTCATGAACTTTGCACAAGGTAAAGATGTCATAAGACAGACTTTTTAGAATGCTTGGGAGACAGAATGCATTTAAACTCGTGGGAGAAGTATTAGTTATTTTTGTCTTAAACTAACAGATTCATTCTGATGACGTTCACAATGCCAAATGCTTTATTTGTCCTAACAAAACGTCTGTTTCAGGGGACTGTCATTCCTACGTCATTTCCCTTTGCTGTAGGTAGTGCTTGGTTCCCCTCAAATTTTCCTTTGGACATGTGCAGAACCGTACTTGCAAAAGTGCTGTCTACTAGGACTATGTGACTGATGCAACTGGTTATACCTGCCGCATACAAAGGAACTATTGACTAGACCAGGGAGTTGTCTCGATGGGTAGGGGGATGGGGGGTTGGAATAGCTCCTCTGCATGGTCACGTGATACTTCAGCCAGATGTTTGCATCAACATTGGACGTGTGTCTATGAAGGTTTGTAATGTGCTTGTACAGGGTGGGAGGTTTCTAGTCAATGGAAGGCCTGTGTTCTGATTCCAGAATGTTCTGTAAGCCTGCTTTCGAATTAGACAACTGACTATTGACCTATAAAGGTGGGATATCTGGAGGGCAGGTTCGGTTGCTGCAGCCAGTTCCTTCTGCAAGAATAGGATGGTGCTGTTCTGTAGGAAATTGATGAGATGTGTGAGATGGGGGCAGGGACCCTCTTTTTTGTAAGGGGGCTTGACTCCAGAGGGTTAAGCAAAATTATCGAAAAGAAAGGAGTCACCTTCTGTTAGCAGTGAGGCTAGTTCAACTACTAACTCACTGCTAACAGAAGGTGACCACCAGTGCGTTAATGACAAGGGTAGCTTTTGACTCCTTTCTTTTCGGAAATTGATGAGAGCACTTGATTTCTCTGTGACAACCGTTTATCTGGTCCTGGAATTTGGGGTGGTGCACCCCCATATGCTCCCACACGCTGGTGAGCCGGGACCTTAGGTTGCAAGAGTCCACATGTGTGAGGTTCCTGTTGTCGGAATCAAACCTGCATTTCTGAACAGAAAGATAATGATTCCGGGGTGTTCCATAGCAACTCTCAAGTCTCAGTGCAAACTTTGAAGACCAAACAAGGGACAGCGATGAAGTGAAACGCACTAATACGCTTGCATGGGGTAGCGTGCAAATAGCAGGCCAATGGCCATTGGATCATTGGATCATTACGATTGTAGGCAGTGACCCTGCTGTGACAGTGGAAGATATGACAAACGTGGCAAAGGTTATCTACCCGCTGATACCCAGGAAGGAAGTACCAGGACAATTTAAAATAAAACATAGCAGTAGAGGTTTGCTGCTCTGTTCCAATAGTTTATATCACTCGATTATGTTCTTCTGGATGCCTTGTCAAGACACACATCCATAGTTTCTTTTTCTTTTACTTCAGCAGTGGTGTTTCAATTTTTTCTTGCCCAAGAGGGACTTCTTTTGGACAGGATAATAGAAATAAAAGTGTGTTCAACTCTGGAATATTTTGCTGCTGCATACAGGTGATTGGCATGGTAGTTTCACAGCTGGTGGTTGCTGAAAATAGAATTATGTGTTTCTAATTACCTGTAATCATTTAAATGATAAAATCAATAGAAAGAAATGCAAAGTAGAAAAAGGCCTATGCTGCCTTGTTCACTGGTAACAGTGGAGAAGTCACTTGCAGCTATAATAACCCTTCCCTAGTTCTATAGTCATGGTCTCGCCGGGCCCGTACTGAACAATTGGCTAGGACCATTCATGCCCACCAGCATCAGATATGACCACGATCGCCGTCCATGTACTGTACGACTTCAAACTGGCCAGTATCTCCAATGCCTTTGAACTGGACCACAGCCACAGGATACCAGGTGACCCAAACCATCCTAGATGGTGGCTTGGAGGATAAAGTCTTTCCATGCATCCTGATGATGATGATAATGATGATGATGAGGGTGAGGTTGCTGGTTATGATGATGATGATGATGATGATGATGATGATGTTGGTGATCTGTTTGCTTGTTGCAGATTTTTGGGGCAGTTAGATACCTGTTGGCGTATTCTAACTGTATATTCCTTGTTTGATTTTAGTGGTATTTATTCATGTGTTTGCTTGTTGCAGAATCTTGGGGCAATTAGATACATGTTGGCGTATTCTAACTGTGCATAGTTTTGAAGTTTAAGTTTTGCTTATGTTCATACACCGCTTACGTATTAAAGGTTGGTTTTAAGAATATTAAGTAAGCGTTTACAAGATTTGCTGGTAATCTCTGCTTTAGAGTAATGGTACTATCATTACATTCGAACCATCCACAATTCTTTTTTATATATGAAGTGTAGTAACCTGCATTGGTTGTGGCTCCTGCGTGATAGATTGTACCTATTGTTGTGAAGGATTTCTTACCAAGTGATACTTGACCATGTGTTAATCCAGTCAGCTTACAGTTGTTTTTGGTACCATCTGCATTGTAACGTAAAAGCATTACTATTACGTATTTACTATGTGTCTGTATTTGTAAGGTGGAGCGATTATATGAATTGCAGGTAGTACATAATCTGCCATGGTTTGCAGTTTGTACAAGTTGCTGAAATTGAATGGATTCACAGTTAGGTATGGATACATACACAACACATTCATCAGGGACTTATTCCTGTGCCACATGGTTGCAGAGAGTGCATGTATGTTTCCACATCTATGAAATCTGAAAGATTTCATTTATAGGTATGTTTTTGTTTTCTAGTACTTGTAGTAAGTACATTAGAAATTATTGTGGATCTTCTTGTGGGGTTATAGTGAATTTGACAATTCCAGCACAGTAGTCCAATTCTTGTCTTATTCCATGAACACTGTAAGTGTTGTCAGGATTGTTTGTTGCGTTTCTATGAAGGACTAACATTTGCAAACACAATTGGTCTGTACTGTGTAAGTAAATGTTCTCAATAATTGGTGGCAATTGGAATAGAATATGTATTGCTACATTTGCATAGCAATTTACAGCAGTTATATTTGAAAATTTGAATGGACCTGATAGTTTTGTGTGGAAGTCATGTATTTGCAGTGTGTGTTGCTTCTTTGAAGAAGTAGTTGAGTTACTTTGACCACTAGATTCTTGTTTGATTGTGGTACTTGATGAAGTATTAGTTTCTTTTTTTTTCTTTGGAGGAATTGTAGTGATATCCTGCATTGTTTCAGTTTGAAGTAGTTTTCTTTTACAATGTTTTGCTTGTTGTGCAACAGGATAGGTTTTCAGATGGGGGTGTGGAGTGAACGCAGTCTATTGTATTCTAGAATGCAAGGAATATCAGCATTTACTTTACTTGCATCAAAGTTGATTAGAAATAGCCCGTCAAGTGTACGTAAGCGTGATAGTGCTACGTAGCTCATGCCTTCTTTAAAGACTGCGCTAGCAATATCTATTAATGCTTTATCTAGGGTAAGACCTTGTGATTTGTGAATGGTCACTGTGTATGCTAGAGTTAGTGAAAATTGTTCTCTGAGTACATGCATGTCTTTGAAAAGAAGGAAGCGGGCTGTTGAGCGTCCTATCCTTTTAACTTCTGATAGTTTGTCAAAGTGAATATTGACAAATTGAATGTTGTTGTCACGTGGGTATGTTTGAAAGCCTACAACTGTACCAAGTGCTCCATTAATTAGTCCTTGCTCCACGTCAAGGTTACGTTTTAGCATTACTCTACAGTTTAAAGATAATTTTAATATTTCCTCCAAACCAGCTGTGTTGGAGATAGAGTTTTCTAGGGTATTTAGTCTTGTTGTGGCTTGTTGACACATGGGTAGTGTCATACCATGTACATCCAGTTTATCTGTGGAGCAAATTTCAATTATTGGTTGCATTTCTTTGTTCAACATTGTTTCATTGAATTTGGACCAGCTTGCAACAGTTGGCATTAAGGACATACAATTGACATTTTTGTGTGCTAATTGTTGCATGACATCAGTAGCACATGAGTTATGGCCATAGAGTGCATGGATGTGCCTGTTTTTTTTATTATTGATTGTGCTTCTTGAGATAGTACACCAACTCTAATACTTTTTTAAAATGTTGGCGGATGTGAGGTCTGCAGACTGGTGCATGTTTTCAGTTAATTCTCTGTATTGGAAATGTTGCCAAACGTTGACATTTCCTATGCTGCCAAGAGTTTTACAGCACAGTTTGTGCCCTAAGGTTTTAAAAATAGGTTCAGCTTTCACTGGTGTCAATTGAAGAAGATCTCCAAAAACAATAATGTGTTTTCCTCCAAAGAGCTGGCCATAGTCTGTTTTGAGGACCTCTTGTAATCTGAGGTGAATCAAAGCCAACATTAGGTTGGAGACCATGCTCACCTCATCTATTAGCAGCATTTTAATTTGTTTGAAAACTCTGCATAGTTCCATTGCAGTTTCTGTGGAAAGTTTGTAATAGTCTAATTTGTTTTGGTGTTCTACTGGAAGGAGTAGTAATTGGTGTAAAGTGACACCACCTATGTTGTAGGCAGCTAAACCTCTGGCGGCAGTTACAACAGCTGATAGTTTGTTGTTTGTCAATTGTTGAAGGAACGTGCTGATGATTTTGATTAAGAATGTTTCGCCTGAACCAGCATCACCACTCACGTACAGCAGTATAGGTTTGTAGTCTTGGCAGGTAAAGTTTTTTTTTTCATGGTCCACACCATGTTCAATTTGTTTTGTTATTTCTTGGAAAATTGTATGCTGCTCATTGTTCAGTTGTGATTTCAGTACAGCAAAGTCTTCTGTAGCTTGTACATACTGACACATGGTGTTTTCTAGTTCTGGCTAATTCTGCCTCATTTGCTATTAGTGGCTGTCCAAGTGGTTCTTGGCTTCCTATTACAGAAGGTTGACTACTGTCGGGAGTGTCCACTGGTGGTTGGGCCTGGAGTTCTTCTTCATGTTTCTGTTCATTGTGCAACATTGTCTGGTACTGTGTAAAGTTTACATCTGTTATAGTGCTTTCATTTGCTTTGAAAGCATCTTCATAGGAGTCATATGTATCCAGTAACTCTTCTTCTTTTCTCCATGGTTTAAAAAGTTGTAGCAGGTACATGTAATACAGTTCTTTATGTTGAGAAGTTTTTAATGACAATTTGATATGATTGATTAAGTTGTGTTTGGTAAGTTTCACTAAGCTGCCTTCACAATTTACCACTCTGTATCTACCTTTCTTTTCATCTGGTTTAACATTATTTGTGTATGTGAAGTTTTGGGCTACGTGGTAGAGACACATAGTTTCCAAAGTGGTACTCCTGTTTGGGTAGTATGTGTCTAGTAAATTGTTTTTCAAAATGTCTTGGCTGTTGGGATCATGTCTGGCTATTGTTTCTATGTCCTCATATGATTTGAGAACTCTTTTTCTAGATTTAGCAGGACCAAGACTTAGCCATACTATATTGTCAGATTGTCCATACAAGGCAGTACCTGTTAACCGGTCTGCAGCTTCATAGCAGCCACATTCTCTCTGAGAGAGCATTTTTATGCCTAAGCTGTAGAATTTTTGTGATAGTGTTTTGTCAGATGATATGTCATTCCAGAGGTCCTGAAACTCTGTTTTCTCTGCTTTAGTTAAGTATGCTGTGACATATCGTGCAACTGCAGTGGAATTGTCTGCAATGTAATGCACATCTATGTTTGCATTCCATAGGAGGGCGATGTTTGCGTTGTAATCATTGATGTATTTTGATTCTTCTGTTCCTTTTATGTAATATGTGTTCTTATGTGATTTACCTTTTACACTATGTCTGACTGAAGACAAGAAGTTGTTTACTTGACCTGTTGCTGAAACATGTCTAGGGAAACCAAAGCGGCATTTGGTGTAGTATTTCCCTTTTTTTAAATATTTGCGACGGCAATAATTCCCAAATGAGTCTCTTTGAAATTGTAAAATGTGTGCATGAAGGTCACTATGTGTTGTTTGTGAAGGGATTTCACAAGTGACATATTTTTAGATGAACTGCAAAACAATGGCATCACTGTCCTGACCAAATTTAGGAACATCTTTAATCCATAATAGCATACTGATGTGTGGTGTTCCTCTGGCCTGGTACTCTTTTCTCCAAAAGTGTAACGCTCACCTGGTATCCACGGGGACGTCACTCAGCCTGTTCTGACCTCTTACGACCTCGAACCCTTCCCTGGAGGCTATTCGACTGGAGACCTGGCCTGAAACACAGGATTGGTAGAGTTTAACTCCCTTTTGTCTCCGTGTGCTTGAACACCTTCTTCCCTGGGGTCCAACCCTTCCCTTTGATCCACAGCTCACCTTGTTTTCTTGGATAGTGTGCTCTCTGTCCTGCTTTCAGCGCAGGGGCGCGTTGATTGATGAGGGCTTGTTGCTGCCTAGATACTTCACTGGCAAGAGTGCGACAGGTAAGTATAATGAGTCTTTTAAACAGTTCTCTAACTTCATTCCTTTCCTTCCTTAGATGATGGCTGGCGTCCGGGGATGGCGGCGTGCTGCTGAGATGAGTAGCGAAGGTGAGTGAGAGAGCGATGCGCGATGCACCCCTTTTGTATTTGCATTGAACTGAGTTCTTTTTCTGTTTCTTTTAGGTGCCGCAATGTTTTCAGCGTGGATGCCGGTTATGAAGAACAAATGCGGTGGGGAAACACGGTATGCAGCACCTCTAGATGTTTCCACGCTAACTTGGAGTGTCTTTTTCCTCTTGCAGATGGATGAGAAGTTCCAGATACAGAGTTCCCCCAGAGCGGTTTGGATTCAGGTAAGCGTTTGAAGCTCGTACAGTATTTAAAAATAAGCAAAGATTTGCAGAATGCTTACTAATGCCTTTTTTCTGTTCTTTTCCCCTTTCCTTAGGAAGCGGCATGCCGGGATGGGAATGACACCGCCGAAGATGCCCGGAGAACAGAAGGAGCGATGATTGATGGGCAGAAGTGCCGCAAGTTAAGGCTGTTCCTAACTTTCTTGTTCTTGCAGGAACTGAGCGCAGAAGAAAGATGCAGGCCTACTGGAGACCGATCCGAACACAGTCAGTGTCACGCTGCAGGTGCAGAAAACGCAAAGCATGTTTCTCAGCCTGGGTGTGGCTTAAATAGTCTATGGGTATCCCAGGTGTCTCTGGGCTGAACCACACCCAAAAGACTAGACAGCACATGCAGTTCTGGGAACCGAAATATGTGGGGGCATCCATCTTGTCCCCATCAATGCACTACAAGTACAATCCCCAGTGTTATCCTATGGGAGTGAGTGAGTCTGGTGCCACAAGCGCCAAGTCTGACTCCAAGTGGGTCTTTGGAGGGATGGGAAGACCCTTGAGGGCCATGTAGGTGATCGTGGCCTGGCTCCCGCATGATATCTTGGAGGGCTGGGGACATGAGGGGCAGGAATCATGACAACACTCCCCCCAAAGGCCCCTCTCCAGGTGCCTCTTCTGTCTGGTCCTGGCTTGGTTGGATGGTTTTGATGAAAACGTCTAAGCAAGCAAGGTGTATGGATGTACTCACAGGCTCCCATGTCCTGTCTTGTGGACCATACCCCTTCCAATCTACTAAGTAGTATAATTTGGATCTGACGTACTTTGAATCTAGGATGTCCTTGACTTCAAATTCTGGCTTCCTGGCAACTACTACTGGCTGCGGTGGCATTGCTACCCGGGTCCAAGGTTGAACAGGTTTAAGGAGAGACACGTGGAACACAGGATGAATCTGCATGTTTGACGGCAAAGCTAGTCTGACCGCCACATGATTTATCACGGAGGTGACAGTGAATTGACCCAGGTATCTTGGACGGAAAGTTCAGGCTCCTTTAATGGACACGTGTTTAGACGCCAGCCAGACTTTGTCTCCCACTTGGTAGTTGGGGGCCTTTGCTCAGTGTTGATCAGCAAGCTTCTTTTGGCGATTCTTAGCTTGAAGTAGGTGTTCAGCTGCCCTTTTAAAGGTTTGAGAAATGGTCGTGTGCAAGGTTTTGACTGCTGGCATTTCCAGGGTTATAGGAACGTCCAACTCAGAAGTACGTGGGTGCCTGCCATACATGGTATAAAAGGTTGTCTGCCCAGTGCTGGTGTGTAGGAAATTTTTATAAGCATATTCAGCTATCCATAATAGGTCGAACCAGCTTCCTTCAGCTTGGTGTAACATGCAATGCAGATACTGCTCAAGCGTCTGATTTGTCCTCTCAGTTTGACCATCCATTTGGGGATGGTGACTGGTGGATAGCCGGATGTTGATCTGGGCCATAGAGCAGCATTTTCTCCAGAAGTTAGATACGAATTGAGTACCCCGGTCTGAGACCAAAACTGAAGGAAACCCATGGAGCCAAACGATGCCTTCAAGAAATACCTTTGCCAGAGTGGAAGCATTTGGGAGCCCATTAAGAGGAATGAAATGTGCAATTTTTGAAAATAGGTCCATGACCACAAGAATAGTGTTAAACCCTTGACTGGGTGGTAAGTCAGTTATAAAATCGAGGGACAACGTGTGCCAGGGTGCTGGTGGGATTTCCAATGGTTGTAATAGCCCAGCCGGTTTCTGCTTGGATGACTTGTTTTGAGCACACACTCCACAAGATAAGACGAATTGGATAATGTCCTTACGCCACGTGGGCCAACAATAATTTCGTTTTTCATTGGCTAGGGTTTCAGCGATTCCGGGGTGGCCCTCGATCAAGGAATCATGATAACCGGACATGACTTGTTCTCGTAGTTCTTGGTTTGGTAAGAATAAACGATTCCTGAAGTAGGGCAACTGATCTTTTATCATGTAATGTTCTCCTTGTGCACTCCACATTTGTAATTGCTCCGTACTCATAAGGTTTTGGATTTCTTCATGTAATTCTTTCTGAGTTATGGTTGCTGTGATTCCTAGGAGCTTGTCACTCGGGATTATTGCTATTGGGTAAGGGGTCTGATACCCTTGCTCTTCCACCCCCATACGGGAAAGGGCATCGGCCTTCCCGTTTTTCACCCCAGGTCGAAATGTAATCACGTAGTCATATTCAGCAAAAAAGCCCAACGTAGTTGTCATGAGGATTGGGCCTTTGTCGTTTTTAGGTACTGGAGGTTCAGGTGGTCAGTTATTACGGAGATTGTGTGTCTGGCACCCAAGAGGTAGTGCCGCCATGCCTTAAAGTCTGACTTAAAGGCCAGGGGTTCTTTGTCTGTGATAGCGTAATTGAGTTCAGGGGGTGCGAATTTATGCCACCAGAAGGCAACAGGGTATAACTGACCCTTTTTGGGGTCCTTTTGTGAGAGGACGGCTCCCATAGCCATGCTTGAGGTGTCCGTTTCCACCAGGTATGGGAGATCAGGGCGAGGGTGGCGTAAGATTGGGGCAGATGTGAATCTTGCTTTGAGTTCCTGGAAAGCCTCCTCGGCTTCTGTTGTCCACTGGAACCTTTTGTTGCTTTTCCTTAGTAATGACGTGATGGGATGCACGATTTGCGAAAATCCTGGGATGAACCGGCAGTAGAAGTTTGCAAAACCCAGCATACTTTGAACCCCCTTGAATGAATTTGGGGATGGCCAGTTCAGGATAGCATCTACCTTGTGTACATCCATTTGGATTCCATTCGGGCTGAGAATAAAGCCCAGGAATTCCACCTCAGAGACGTGGAATGAGCACTTTACAAGCTTTGCGTAGAGCTGGTGTTGACAGAGTTTCTCCAATACGGATCTGACGTGTTTAACGTCGTCCTGCTTTGATGCGGAATATACTAGGATATCGTCAATGTACACTAGAGCACAGACATCAATCAATTCCTGTAGGACATCGTTCATGAAGTATTGAAATGCAGCAGGCGCATTGCAAAGGCCAAAGGGCATTACTTGATATTCGTACAAGCCGTATTTGGTGCGAAAAGCGGTTTTCCATTGGTCCCCCTGTTTTACGCGAACAAGGTGATATGCCCCCCTCAGGTCTAGTTTTGTGTAGATTTGGGCATCTTTGACTTGATCAAGCAATTCAGGGATCAGTGGCAGGGGGTGGCGATTTTTTCCGGTAATCTGGTTCAGTGCGCGATAGTCGATGCACGTTCTCAAGTCCCCCTTCTTTTTCGGTATGAAGAATAGAGGACTGGCTGCTGGAGACTTCGAGGGACGCATGAACCCGTTGGCCAGGTATTGGTCAAGGTAGGCCTTCAGGTGCTGCTTTTCTTGTTCCGTGAGTGTGTAAATTCGCCCACACGGGATTTGTGCGCCGGGTATCAGGTCGATTTGGCAATCGTATAGTCTATGCGGTGGAAGGGTATTAGCGTGTTCTTTCTGAAAGACATCTTGAAAGTCCTGGTATTCACTTGGTAGGGTGCCAATTGCCACAGTCGCAAGCGTGGAGGTTCTGGTGTCTATTGGTTGTTTCCCTTGGCGATAACATGTGTGGGCGCAAGTCTCGAGAAAGGCCAATTCTTTTGCTCTCCAATCGATTCGAGGATTGTGAGCTACCAACCATGGCATTCCCAAAATCAACCGGAACTGTGGTGCCTTAATGAGGTCGAAAACGATAGATTCTTGGTGTCCATCCTGGCACAGAAGGGTTAAAGCTGCAATGCATTGGGATACTGGAGCAGAAGCTATTTCCGTGCCGTCGACAGTGGTAGCAGTGTCAGTGGTTGATTTAGGGAGTAACGGAAGCCCCATCTTTGCCGCAAGATCCTGGTCAATGTAATTCCCAACAGCTCCACTGTATATGTACGCTCTTACTGCGTGCATCCGAGATGGTTGTTGGTGATTGATCAAGACCACAGAATGCAAAATGGGAGGTCTGTAGTTGACTTTCTTCGCTCGACAAGTGGACCCTTGCCGGGCTGGGGAGATTTCCGATTCCTTGATGGTATCTTCCTTGTCCGTGGCCCCTACCGTCCTCCTCGGTGGCTTCACAGGGAACTCTTTAAGGAAATGACCTGACCTTCCACAGTACAGACATAACTGCTGCTGTCTCCTTTTATCCCTTTCCGCTTCAGTCAAGGGGGATCTGACCCCCCCCGATTTGCATTGGTTCTCCTGAACCTTCAGTTGTTCGGGCAGTATTGTCCTTTGAATGCACATACATAGGGTGAGGGTCCGGTCTGGTTCGATCTGCTCTTCGGTCCTGCAACCTATGATCCAGTTGAACAACAAGGTCAATGAATTCTGAGCAGTCTTTCGGGGGGTTCACTACTTGTGCGAGAACATCCTTGAGCTCCCCCCGCAACCCCCGATGAAATAACGTGGTTCTCTTCTGCACTGGCCATTCTGCTTCAACTACGAGTCTATTGAACGTGGCTATGTATGTTAATAGATCTTGATTCCCTTGGCGTAGGGACAGAAGTTCATTGTCTAATGCCTGCCCATGAGTACGACGGGCGAACAGCTTTTCCATCTCCTGCTGAAAGCCCCTGAAGTCATGCAGCAAAGGATCGTCTTGGGCCACAAAAGGTACAGACCAGTCCGCGGCGCTACCACTCAGGTAGGATAGCACAAAAGCGACCCGTGATCGGTCATTCGGAAAGGCCCCTGGCCTACAAAGGAAGTGCAGGCGGCACTGGTTCATGAATGTTGCAAACCTCTTGGGATCCCCCGTAAATCGTTCAGGCGGGGCCAAGGGAACTGCCCCAGGAAGGGTTATCTGAACAGGATTGGCTGATGGCACTGGCATCGAGGGCATGCTTCCCGGCAATGGTGCATGCCCTGCTAGTGACTGGAGAAGTTGCCATCTTAAATCATCAGTGCGTTCTTTGGCTACTATCAGCTCTCTCCTCAGGGTGTTGGTCTCCTGCCTGGCTGCATGCACTACGGAACGTAGCTGCCCCAACATGTGGGCTAACTGGTCCATTTCTGACGTTTCCATGACGCCCAGGTGGATTTTGATTTGAGGCTTTGCGTTCTGTAACGCTCACCTGGTATCCAGGGGGATGTCACTCAGCCTATTCTGACCTCTTACGACCTCTAACCCTTCCCTGGAGGCCATTCGACTCTAGACTGGGCCTGAAACACAGGATTGGTAGAGTTTAACTCTCTATTGTCTCTGTGTGCTTGAACCCCTTCTTCCCCGGGGTCCAATCCTTCCATTTGATCCACAGCTCACCTTGTTTTCTTGGATAGTGTGCTCTCCATCCTGCTTTCAGCGCAGGGGCACGTTGATTGATGCAGGCTCGTTGCTGCCTAGTTACTTCACTGGCAAGAGTCCGACAGGTAAGTATAATGAGTCTTTTGAACAGTTCTTTAACTTCGTTCCTTTCCTTCCTTAGATGATGGCCGGCGTCTGGGGATGGCGGCGTGCTGCTGAGATGAGTAGCGCTGAAGGTGAGTGAGAGTGCGATGCGCGATGCACCCCTTTAGTATTTACATTGAACTAAGTTCTTTTTCTGTATCTTTTAGGTGCCGCAACATTTTCAGCGTGGATGCCGGTTAAGAAGAACAAATGCGATGGGTAAGCGCGGTATGCTGCGCCTCTAGATGTTTCCACGCTAACCTGGAGTGTCTTTTCCCTCTTGCAGATGGTTGAGAAGTTCCGGAGACAAAGTTCCCCCAGAGCGGCTGGGATTCAGGTAAGCTTTTGAAGCTCGTACAGTATTTAAAAATAAGCGAAGATTTGCAGAATGCTTACTAATGCCTTTTTTTCTGTTCTTTTCCCTTTTCCTCAGGAAGCGGCGTGCCGGGATGGGAATGATACCGCCAAAGAAGCCAGCAGAACAGAAGGAGTGATGAATGATGGGCAGAAGCGCCGCAAGGTAAGGCTGTTTCTAATGGTGTTCTTGTTCTTGCAGGAGCTGAGCGCAGAAGAAAGATGTAGGCGTACTGGAGACCGATCCGAACATGGTGAGTGTCACACTGCAGGTGCAGAAAACGCAAAGCATGTTTCTCAGCCTGGGTGTGCCTTAAATAGTCTCTGGGTATCCCAGGTGTCTCTGGGCTGAACCATACCCAAAAGACTAGACCGCACATGCAGTTCTGGGAACCAAAATATGTGGGGGCATCCATCTTGTCCCCATCAATGCACTACAAGTCCAATCCCCAATTTTATCCTATGGGAGTGAGTGAGTCTGGTGCCACAAGCGCCAAGTCTGACTCCAAGTGGGTCTTTGGAGGGATGGAGAGGCCCTTGAGGGCCATGTAGGTGGTCGTGGCCTGGCTCCAGCCTGAAATCTTGGAGGGCTAGGGACATGAGGGGCAGGAATCATGACAAAAAGAATTGCTGAACTCTGAGGGCAGGAACAGTCTTATTACAAATAAATTGTAGCAATGAAGCGATGATGGAAATATCTTGATACATTTACAGGATCTAGAGAGTAGAGTTTTCCTGGTGTTTTTATATCTATGTTTGTTTTATTTTTGTTTGCTATGCGTAGGAAATTGTGTAAATCTTACCATGCATACTCTGCACAACTTAATGTAACAAACCAAGTGGGTGGGCCAAGGTTTCTTATCATACAGCGTACATCTCCGTGACGTCGGAACCAGTATTCTTTTGTACCACGTAGGTTTGCTAAAAGATTTGTAATACTTGACAGTAAAACCTCATCTTTTTCTTGAACTTTTTGTAATAATTGTGTAGCTGACATATTTTGAAAATGGGTAGCTGATTTTAATGTGTGTGCAACTCTGTAGCATAGAGTTGCTAGTTCACTTTCAAAGAGAAGGTGGAATATGTATTCCGCGTTTTGTCTGAATCTGGGGTCATCAGAATACATTCGTAGAGAGCGATATTCTGATGCTGTTATCTGTGTGGGTCTACCATCGTACCTTCCTCCTTTTCCAGTAGGAAAGAGTAGCGGAAAGGCCTGTGCTTCTATACTTTTTTCCCATACGCTGATTGGAGATCCTTTGGCTTGTCGCATTTGGTACGTTTCCAGTGCATCATCTATAGCATCTTTAGAGTGTAAAGGATGAATTGTATAATGGTCTAAAATATTGGATTCTGTATCAGGATTTAGAAGTTCAAATTGACCAGTTTCTGGTGACTCTTGAATTATTTCAATGGTTTCTCTCAGGTTTTCTTCAATATTAACTTCTTTGTAGTATTCATTGTTGTTTTTTAGATATTGCAGGGCTTGTCTAACTTTATGTAAGTCCACGAGTTGTTGCCAATTCTTTTTGTCTTTTGTAGTTACGCCATTTACTAAGACAATTAAAGATTGATCTATTGGCCATTGCACTCCTAGAGTGTGTACATTTTCTTTGAGATCTAATGATAAATAAACTACTTTGCCATGAATGCCTTTGACTAATTCAGAGGGACGTAATTTTGTTGTTTTTGGTTGGAGGCGTATTATTGCTTGAAATGGGTGTACTGTTTGAATTATGATGCTCTCATATAAATTTAGTTGTTGCAGGGGATTTGGTAGTGGGAATAATTCCAAGTTATTTGTGATAGCACGTGAAGGTGTTTGGATGTTGTCAAGTTTTTCAGTACAGTAATTGCAAAGTATTAAGGGGTCAGTAATGTCGTATTTGTTTTCTGCTATAAGGTAGAGAGCTAATTGGAACCAATTTTGAATCTTCATTGTCTTCTATTTTGTAAGTTATGTCTATAGTTTTTGTGGTACTTTTATAAGAAGTCCTGCGGCAACACACACACACATGGTTTGGTACTTCAGCGGAGGTACTTTTAAACTTAAGTATTTCTTTTTTGTATGTGTTTAATAGAAGGTTGCTATTTGTACAGTTGTTGCTAGTTTGTTGTACATCCATTTCATTTTGTAAGTGGCTTTCAATTCCAAAATATTTTCTTTGGATGTGCTCTATTTCTTCGAATAGTTGCTTGGCTATACCATGTAGAAGATTGTTATTTAAATTGGCTAGTGCTAAAGCAGGACTTTTTCATAGTAGAGGTTTTGGACTAGATTTCTTGTAGATGAATGTGTTGATATCATTTTGATGTGATGGAAGGTGCTTTTGCAAATAGGTCCTGAAATGCAGGCTAATGAATGTCCTTGTAGGCCTGTGTATTTGCGCACTAGACAGGAATCCATTTTCATTTTGATTTTGTCTTTGCTTTTTACATAGTGATTGAGGAACTGTCGTAAAGATTTGAAAGATTTTTTGGCAATGTTACACATTGATGTGCACAGCCATTTGTAGATTGGATGTTTTGGTTGAGTAGAATGGGGAGGTGATTCTGAGTTTTGTGGGGATATTTTTGTTAGCAGAGTTTCTTGTTCCATAAGGGTGTTATTAAGTTGTTCATACCCTTGTCCACTGCTATGTATGGCAATTGGGTTTGTTTGCTTTTGTTTATATGCTTCTTCATTAAAATATGGTTCTGTGGCCGTGGTGTGACTCCATTTACCTCCACAGATGTTTAAGAAGCTATTTTTGTTGATATTCCGTTCATTGAGAAGTCTTTTTTGTAGTTTAGTATTAAGTAGTTTTGTTAGTGGTTTCAACCTCTTTAAAACTAAAATAAATAACTTCCTCTTGAGAAGGATTGCACTGTCTATGAGAGCTTCTAGGATTAATTTTCTACAGTAGGTTTTAAGGGTTGTGCATGATTTCTCTCCTGTTTTTAAAAGGTTCTGAAGGACTCTGTGGCAGAACATTGTTTGTAAAACATTTTTTGGAATGCTTACTTGCCACTACATCAAGATTAATAGGTGCAGTGTTAGCAGAAGTGGTAGCTGAAGTCTTATTAATCACTTTCTGTTTGGATTTACATTTTGATAGAGGAGGGAAAGTTTCTGTACTGGAAGCTTGTTTTGTTTCGCTTAATGACTGTATTAGCTGTTTTGTTTGAACATTTTGTACAAAATCTGCTAGAGATGGATGCTTATTTTGGACACTTTTATTTTGATTTGCTCTACTTCTGCGTTGCTTTTACAGAGTTGCTTTTTGGTAGGCATTCTATGGGGTGTGTTGGAGAAAAAAAAGAAAGTGTGGGTTGGGCTGTTGTGCAGTGTATGCATGCTTTGTGCATGAGTATCTGAGTATGATGGTACGTATGATTGTGGAGGTTTGTGATTGTGCAATGGGCAGCTACATCAAGTTGGGAAGGCTATTCTTGTATTTGCGTGTTACTATACTGGGCTTCAGTTGACAATATAAAGTATGCAACTGGTAAGGGGAAGCACTAAATCTATATGTAATGGTAAAGGGTTAATATATTTGTTTCTTCTACAATACTAAAATGCTACTGTGTTTGAGTAACAGTAAGAACATTATGTTAGTTTTGTACTTACTTTTTTGTATGGAAGGAGTAGGATTCTTCTAAGTCTTTGTTCGTACTTCAGACGCTGCTGCTTTTCAGGAGAGTGGTCTTCACTGAAATTTGAAAAGAAAGAAGTTAGTGAATATGTGTGTTTATTGCACTTTTGTTAATGTACACAGTGTTTTGCACTTTCATTTGCCTATGTGCATCCTGTATATTTTATTTAGAATCTGTTAGTTGAATATGTTTTTCAAATGAGTATAATAGTAAAAGTATAGAGCACACTTTTTTTTTAATGTTATGTTAATGGATGTCAAGAGATAGAAGAAATAATCATATGTATTTTTTGCTATTTTTACAGGGTAAATGGCAGAGATTGTACATAAAAGCATTCAATGTATGGCTTTGTGAAGGTGTGATATTGATATTGATATTTTATTTCTATCGCGCTCGGAGCACGACAAGGCAATGTAGGGGAACAGGGGAGAACAAAACAGCGATCTTACTAGGCCCAGTGACATTGAGAACGCGCAAATGCATGGGAGAGGGGGAGGGGGAACAGTGCATGGAAGGGGGGAGAAGTGGAAAGTGCGAAGCAGAGGAGAAACAGATAACTAACAATAAATAAATAATAAAGGCAACCAACAGTGGTAGTGCTGCCAGCAATTTGCAAGGGCTAGGGTTAAGGCAGCAGACAGGGTAGGTATGATAAGTGCAGGAAGTAAAAGGTGGGGCTGTATGAGTACAGGTACAGACCCCAGTGCAAGGGGAGGCTCAGAGGCAGTGCAGAGGGTGGCAGGATGAGCAGGTACTTGGGCCCGGAGGACAGAGGGTGGCCAGGTTCATGGTGCCAAGAGAGAACAGATCAGCAGGGGAGAGGGGGAGCGAAGGCAGAAGAAAAGAGGTTGATTGCACACCTAAAATAAATTAAATAAAGCAGAAGGATTTCATATAGAGGCAGTGGTGTTGTGTGATCTGGGAGCCTTTCTAATTATATTGTCTGCGTGTGTGCTTGAATGAAGATGTATGTACTCATCCTGGCTGCGTGTAATTTTATAATACACTGGACAATCTTTTTCATAATTATACTGTTATTTTTCCCCACAATATTTTTTTAGATAGCTGAGTGTGTAAACAAAAATTTGGAGAGCTGAAAGGTTTGCAATCGACACTTCATCATAGCAGATGGGAGAAATGACAGTAAGTTCATTTTACAGTTTATACAGGGTAAGTGGCAGTTACTCTATTCATATTTTTATTTATTTTATTTTACATTTTTAAAGCGCCTACACAGCCTGTGGGCATTGAGGCCCTGATACAGGAATTGTTTGTTTTTAGTTGCGTAATTATTCTGTCTTATTTGCATATTTATAACGCGCTTAAACACCCAGAGGTTTCTAAGTGCGGACCCAGAGATCAAATCTGTGTTGCTTCGTGTCGTTTTGCTATCAAGGCGCGCACGTTGCAGCTGAGCTATGCTCTCGGGATGTATTGTATTACTAGAAGAGGTGTACATGTACTGTGTAGGAAATATTCATACCTGTAGTTTGTGTTCATGTATGTGGATGTGCATGAATCTGTAAGAAGAGATATTGGGGAGTTTTATAGTATTTGTTGCTGTAGGCCCTTTGCAGTCACAGCCGAATTGTACTGAGAGTGATCAATAGTACATCTAAAGTGCTGATCTGTGATGACAGAGTTAGATGTAGAGTTCTTGGATGTGATTGGTGGATGATTGGGTGACTGCTTAACAGTAGCGATTGAGGAAGTAGTGCAGAGAGTGTAGTGGAAAGGGTAGAAGGGCTGCCGCAGTTTTACTTACACGCTCTGCGGACAGCACAGTTGTTCGCAGACAGGACATGACACATCCGGAGTTTCCGAGAATGAAGTGGGAGTGTATTTTGAGGATTAGCCAATCAGGTGGTGAGGTTCTGTTTCGTATTGAGAGGGGCTCTGTGTAGTGAAGATGGCAGAGGTGCAGAAAGTCAGGGTGTTGGTGGTTGGAGATATGTTTGTGAATGGTTTGGAGCAGTATGCTAAATCTAGGAATGTGGTTAACCTTTTTGACACAAAAGGAGTGGATGTGGTATGGAGCACTGTGCCTGATTTGAATTTGCAGGCAATTCTAGTAGTTTGTCAGGATATGGCTAGGTTTCATAGTCCACATGTAGTTGTCCTAGACTGTGGTTCTGTGCTTTTGGGCTATGTCAGTGCCCCTACTTTGTTGCAAGATCTGCAAAACTTGGTTCAGGCAATCATGAAAGTCCTTCCAAATGTCAAGGTTATTTTTTCTGCTTTGTTACCTAGAGCAGTATGGAACAATAGTTGTGTTTTTTGTCCTCAGCAAAATATTGCTAGGTGTGCAATCAACTGAAGCATGTTTGCTTTCATGCTTAGAGCTGGTATGTTCTTTTGTAATAATGAGAACATTGATTCTGGTAATGTTGTTTATTTGAAAGAAGATGGCATTTCTTTATCTTTTATGGGAAATACCATGCTGTTTTGGAACATAAGGGTTGCTTTGGAGAAGCTAATCTGAAGATTTTTGGAGGAAAATAAGAAAAGAAAAACAAAAGAAATACAAAATAAAAGGTGTTTCTGAAGCATCTGCAATACAAAAAGGATCTTTTTAGAGCCAACCTCAAAGGGGAAATGGGGCACACTATTTAAATTTTCATTCCCCACGCTCAGATTTTTTGATTTGTCCGTGGACAGCGCGGTTGTTCGCGGGCAGCGCTTATTATATACAGGGATTTTGGGGTTGCAAGGCATGCAAATGAGACTGAGCAGAGAAGGGATTGGTCAATAAGGTTTACTGGGTCTGTTGTTTAAGGTGAGAGTTTGCCAGTAGGTGTTTTTCCTGAGAGAAGAGCAGATAGATATGGCTGTGTGTTTCAGAAAGCAGATTGTTTGGATTTTGGGAGATTTGTGGATAAATTGGTTTGAGGTGCATGCAGATCGTTGTGGAGTGACTTCACATCTTGGATTCTCATGTGGAAGTGCACTGGTATGGAGTGCGTAGAATGAAGTGTGTGGATTTGCTACACTCTGTGCTTCTTTGGTGGCACAGCGTCATCCAGACATTATTATTATTCATTGTGGAGGTAACAGTTTAGGACATGTATCTGGAATCTCTTTGCAATTTGCAATGAAAGAAGGAATTGGGAAAGTCATGGACATGTATACATGTATCCAAACTCCATAGTCATTTTTCCCCGTATTGCGCAGAGACAAACGTTGCTGCGTTCTTTTTCATTTGGTCCACAAATGGAGAAAGCAAGGCACAATGTTAACAAGGCTGTTTGTGCCTTTTTGAGAGATGTTGGTATGTCCTCTTTACAGAATGAACATATTTTGTTTTGTACATCTTACTTATGCAGGCAATCAGATTTTTCTGCGAAATATACAAACAGCATTGGAACCCTTTTTGGAATCACATCAATCCATTTTTCAATTGGTGTTGACCATTTGAAGTTTTCGAAATGCAAAAAAACACCACAAAAAGGCTCTTTTCAGAGCCACAACTTCCTCCCAGAGAAAAGTGCAATGGTTCTGATAGGGCAGCACCACAAACATTTTAGAGGTCTACGGACAGTCCGTGGACTTCTAAAAATGCACAGGGCCCTGCACTATTTATTTGACACTTCTATTTTTAAACTGTGAAAGGCGCTTCTGAGAAGAGCCTTTATTTTTTTTGTTTTTTGTTGTTTTATATTTTTTGTTTTTTTTTAAACACGACACACAAGGAAAGGAGGGGAAAGTAGGGTAAGGAAGGGACACCAACCGCTGGGATAAGAAAGGGGAGGTGGAGAGAGGAAGATGTAGGGTGGGCCTTATTCAGGTAGTGGGCAGTCCTTCTCATGCTCCTTGACCGCAGCCTCGAAAGCACTTCGAAGGTTCTCTCCCCTGCAGAGTACTGTGTCGCAGTACATGCACAATACTGTGACCCTCGAAAGGTAAGGGTCAACAGCATCACGTATGGCCTGCGAGGCAGCTGGAGGGATGCACTGCCCCACAGGAGTGTCTCTTGTGGTTGCAGGAGTGGAAACGGAGGATGTTGCATGGGAACTCAACCTACTACGTTTATCGCAAGGTACAACCTTACGAATTGCCCCACCGTGGAACGAACTTAGGTGTTGCTTCATTGATGTAGTACCATAGCTATACAAATCAGGTTTGCCACGACTCAGCACCAACTGGCACATTGTTTGCAGCGCACCTTGTTTGCACATGCTTTTGGTGCTCCATCAAGAGTGGTAAATAACCTCCACACCCAAGATTCACAATGAGTGCTAGTAGTAGGGACTTCCACTACCTCATCCTCTTCATCCTCTTCATCACTCTCCTCTGCATCCTCACGGCTGTTCCACTCTGCAGGCCCTTGGGGAGGTGGTGGTGGTGGAGGGGGTAAGGGTAGTGATGAAGCTGAAGCAGCCATGGTTGCCATCTGGATGACAGCAGGCAGATGTCACCAGCAATGCAGTGAATGCAGGTCAAGAGCAATGCTCGGTCAGGTCGCCAGAAGCACAATGAGGAGCAATTCTAGGGTGTGGCCTTTTAAAGGGTGCTGGGGCGCGTTTCGCGGACACCCGCGCTGTCCGTGAACACTTTGAACACCAAGAAAGGGCTTAAAAAGTTCCAAAAAGTATGTAGATCGCCAGGGACATTGTCTGGGACATGTGTTAGGGTGAACTTTTACTGTAAAATACTTTGGATTGCTCAAAAAAGCACTTTTTAAATGTTTGGGGGCGTGGAAAGTTTCAGCAAACAAGGTCCCAGGCTCAGCGCGGGTGCGGTCACATGATGACGTCGCGGACACGTTTGAGAATGGAACAGCTGTCCGTAGGACACCAAATGCGTGGGGTCGGTTGTGCTCATGCATGCAAGTGTTCTACGGACAGTGTTCCTGTTCCTGAACTAATTAAAAGTGCGACACCTGTGCGGCGGACAGTTACGGACAGGAGTGATGTTCGTAGGACCCACGAGTCTGATACGCATGCGCGCTGGTGTCTACGGACAGTGTTCAGGTCCCCAAACAAAATAAAACTGTGTTCCAAATTTGCGGACAGGTGGACGTGCTACGTGTTCTACGGACATATTCATTCTGGTTGTGGACAATGTGAACGGGGGAATGTTCTTAGGACACCTTAATTTACATAGTTGCGGACATACGGACAGCTTTAGTGTTCTGCGGAAACCCCCATTTTGACTATGGACAGTGCAAACAGGTATAGTGTTCTTAGGACGGACAGGCGATCATCTTGTGTGTCCTAAGCACACCTCCATTTTGATTGGGAACAGTGCCAACAGGTATAGTGTCCTTAGGACACCTCCAAATTAGTTAACTGCGGATATCCGGACACCCACACTATTCGCGGACACCCTAACTGCATATTTTTACAAAAATAAGACACAGGGGAATATACTAACAACACACTTAATATTTTATTATTGCATAAAAGTATAAAAATTACAAAAGTGAGGGGGAAACAGAAACTGAAACAAATACAGGGGAGTTAGGGGTTCGAACATGATGGATGGTAGGGGAGGAAGGGATGGAAGTCTCATTGTAACAGATTTCTTGCTGTGGAGGGTTTGGGTATAATTGGCTGGGAAATAGAGAGGGGGAACAGGTACATGTGGGACAGTGATATTTACTTTACTTTTTTTTCTTTTATATGGTCCTCCACAAAGTTTTTTAAAAGAATGACATTTGTCATTAACAGATCCATGTTTAGCTCCATTCGCTGCAGAGGATTTTCTAATGTCTCTTTTGGTATATTAATTTTAATGTCTGCATGGTCTGTTAAAAAAAACAATTTGTTAAGTACAAATAAATTAATGGTTATTAATTGGCTAATATAGAGAATTGTCTACCATTAGTATCACTGTCTTCACTCATTTCATCCCGAGGAAAATGTTCTTCCAGCCATTCCAAAGTACTAGACATTTCTGTGTAAAAAAAAATATGTTTTAGTGTACCTAATACAGAAAGTTTATAAATATATACAATAAATGTAGTGTACTCACTAGTTCCTTCTTAAGTTTTGTTGTTACTGCTGCGTAGGTGTCCTATTGATTTTTGCTGTGCAGTTTCTGTGAGGTAATTCTGTGGAGGCATATTTATTTTGTTTTGGTATATTTCATTATGTTTCAGATTCTATTTAATTTGACGTTTGGTGTCTTACATATACAGTTTCCACTTATTTTTTATTGAATATAATGTATTTATGTGCTCCTTTTTGAACATGTGCAGTGTTTTATTGCATGATACAACAATGTAAGATACCCCCTGAGTTTTTGGATAGTGTTGATGTTGACCGCGTCCATCCACGGACATGCGCACAGTCTGCAGACATCAAAATTCCTAGCGTGGGGCAGTGTGTTCAGTATCGTCTATGTTATATGTATATAAACTAAGGGAATACCAGTAAACATTTATCACATTTATATTATCTATATTTATATTCAGTGAAGAAACTTTGTTAAAGGGGTGTTATAGTTAGGTTGAGCTACTAAAAACCTATGAAATTCAGTAAAAGACACTTTGTTAAAGGGACGTTATGGTTTAGTTGCTCTACTAAAAACCTATGAAATTCAATAAAAAAACTTTGTTAAAGGGACGTTATGGTTAAGTTGTGCTACTAAAAATCTATGAAATTCAGTGAAAAAACTTTGTTAAAGGGACATTATGGATTGTAGGATATTTTGTGTAAATTTGGGGTTTGGCAGTATTTTCTTACCGCCAAAATATGAGCGAAAGTTTGGTGGTAAATTATCCTTGCATTTAGATTGGATTTGGCCTCATATGTTTATGTTTATGTTTGTTTATTCATTTATATTGCGTGCCGGACCCAAAGGTATGAGGGCGCAGGAGCAGCAAGGTTATTCTCAGCTTGGTTACAGTGCTGTACAGTAATTACAGTGTGTACATAGGTTAATGCAGTTGTGATGGATACAGTGATATACAGTTGACAAGTATACATATTTACATAATTTACAAAGGCAAGGTCAGTTATTGGTCATTATTCTTTAACCACTGAATGTAGTTACGTCTAAAGTGGGGGTAGGTTTGAGGTGTCCTTAAGGAGGGTGGTTGGGAGTTCCAGTGTTGGGCTGCTTTCACCTGGAAACAGTTGCCGCCCATTTTGGTTCATTTGAACCTGGGAACTGTATATAATTCTAGTGACTATACCTTGTTATATTATGCTGGAGAATCTAATAATATATTACTTGCGGTATTTTGTGGTGGTATGTGGTTTGCGGTATTTAGTGGCGAGCATGGTTTTCTTCCCTATATTATGACCCCATCATAAAACAAAACCTTCCTTTCTATTAGTACACATCTCAGTGATCTATAGAAAGCCTTGGACCTATGCCTACAAGGAAACCCAACAATTTTATGTAGAGCACCACCTACAGCTTGTGGCCGGTATCTCTGGCTTATCTACACCAGCGATCTATGCGCCCGTAGGCGTTGCTGACTCATGGACCTCCAGCAATCTATATATTATATTAAATTATCTCCAACAACATGCAAGGAGGGCACACACGCACACACCTATTTAGCACTGCTTATTCTGGGTTGTTAATCTATCTGGATGGGCAATTTGACAAATGTATTACCAAAAAGAATGATTCTCCCCTGTGTCCACATATAAATTCCCAAATGCAAACATGACACTGAGCAATTCATTTTTTTATATTTTGATCATATTCCAGACAAGTACAATTCGCAATTACATGCTTACCATGTACATTTCACCATTATCTGTAACAAAAGAAGAAAGAAAAAAAACAGAAACAGAGCAAACAATCCTTTTTAAAAATGCGAATTACTTTTTAACATTCTAAACATGACGAATGGAAATGCAGGGGATTTCCTTTGCTACTCAGCCTACATGACATTTTTAGATCGGTCATTCATCCAACAGCACACAGTGACCTCACTCAATTTCGCTGCTTACCAGAAGTATTTGTATGAAATCCTCCCACACAACCTTGCTCTCTGCTCGCCTCAGGACGACAGGCCCAGTCGGCACAAACAACTTCTGTAATCTTAAGTGTCTGGAATGCGCGGCGAGTAATTCTCCAGCCAGCGCTTAGTGACCATGCACTTCTGTCTTGTAAGCCCAGACACCCACTAACTTCCCTCTGTCATCTTCCCATTAGAAAAACTCAGAGCCTCCCCACATGTGACGTGACACATCTGCAGACACTGCCTTCCAATCATATTAGCAGAAAATGTATTCTGTTAACACCCTCATGTCAAAGAAGAGAAAAACAAAATTCCAGTGCACGTTTAAAAAACGGATTCCAAAATATGTATTTTCACCTCATTTTGTACATGGGACTACATTATAATGTTAATGAGTCAGCATTAGTGATTAGTAATTGTTAATTAAAGTTAGTCAGTTACATATATATAATGGAGTTCCTCTATCTATGAGGTATTCAAGAGAAAAAAAATATGTGCACTTTAATCTCTGCAGCTTCACATTGAGTTTTTGCTATGTTATGAATTCTGTACCTTGCATGCCACCAGCCACATATTCACATATTATACTGGCAACATAAAATGACTATATGTGTGTGTCACATCATTGCTGGCAACAAAAATGTTGCCATCCCATTTAGTGAAGCGCTATATACTTTAAATCGCTATAAATATTATAACGCGCTACAGATCCAAGTAAAACCGAAAAACCCCTGAAATTTCCCAGTTATGGTAAGCTAAGCAACCATAACTCGCGCCACCACCGTGCACTGCTAAGACTAACACCCAGGACATCAAAGATGACATCACATCATCTGGGCAGTAACAACAAAACTTAGGAAGAAACTAGTGAGTACACTACATTTATTGAATATATTTAAAGTTTTTTTACTGAATTTCATAGGTTTTTAGTAGAGCAACTTAACCATAACGCCCCTTTAACAAAGTTTTTTTACTGAATATTATATATATATATATATATATATATATTATATACATATACATATACATATACATATTACATGGCCATGGTTAAGTTGCTGTTTCCATAGGAAGAGCGCTTTTTGGGCGGCTTATAACTTTGCTCCCCCTGGACGAATCCTCACCAAACTTTTCAAAAAAAGTATATGGCCCACTCTGCAAAGTTTGGTGAGTATTCGTCCGGGGGGGCAAAGTTATAAGGGGGTCCCAAAACTTTTTTTTCCCATAGACTGAATGGGGAAAACACTTTGCTCGCGTCTACAGTCCAAACTGCTGGACGGATTTTCACCAAATTTGGACCAGGAGTAGCGGCTTGGTCCCAAAAGCGTGCTTTTGCATATTTGGTGAAAATTTGTCCAGTAGTTTTTTTTTTTTAAATGACCAAAAAGTAGGTCATAAACAATTAGTGATATCTGTGTTCGGTCCGCGGACACACTTCCCTGTTCGCTCCGCGGACAGTGTCCTGATTGGCCAATCGGTTTGCGCGATGTCCACGGACATGCAACGTGTTTGCTGATTGGACGGCGTGGAGCGTGAAGCGCATCATCTTGGATTCGTGGACGTCCGTGGACAGCGCGGTGAAACTTGGTTTATAATTTGTATTTAGTAGAGTGTGTTGGTGTGTAAGAGTGTTTGGGGAGGGTGGGAGAGTATGAGATGTTGTGTTTTTTTATGTGGTAGACGCTCTTGTTGTGTTTGATTTGTCTGCGGACAACAAGGCTGTTCTGAATTGTTCTAAATAAACTAAATGGGGGGGTGTTCTGAGGACGCAATATGTGTCCGTTTTCTTTGCAAGCAAGCTCAAACTGTTCTAAGAACACTCGCGGTGTCCTGAAATGTTTGTAAATAAACAAAATGCGGGTGTCCTGAGGACGCTGTCCATATTGTTCGATGGGAAAAGACACTCGTGGTGTCCTGAAATGTTTGTAAATAAACAAAATGGGGGTGTCCTGAGGACGCTGTCCATATTGTTCAATGGGAAGTTGAATGTGTTCTAAGAGCACTCGCGGTGTCCTGAAATGTTCGTAAATAAACAAAATGGGGGTGTCCTGAGGACGCTGTCCGTATTGTTCGATGGCAAGTTGAATGTGTTCTAAAAACACTTGCGGTTTCCTGAAATGTTCGCAAATAAACAAAATGGGGTTGTTCTGAGGACACTGTCCGTATTGTTCGTTGTCAAGTTGAAAGTGTTCTAAGAACACTTGCGGTATCCTGAAATGTTCGTTGGGGGTGTCCTGAAGACGCTGTCCGTATTGTTCTCTGGCAAGTTGAATGTGTTCTAAGAACACTTGTGGTGTCCTGAAATGTTCGTAAATAGACAAAATGGGGGTGTCCTGAGGACGCTGTCCGTACTGTTCGATGGGAAGTTGAATGTGTTCTAGGAACACTCCCGGTGTTCTGAAATGTTCGTAAATAAACAAAATGGGGGTGTCCTGAGGAAGCTGTCCGTATTGTTCTCTGGCAAGTTGAATGTGTTCTAAGAACAGTCGTGGTGTCCTGAAATGTTCATAAATAAACAAAATGGGGTGTCCTGAGGACGCTGTCAATATTGTTCGATGTCAAATTGAATGTGGTCTAAGAACAATCGCGGTGTCCTGAAATGTTCGCAAATAAACAAAATGGGGGTGTTCTGAGGACGCTGTTCATATTGTTCGTTGTCAAATTGAAAGTGTTCTAAGAACACTCGCGGTGTCCTGAAATGTTCGTAGGGGGTGTCCTGAAGACGCTGTCCGTATTGTTCGCTGGCAAGTTGAATGTGTTCTAAGAACACTTGCGGTGTCCTGAAATGTTCGCAAATAAAAAAATGGGGGTGTTCTGAGTACGCCGTCCGTATTGTTCGCTGGCAAGTTGAAAGTGTTCTACGAACACTCATTATGTCCGCGGAAATTAAGGGGGTAATTCATAGAATTCAGCGCACAAGTGGCTCACGCGCCTGGCGCACAGTGTGCGCGTGCAAATCTCTGTGCCAACCGCATGCGCTAAAATCCATTTCCACGCACAGCGTATTCATGGATTTTAGCTACCAAAACCAGCCGTGGCGCACAGTGGCGCAGCGACCCTGCAGCAGCGCCAGTTACGCCCCCAAGAACGCCCCTCGCGCAAGGTAAAGCCATAAAAATCCCCAATCCAGCGCAAAGGGCTGCGCTAAACCTGTACCAGTATACAGGGCCGCCACACGGCACGCGCCAAGCGGGAAACGTGTATTACTGGGGTTCGCGGGAAGTCTCACACTCGATAGGCCCTGTGCGAGTGGGGTACGTGCATTCCTGGGGTGCACGGGAGGTTTCACACGCGATAGGCCCTGTGCGAGTGGGGTACGTGTATTCCTGGGGTGTGCGGGAAGTTTCACACGCGATAGGCTCTGTGTGAGTGGGGTACGTGTATTCCTGGGGTGTGTGGGAAGTTTCACACGCGATAAGCCCTGTGCGAGTGGGGTGCGTGTATTCCTGGGGTGCGCGGGAAGATTCACATGCGATCGGAGCGGGGTACGTGTATTCCTGGGGTGCGCGGGAAGTTTCACACGCGATAGGCCCTGTGCGAGTGGGGTACGTGTATTCTGCGCCAACCGCATGTGCTAAAATCCATTTCCGCGCACAGCGTATTCATAGATTTTAGCTACCAAAACCAGCCGTGTCGCACAGTGGCGCAGCGACCCTGCAGGAGCGCCAGTTACGCCCCCAAGAACGCCCCTCGCGCAAGGTAAAGCCATCAATCCCCAATCCAGCGCAAAGAGCTGCGCTAAACCTCTACCAGTATACAGGGCCGCCACACGGCACGCGCCAAGCGGGAAACGTGTATTACTGGGGTTCGCGGGAAGTCTCACACTCGATAGGCCCTGTGCGAGTGAGGTACGTGCATTCCTGGGGTGCGTGGGAGGTTTCGCACGCGATCGGAGTGGGGTACGTGTAAATCAGGGGTGCGCGGGAAGTTCCACATGCGATTGGCCCTGTGCGAGTGGGGTACGTGTATTCCTGGGGTGCGCGGGAAGTTTCACACGCGATAGGCCCTGTGGGAGTGGGGTTCGTGTATTCCTGGGGTGTGCAGGAAGTTTCACATGCGGTCGGAGCGGGGTATGTGGATTTCTGGGGTGCGCGGGAAGTTTCACACGCGATAGGCCCTGTGCGAGTGGGGTACGTGTATTCGTGGGGTGCGTGGGAAGTTTCACACGCGATCGGAGCGAGGTACGTGTAATTCGGGGAAGTTTCACATGCGATTGGCCCTGTGCGAGTGGGGTACGTGTATTCCTGGGGTGCGTGGGAGGTTTCACACGCTATTGGCCCTGTGCGAGTGAGGTACGTGTATTCCTGGGGTGCGCAGGAAGTTTCACACACGATAGGGCCTGTGCGAGTGGGGTACGTGTATTCTGGGGGTGCGCGGGAGGTTCCACACGTGATCGGAGCGGGGTACGTGTAAATCAGGGGTGCGCGGGCAGTTCCACACGCGATTGGCCCTGTGCGAGTGGGGTACGTGTATTCCTGGGGTTGTGCGGGAAGTTTCACACGCGATAGGCCCTGTGCGAGTGGAGTGCGTGTATTCCTGGGGTGCGCAGGAAGTTTCACACGCGATCGGAGCGAGGTACGTGTAATTCGGGGGTGCGCAGGAAGTTTCACATGCGATTGGCCCTGTGCGAGTGGGGTACGTGTATTCCTGGGGTGCGTGGGAGGTTTCACACGCTATTGGCCCTGTGCGAGTGAGGTACGTGTATTCCTGGGGTGCGCAGGAAGTTTCACACACGATAGGGCCTGTGCGAGTGGGGTACGTGTATTCCGGGGGTGCGCGGGAGGTTCCACACGTGATCGGAGCGGGGTACGTGTAAATCAGGGGTGCGCGGGCAGTTCCACACGCGATTGGCCCTGTGCGAGTGGGGTACGTGTATTCCTGGGGTGCGCGGGAAGTTTCACACGCGATAGGGCCTGTGCGAGTGGGGTACGTGTATTCCTGGGGTGCGCAGGAGGTTTCACACGTGATCCGAGCGGGGTACGTGTAAATCTGGGATGCGCGGGAAGTTCCACACGCGATTGGCCCTGTGCGAATGGGGTACGTGTATTCCTGGGGTGCGCGGGAGGTATCACATGCGATCGGAGCGGGGTAGGTGTAAATCGGGGGTGCGCGGAAAGTTCCACATTCGATTGGCCCTGTGCGAGTGGGGTACGTGTATTCCTGGGGTGCGCGGGAGGTTTCACACGCGATAGGCCCTGTGTGAGTGGGGTATGTGTATTCCTGGGGTGCGCAGGAAGTTTCACACGCGATAGGCCCTGTGCGAGTGGGGTACGTGTAATTCGGGGGAGCGCGGGAAGTTTTACACACGATTTTGCTGTCAGAGCGGGGTACATGAATTTCAGGGGGGCGTGGGGAGTCCTACCTGTGAATTGGCAGTGTGGGTCCTCCCAGGTATTCCCTCTACACCCTCCACGGCCCCTGAAGGCAGCCCACACCACAGGGGACTACCCTGCACCCTTGTTCATGTCCCGCAGGCAGCCCATCCACCATGGCCATGCCCCCAAGCCAAGCCACATGTCACCTTGCACTACTGATCACCAACTCATGTCCCCCAGCACCCCCACCCGCCAGCAGTAAGGGTCACCTACAAGCAGGCCCCCACTCATGTCCCACACATGTCCCCCAGCACCGCCACTCCCCAGCAGTCAGGGTCACCTGCCAGCAGGCCCCCACTCATGTCCCACTCATGTCCCCCAGCACCCCCACCCTCTAGCAGTCAAGGTCACCTGCCAGCAGGCTCCCACACATCGCCCCCCAGCACCCCCACCCCCCGGCAGTCAGGGGCACCTGCCAGCAGGCCCCCACTCATGTCCCACTCATGTCACCCAGCACCCCCACCCCCCAGCAGTCAGGGTCACCTGCCAGCAGCCCCCCACTCATGTCCCACTCATGTCCCCCAGAACCCATAACCCCCAGCAGTCAGGGTCACCTGCCAGCAGGCTCCCACACATGTCCCCCAGCACCCCCACCCCCCAGCAGTCAGGGGCCCCTGCCAGCAGGCCCCCACTCATGTCCCACTCATGTCCCCCAGCACCCCCACCCCTCGGCAGTCAGGGGCACCTGCCAGCAGGCCCCCACTCATGTCCCACTCATGTCACCCAGCACCCCCACCCCCCAGCAGTCAGGGTCACCTGCCAGCAGGCCCCCACTCATGTCCCACTCATGTCCCCCAACACCCCACCCCCCAGCAGTCAGGGTCACCTGCCAGCAGGCCCCCACTCATGTCCCACTCATGTCCCCCAGCACCCCCACCCCCCAGCAGTAAGGGGCACCTGCCAGCAGGCCCCCACTCATGTCCCACTCATGTCCCCCAGCACCCCCACCCCCCAGCAGTCAGGTCACCTGCCAGCAGGCCCCCACTCATCTCCCACTCATGTCCCCCAACACCCCCAACCCCCAGCAGTCAGGGTCACCTGCCAGAAGACTCCCACACATGTCCCCCAGCACCCCCACCCCCCAGCAGTCAGGGGCACCTGCCAGCAGGCCCCCACTCATGTCCCCCTGCACCACCACCCCCAGCAGTCAGGGGCACCTGCCAGCAGGCCCCCACTCATGTCCCCCAGTGTCAGAGAGCACCAAAGTATTAACTGAAAAGGATACGGTACTCAAAAGGATACAGGTGGTAGGGTCTTCCGGATCCCTGTTCACGCGTTTTGATAGTTGTGAAGTCAAGTTAAGACCTTCCAAATGATACAACTCTCTGACTGGTAAAACAGGCAGAGCGATGGATCACTGGAAAGGGCGTGGGTAAGGTATAGGAAGTCAGCCTAGAACAAAATAAAGTATCATGAATAACTGCCCCAACCTTGGTATGATGGAATAGAAAATGTCATGAATGCACACACTGACCTTGAGTCTAGGGCAGATGAATCCAGCAGAGTCTCTTGAGGAATCCAAGGTAGAACAAACGACAAGGAAGGGAAGATTAGTAAGGGAGACTTATCCCGAAAGGAACGAGGCTCACGCTAGATACCGGGTTGATGCACCACAGGATAGCGTCCATAGTACTGTTCACTGTCACCTTCCAATTATCCTTGAAAAGCTTCCTTCCCACGTAGAGTAAAGTATAGAAATGAATCAATCCCCTGTTAATATCACAGGTGCAGGAGTTGGAAATAGCGCTCCTTTTAAGGTATAAACAAAGTTCACGCGGTTCTGTACAGCCGCGAAGAAAAGAGCGTGTGCGTGTGGATTTACACGTGATTAGGATTCACGCAGTCCAGGCCAGCAGCGCTTGAAGACAATATATGCGTGTGGATTTTACACGCGAGCAGGATTCACGCAGTCCAGGCCAGCAGCGCTTGAAGATAGTGTGCGCGTGTGGATTTACACGCGAGCAGGATTCACGCAGTCCAGGCCAGCAGCGCTTGAAGATAGCGTGCGCGTGTGGATTTACACGCGAGCAGGATTCACGCAGTCCAGGCCAGCAGCGCTTGAAGATAGCGTGCGTGTGTGGATTTACACGCGAACAGGATTCACGCAGCCCAGGCCAGCATCGCTTGAAGATAGAGTGCGCGTGTGGATTTACACGCGAACAGGATTCACGCAGCCCAGGCCAGCAGCGCTTGAAGATAGCGTGCGCGTGTGGATTTACACGCGAACAGGATTCACGCAGCCCAGGCCAGCCGCGTTTGAAGACAACGTGCGCGTGTGGATTTACACGCAACCAAACAGCTCCAGGAATCAGCGTGTGGCGGAAAATACGCTATAGAAGGCCCAAAAAGTAGCTGTAGTAACCTGCAAGGATGCAGACCGGAGGTTCAGCTACACAACGCCAAATGATTCGATCAGAAGCAGCGAGTGAAGTTTCCATGCTGCTTAAATACGTAATGCCGTAGTTCACGTGACGAAGCAGAATACACGTGAAGTTAGCGACGTGAAAAGTGCAAACGTCGTTTTCCCGGCAATGTATCGAACAACCGTCATTTGGAATAGAACGGTCTAGCTGTTCTACGAGCGTAGGAGGTAGGACCACGTCCAGCATGCATGACAGTGCCATCCCCCAAAGGGGCAACCTCTCCCCTTCTCGTGTGAAAACGCTTCAATAAAGCAGGAGCATGAATATTAGAAAGAGGTTCCCAGGACCTATCTTCGGGACCATAGCCCTTCCAGTCCACCAGATAAAACGGCCTACCAGAACGTAGTCTCATATCCAGTATGTCCTGTACCTCGTATTCATCTAAACCCCGCACAGAAATAGCAACAGGCCGGACAGGCAATCTAGTAGCTTCAGAACATGGCTTAATGAGTGACACGTGGAATACGGGATGCACTCGCCATCGTTGTGGCAAAGCCAGACGGACAGCAGCCGGATTAATTACTTGGAGCACTACATACGGACCAATGTATTTAGGCAATAATTTCTTTTTGCCTGGAATTCTCAAGTTCTTAGTGGACAGCCATACTTTCATACCAGCCTTGTAGACAGGTGCGGGTATTCTATGAGCATCGGCATAGAACTTGTTGCGTCTTTTAGCCTGCTCTAATTGCTGCTTCACTTTCCTCTGTAATTTCTTCAGATCACGAAAGGTACGGCCTGCGGCAGGAGTATCCAAAGACAAGCTGGAATCCAAAGGTATTGATCGGGGGTCCTGTCCATAAAGCGCATAGAACGGTGAAGTGCCTATGGCACTATGATAGGAGTTGTTATAGGCGAATTCAGCTGCCGGCAGGACCGTGAGCCAATCCGATTGGTACTGCAGACACAGACACCGCAGATATTGTTCCATAGTGCAGTTGACTCTTTCGGTCTGTCCATCAGTTTGAGGGTGATAAGCACTGGACATTCTATCATCAATCAGTAATGCAGAGGTTAGTGCTCTCCAAAAGCGTGACGCAAACTGTGAGCCCCTGTCCGTAATGATTACTGACGGTAGACCAAAGAAACGAAATACATGTTGGATGAATAGGTCAGCCAGAACAGCAGCGGTTGGTAAACCAATACAGGGAATATAAAGAGCCAATTTAGTGAAATAATCCACTACAACCCATATGGTATCGTACTCCTGGTTTGGTGGGAGTTCTACCACAAAGTCCATAGATATCATGTCCCATGGTTTGTTAGGGACAGGTAGGGACTGGAGTAAGCCCACTGGTTTACCAGGAGTGTTTTTACATTGGATGCATACAGAACAAGTTGATACGTGATCTATGACATCTTTTGACATGGACGGCCACCAGCACCATCTTTTGAGTAGTTCTAGTGTTTTCTTCCGTCCAGGATGGGCTGCGATCAAGGAATCATGATTCCACTTGAGGGCTTTATTCCGCGTTGAAGACGTCGGTAGGTAGAGCACTCCTTGTGTGAATGGTAAACCGTTATGTACGTCCAGATTCATATCCTGGATAACTTGTGGATGATTTATTACCCACTCTTGTACTTCGGTTTTTAAGGATGGTTGAACAGAACAACTACATATTGCATGATCTGCCAACAACTGATTCTGTACTTGTGCTTCTTCCTTCGCCTCTTCACTCATACGGGACAACGCGTCCGACTTAACGTGTTCTCGGGCAGGACGATATGTGACCTGGAAATCGTATTGGGCAAAAAAGACATGCCATCTGGCCTGTCGGGCCGTAAGGCATTTCATGGATTTGAATGCTTGAAGATTTCTATGGTCAGAGTACACTAACACCTGATGTTTGGCCCCAAGAAGATGATGACGCCATTCTCGGAAGGCATCCTTGATAGCCAGCAGTTCCCGCTCAGTGACGGTGTAGTTTCGTTCATATGGGGTAAGTTTGCGAGAGAAGAAAGCCACTGGGTGCTCCTCCTTGGTTTCTGTGCAAACTTGTGAGAGTACCGCTCCAGTAGCGACACTGGATGCATCCGCTTCAACGATAAACTGGCGATCTGGATTTGGATGTTGAAGCACGGGTGCAGTGGTAAATGCTTCTTTCAACTTTTCGAATGATGCTTGGGCATTTGGGTTCCAACAGAAAGGAACTTTAGAACTAGTTAAGGCCGTCAAAGGAGCTACTGTTTTGGAGAAGGAATGAATAAATCTGCGATAAAAATTCGCAAAGCCTAAGAAAGACTGTAATGACTTGACATTGTGCGGAATCGGCCAATTCAATATGGCCTTCACCTTGGAACGGCTCATTCGAGCACCTAGATTGGTAATGTCATAGCCCAGGAATTCCACTTCCTGTGAATGAAAGACGCATTTCTCGGCTTTCACATAAAGAAGGTTCTCCCTGAGTCTTTGTAGGACTGTAGAAACGTGTTTGACGTGTTCCGAAAAAGATGATGAATAGATCAGAATGTCATCCAGATAAATCACCACAAACTGGTCCATTATGTCCCTGAATATATCATTCATGAAGAATTGAAAAGTGGCGGGAGCGTTGCACAGACCAAAAGGCATCACCAAATACTCGTAAAGACGATACCGTGTCTTGAAAGCGGTCTTCCATTCGTCGCCTTCACGAATGCGAACTAAATTGTATGCTCCTCGCAAGTCCAATTTGGTGAAGTAACTGGAAGTACCTAATTGATCCAATAGAACGTTTATCAGTGGTAAAGGATATTGGTGTTTTATGGTGATGTCGTTAAGTGCCCTGTAATCAATACAAGGCCTTAGATCTCCCACTTTCTTCGGAACAAAGAATAGAGGAGACGCAGCAGGTGATTGTGATGGCCGTATGAAACCCATCGCTAAAGCTTTGTCAATGTATTCTTTCAACACAACGTCTTCTTTTGGGGTCAGTGAATATAAACGACCTGTAGGGATTTTGGCACCAGGAATCAATTCAATAGGACAGTCGTACTGTCGATGGCGAGGCAATTGTTCTGCCTGGCCCTTGTCAAAGACATCAGCATACTCAGCGTATTCGCATGGTATGGTAGTGTCGCTTTGATGTACCACGCTGATAGTTGAAGCTCCCACCATAGAGGCCAATATGTGTTGCTTGTTTGACACCTCCTGACTGGTAAAGCAATGTTCATTGCAATGAATCGAAGGATACTGGAGCAATCCCGAAACCCAGTCAACGGCGGGATTATGAAGGGTTAACCATGCAAGACCAAGTATGATCTCGTACTGCCGAGCAGCTATGACATCGAAGATGATTTCTTCCAAATGATTATTCGATAATGTCATCTGAACAGATACCGTCTCCTGGGTTACCATACCAGAAGTCAAAACAGATCCGTCCACGGTATTAACCGTTTCAGGTTTGTTTTTGTTTACAAGGGGTATGGAACGGTTCTTGGCATATGTGATGTCTATGTAATTGTTGGTGGCTCCGGAATCAACCATGGCCTTGGAAACCAATTCTCGTTCACCACAACGTAACGTCACCTCAACAATTACGGGTGCGTGTTTAGGAATGGTACTGGAGTCCGATGAAACACTCGACATAGGGACTCCTGCTATTGTCGAGTTTTGGCGTTTCCCGAACGCTTGATGGGTTTTTTTAGGACGTGTCGCCAATAAATGCTCGGATGAACCACAATACATACATAAATGGTTCTTTCTTCGGTTCTCTCGTTCTGCATTGGACAACCGGCCTCTCACGACGCCAATCTGCATGGGTTCGGGGTCGTTCGAGAGGAGTGCCGGTGTCTCTGAACGCCCCGAGGCTTGCATGAAGGGCTTTTTCTCTCCTTTCCGAGCATTCCTTCGGGCATCGATTTGTAAAACCAAATCGAGCAACTCTGTGAATCCCGTAGGAACCACCGGAACTGTAGATAAGGCATCTTTCAGTTCTTCTGAAAGACCCTTGTAGAAAACAGCCGTTTTCTTGCCGTCAGGCCATTGAGTTTCGGCTGTAAATTGATTGAACCGGGCAATGTAAGGCAAAAGAGGCTGATTGCCTTGTTGTAGATTAAGTAACTCCAGATCCATGGCTTGAGTAGCATAACGCATGTCAAAGACTTTACTCATAGCAGCCAAGAGATCGTCACAGTCGTACAACAAAGGGCTATTTGTTTCCAACAAAGGGTTAGCCCAAGCAGCAGCTGTGCCCCCTAAATGGGAAAGCACGAATGCTGCTTTTGTGGTTAGGTCAGGAAAAGATGTAGGACGGCAAAGAAAATGGAGTCGGCACTGATTAACGAAGGTTCTATAGGTTCTGGGATCACCAGTGAACCGTTCCGGAGGGGCCAAGGGAAACTGAGTGGGCATAACCACATTAATAGTTTCCTGTGGGGGTGTCATAGTCCCAGATCCAGATGCAGTGGCCATTGGAACCTGTGCTCCCTAAGGACTACCGTGCATGGCGTCTTGCATAACGTCCATATGGTGCCGTAACATGTCCTGTGCCGTAACCATTTCATTTCTCAAATCGCTGATCAACTGAGTCAAAACAGCTAAAGGATCCGTACCCTCCATGGCTTCTGATTCTGTCAGAGAGCACCAAAGTATTAACTGAAAAGGATACGGTACTCAAAAGGATACAGGTGGTAGGGTCTTCCGGATCCCTGTTCACGCGTTTTGATAGTTGTGAAGTCAAGTTAAGACCTTCCAAATGATACAACTCTCTGACTGGTAAAACAGGCAGAGCGATGGATCACTGGAAAGGGCGTGGGTAAGGTATAGGAAGTCAGCCTAGAACAAAATAAAGTATCATGAATAACTGCCCCAACCTTGGTATGATGGAATAGAAAATGTCATGAATGCACACACTGACCTTGAGTCTAGGGCAGATGAATCCAGCAGAGTCTCTTGAGGAATCCAAGGTAGAACAAATGACAAGGAAGGGAAGATTAGTAAGGGAGACTTATCCCGAATGGAACAAGGCTCACGCTAGATACCGGGTTGATGCACCACAGGATAGCGTCCAAAGTACTGTTCACTGTCACCTTCCAATTATCCTTGAAAAGCTTCCTTCCCACGTACAGTAAAGTATAGAAATGAATCAATCCCCCTGTTAATATCACAGGTGCAGGAGTTGGAAATAGCGCTCCTTTTAAGGTATAAACAAAGTTCACGCGGTTCTGTACAGCCGCGAAGAAAAGAGCGTGTGCGTGTGGATTTACACGCGATTAGGATTCACGCAGTCCAGGCCAGCAGCGCTTGAAGACAATATATGCGTGTGGATTTTACACGCAACCAAACAGCTCCAGGAATCAGCGTGTGGCGGAAAACACGCTATAGAAGGCCCAAAAAGTAGCTGTAGTAACCTGCAAGGATGCAGACCGGAGGTTCAGCTACACAACGCCAAATGATTCGATCAGAAGCAGCGAGTGAAGTTTCCACGCTGCTTAAATACGTAATGCCGTAGTTCACGTGACGAAGCAGAATACACTTGAAGTTAGCGACGTGAAAAGTGCAAACGTCGTTTTCCCGGCACGTATCGAACAACCGCCATTTGGAATAGAACGGTCTAGCTGTTCTATGAGCGTAGGAGGTAGGACCACGTCCAGCATGCATGACACCCAGCCTGATATCACATGAAACACAGGGAGTGCACTAGACACGCACACACGCCACCACACTTACATGCATGTCTACATCTCCTCCAACTGTCACAGTGATGCGATCACCATACATGTCACATCTGGCATTCAGCCTTCTACATATCAGTGTCATGTGCATCCATGTTGCATCACAGTTGAACACTTGTCAAATACACACACATGCACATGTACACAGTGCCGATACATGCAGCAGAGATCACCATCCATGTGTGACACCACAACCATGCCAGTGTACATACACAGAAATTCAAACATGTGTGCTACCACACCTGCATTTGCACAGTATGCTTACCAACACATACACCATCGATGTGTCTCACACCTAAGAGGACTCACATGTGGCAGTCTCATGCCCCTATTCATACACATACCTACATGGCCCTACGAAAACACATGTGCAACCTGCACACTACTGACACACCACCACACGCACAGCATCCAATCAGTATGCATGTACACTTACCGCTCGACTCCAGATGGGTCTGCCTCTCAAGGACCTGAACGTGGAGCGCTGGGCATATTTGTTCCAGGACCCTCATCTGGTGGTCAGACAGGTGGCCCCGGCGCCCCTTGGCATCCGCTGCCTTCAAGAGGCACAGGGCCTTGTTGAGGGTCCTGGACCTGAAGTCCTCCCAGCGCTTCTTGACATGGTGTAGGTCGCGGACTGCCACCCCCTCCGCATTGATGGCAGTCACGATGTCCATCCAGATCCTGGTCCGTCCTTCATTGTCGGCGCGCAAACTTCCAAAGAGAGCATCATACTGCCCCAGGACTTGCTCCACCAGGACACCAACTTCCCTGGCACTGAAGCTGGTGGCCCTCTGCCTCTCTGGCTGGGGGTTGCCAGTGGTGCCAGATGGTGTTGTGCCCGACATGGCAACTCCAGATGCAGGAGTGGGTGGGCAACTGGGTCCTGGGGCTGGGCTGTGGAGCGATGGTATCCCAGTCAGGAGTCTTAGGTTCCAGCGGGGTGGTCACAGCAACTGCACCCCTGGCTGACGTGCAGGCAGAAAATAACAGGGCACGTGGGCAGCAGGCAGTCAGGCAGCAGCAGATGGCAGGTGGGAGCGTGCTCGGGGGGTCTGGGAGGCAGTAATTGGCCTTCTGGGCAGGAGCGTGGTCTTCCGTGTGTTGTTGCGTGGCCAGCTTGATACGGAGTGATTTGGCACGTGAAAATCTTGCATGTCAGTGTGTAATTCGAGGACAGGCCCTTCGCGCGTAAGCGCGTCAGAACAAGTACGTGGTTTCATTGGACCAAAGGCCTTTAGCGCGTAAGCACTTCTCTGACTTGACTCGCGCGGGCGTTTCCCTCGTGACGTGGCAGCACGCATGGAAAAACTGCACGTCCGCATGTGGATGCATGTAATCCGAGGAAAGGGCCTACGCGCGTAAGTGACGTGATGCGCACGGGCGTTTCCATCAACACGGGTGCATGTTCATCGTACACGTCCAAATACTACATGTCCGAGTGTCAGCTCGTGTAATTGGAGGAAAGGGCCTTAGCGCGTACACGCGTAAGTGACGCTGTACGTGTGGGCCGCATTAAAAGGTACATGTAAAACCCCATTCCCTTGTATGTGCTTTTCGTAGAGAGCGAGTGGGTGAATTCTGTACTTCTTGTCAGTTCGATCGCAGTCACATGCGATTACTTCACAGCGTTTCAAGTTCGTACTCTCTGTTACCTCTCACAGCGTTCTTTATTCTTTTTGGGCCTGTTTCCTCAAACAGCGTTCACTTCTTCTTTTGTCCTGTCTCCTCAGACAGCGTACAATTCTTCTTTTGGCGGGGTTGTTGCCAACGCGCACACGCGCGTCTTTTTACGTTATTTTTCCAGGCAGACGGTGAGTCGCGCACGTATTTACCAACTGTGCTTGCCCCGTGTGTCGCATACCCCTTCAGAGGTCATTGTAGGCTGCGTGTATTACGCGTACGCTTATTTTTGTGTTTCTGGGTGCCACAGCATAGTGCGGGTTCATTTTTTCACGCACGTGTTCTACGAGGGGTTGCATGCACATTATTTTTTTATTTTGGGCTGCCTGTGCATTGCGTGACCCGTCATCTTCCCCCAGGGGTCACAGACAGCCTTGTTAGAGCACTAGGGTACAAATTACATCTAGTACCCTACCCCTTTCACCCCCAATTGCCCAGGACAATAGTTTACTGCTACTCCCATACGCACAACAACATCAGTGCCATGGTTATGATATGATATGATAGGTTATTCATACCGCGCTTAATACCCAGAGGTTTCTAAGCGCGGACCCGGGGATCGAACCCATGTTGCTCCGTGTCATCTGGCTTCCAAGGCAATCACGTTGGACCAGCCCATTGTGGCACCTGACCTGGCACAGGATGACTCCCAGGCTGACTTCCAGGTCAGCAAGTCTAGGCCACGTGTGGCGGTGCAAGTTGGTGTCACCAATCCACGTGGATCTGGGGCAGCTATGTCATCTGCTGCCCCAAGTAGGCAGGGTGAGGAGGCTGCAGGGGCAGCTGCAGCTCCATCCACCCCAGCTCGGAGTCTCCCAGCCAGGACAGTGTCGGTCCTGGTCCATCAAACTGACGTTCCCCCTGCCAACATCACACTTCTGCCAATGCCTTTACCAAGGCCTATGGTCATTGTGCATTCGCACACTCCTACTACCCAGTCCACCGGTGCTTCTGCCCCTACTGACCAGAGTGGCGTAAGCCACTCAGGCTCCGCTCCACCTTTGAAAAAGAGGAAGAAGGGTGCTCTGGCACAGCAGGCTGAGACCCCAGACACTGCTACACACTCCGGCACGTCAAGGAAACCTAGCTTTAATGACCCGGAACTTGATGCACTTGGGACCTATGTGTCGGCACATAGCCACAAAATGTTGGTGACTGCAGGGTGCAAGACCACACCTGGTTAACGTAGGGCACACTGACAGACCATTGCAGACCGCATAAGTGCCCTTGGATTTGTGAGGCGCACAGCTGATGATTGCTACAAGCGGTGGAATGACCTGAAACGCAGAGCAAAGAACAAGCTGGCCTCAAATCATGCCGCTACTCTGGTGACTGGCGTGGGTCTCCACAAGAGGACAACAAACTCACTGAACATGAGTCTGTTGCTGGGACCTTCGTCACAGAGGAACAGATCCAAGGTGTGGGAGAACTACCTGATTACGAGGCATTTTCCGGTGAGTGCCCATGCGTGTGTGTGTAATCCATGTGTATGTTGTTTGGGTGACGGGTTATGATTGAGTGCCAGGTGAGGGTGTGTACTCCTGAGTGTTATGGGTCACCCATTTGCTTCCTCCCATACATTCACGTGCCTTGGATTTGGGTATGACTGTATCACTTCTGCCCATAGTTGCAATTACGCCCAGATTAGTGCACTTTACCTTGAACTGTCATCTTGAAACTACATCGGTCAGATTTTGTAAATGTTCATTCAGGCTGATTGTTTCCACTCTCCCATTTTTAGTACACATTATTCTGCCCTATTGTAAAAACAGAAAAAGAATATTGAGGCTGAGTACCCCAAAAGGAAATACACCGAACACGGGTTACAAAGGAACATACAAAGTACTTTATTCTATACTGAATCCAATTACAAAAACAGAGCAAAATCAGATAGCTATCAGCCCTCAGTACAACACTACGAACTCCAGCGTGGTTCAGTGTGTTCAGTGAGAGGCACTGTAGATTAGAATGCATTCGCTTTTTATACATTTAGTGGGCACGATGCCAAGCCCCACTTCGGGTTAATATTCCTTTTAATATGTCACCGATCTAGGGTTCGTGCCAAGTCTCAAATAACCGCATATAACTGGTTTGCCTTTAGCGTATGCAATAGCTGTGTATTCTAAAGTTTTCCATGCAGGCCTTCTTAAACATTAATACAATGTAGTTAAACAGATGTTCTTCGTTCAGTATTTGAATACATTGTCTCAATATGTGCTCGTAGATTAGTTTTCATTGTACGAGTAATCCTTCTACACATAGGTCAGTGAAGGACAAGGTCTCAGTTCATGACCTCAACAAGTGGCCTGCAGGCAAATTACACATTAGCTATGTACAGAGGTCAAGATGGCCATGTTATGTTCTACAATGACATCGTCCACTATTTTAGCTCACAGGGTGACTTTTACACAACGAATCCTAAAATGGCGGTTTGACCTAAAATGGCGGCCTACATGGATTTAAGGTCAGGACCTTGCAACACAGATTTCTTTCACAAGCGACGTTCGAGCAGCTTGGCGTAGGCCAATATTAAATATATTTATTACAATAGGAGGAACGATATACTTTCTATTTCGACAAACCCTCCTTTTGGCCTATGCCAAGTGCTAAAACTACTTTGGATCTTCTTGCAAATAACTCCATGCATCATTGTCCATGCACCCTGAATCACTATCAGAAATATCTATTGCCATTAGGTCTTTTGCTAAAATATCCTTCAATACATATTCTTTGGAAGTCTTATCTGGGGCATACACTTTATGTCCTATCGAACCTATCGCTTGTGCGCAACATCCCCCTAGCATCGAAGACATACCAGGCAGACACTGAATACAGCAACAAAGAAACAACAGGATTCCCAAAAAAAGTAATAAGACCAAAAGTACCTTCCAACCCCAAGATCGCAAGAAGTCCCCGAACCAAGCGCTAAATTCCCAGTTTCCATCGGGAACATGCACTTCTGTACTAAGGACGTGCAGATTCTGTATTGCCTTGACGATAGTTGGGGAGGAATCTGGTACGAAAACACAGCAAGCGGACCCCACTAATTTGCATACTCGACCACGCTCACCTAGAATGACATCTAATGCCATTCGATTTTGAAGTGCAACTAATCTTATTGCCTTCTGTTCTAACGTCATATTATAGAGTATGACCGTGGTCCGGTTGATGGTTCTCTCCAGTACGCTCGCTAGTTTTCTGATATCTTCTTAATTCGCTATCTGCCCCCAAAATGGCACAACTGATTTAGCTATATCTCCCAAGACGTGTGCTGGGGTGTCGCCAGTCTCATCCCATCGTGGACGTGCCTTCGAAACTTCTTTTGTACTAGCTATAAACACCCCAGGTAACAGGATCCCTAAATAACAGGTTCCCTGCCAATCCCTGGGCTACCATGGAAATGGTACATTACCGTATACAAAGTAGATAGGTTCGCCTACATACAAAGGTCTGTTCTCCCCAGTCAAATTTGCAACGTTGGCACAACCTAAAAATGTTCCCATTGACTGAGTTCCATTCCTCTGTATGCAAAAAGAAACTGAATCGGGGCTATGGTTAACAGTGTAAGAAGGAGGCATAGCATCTTTATTGCCTATCGGAGCCATTTTAAAGGAAATCAAAGATTGGAAAGGACAAGACAGTTTGTCAGAAGGTCTAATAGAAGCAACATTCGGTTTACTCCTATTTGCAAAAAGCGAGCATCCCAGGGGAGTCAAAACACGTTTCTCAAAACTATTCAAATTGGTGCCATGAAAGTTCCCTGAGATGCTATCATTCCATCGGCCAAAAAACAGTGCTCTAAGAGAAGCATAGCAGGCAGTTGTCAACGGTAAGGGATGAATATACCAACTTAAATCCTTATCCCCGTGTTGTGGTAAATGTGAGCAGACCCAGCAGTTGGATTTATTAAAAATGGCATGTGTAGCATTCATGATAAGTAGTAGAGTGTTATTATGTCTGTGCTGGGAATCCCGAGGGGATAAAGTGTGCAAATGTACAAAGGGAGTAGGAACAATGGGTGCACTTTCAGTAGGCAAAAAAAGTTCTAAAGAGTGAGTTTCCTCCAGGTACCATAATCCTAAGGCAGCGACTATTAAAAAAACAAATATCATTACAAGAATACAGCAATACATTTTCGGGGCCCAGGCATTTTGTCCATTGTCCCGGTTGGTCACCCGCTTATTTACAAGTCCAATACGAGCAGCGGCAGTAGCAGGCATTGTAGTCTTCGGATGGAAACCCCAATGTTCGTTGCTGGCGACCACCCGGTCGCGCGATTTCTTAGTCCTTCCACAACCCTAGCCAACAGAATCCCTTTTTCTCAAATTTGGGCAAAAGCAAGCCCTCGATGCCTCTTTTCCTTCTCCGAATGCACAGCCAAACCGTGCCGTAAGTCTATCTTTGTGATCGCAAGTTGTATCGTACTTTTCCTGGTACTGATTGATCCGGAAACAATATGTCGTCACTTCCTGCTGGAAGCAACGTGTCGGAGGCAAGTGAAGAGGCTGAATTTGAAACAGCCGTTTCTGGGTGCAAAATTTGTGGAGAGTTTGGAGACAAAATGGCAGCTTCCCCAAGCCTCCTGGGCTCAGAGATATTCTCTGACACACTCTCAGTGCTGGTTACTGCTTTGGGATCGTTGGTTGCAGTAACAGAGATGGGTTCTGTTTCTTCTGAAGTGTGTGGCACAGGGCGAGGAAGTTCCTTGAAGTGTGACGCGTGGATCCAGTTCTTTCGTCCAGCTACCCGCACTGCTGTCTGGGTGACCAACAGGACCTGGAATGGCCCACGCCAGCGAGGCGCGAGGCAGGAGGTGCGCTCAAATGATTTGACGAGCACCCAACTCCCAGGCCGTATGCCGTGGCCCGGGCCCTCGTATCGTACAGGTAAAGCCTCTCTTACCTGGTGATAAATCAAATACAGGTTTTTAGTCAATTGGCTACAATAGTCTGAAAGTAGTACATTTTCAACATTCTTTAAAGTTCGGCATTTTGGAAGATTCCAGATATTGGTAGGTCTCCCCATTACTACCTCAAATGGAGAGAGCCAAGTCTTAGTTTGAGAGGTTGTACGCATGGCTAGTAACACAATCGGTAAGGCGTCCGGCCATTTTATTTTGGTGCCTGCACACATCTTAGCGAGCTTGTTCTTGATGATACCGTTGTGTCTTTCTACTAGTCCGGCGCTCTGAGGATGTCTGGCTGAATGGAACCGTTTGTCAATTCGTAACGCTGTACATATCTGCAGGATTGCAGCGGCGACAAAATGTGGACCATTGTCTGACCAGAAAACTCTCAGCAAACTGAACCGTGGGAAGTTCTCCTTTAACATGGTTTTCGCAGTGGTCATGGCTGTAGCATCTTTAACAAGGAAAGCCTCTACTCATTTACTAAAGGCACAAATGACCACAAGGACATACTTTAAATTGTTGCATTGTTCCATTTCTATTAAATCAAATTGAATAACTTCAAAGGGGACAGAAGGTGTACCAAAACTTCCCCTTGGAGTTAATGTCCCCTTTCCCACATTGTGTTGTAGGCAAATCATGCAGTTCTGGACGTAGTGCTGGGCAATTTTCAAAATCTTGTCATTTGCCCAAACCTTTTCTAACATTTTCGTAACCTGCTGGGCACAAACATGTGTAGGGCCGTGTGCCATGACAACCATCATCATGACAGGTAACAGCCATTTTCCTTCGACCATGTCCACCCAACACCCATCATCATCAAGTTTCCCCGAGCCTTCAGCCCACCTCTTAGACTCTTCCATTGTGGCATCAGCTTGGATATCCCGTACAGACCCAACACCCTCATCCATTACATAGGCATCTACAGTCTCCCTTGAAACATACATCTCCGTGAAGAGATCCGTGGCAGTTTGTCAAGCTATCTGATCAGTGAAAGCATTCCCTTTTCCAATATCATCTACAATCTTTCGATGTGCTGCACATTTCATAACTGCTAACTGAGTAGGGAGCGCAAGCGCTGAGAGTAGTTGCACTATTAGGGAGCCATGTTGAATATTGGTACCATGCGAAGTTAGGAGCCCTCTTTCTGACCAAAGTCTCCCAAAGTTGTGAACCACCCCAAAGGCATACTGACTATCAGTATATATATTTACTGCAAGCCCTTCGGAAAGTTCACAAACTCGGGTCAATGCTATAATCTCTACGGCCTGTGCAGAATTATGCGGAATTCTCTTAGTTTCCACAAACGTGCTCAATGTAGTGATTGCATAAGCGGCTGTGGATGTACCATCCGGAAGTTTAAAGCAGGAGCCGTCACAAAACAGCTCTCCTTTGATTATCCAAAGGAGTATCTTTCAAATCGATTCTACCCTTTGTTTCTTGTTCGGTCGTATACAAACAATCATGTGACTCTTCATCGCTGCAAGTAGTATCTTGCGGAAAAGGTAGGAGTTCAGCCCGATTAAGGACACAACACCTCTTAATTTGAATGTGAGGAGCAAACAAGATCAATTCATATCTTGTCAACCGTGCAGAAGTGAGGTGTTACGTTTGAGTTCGGTTCAATAAAACATCTACAGAGTGAGGCACCATCAGCGTTAGATCATGGCCTAAAACCATTCCCTCACTCTGTTTTACAGACACGGCAGCAGCAGCGACAGCGCTCAAACATCTTGGCAAAGCGCATGCTACGGGATCAAGGGCGGAAGAATAGTAACTGCACGGCCTATTCTTCCCTCCATGTTCCTGCGTTAATACAGCCAAAGCACATCCATCACATTCATGCACAAACAATACAAAGCACTTTTCATAGTTTGGTGTGCCCAAAACTGGTGCAGAGCATAATGCAGTCTTAAGCAAGTCAAACGACTGCTGGTGTACCGCGTTCCATGGCAATGGCGAAGAAATGCCCTTCTTTGTCAAAGCCACCATCGGTTTGATCACTAGTGAGAAATTCGGGATCCACAACCTACAGTAAGAAGCCATACCTATCAAGGCCCTAACTTCCTTCTGTGTATTTGGGACAGACATGCCAGAAATGTGTTTCATTCTTTCAGGTGTCAATCTTCTTCCCTCCTTTGACAGGAGATAGCCTAAATAGGAGACCTCCTGACAACAATATTGAAATTTTTTAAGCGAAGCTTTGTGACCATGCTTAGCTAGATGAATAAGTAATAACACCGTGCCCTCCTTACAGTCACTCTCAGAGTCAGCAGCTAGAAGCAAATTGTCAACGTACTGAAGCAAAGTACAGGTAGAGGGCAATTCAAGGGTATCAAGTTGTTCTTTCAAAGCCTTACTATAAATACTAGGACTCTCTGTGTACCCTTGAGGTGCACGAGTAAATGTAAACAAGCGTCCCCCTAAGGTGAACGCGAACAAATATCTACTATCTTTGTGTATAGGAATACTAAAGAACGCATTCTTTAAGTCCACAACACTAAAATAAGTAGCTGTAGCTGGATCATGGTTAGGATTGTCGTTACATCAGGCACAATTGGAAATTGTGGTGCCACAACTTTATTTATTTCAACGTAAATCAATTATAAAACGGAATGGAATTACATTATTGCCTTTCTTGTACACAGGTAAAATCAGACTATTACACAAACTTCCTGAAATTTCTTCAATCACACCACGATGCACAAAATCGGAAACAATACATTTCAAAGCTCGCTCGCCCTCAATCGAAATATTTTACTGGGGAATGCCTGGCAGCTTAATTCCATGTTTCAAAACTATCTTAACAGACTCAATCTGTAAAACACCGTCATCATTGTCGTCGACAACCCACAAGCTCTCTGGTACATCAATGAATTCTGGAGGCAAAGCTCTAGCCAAAAATTGCGAAGCAGAAAATTGCTGTGGTGAAATCGTCAAGCGCACTCCATCAGAAGAACAATAAATCACAGCATTTAATTATTTTAACAAATTCAAACCCAGCAAGTTCTCTCCGCAATCCAAAGTCAACAGAAAAGGACACTGGTCCGTAAAGGGACCCAAAGAAATAGCTACGGCATAGAAACCGGACAAACAACTGGTGTACCGGAAAACCATACAGAAACATTGGTTTGCCCTGACAGTGGAATGTTTGGAACCCGTGAATGATCAATGGAACACTTCTGTGCTCCAGTGTCTATCAAAAACTGATGTTTCCTATTTTCCACCACCATTTCAACGTAGGGACCTTTCTGATTGACGGGAATAGGTGTAGGTTCCAAACCCTGCTTCGGGCAATCCTAACGAAACAGAATATCATCAAAAGGAAGTTCTTCAGATAAATATGCAGCGGAAGGATGATCAAATATATTCCTAGCGTCCGCACTCGGAGTCTGATTGTCCTGCGAAAAAGGTTGTTTAGAGTCCTGTGTAAACTGACCTCTACCAGGCCCCCCTATGCCCGGGCGACCTCTGGATCGCCTACCCATATTACCAAATGTATTATTCGACCTTTGTTGAAGGACGGGCATTGTGCTCGCCAATGACCCTCTTGACGACAATAAGCACACTGGTTAATATTCACAGGACCCAAAGGCACATTCCCCTGCGGGACATTCTGACCTCTAACCTGAGAATTACCTCCTCTGGGGCACCGAACAATTTGCTGCAATAGCACTTTAGTTTTTAAATTGCCTTTCCCTTTTTCAATCCTATCTTTTTCATTATTGACACGGTTCTCATAGTACTGAGCCATGTGTAGTACTTCTGATTGTGATTTCGCCTGCCAAGAGCTCTCAGAAGACATAATCTGTGACTGGATGTCAGGCAGTAATCCACGTACAAATTTGTCCACAAATAATCTTTTCCCAGACTCTGTGTCTAAGATTTGTCCACTGAATTCAGAGAATACCTGTTCGAACCGATTAAAGAACTCGGTAGCACCTTCAGACTTTCCTTGGACACAGGCCGTAAGCTTGTCCCAAATAATTCTCTTTTCAGGAATTATGGTTTTTAATTTAGCAATGATTCTATCAGGCAGAGTTAATATCACATGTTGCGTTCTTTCGCCAGCTGGCCTTTCCCCATCGAGTCTGGTTATATTCGCCCATTTATCTCCCAACCCGGGTACATCGTCAATAGTTCTAACTTGTTTCCATAAATCTATGGGCAGGAGTACAGGAAAGAACAAATCAATGTCACCTAAGGTGAACACTGAGGATTGCAAAACGGATTCCATCTCTTTATTGAACCCTGTCAGATTTTTCCTAATATCGGGGATAGATTGCCTAATAGTATTCACTTCCTGTCTTGAGAACGGGACGTGAACAAACTGTGATACATAATGTGCAGGAATGTTCACAGCGACTATACCCTGTGCAGCATCGGCCGCAACCTCAACCTTCGGGACAAATGTCGGAGGAACCTATCTCATAGGCAACTGAGAAATAGGTGACTCCGAACGATTACTAAGCAACAGAGCCAAGTCGAGTGCTAAAGCAGTCGAAGAAGTGTCAAGCGAAAAAGCTCTCTTATAAATGCTCAATAACTCTGTGGGACAACTAATCTTCCTTTTTACACATTCATTCTGCAGGTATTCTACCATTACCTGTATCACTTTCCTCTGCATTTCCAACGTATATTGACTATATGTGTCATAAACCTCAACTGGGGTTATCGATATGTCTGAAATCCATCTAATCGCATCTTTCTTACAAATTCGCATTTCCTCCGATATCGGTTTCCGACACGGAAGTAACCGTTTCTGTACATACATATTCTCCTCTTCATCATCCTCATTCTGTAACTTTTCTAACTCCTTTCTATACCCAAATAACCTCTCGACATGCTCATTTACCTTCTCCACAGTGTCTCTAGAAAGCGCTAGAGTATTTAGATCCCTTAACCCTTGCGGAACATCTGCATTATTTATTCTTCCCCACATTATACATAACTGAATCCCTAAACCTTCAATAAAAACATTTCTCTCAGGAAAATTATCCGTATTACAAAGTGTAGCAAAAACGCTAGCTTGATCATCCTTCTCCATACAATGCTTAGCCCATGCAATTAACTCACGTTTCTTCTCCGGCGGTACAGTATTGCGAGTGACAACTTTTGTTCCCGTACCTCGATCGATTACAAGCGGCTCAGGACCACTTGGAAGAGAGGGAGCAGGCAAATTCGAGCCCTATCTATATTTTTAGTCGCCTCAGACTGTTTGTTTTGGTCATATAACAATGCTTTATCAGCGTTCGTTTTATGACGACGTGCATGTTTCTCTCTACCTTTAAGTTGTTGCAATGCTTCTTTTTTCCAATTCTGCAAAACATCAAATGCTGCAGGTCTAGCCTTTTTCTTTAACAAGACTGACTCCAAATATTCAATGAGAGGGATCTCAAAGCTACCATTGATTGGCCACTGAAGTTCGGAGGCATGTCTGGTTTGTCTGTGCCAAATATTAAATACTATACTTCCAATGCCATACTTACAGTACATAGTACATGCCGGCGACCCCTCCTGTGGTGCGGGACGGCTAATTTACAAAGATTGTCTATCACTGCGGAATAATGCCCTAAAGCAGGTAGACAATTTCCCAGGCATATCTCAAATTCTTGGTGTTACCTGGTCAATAATTGTGTCTGCAGATACAATGCACCAAAATTCAAATTGTCAGGGTTAAATTAAGAATCGGGTCACGACTCACCACACCAAACCTAAGGAGGACCGATCGGTACTTGTAAGAATCTTACCTAACTAATCTTACCTCGTGTATGGTGATTTCGGCAAATCTGCCCACCTCGATAAGTGGACCCTCGTCAAGATGCCGTCTCAGACCACAAGCTAATTGTCCAGGGATTGAGTCGTGCAGCGCTGCTGAGGTGTTGCATCTCATCCAGGGGCCCCTTTATGTCACACCGTCCCATCCCGGTCCGATAGCGTGTGTCAACCTTCAATAATTCGGCATCAATCTTGAGGGTCCCTATTCGGGCACCAACTGTGAAAACAGAAAAAGAATATCGAGGCTGAGTACCCCAAAAGGAAATACACCGAACACGGGTTACAAAGGAACATACAAAGTACTTTATTCTATACTGAATCCAATTACAAAAACAGAGCAAAATCAGATAGCTACCGGCCCTCAGTACAACACAATGAACTCCAGCGTGGTTCAATGTGTTCAGTGAGAGGCGCTGTACGTTAGAATGCATTCGCTTTTTATACATTTAGTGAGCGTGATGCCAAGCCCCATTTCGGGTTAATATTCCTTTTAATATGTCACCGATCTAGGGTTCGTGCAAAGTCTCAAATAACCGCATATTACTGGTTTGCCTTTAATACATGTATCAAAAAGCGTATGCAATAGCTGTGTATTCTAAAGTTTTCCATTCAGGCCTTCTTGAACATTAACCCTTTAAGTGCCAAGGATGAGGTATCTCGTCCTTGGAAGTGCACACGCAGTGCCAAGGACGAGATAGCTCGTCCTTTTCGGCACCTTGTTTTGAGCGATCCCTGCAAAGCAGGGGTCGCTCAAAACTGTAATCCAACCCCCGGGCTATGTGAGGGGGAGGTCCCCCCTCACTGCCCGGGGGTTGGATTTCCTTCAGTTTCATGCCGACGTTTGGAGGTGGGGTGTACCTCACGCAGCCGTTTGGAGGAGGCCCAGGGAGGCCTGCATGAGGTGTGTCCCCCAGCCATTGGGGGTGGGGTGGGGGGGACCCCAAAAGGTGGGGCAGGACCCCCAATAGATGGGGCAGTAGGGTTTGGGCACCCTGGGGGCAGATAGCCACACTAATGGGCCCATCTGCACCAAGCCAAGTTGGGTAAACAAAAAAAAATATACAAAACCACAGGCTGCTTTTTAGGGGGGGCTGAGAGCCACCCTAAATTGGCAGCGCATGATGTACCGCAACGGGGGGTGGCCCTCAACCCCCCCCACCCCAAATGGAGGGCCCCACCTCATGCAACCCTCCCTGGGCGCAGATAGGGGGGCCTCACCTCATGCATCCCTCCCTGGGGTCAGATGCCCCTTCCTAGGAGCAGATATCTGCCCCCAGGGAGGGTTGCATGAGGTGGGGCCCTCCATTTGGGGTGGGGGGGTTGAGGGCCACCCCCCGTTGCGGTACATCATGCGCTGCCAATTTAGGGTGGCCCTCAGGCCCCCCTAAAAAGCAGCCTGTGGTTTTGTATATTTTTTTTTGTTTACCCAACTTTGCTTGGTGCATATGGCCACATTAGTGTGGCCATCTGCCCCCAGGGTGCCCAAACCCTACTGCCCCATCTATTGGGGGTCCTGCCCCACCTTTTGGGGTGGCCCTCTCCCCCCTCACCCCAAATGGAGGTGGGGTGTACCTCACGCAGCCGTTTGGAGGTGGCCAAGGGAGGCCTGCATGAGGTGTGTCTCCCTGTTTTCCTTGGTGGCTTGGACACCCGAGGCCATATCTGTATGTTGTGCCGGTCGGCAGAATGGCTGAGATTCCCCTCTGCAAACAGACTGGGGGTTGCTTGCGTTTTCGGCTTGCCCCTTGCCGGCCAGGTGGGTGCACCCACGCATGTGAGGTACCGTTTTCATCGGGACACCTGTGGGAACGCGCGATGGTAGGCCATGTGTTGTTGGGGGCGTGTTTCGATGGGTGCGTCGAGCGAAATGTGCGGAAAAAGTGTTTTTTCCCCCACATTTCGGACTTTGCAGGGGTGTCTGGGTAAAAAAATCTGGGGTGATGTGCGCAAATCACACCTCTGCGGATTCCCACGGGTGTCCTCTTTTCGGAAATGCATGGGGCTCCCTGTTTTCCTTGGTGGCTTGGACACCCGAGGCCCATATCTGTATGTTGTGCCGGTCGGCAGAATGGCTGAGATTCCCCTCTGCAAACAGACTGGGGGTTGCTTGCGTTTTCGGCTTGCCCCTTGCCGGCCAGGTAGGTGCACCCACGCATGTGAGGTACCGTTTTCATCGGGACACCTGTGGGAACGCGGGACGGTAGGCCATGAGTTGTTGGGGGCGTGTTTCGATGGGTGCGTCGAGCAAAATGTGCAGAAAAAGCGTTTTTTCCCCCACATTTCGGACTTTGCAGGGGTGTCTGGGTAAAAAAATCTGGGGCGATGTGCGCAAATCACACCTCTGCGGATTCCCACGGGTGTCCTCTTTTCGGAAATGCATGGGGCTCCCTGTTTTCCTTGGTGGCTTGGACACCCGAGGCCCATATCTGTATGTTGTGCCGGTCGGCAGAATGGCTGAGATTCCCCTCTGCAAACAGACTGGGGGTTGCTTGCGTTTTCGGCTTGCCCCTTGCCGGCCAGGTAGGTGCACCCACGCATGTGAGGTACCGTTTTCATCGGGACACCTGTGGGAACGCGGGACGGTAGGCCATGTGTTGTTGGGGGCGTGTTTCGATGGGTGCGTCGAGCGAAATGTGCGGAAAAAGCGTTTTTTCCCCCACATTTCGGACTTTGCAGGGGTGTCTGGGTAAAAAAATCTGGGGCGATGTGCGCAAATCACACCTCTGCGGATTCCCACGGGTGTCCTCTTTTTGGAAATGCAGGGGGCTCCCTGTTTTCCTTGGTGGCTTGGACACCCGAGGCCCATATCTGTATGTTGTGCCGGTCGGCAGAATGGCTGAGATTCCCCTCTGCAAACAGACTGGGGGTTGCTTGCGTTTTCGGCTTGCCCCTTGCCGGCCAGGTAGGTGCACCCACGCATGTGAGGTACCGTTTTCATCGGGACACCTGTGGGAACGCGGGACGGTAGGCCATGTGTTGTTGGGGGCGTGTTTCGATGGGTGCGTCGAGCGAAATGTGGGGAAAAAGCGTTTTTTCCCCCACATTTCGGACTTTGCAGGGGTGTCTGGGTAAAGAAATCTGGGGCGATGTGCGCAAATCACACCTCTGCGGATTCCCACGGGTATCCTCTTTTCGGAAATGCATGGGGCTCCCTGTTTTCCTTGGTGGCTTGGACACCCGAGGCCCATATCTGTATGTTGTGCCGGTCGGCAGAATGGCTGAGATTCCCCTCTGCAAACAGACTGGGGGTTGCTTGCGTTTTCGGCTTGCCCCTTGCCGGCCAGGTAGGTGCACCCACGCATGTGAGGTACCGTTTTCATCGGGACACCTGTTGGAACGCGGGACGGTAGGCCATGTGTTGTTGGGGGCGTGTTTCGATGGGTGCGTAGAGCAAAATGTGGGGAAAAAGCGTTTTTTCCCCCACATTTCGGACTTTGCAGGGGTGTCTGGGTAAAAAAATCTGGGGCGATGTGCGCAAATCACACCTCTGCGGATTCCCACGGGTGTCCTCTTTTCGGAAATGCATGGGGCTCCCTGTTTTCCTTGGTGGCTTGGACACCCGAGGCCCATATCTGTATGTTGTGCCGGTCGGCAGAATGGCTGAGATTCCCCTCTGCAAACAGACTGGGGGTTGCTTGCGTTTTCGGCTTGCCCCTTGCCGGCCAGGTAGGTGCACCCACGCATGTGAGGTACCGTTTTCATCGAGACACCTGTGGGAACGCGGGAAGGTAGGCCATGTGTTGTTGGGGGCGTGTTTCGATGGGTGCGTCGAGCGAAATGTGCAGAAAAAGTGTTTTTTCCCCCACATTTCGGACTTTGCAGGGGTGTCTGGGTAAAAAAATCTGGGGCGATGTGCGCAAATCACACCTCTGCGGATTCCCACGGGTGTCCTCTTTTCGGAAATGCATGGGGCTCCCTGTTTTCCTTGGTGGCTTGGACACCCGAGGCCCATATCTGTATGTTGTGCCGGTCGGCAGAATGGCTGAGATTCCCCTCTGCAAACAGACTGGGGGTTGCTTGCGTTTTCGGCTTGCCCCTTGCCGGCCAGGTAGGTGCACCCACGCATGTGAGGTACCGTTTTCATCGGGACACCTGTGGGAACGCGGGACGGTAGGCCATGTGTTGTTGGGGGCGTGTTTCGATGGGTGCGTCGAGCAAAATGTGCAGAAAAAGCGTTTTTTCCCCCACATTTCGGACTTTGCAGGGGTGTCTGGGTAAAAAAATCTGGGGCGATGTGCGCAAATCACACCTCTGCGGATTCCCACGGGTGTCCTCTTTTCGGAAATGCATGGGGCTCCCTGTTTTCCTTGGTGGCTTGGACACCCGAGGCCCATATCTGTATGTTGTGCCGGTCGGCAGAATGGCTGAGATTCCCCTCTGCAAACAGACTGGGGGTTGCTTGCGTTTTCGGCTTGCCCCTTGCCGGCCAGGTAGGTGCACCCACGCATGTGAGGTACCGTTTTCATCGGGACACCTGTGGGAACGCGGGACGGTAGGCCATGTGTTGTTGGGGGCGTGTTTCGATGGGTGCGTCGAGCGAAATGTGCGGAAAAAGCGTTTTTTCCCCCACATTTCGGAGTTTGCAGGGGTGTCTGGGTAAAAAAATCTGGGGCGATGTGCGCAAATCACACCTCTGCGGATTCCCACGGGTGTCCTCTTTTCGGAAATGCATGGGGCTCCCTGTTTTCCTTGGTGGCTTGGACACCCGAGGCCCATATCTGTATGTTGTGCCCGTCGGCAGAATGGCTGAGATTCCCCTCTGCAAACAGACTGGGGGTTGCTTGCGTTTTCGGCTTGCCCCTTGCCGGCCAGGTAGGTGCACCCACGCATGTGAGGTACCGTTTTCATCGGGACACCTGTGGGAACGCGGGACGGTAGGCCATGTGTTGTTGGGGGCGTGTTTCGATGGGTGCGTCGAGCGAAATGTGCGGAAAAAGCGTTTTTCCCCCACATTTCGGACTTTGCAGGGGTGTCTGGGTAAAAAAATCTGGGGCGATGTGCGCAAATCACACCTCTGCGGATTCCCACGGGTGTCCTCTTTTCGGAAATGCATGGGGCTCCCTGTTTTCCTTGGTGGCTTGGACACCCGAGGCCCATATCTGTATGTTGTGCCGGTCGGCAGAATGGCTGAGATTCCCCTCTGCAAACAGACTGGGGGTTGCTTGCGTTTTCGGCTTGCCCCTTGCCGGCCAGGTAGGTGCACCCACGCATGTGAGGTACCGTTTTCATCGGGACACCTGTGGGAACGCGGGACGGTAGGCCATGTGTTGTTGGGGGCGTGTTTCGATGGGTGCGTCGAGCGAAATGTGCGGAAAAAGCGTTTTTTCCCCCACATTTCGGACTTTGCAGGGGTGTCTGGGTAAAGAAATCTGGGGCGATGTGCGCAAATCACACCTCTGCGGATTCCCACGGGTGTCCTATTTTCGGAAATGCATGGGGCTCCCTGTTTTCCTTGGTGGCTTGGACACCCGAGGCCCATATCTGTATGTTGTGCCGGTCGGCAGAATGGCTGAGATTCCCCTCTGCAAACAGACTGGGGGTTGCTTGCGTTTTCGGCTTGCCCCTTGCCGGCCAGGTAGGTGCACCCACGCATGTGAGGTACCATTTTCATCGGGACACCTGTGGGAACGCGGGACGGTAGGCCATGTGTTGTTGGGGGCGTGTTTCGATGGGTGCGTCGAGCGAAATGTGCGGAAAAAGCGTTTTTTCCCCCACATTTCGGACTTTGCAGGGGTGTCTGGGTAAAAAAATCTGGGGCGATGTGCGCAAATCAAACCTCTGCGGATTCCCACGGGTGTCCTCTTTTCGGAAATGCATGGGGCTCCCTGTTTTCCTTGGTGGCTTGGACACCCGAGGCCCATAGCTGTATGTTGTGCCGGTCGGCAGGATGGCTGAGATTCCCCTCTGCAAACAGACTGGGGGTTGCTTGCGTTTTCGGCTTGCCCCTTGCCGGCCAGGTAGGTGCACCCACGCATGTGAGGTACCGTTTTCATCGGGACACCTGTGGAAACGCGGGACGGTAGGCCATGTGTTGTTGGGGGCGTGTTTCGATGGGTGCGTCGAGCGAAATGTGCGGAAAAAGCGTTTTTCCCCCACATTTCAGACTTTGCAGGGGTGTCTGGGTAAAAAAATCTGGGGCGATGTGCACAAATCACACCTCTGCGGATTCCCACGGGTGTCCTCTTTTCGGAAATGCATGGGGCTCCCTGTTTTCCTTGGTGGCTTGGACACCCGAGGCCCATATCTGTATGTTGTGCCGGTCGGCAGAATGGCTGAGATTCCCCTCTGCAAACAGACTGGGGGTTGCTTGCGTTTTCAGCTTGCCCCTTGCCGGCCAGGTAGGTGCACCCACGCATGTGAGGTACCGTTTTCATCGGGACACCTGTGGGAACGCGGGACGGTAGGCCATGTGTTGTTGGGGGCGTGTTTCGATGGGTGCGTCGAGCGAAATGTGCGGAAAAAGCATTTTTTCCCCCACATTTCGGAGTTTGCAGGGGTGTCTGGGTAAAAAAATCTGGGGCGATGTGCGCAAATCACACCTCTGCGGATTCCCACGGGTGTCCTCTTTTCGGAAATGCATGGGGCTCCCTGTTTTCCTTGGTGGCTTGGACACCCGAGGCCCATATCTGTATGTTGTGCCGGTCGGCAGAATGGCTGAGATTCCCCTCTGCAAAAAGACTGGGGGTTGCTTGCGTTTTCGGCTTGCCCCTTGCCGGCCAGGTAGGTGCACCCACGCATGTGAGGTACCGTTTTCATCGGGACACCTGTGGGAACGCGGGGCGTTAGGCCATGTGTTGTTGGGGGCGTGTTTCGATGGGTGCGTCGAGCGAAATGTGCGGAAAAAGCGTTTTTTCCCCCACATTTCGGACTTTGCAGGGGTGTCTGGGTAAAAAAATCTGGGGCGATGTGCGCAAATTACACCTCTGCGGATTCCCACGGGTGTCCTCTTTTCGGAAATGCATGGGGCTCCCTGTTTTCCTTTTCTGGCTTGGACACCCGATGCCCATATCTGTATGTTGTGCCGGTCGGCAGAATGGCTGAGATTCCCCTCTGCAAACAGACTGGGGGTTGCTTGCGTTTTCGGCTTGCCCCTTGCCGGCCAGGTAGGTGCACCCACGCATGTGAGGTACCGTTTTCATCGGGACACCTGTGGGAACGCGGTACGGTAGGCCATGTGTTGTTGGGGGCGTGTTTCGATGGGTGCGTCGAGCGAAATGTGCGGAAAAAGCGTTTTTTCCCCCACATTTCGGACTTTGTTGGGGTGTCTGGGTAAAAAAATCTGGGGCGATGTGCGCAAATCACACCTCTGCGGATTCCCACGGGTGTCCTCTTTTCGGAAATGCATGGGGCTCCCTGTTTTCCTTGGTGGCTTGGACACCCGAGGCCCATATCTGTATGTTGTGCCGGTCGGCAGAATGGCTGAGATTCCCCTCTGCAAACAGACTGGGGGTTGCTTGCGTTTTCAGCTTGCCCCTTGCCGGCCAGGTAGGTGCACCCACGCATGTGAGGTACCATTTTCATCGGGACACCTGTGGGAACGTGGGACGGTAGGCCATGTATTGTTGGGGCGTGTATCGATGGGTGCGTCGAGCGAAATGTGCGGAAAAAGCGTTTTTTCCCCTACATTTCGGACTTTGCAGGGGTGTCTGGGTAAAAAAATCTGGGGCGATGTGCGTAAATCACACCTCTGCGGATTCCCACGGGTGTCCTCTTTTCGGAAATGCATGGGGCTCCCTGTTTTCCTTGGTGGCTTGGACACCCGAGGCCCATATCTGTATGTTGTGCCGGTCGGCAGAATGGCTGAGATTCCCCTCTGCAAACAGACTGGGGGTTGCTTGCTTTTTCGGCTTGCCCCTTGCCGGCCAGGTAGGTGCACCCACGCATGTGAGGTACCGTTTTCATCGGGACACCTGTGGGAACGCGGGACGGTAGGCCATGTGTTGTTGGGGCTTGTTTCGATGGGTGCGTCGAGCGAAATGTGCGGAAAAAGCGTTTTTTCCCCCACATTTCGGACTTTGCAGGGGTGTCTGGGTAAAAAAATCTGGGGCGATGTGCGCAAATCACACCTCTGCGGATTCCCACGGGTGTCCTCTTTTTGGAAATGCATGGGGCTCCCTGTTTTCCTTGGTGGCTTGGACACCCGAGGCCCATATCTGTATGTTGTGCCGGTCGGCAGAATGGCTGAGATTCCCCTCTGCAAACAGACTGGGGGTTGCTTGCGTTTTCGGCTTGCCCCTTGCCGGCCAGGTAGGTGCACCCACGCATGTGAGGTACCGTTTTCATCGGGACACCTGTGGGAACGCGGGACGGTAGGCCATGTGTTGTTGGGGGCGTGTTTCGATGGGTGCGTCGAGCGAAATGTGCGGAAAAAGCGTTTTTTCCCCCACATTTCGGACTTTGCAGGGGTGTCTGGGTAAAAAAATCTGGGGCGATGTGCGCAAATCACACCTCTGCGGATTCCCACGGGTGTCCTCTTTTCGGAAATGCATGGGGCTCCCTGTTTTCCTTGGTGGCTTGGACACCCGAGGCCCATATCTGTATGTTGTGCCGGTCGGCAGAATGGCTGAGATTCCCCTCTGCAAACAGACTGGGGGTTGCTTGCGTTTTCGGCTTGCCCCTTGCCGGCCAGGTAGGTGCACCCACGCATGTGAGGTACCGTTTTCATCGGGACACCTGTGGGAACGCGGGACGGTAGGCCATGTGTTGTTGGGGGCGTGTTTCGATGGGTGCGTCGAGCGAAATGTGCGGAAAAAGCGTTTTTTCCCCCACATTTCGGACTTTGCAGGGGTGTCTGGGTAAAAAAATCTGGGGCGATGTGCGCAAATCACACCTCTGCGGATTCCCACGGGTGTCCTCTTTTCGGAAATGCATGGGGCTCCCTGTTTTCCTTGGTGGCTTGGACACCCGAGGCCCATATCTGTATGTTGTGCCGGTCGGCAGAATGGCTGAGATTCCCCTCTGCAAACAGACTGGGGGTTGCTTGCGTTTTCGGCTTGCCCCTTGCCGGCCAGGTAGGTGCACCCACGCATGTGAGGTACCGTTTTCATCGGGACACCTGTGGGAACGCGGGACGGTAGGCCATGTGTTGTTGGGGGCGTGTTTCGATGGGTGCGTCGAGCGAAATGTGCGGAAAAAGCGTTTTTTCCCCCACATTTCAGACTCTGCAGGGGTGTCTGGGTAAAAAAATCTGGGGCGATGTGCGCAAATCACACCTCTGCGGATTCCCACGCGTGTCCTCTTTTCGGAAATGCATGGGGCTCCCTGTTTTCCTTGGTGGCTTGGACACCCGAGGCCCATATCTGTATGTTGTGCCGGTCGGCAGAATGGCTGAGATTCCCCTCTGCAAACAGACTGGGGGTTGCTTGCGTTTTCGGCTTGCCCCTTGCCGGCCAGGTACGTGCACCCACGCATGTGAGGTACCGTTTTCAGCGGGACACCTGTGGGAACGCGGGGCGTTAGGCCATGTGTTGTTGGGGGCGTGTTTCGATGGGTGCGTCGAGCGAAATGTGCGGAAAAAGCGTTTTATCCCCCACATTTCGGACTTTGCAGGGGTGTCTGGGTAAAAAAATCTGGGGCGATGTGCGCAAATCACACCTCTGCGGATTCCCACGGGTGTCCTCTTTTCGGAAATGCATGGGGCTCCCTGTTTTGATTGGTGGCTTGGACACCCGATGCCCATATCTGTATGTTGTGCCGGTCGGCAGAATGGCTGAGATTCCCCTCTGCAAACAGACTGGGGGTTGCTTGCGTTTTCGGCTTGCCCCTTGCTGGCCAGGTAGGTGCACCCACGCATGTGAGGTACCGTTTTCATCGGGACACCTGTGGGAACGCGGGACGGTAGGCCATGTGTTGTTGGGGGCGTGTTTCGATGGGTGCGTCGAGCAAAATGTGCGGAAAAAGCGTTTTTTCCCCCACATTTCGGACTTTGCAGGGGTGTCTGGGTAAAAAAATCTGGGGCGATGTGCGCAAATCACACCTCTGCGGATTCCCACGGGTGTCCTCTTTTCGGAAATGCATGGGGCTCCCTGTTTTCCTTGGTGGCTTGGACACCCGATGCCCATATCTGTATGTTGTGCAGGTCGGCAGAATGGCTGAGATTCCCCGCTGCAAACAGACTGGGGGTTGCTTGCGTTTTCGGCTTGCCCCTTGCCGGCCAGGTAGGTGCACCCACGCATGTGAGGTACCGTTTTCATCGGGACACCTGTGGGAACGCGGGACGGTAGGCCATGTGTCGTTGTGGGGCGTGTTTCGAAGGGTGCGTCGAGCGAAATGTGCGGAAAAAGTGTTTTTTCCCCCACATTTCGGACTTTGCAGGGGTGTCTGGGTAAAAAAATCTGGGGCGATGTGCGCAAATCACACCTCTGCGGATTCCCACGGGTGTCCTCTTTTCGGAAATGCATGGGGCTCCCTGTTTTCCTTGGTGGCTTGGACACCCGAGGCCCATATCTGTATGTTGTGCCGGTCGGCAGAATGGCTGAGATTCCCCTCTGCAAACAGACTGGGGGTTGCTTGCTTTTTCGGCTTGCCCCTTGCCGGCCAGGTAGGTGGACCCACGCATGTGAGGTACCGTTTTCATCGGGACATCTGTGGGAACGCGGGACGGTAGGCCATGTGTTGTTGGGGCTTGTTTCGATGGGTGCGTCGAGCGAAATGTGCGGAAAAAGCGTTTTTTCCCCCACATTCCGGACTTTGCAGGGGTATCTGGGTAAAAAAATCTGGGGCGATGTGCGCAAATCACACCTCTGCGGATTCCCACGGGTGTCCTCTTTTTGGAAATGCATGGGGCTCCCTGTTTTCCTTGGTGGCTTGGACACCCGAGGCCCATATCTGTATGTTGTGCCGGTCGGCAGAATGGCTGAGATTCCCCTCTGCAAACAGACTGGGGGTTGCTTGCGTTTTCGGCTTGCCCCTTGCCGGCCAGGTAGGTGCACCCACGCATGTGAGGTACCGTTTTCATCGGGACACCTGTGGGAACGCGGGACGGTAGGCCATGTGTTGTTGGGGGCGTGTTTCGATGGGTGCGTCGAGCGAAATGTGCGGAAAAAGCGTTTTTTCCCCCACATTTTGGACTTTGCAGGGGTGTCTGGGTAAAAAAATCTGGGGCGATGTGCGCAAATCACACCTCTGCGGATTCCCACGGGTGTCCTCTTTTCGGAAATGCATGGGGCTCCCTGTTTTCCTTGGTGGCTTGGACACCCGAGGCCCATATCTGTATGTTGTGCCGGTCGGCAGAATGGCTGAGATTCCCCTCTGCAAACTACTGGGGGTTGCTTGCGTTTTCGGCTTGCCCCTTGCCGGCCAGGTAGGTGCACCCACGCATGTGAGGTACCGTTTTCATCGGGACACCTGTGGGAACGCGGGACGGTAGGCCATGTGTTGTTGGGGGCGTGTTTCGATGGGTGCGTCGAGCGAAATGTGCGGAAAAAGCGTTTTTTCCCCCACATTTCGGACTTTGCAGGGGTGTCTGGGTAAAAAAATCTGGGGCGATGTGCGCAAATCACACCTCTGCGGATTCCCACGGGTGTCCTCTTTTCGGAAATGCATGGGGCTCCCTGTTTTCCTTGGTGGCTTGGACACCCGAGGCCCATATCTGTATGTTGTGCCGGTCGGCAGAATGGCTGAGATTCCCCTCTGCAAACAGACTGGGGGTTGCTTGCGTTTTCGGCTTGCCCCTTGCCGGCCAGGTAGGTGCACCCACGCATGTGAGGTACCGTTTTCATCGGGACACCTGTGGGAACGCGGGACGGTAGGCCATTTGTTGTTGGGGGCGTGTTTCGATGGGTGCGTCGAGCGAAATGTGCGGAAAAAGCGTTTTTTCCCCCACATTTCAGACTCTGCAGGGGTGTCTGGGTAAAAAAATCTGGGGCGATGTGCGCAAATCACACCTCTGCGGATTCCCACGCATGTCCTCTTTTCGGAAATGCATGGGGCTCCCTGTTTTCCTTGGTGGCTTGGACACCCGAGGCCCATATCTGTATGTTGTGCCGGTCGGCAGAATGGCTGAGATTCCCCTCTGCAAACAGACTGGGGGTTGCTTGCGTTTTCGGCTTGCCCCTTGCCGGCCAGGTAGGTGCACCCACGCATGTGAGGTACCGTTTTCATCGGGACACCTGTGGGAACGCGGTACGGTAGGCCATGTGTTGTTGGGGGCGTGTTTCGATGGGTGCGTCGAGCGAAATGTGCGGAAAAAGCGTTTTTTCCCCCACATTTCGGACTTTGTTGGGGTGTCTGGGTAAAAAAATCTGGGGCGATGTGCGCAAATCACACCTCTGCGGATTCCCACGGGTGTCCTCTTTTCGGAAATGCATGGGGCTCCCTGTTTTCCTTGGTGGCTTGGACACCCGAGGCCCATATCTGTATGTTGTGCCGGTCGGCAGAATGGCTGAGATTCCCCTCTGCAAACAGACTGGGGGTTGCTTGCGTTTTCAGCTTGCCCCTTGCCGGCCAGGTAGGTGCACCCACGCATGTGAGGTACCATTTTCATCGGGACACCTGTGGGAACGCGGGACAGTAGGCCATGTGTTGTTGGGGGTGTGTTTCGATGGGTGCGTCGAGCGAAATGTGCGGAAAAAGCGTTTTTTCCCCCACATTTCGGACTTTGCAGGGGTGTCTGGGTAAGAAAATCTGGGGCGATGTGCGCAAATCACACCTCTGCGGATTCCCACGGGTGTCCTCTTTTCGGAAATGCATGGGGCTCCCTGTTTTCCTTGGTGGCTTGGACACCCGAGGCCCATATCTGTATGTTGTGCCGGTCGGCAGAATGGCTGAGATTCCCCTCTGCAAACAGACTGGGGGTTGCTTGCGTTTTCGGCTTGCCCCTTGCCGGCCAGGTAGGTGCACCCACGCATGTGAGGTACCGTTTTCATCGGGACAACCGTGGGAACGCGGGACGGTAGGCCATGTGTTGTTGGGGGCGTGTTTCGATGGGTGCGTCGAGCGAAATGTGCGGAAAAAGCGTTTTTTCCCCCACATTTTGGACTTTGCAGGGGTGTCTGGGTAAAAAAATCTGGGGCGATGTGCGCAAATCACACCTCTGCGGATTCCCACGGGTGTCCTCTTTTCAGAAATGCATGGGGTTCCCTGTTTTCCTTGGTGGCTTGGACACCCGAGGCCCATATCTGTATGTTGTGCCGGTCGGCAGAATGGCTGAGATTCCCCTCTGCAAACAGACTGGGGGTTGCTTGTGTTTTTGGCTTGCCCCTTGCCGGCCAGGTAGGTGCACCCACACATGTGAGGTACCGTTTTCATCGGGACACCTGTGGGAACGCGGGACGGTAGGCCATGTGTTGTTGGGGGCGTGTTTCGATGGGTGCGTCGAGCGAAATGTGCGGAAAAAGCATTTTTTCCCCCACATTTCGGACTTTGCAGGGGTGTCTGGGTAAAAAAATCTGGGGCGATGTGCGCAAATCACACCTCTGCGGATTCCCACGGGTGTCCTCTTTTCGGAAATGCATGGGGCTCCCTGTTTTCCTTGGTGGCTTGGACACCCGAGGCCCATATCTGTATGGTGTGCCGGTCGGCAGAATGGCTGAGATTCCCCTCTGCAAACAGACTGGGGGTTGCTTGCGTTTTCGGCTTGCCCCTTGCTGGCCAGGTAGGTACACCCACGCATGTGAGGTACCGTTTTCATCGGGACACCTGTGGGAACGCGGGACAGTAGGCCATGTGTTGTTGGGGGCGTGTTTCGATGGGTGAGTCGAGCGAAATGTGAGGAAAATACGTATTTTTTCCCACATTTCGGACTTTGCGGGGGTGTCTAGGTAATAAATTCTGGGGCGATTTGGGCATATCATACCTCTGCGGATTCCCACGGGTGTCCTCTTTTCGGAAATGCATGGGGTTCCTTGTTTTCCTTGGTGGCTTGGACACCCGAGGCCCATATCTGTATGATGTGAGAGTGTGACATTTCCGGTGTGAAAACAGACTTGGGGTTACTTGTGTTTTAGGCTTTCCCCTTGGCGGCCAGGTAGGTGCACCCACACATGTGAGGTACCATTTTCATCAGGACACCTGTGGGAACGCGTGACGGTAGGCCATGTGTTGTTGTGGGTGTGTTTCGATGGGTGCGTCGAGCGAAATGTGCGGAAAAAGCGTTTTTTTCCCCACATTTCGGACTTTGCAGTGGTGTCTGGGTAATAAATTCTGGGGCAATTTGGGAATATCATACCTCTGCGGATTCCCACGGTTGTCCTCTTTTTGGAAATGCATGGGGTTCCCTGTTTTCCTCGGTGGCTTGGACACCCGAGGCTCATATCTGTACATTGTGCCGGTCGGCAGAATGTCTGAGATTTCCCTCTGAAAACAGACTTGGGGTTACTTGTGTTTTAGGCTTTCCCCTTGGCGGCCAGGTAGGTGCACCCACACATGTGAGGTACCGTTTTCATCGGGACACCTGTGGGAACGCGGGACGGTAGGCCATGTGTTGTTGGGGGCGTGTTTCGATGGGTGAGTCGAGCAAAATGTGAGGAAAATGCGTATTTTTTCCCACATTTCGGACTTTGCGGGGGTGTCTGGGTAATAAATTCTGGGGCGATTTGGGCATATCATACCTCTGCGGATTCCCACGGGTGTCCTCTTTCCGGAAATGCATGGAGTTCCCTGTTTTCCTTGGTGGCTTGGACACCCGAGGCCCATATCTGTATGATGTGAGAGTGTGACATTTCCGGTGTGAAAACAGACTTGGGGTTACTTGTGTTTTAGGCTTTCCCTTTGGCGGCCAGGTAGGTGCACCCACACATGTGAGGTACCGTTTTCATCGGGACACCTGTGGGAACGTGTGACGGTAGGCCATGTGTTGTTGGGGGCGTGTTTCGATGGGTGCGTCGAGCGAAATGTGCGGAAAAAGCGTTTTTTTCCCCACATTTCGGACTTTGTAGGGGTGTCTGGGTAATAGATTCTGGGGCAATTTGGGCATATCATACCTCTGCGGATTCCCACGGGTGTCCTCTTTTCAGAAATGCATGGGGTTCCCTGTTTTCCTTGGTGGCTTGGACACCCGAGGCCCATATCTGTACATTGCGCCGGTCGGCAGAATGTCTGAGATTTCCCTCTGAAAACAGACTTGGGGTTACTTGTGTTTTAGGCTTTCCCCTTGGCGGCCAGGTAGGTGAACCCACACATGTGAGGTACCGTTTTCATCGGGACACCAGTGGGAACGCGGGACGGTAGGCCATGTGTTGTTGGGGGCATGTTTCAATGGGTGAGTCGAGCGAAATGTGAGGAAAATGCATATTTTTTCCCACATTTCGGACTTTGCGGGGGTGTCTGGGTAATAAATTCTGGGGCGATTTGGGCATATCATACCTCTGCGGATTCCCACGGGTGTCCTCTTTTCGGAAATGCATGGGGTTCCCTGTTTTCCTTGGTGGCTTGGACACCCGAGGCCCATATCTGTATGATGTGAGAGTGTGACATTTCCGGTGTGAAAACATACTTGGGGTTACTTGTGTTTTAGGCTTTCCCCTTGGCGGCCAGGTAGGTGCACCCACACATGTGAGGTACCGTTTTCATCGGGACACCTGTGGGAACGCGTGACAGTAGGCCATGTGTTGTTGGGGGCGTGTTTCGATGGGTGCGTCGAGCGAAATGTGCGGAAAAAGCATTTTTTTCCCCACATTTCGGACTTTGCAGGGGTGTCTGGGTAATAAATTCTGGGGCAATTTGGGCATATCATACCTCTGCAGATTCCCACGGGTGTCCTCTTTTCGGAAATGCATGGGGTTCCCTGTTTTCCTCTGTGGCTTGGACACCCGAGGCCCATATCTGTACATTGTGCCGGTCGGCAGAATGTCTGAGATTTCCCTCTGAAAACAGACTTGGGGTTACTTGTGTTTTAGGCTTTCCCCTTGGCGGCCAGGTAGGTGCACCCACACATGTGAGGTACCATTTTCATCGGGACACCTGTGGGAACGCGGGACAGTAGGCCATGTGTTGTTGGGGGCGTGTTTCGATGGGTGAGTCGAGCGAAATGTGAGGAAATTGCGTATTTTTTCCCACATTTCGGACTTTGCGGGGGTGTCTGGGTAATAAATTCTGGGGCGATTTGGGCATATCATACCTCTGCGGATTCCCACAGGTGTCCTATTTTTGGAAATGCATGGGGTTCCCTGTTTTCCTTGGTGGCTTGGACACCCGAGGCCCATATTTGTATGATGTGAGAGTGTGACATTTCCGGTGTGAAAACAGACTTGGGGTTACTTGTGTTTTAGGCTTTCCTCTTGGCGGCCAGGTAGGTGCACCCACACATGTGAGGTACCGTTTTCATCGGGACACCTGTGGGAACGCATGACGGTATGCCATGTGATGTTGGGGGCGTGTTTCGATGGGTGCGTCGAGTGAAATGTGCGGAAAAAGCGTTTTTTTCCCCACATTTCGGACTTTGCAGGGGTGTCTGGGTAATAAATTCTGGGGCAATTTGGGCATATCATACCTCTGCGGATTCCCACGGGTGTCCTCTTTTCGGAAATGCATGGGGTTCCCTGTTTTCCTTGGTGGCTTGGACACCCGAGGCCCATATCTGTACATTGTGCCGGTCGGCAGAATGTCTGAGATTTCCCTCTGAAAACAGACTTGGGGTTACTTGTGTTTTAGGCTTTCCCCTTGGCGGCCAGGTAGGTGCACCCACACATGTGAGGTACCGTTTTCATCGGGACACCTGTGGGAACGCGGGACGGTAGGCCATGTGTTGTTGGGGGCGTGTTTCGATGGTTGAGTCGAGCAAAATGTGAGGAAATTGCGTATTTTTTCCCACATTTCGGACTTTGCGGGGGTGTCTGGGTAATAAATTCTGGGGCGATTTGGGCATATCATACCTCTGCGGATTCCCACAGGTGTCCTCTTTTTGGAAATGCATGGGGTTCCCTGTTTTCCTTGGTGGCTTGGACACCCGAGGCCCATATTTGTATGATGTGAGAGTGTGACATTTCCGGTGTGAAAACAGACTTGGGGTTACTTGTGTTTTAGGCTTTCCTCTTGGCGGCCAGGTAGGTGCACCCACACATGTGAGGTACCGTTTTCATCGGGACACCTGTGGGAACGCATGACGGTAGGCCATGTGATGTTGGGGGCGTGTTTCGATGGGTGCGTCGAGTGAAATGTGCGGAAAAAGCGTTTTTTTCCCCACATTTCGGACTTTGCAGGGGTGTCTGGGTAATAAATTCTGGGGCAATTTGGGCATATCATACCTCTGCGGATTCCCACGGGTGTCCTCTTTTCGGAAATGCATGGGGTTCCCTGTTTTCCTCGGTGGCTTGGACACCCGAGGCCCATATCTGTACATTGTGCCGGTCGGCAGAATGTCTGAGATTTCCCTCTGAAAACAGACTTGGGGTTACTTGTGTTTTAGGCTTTCCCCTTGGCGGCCAGGTAGGTGCACCCACACATGTGAGGTACCGTTTTCATCGGGACACCTGTGGGAACGCGGGACGGTAGGCCATGTGTTGTTGGGGGCGTGTTTCGATGGGTGAGTCGAGCAAAATGTGAGGAAAATGCGTATTTTTTCCCACATTTCGGACTTTGCGGGGGTGTCTGGGTAATACATTCTGGGGCGATTTGGGCATATCATACCTCTGTGGATTCCCACGGGTGTCCTCTTTCCGGAAATGCATGGGGTTCCCTGTTTTCCTCGGTGGCTTGGACACCCGAGGCCCATATCTGTACATTGTGCCGGTCGGCAGAATGTCTGAGATTTCCCTCTGAAAACAGACTTGGGGTTACTTGTGTTTTAGGCTTTCCCCTTGGCGGCCAGGTAGGTGCACCCACACATGTGAGGTTTCGTTTTCATCGGGACACCTGTGGGAACGCGGGACGGTAGGCCATGTGTTGTTGGGGGCGTGTTTCGATGGGTGAGTCGAGCGAAATGTGAGGAAAATGCGTATTTTTTCCCACATTTTGGACTTTGCGGGGGTGTCTGGGTAATAAATTCTGGGGCGATTTAGGCATATCATACCTCTGCGGATTCCCACGGGTGTCCTCTTTTCGGAAATGCATGGGGTTCCCTGTTTTCCTTAGTGGCTTGGACACCCGAGGCCCATATCTGTATGATGTGAGAGTGTGACATTTCCGGTGTGAAAACAGACTTGGGGTTACTTGTGTTTTAGGTTTTCCCCTTGGCGGCCAGGTAGGTGCACCCACACATGTGAGGTACCGTTTTCATCGGGACACCTGTGGGAACGCGTGACAGTAGGCCATGTGTTGTTGGGGGAGTGTTTCGATGTGTGCGTCGAGCGAAATGTGCGGAAAAAGCGTTTTTTTCCCCACATTTCAGACTTTGCAGGGGTGTCTGGGTAATAAATTCTGGGGCAATTTGGGCATATCATACCTCTGCGGATTCCCACGGGTGTCCTCTTTTCGGAAATGCATGGGGTTCCCTGTTTTCCTCGGTGGCTTGGACACCCGAGGCCCATATCTGTACATTGTGCCGGTCGGCAGAATGTCTGAGATTTCCCTCTGAAAACAGACTTGGGGTTACTTGTGTTTTAGGCTTTCCCCTTGGCGGCCAGGTAGGTGCACCCACACATGTGAGGTACCGTTTTCATCGGGACACCTGTGGGAACGCGGGACGGTAGGCCATGTGTTGTTGGGGGCGTGTTTCGATGGGTGAGTCGAGCGAAATGTGAGGAAAATGCGTATTTTTTCCCACATTTCGGACTTTGCGGGGGTGTCTGGGTAATAAATTCTGGGGCGATTTGGGCATATCATACCTCTGCGGATTCCCACGGGTGTCCTCTTTCCAGAAATGCATGGGGTTCCCTGTTTTCCTCGGTGGCTTGGACACCGAGGCCCATATCTGTACATTGTGCCGGTCGGCAGAATGTCTGAGATTTCCCTCTGAAAACAGACTTGGGGTTACTTGTGTTTTAGGCTTTCCCCTTGGCGGCCAGGTAGGTGCACCCACACATGTGAGGTACCGTTTTCATCGGGACACCTGTGGGAACGCGGGACAGTAGGCCATGTGTTGTTGGGGGCGTGTTTCGATGGGTGAGTCGAGCAAAATGTGAGGAAAATGCTTATTTTTTCCCACATTTCGGACTTTGCGGGGGTGTCTGGGTAATAAATTCTGGGGCGATTTGGGCATATCATACCTCTGCGGATTCCCACGGGTGTCCTCTTTTCGGAAATGCATGGGGTTCCCTGTTTTCCTTGGTGGCTTGGACACCCGAGGCCCATTTCTGTATGATGTGAGAGTGTGACATTTCCGGTGTGAAAACAGACTTGGGGTTACTTGTGTTTTAGGCTTTCCCCTTGGCGGCCAGGTAGGTGCACCCACACATGTGAGGTAGCGTTTTCATCGGGACACCTGTGGGAACGCGTGACGGTAGGCAATGTGTTGTTGGGGGCGTGTTTCGATGGGTGCGTCGAGCGAAATGTGCGGAAAAAGCGTTTTTTTCCCCACATTTCGGACTTTGCAGGGGTGTCTGGGTAATAAATTCTGGGGCAATTTGGGCATATCATACCTCTGCGGATTCCCACGGGTGTCCTCTTTTCGGAAATGCATGTGGTTCCCTGTTTTCCTCGGTGGCTTGGACACCCGAGGCCCATATCTGTACATTGTGCCGGTCGGCAGAATGTCTGAGATTTCCCTCTGAAAACAGACTTGGGGTTACTTGTGTTTTAGGCTTTCCCCTTGGCGGCCAGGTAGGTGCACCCACACATGTGAGGTACCGTTTTCATCGGGACACCTGTGGGAACGCGGGACGGTAGGCCATGTGTTGTTGGGGGCGTGTTTCGATGGGTGAGTCGAGCGAAATGTGAGGAAAATGCGTATTTTTTCCCACATTTCGGACTTTGCAGGGGTGTCTGGGTAATAAATTCTGGGGCGATTTGGGCATATCATACCTCTGCGGATTCCCACGGGTGTCCTCTTTTCGGAAATGCATGGGGTTCCCTGTTTTCCTCGGTGGCTTGGACACCCGAGGCCCATATCTGTACATTGTGCCGGTCGGCAGAATGTCTGAGATTTCCCTCTGAAAACAGACTTGGGGTTACTTGTGTTTTAGGCTTTCTCCTTGGCGGCCAGGTAGGTACACCCACACATGTGAGGAACCGTTTTCATCGGGACACCTGTGGGAACGCGGGACGGTAGGCCATGTGTTGTTGGGGGCGTGTTTCGATGGGTGAGTCGAGCGAAATGTGAGGAAAATGCGTATTTTTTCCCACATTTCGGACTTTGCGGGGGTGTCTGGGTAATAAATTCTGGGGCGATTTGGGCATATCATACCTCTGCGGATTCCCACGGGTGTCCTCTTTCCGGAAATGCATGGGGTTCCCTGTTTTCCTTGGTGGCTTGGACACCTGAGGCCCATATCTGTATGATGTGAGAGTGTGACATTTCCGGTGTGAAAACAGACTTGGGGTTACTTGTGTTTTAGGCTTTTCCCTTGGCGGCCAGGTAGGTGCACCCACACATGTGAGGTACCGTTTTCATCGGGACACCTGTGGGAACGCGTGACGGTAGGCCATGTGTTGTTGGGGGCGTGTTTCGATGGGTGAGCTGAGCGAAATGTGTGGAAATTGCGTATTTTTTCCCACATTTCGGACTTTGCGGGGGTGTCTGGGTAATAAAATCTGGGGCAATTTGGGCATGTCATACCTTTGCGGATTCCCACGGGTGTCCTCTTTTCGGAAATGCATGGGGTTCCCAGTTTTCCTCGGTGGCTTGGACACCCGAGGCCCATATCTGTATGATGTGAGAGTGTGACATTTCCGGTGTGAAAACAGACTTGGGGTTACTTGTGTTTTAGGCTTTCCCCTTGGCGGCCAGGTAGGTGCACCCACACATGTGAGGTACCGTTTTCATCGGGACACCTGTGGGAACGCGGGACGGTAGGCCATGTGTTGTGTTTGTGTGGTTTTCATAACGTTTTGACCCATTTGCTGGAGCCCTTTGTCTCACAACCCTTTCTTTTCCCAAATGTGACCTACATTTAGTCGCTGCTTTAGCCACCATACACTTTTGTAACCTGCACAAGTCACCTACCCTTGAAAAGGTCTGCCTGTGCTCTTTCAAAAAATGTATGGCTGCCGTTCCTCACCACATTGGTTTTCCCAATTTACACATGCTAAGTGCGTCTGGTCAGGCTGTGAGCGTAAAACTCCTGTGTACCATGGCTCAGTGTTTGGCTTGTGGTATTGCTTGTTTTGTACAAACACTACAAAAATGGTATGCTCTCCTAACTGCAAGAGTCGGGGGAATGTAGCGGAGCATTGCTTTTCTCAAAATTCATAGAAGCCATTGCTGTACCAAGCCAACGATGTCCAACACATACCTTTTTTTTCAGTCATTTTCCCGCTTTTCCCCCATTCGATGGCAGTTTCCCCTACCTAGTTGTTGGCTGACCTATGCAAATCACCCCTTCCTAAACTTGGAATTTTGTCTACTTTTCAGAAATATATGCCTTTCTGTCCTCCAATTTGGCTTTCCTGAGCTTTTCTTCCATTCCGTCCATGCATGTCCAATTGGCAAAAATGGCAAAAATCGCCTACCTCTCACCAAACGGTTGATAACCCCATCAAAATAATTTTTTTCCATTTCCACTCAACCTGTTCCTGAAAGCCAACACATTGGGGAACTCAGCACAGCAAACCATTTGTTCCTAGCTCTTACAAGGAAAAAACCACAGGCTTCTTTGTACATCATTTTATTGGCATTTTTTGAAAAAACCCAAACTTTTCGCACATTTTCCTTATTTTCTCTCACCCCCCTACAGCAACCTGGGATTCCTGGGTGGTGTTACGACCGCCTACATGTGGGAAAAAAAGGAGCCGAATTTGGCCGAGATATCTCATGTAACGAAAAAGTTACAAGCCATTGAATGGCCACATACCAAAATCACCAAAAAAGGCTCTTGCACTGGGGAGAAATACCCATGGCACTTAAAGGGTTAAAACAATGTAGTTAAACAGATGTTCTTCGTTCAGTATTTGAATACATTGTCTCAACATATGCTCGCAGATTAGTTTTCATTGTACGAGTAATCCTTCTACACATAGGTCAGTGAAGGACATGGTCTCAGTTCATGACCTCAACAAGTGGCCTGCAGGCAAATTACACATTAGCTATGTACACAGGTCATGACGGCCATGTTGTATTCTACAATGACATCGTCCACCATTTTAGCTCACAGGGTGACTTTTACACAACAAATCCTAAAATGGCGGTTTGACCTAAAATGGCAGCCTACATGGATTTAAGGTCAGGACCTTGCAACACAGATTTCTTTCGCAAGCGACGTTTGAGCAGCTTGGCATAGGCCAATATTAAATATATTTATTGCAATAGGAGGCACGATATACTTTCTATTTCGACACTATTGCAACATATATGATATGCTTCGGTCATTGTTTACAGCCCACAATGGGCCACTACTTTTACCTGGTTATGTTAATGATTACACCATTCAGGCCGATGGAGTATTGGGCTACAGAACATTTTTATTACGCCCTGTTTGCATGTGGAAGATGACAGGTGTTTCCTGTAATGTTAAAGTGACCAACCATTGATCAGCCCACAATGACTGTGTTATTGGACACTGGATGTGTTTCAGTGTGTGGCACATGCATATTTTGCAACACTATTCAGCATCAATCTTCGCATCATGTCGATGTGACATGGATGTGTGACAGTACTCATTCACTGACATATTGCTGTAGTTTTGTAATTTACCATGGCTATGCTACATGACATCTGTGTGGTGGCATGTGTCATGTATGTGTATTGGACATGCCACTCACAGCCTGATGTGTTATGCCAGTGCTACCCAACATGATGCAAATGTGTTGCATATCCATCTTGCTCTCCCTTTGCTGCCTTTTTGACCCCACTTCCAACTGTTTGACAGTGCATGCATGGCAGGGTTATAGTCATGTGGGACATATGTAATGAATGTACTGGATCTCTGGCTTGTCACGGCCTATGTGTGTGCTATGGTGCTCATGCCTGTTTCCAGGTGATGACGCACTTGGTGCTGTTGAGGTTGAGGAGGTGGTGCAGACCCAGGAGGAATCTCAGGCACGACCGGGCACCAGTGGGGGACGTAGTGTGGTGGTGGGTGAAAACCCAATGTTACTGCAGACCATACTGTCCAGGGGTGCCTCTGGGTGCACCTCCCCAGACCTCTATTCAGGTGCTGAGTCGGATGATGAGACTTATGTGCAGTCGCAGGTAAGTGTTTCTGGCAGGGATTCTGTTCTGTCCAACCCACCTGGACCAGTGGTAGAACCCTCTATGGGGATGTCAGTGTTGGAAGGTCCGCATTTGGCGGTTACGTATGCAGGGTCACACTCCACAGCATCTGATCCTATTCCTGGGCCAGCAGATCAGAGGGGAAATGCAGTCCTGCAGCCTCAGGCAGTGCCAGCCCAGCCAGGTGCAGATCGCCTTGCCCCAAACAGGTGTGGTGCCCGTCGACGCGGTGGCCGTGCGCCACCAGGCAATACTGTATGGGAAAACTCCATGTACAGTATGGCAACCCAACAGGCAGCATCAGTAGAAATGATGGCTCAGGCAATGGAGAGTCTGGCCACTTCCATTATCCCCCCTGAAAGGCAGATGTAGCAACAACAGCAGGCAACAGAGTCCATTTGCCAATCACACATGGAAGACATGTTGGCGTCCAACAGGGACCAACGGGCGGCACTGGAGACTCTGCGCAAATCCATATCAATAGAGTCCCAGGGCCACAGGGAAGCCCTGAGAGTAGAACTCCATAACCTCAGGCAGAGTCTGCTTGAACTTGAGGCTTCCCGAAATGTTAGGGCAGAACAGCAGCTGGAGCAGCTCACACGTTCGCTCTCAGCTGAGCTGCATACAACACGTGAGGAGATCCAGGCATCACGCGAGGCCATGCATGCAGAAATGCAGGCAACCCGTGATGTGCTGCATGGGGATCTCCGCACTTTAATCCTCCAGAAATAGACCTTCCAGACCCGCATGCTTGCTGCCATGGAGGACCATACCAGGGCTTTGCGTGGGCTGCCTCCCATAGTGCCACCGCCTCCTGATGCAGCAGCAGAGGATGAGCAGAGCGACAGCAGTTCTCCCACAATGGCATAGCCGTGCAGGCTATGAGCCCAAGGAGGTATATTTATTTTCGCAACATCCACGCAGGTGGGTGTTGGTGTGCACCCTGCCCTCGAACCTCCTGGGTGGCCTCCCCCACACTCCCTGGCCCCCACATGGCCATTTTTGATTTCTATTTTTTTTTTACAGTGTGTTGTTGCCTTGTGTGGCTCCCGTGCGCATCCACTGTATTCCAGCTGGGCACATGCAGGCTTGTCCTGAGTTTGGGTTAGATGCTTGGGTTTGTGAGACACACACCCCTCCTGCTTCCTGTTTCCATGGGCTTGCAAAGGGTGTGACCAAGTGACAGTGAATTACACAGTGACGTTGGGCTCCCATGAGCTGTGTGGGCAGTCTGTAGTCAATACTGTGTGGACATCCCTAGTGGATATTGTTGTTGTATTGTACACTGCATGGTGTATTGATATGTGCTTGTGCATCCATGTCTTCCTCCTAATCTGGAGGTTCCTTCCTCATTTCTTCACAAGGCCGTCTACTTTGCAGATGCAGTTCATGTTGTATGCAGTACACTGAGACATTTGGTGGCATCAACACTCTTCAGTTGTAAGGGGTCGATGTGCTGTCGTATTCAGGTTGTAAGACTACCACTACTTGAACTTAGTACTGTCATGTTTTTGCATTTTTCCATGGTGTGTTGCAACATTGTGTTGGTGGTAAGTATTTGGTAATGTGTGCTGTTAGTTATACATTACTGGGAGAATATTGTGTGTGGGCAGTTTCCATTAGGGACAGTGTACTTTGTGAGACTTGTGTCAGGTCTTGTGCATTGCTTTGTTTGCTTTCACATTGCATGACATGCCATGGTGTGTTTGGTGGTGGAGCTGGGGAGGGGTTGGGTGACATGGCACTGTTCTCATGTTGTATTTAGCAAGGGGGTAATGAATTTCACAGCATAGATGTATGTCTTTTGATGACACAGCATTGGTGGTGTTTAGGTAGGTAGGGATGCACACAATGTAACACTTCCAGGTGACCAATCTCAGGATGGTATGGTTGTGACAGTTGAGTGTCCCTTATGTCATCATCATTGATTGTCTGCTGGTATGTGCCAGGGCTGTGTGTACTCCACAGGGGTGTGATATTAGGTGAAGTAATTAGCCACCAGCTGCGTATGGGCTGCCTCACCACGTGCCCTTTCCCCTCCCATGCGCAGCGGGCGTGCATGTGGTTGGGGATGTGGGAGTACCACCATGTTCACCGGCAGGCCCCGGCGTGTTGCAACGTTGTGCAGGACACATGCTGCCACTATGATCCTACACACTACTGGGGGAGCGTATAACAGCTGCCCACCAGAGTGGTCAAGGGAACGAAAGCGTGACTTGAGCACTCTGAATGTGCGCTCCAGTATGCCCCAGGTTGCAATATGGGCTGTGTTGTATCTTACCTCGTGTGGCGTGGTGGGGTTCCGAATTGGCTTCATCATGTGGGTGCTCAGAGGGTAGGCACTGTCCCCTGGGGAGGTGGTGATGGGTATCATTAGTGGGGTTGTGACATTACTCAGTATCTGACATGCATGCATGTGCAGTGGCATTTATACTCACCAAGCAGCCATGTATCGCCATGCCACCCAGCTTCTAGGTCCCGGTTTAGGGTTGACATTCTGTAAATGAAACTGTCGTGGGTGGACCCTGGATAGTTGGCATATACTGAGGTGATGATTCCCTTGGCATCACATACTACCTGCACGTTGATGGAATGCCAGTGCTTGCGGTTTCTATAGATGTCCTCAGATGCCCTGGGGGACGTAGAGCCACATGGGTGCAGTCAATGGCACCTAGCACTTTGGGGAATTGTGCCACCCCATAGAAATCCTGGATGGCAGCCTGCCTTTCTGCAGGTGTTCTGGGCAGGTATATGTGCCTGCAGACTGATGGGCGTGCAGTCATGATGGCCAACACCTGGTGTAGACAGCGTGACTGCGTGGCCTTTGACACCCCCCCACTATAGCACTTGTCCGCTGAAATGATCCAGTGGCCAAGAAGTGCAGTACATTGAGGACATTCTGCAGGCGGCTGAGTGCTTGGGAGCACAGGGTGGGTGATGTGAGGTCATCCTCCCACTCACTCACTAGGTTGAGTATTATGTGAGGTGGAAAGCTGTACCTACCATACACCTGGTCATCAGGCATCCCAAAAAGGCTGGTTCTGGGTGTAAAAATTCTGGGCCTGACTATCCCCCTCCTCCTCCTGCGGTATCCCACGGCCACTGCTGCTAGGAATGGTATATTCATCTTGGCGTCTGAGCTTGTTTGTTGTTTGCGCAAACTTTTATGCTGCGCGGGTCCACGTATGCCTGCTTCCTGCTGGCGTACGTGTTTCCGGATTAGCGCGTCTTTTTTGGCGCACGCATTAGCCCCATTCGATTCCATGAATATGTGTTGTAGATGCGCGTGTGGGCGTTCCGCGCATTTGCCTCTTGTACTTCCCCCGTGACGCCCACATTTTCACGCGTTGTTCCCCATTCCGCGTGTTATGCCCCCTGTTCCGCCTACTTTTGTTGTGTGTGCTGCACTATGTGCGCTTTCGCTGTGCGCTTAGCGCACGCTGTTTGGAGACGTGTGCGCCAGCGTGCGCCACGCAGAATTTTAGCGCACATTCAGGGATTTACACGCACACGGACTTCCATGAATCACTGTGCGCGGGTTTCACTCCGATTTTCGCACTTGCACAGCGATTCGCACGCTTTCGCACGCTTGCGCCGAAAATTTCAGCGCACATTAATTCCATGAATCGGCCTGTAAAAGTTTCCACAGGCCATAGTTGAAATGTTTGACTCTATGGGTGTGATATGCTGCAGTGGTTGTCGCCAGGGCATAGAGTGTTCGGTGCATGGCCATTTGGCCATTTGGCCATGCACCCAAGACTCTATGCCCTGCCCACAACCACTAGAGCATATGACACTCATAGTGGCTTATAACTTTGGGTCAAAAACAAATTTATAAGGAACAAAGTTATAAGCCACTATGGGTGTGATATGCTGCGATGGTTGTACTTATTATAATATACTTACTGTTTGGTTTAGTAACTGGAGTACATGTATTTCTTGTTCATTTCTGTGAAAATAGCATGTTAGTATTAGTATTTTGTAATGACTTATTACATTGTATAATCAACATTTTTTTTTACCCTCATATTTAGTAGATTACAAACCAGAGTGCTTTGCAATTTGCTCAGTTTCTGTGTTTGTTGCTAAAATCATTGGGTCTGTGGGAGAAACAAAAATCCATGTTGGATTAAAAAAAAAAACCTTTTCTGTTATGCTACAGTTTATTTGTTTGTTTGTTTTCAGTGTTCACTTGTTCTTTCTGACTAATGCTTTATACATTGGCTTGTTGCAGTCTTTTGGAGCAGTTAGATACCAGTAGGCGTATTCTAACTGTCTATGTTTTGATATATTTTGGTGGTATTGATTTATCTGTTTGGATATTGTTAAATTTTGGGACAGTTAGATAACAATTGGCATATTCTAACTGTCTATTTTTTGTTCTAATTTAGTGGTATTCATTTATCTGATTAGTTGTTGTAGAATCATTGGGCAGTTAGATAACTTTTGGAATATTCTAACAGTTTATATTTTTTACTACAAGTTTACTTAAGGTTTAAGTACAGTTTAGTTATCAAATTTTGGTTTTACGAACATTAAATAAGCGTTTGTAAGATTTGCTGGTAATCTCTGCTTTAGAATCATGGTACTATCATTATATTCAAACCATCCACATTTCTTTTTTATATATGCAGTGTAGTCCCTGAATTGGTTGTGGCTCCTGCGTGGTAGATTATGCCGATTGTTGTGAAGGTTTTCTTACCAAGTGATATTTGACCATGTGTGAATCCAGTCAGATTGCAGTTGTTTTTGATACCATCTGCATTGTAACGTAGAAGCATTAGTATTACGTATTTACTATGTGTTTGTATTACTAACGTGAAGCGATTATCCAAATTGCAGGTAGTACATAATCTACCATGGTTTGCATTTTGTACAAGTTGCTGAAATGGAATGGATTCACAATTAGGTATTGATATATATATATATGAAGCGTTCATTGGGGATTTCTTCTTGTGTCACATTGTTGCAGAAAGTGCATGTATGTTTCCACATGTATGAAATCTGGAAGATTTCATTTATAGGTATGTTTCTGTTTTCCAGTACTTGTAGTAAGTACATTAGAAATTCTTGTGGATCTTCCTGTGAGTTTATAGTGAATTTAACCATTCCAGCACAGTAGTGCAATTGTTGTCTTATTCCATAAACACTATACGTGTTGTCAGGATTATTTGTTGCATTTCTGTGAAGTACTAACATTTGCAAACACAATTGGTCTGTACTGTGTAGGTAAATGTTGTCAACAATTGGTGGCAATTGAAATAGAATATTCATTGCTACATTTGCGTAGCAACTTACTCCAACTATATTTGGGAGTTTAAATGGACCAGGGAGTTCTGTATCTGATTGATTTTTTTTTAGTTTGTCTTCCTTCTTTGATGAAGTACCTGGTTTACTTTCCCTAATGGGTTCTTTTATGTTTGTGGTACGTGATGAAGTTTTAGTTTCTTTTACTCTCTTTGGAGGATTTGCAGTGACATCCTGTTGCATTTCTGTTGATTTAGTTTTCTTTTACAACGTTTTACTTTTTGTGGTACAGAATATGTGTTTAGATGGGGGGGTAGATAGTGAGCAAAGTCTATTTTATTCTAAAATGCAAGGAATATCAGTGTTTACTTTACTTGCATCAAAGTTTATTAGAAATAGACCATCAAGTGTACGTAAGCGTGATAGTGCTACGTAGCTCATGCCTTCTTTAAAGACTGTGTTACCAATGTCTATCATTGCTTTGTCTAGGGTAAGACCTTGTGATTTATGAATGGTGACTGTGTATGCAAGAGTTAGAGAAAATTGTTCTCTGCATACATACATGTCTTTGAAGAGAAGGAATCGAGCTGTTGAGCGTCCTATCCTTTTCACTTCTGAAAGTTTGTCAAAGAGAATATTGACAAACTGCATTTTGTTGTCATGTGGGTATGTTTGAAAGCCAACAACTGTACCCAGTGCTCCATTAACTAGTACTTGGTCTACATCAAGGTTACGTTTAAGCATTACTCTGCAATTTAAGGATAATTTTATTATCTTTTCCAAGCCTGCTGTGTTTGAGATTGATTTTTCTAAACTATTTGGTCTTGTTGTGGCTTGGTCACACATGGGTAGTGTCAAACCATGTACATCTAGTTTGTCTGTGGCGCTAATTTCCATTATTGGTTGCATTTCTTTACTTAACATTATTTCATTGAATTTGAAACAGCTTGCAAGAGTTGGCATTAAGGCCATACAATTGACATTTTTGTGGGCTAATTGTTCCATAACATCTGTAGCACATGCGTTATCACCATGAAGTGCATGAATGTGCCGGGTTTTCAATATTGCTTCTGCTTCTTTAGAAAGTATACCAACTCTGATACTTTTTAAGATGTTGGCATAAGTGAGATCTGCAGATTGCTGCATGTTTTCTGTTAATTCTCTGTATTGGAAATGTTGCCAAAGGTTGACATTTCCAATGCTGCCAACAGTTTTACGGCAGAGTTTGTGTCCTAATGTTTTAAAAATAGGCTCACCTTGTACTGGTGTCAATTGAAGAAGATCTCCGAAAACAATAATGTGTTTTCCTGCAAAGAGCTCTTCATAGTTTGTTTTGAGTACTTCTTGTAATCTGAGGTGAATCAAAGCCAACATTAGGTTGGACACCATGCTCACTTCATCTATTAGTAGCATTTTCATTTGTTTCAATACTCTGTGTAGCTTCTGTAGAAAGTTTGTAGTACTGTAATTTGTTTTGGTGTTCTACTGGCAGGAGTAGTAATCGGTGTAAAGTGGCACCACTAATGTTGTAGGCAGCTAAACCTGTGGGGGCAGTGACAACAGCTGATAGTTTGTTGTTTGTCAATTGTTGAAGTAACTTACTAATGATTTTGATTAAGAATGTTTTGCCAGAACCAGCTTCGCCACTGAGGTACAATAGTATAGGTTTGTAATTGTGGCAGGTGCATTCTTTGTTTTCATGTTGTACACCATGTGCAATTACTTTTGTTACTTCTTGAAAAATGCTACGTTGCTCATTGTTTAGTTTTGATTGTAGTGTAGTTAAGTCTTCTTTATCTTCATACTGACACATGGTGTTTTCTACTTCTATCATAGCTAATTCTGCCTCATTTGTTATTAGTGGTTCTCCCAGTGGTTCTTGGCTTCCTGTTACAGAAGGTTGACTACTGTCAGGAGTGTCCTTATCTAGTTGGGCCTGGAGGTCTTCTTCGTGTTGCTGTTCATTGTGCAACATTGTTTTGTACTGTGTAAAGTTTACATCAGTTATAGTGCTTTCATTTGCTTTGAAAGCGTCTTCATATGAGTCATAGTTATCTAGTATTTCTTCTTCTTTTCTCCAATGTTTAAAGAGTTGTAGCAGGGACATGTAATATACTTCTTTTCTCCATGGTTTAAACAGTTGTAGCAGGTACATGTAATATACTTCTTTATGTTGAGGAGTCTTTAATGACAATTTGATTGTCAGAATGCACACAATAATGGAGGAGATGAATCGACACTCTCCCCCGAACCACAGAAGCCGAATGAATTCGACCCTCCACCCGTGGTTGGCACAGGCGCCTGATAATATACACAGGACACCACGTGGCAGCCAATGGGGGGAAGAGGAGTTAGGAAGAGGTTGTGGATAGGGTAGAGATGTAGGAACACCGGATAGAGGGTTAGGGAACTCCTAAGGTAAATAGGAAAGGGGAAGCACAGGGAAAAAACCTCCTTATCTAGTTCTTTTACTCAACCAAACACATAGGGTATGCGCTATTAATCTTGTCTCCTGCCTATCTCTAAATCGTATAAACACACCTTAATACGTGTGAACATGTAACAAGATAAACATATAGCAAGCATAGATGAACACAAACAATGGAATTAGATTCTATACATGAAATACATGACACATGGCCCATTGGGCAAGCTGAAGCAACACTGAACACATATAGCCATAATGTATATGACCAGACAAGGACACCATATCACTTTTGTGCCCAAACAGCTCCTAACCCTGAATGTCCTGTACTGTATGTTGCTGAGTTAGCAACCATAAACATTGTCCACACTCTGCCGTGTGCCTTTAAACACACGAGTATTAAGCATCGAAGTGCTTAACAAGGATTTACTGAAAACACACACTTTGTTGTAAACTCGTAATGTGCCCAGTACTTATCTGAGCTCTGAGCGGCCCCACGGGACCACTCAGAGTCTGAAGAAAATGCCGTAACCACTGTCAGCCAGCCCGCCCGCATTCATCCTGCTCCCAGGTATTTACCAGCGTAATGTGTCCGTTACTTATCTGAGCTCCGAGCGGCCCCACGGGACCACTCGGAGTCTGAAGAAAACGCTGTAGCAACTGCCAGCCAGTCCGCCCACTTCGTCTTGCTCCAAAGTCTTACGGGCTGCAAGGAAAGCTCCGCTCACGTCTCGCTCCGACCGCACCCATCCAGGAACACAAAATAAGCCACACCTGCGGGCGCGAGAGTGTTGGCTTTATGCTGCCTTTCATTACTTGCAGCTGGCAATGCGCGGCAACTTGCGCTGAACTACAGGTCCTCCCCGGAATGCTGGGGAATGTAGTTCTCTTTACCAATACTTTAATAAGCAAACTTAGTTACTCCCCGGCGGCACCAGCCCTTATTCCTGACATTACCTCCTCTCCCAGGCCTCTTTCCAGGACCGTGTTTTGCCGGATGTCTCAAATGAAATAATTTCACCAACCTGGGGGCATGTACGGCCTCTGCTGGTTCCCATGAACAGTCTTCTGTTCCGTAACCTACCCATTGAATGAGGTACCATAGATGCTTCTTTTTCCTTTTCACGTCCAAAATCCTTTTAACCTCGTATTCCTCTTGTCCATCTTGTACAATGGGTGGAGGCCATTTGGTCTTCATTCCGGGAGCAGCAGGCTTAAGTAAAGATACATGAAATACCGGATGTACCGGCACAGTCTTTGGCAAACGCAATTTCATAGCAGTATTTGATACACACTTACATATTTCATAAGGACCAATAAACCGAGGCATACATTTACGTGATCCTACCAATGAAAGATTGCGTGTTGATAACCAAACCCGATCCCCCACTCGATACTGCAGACTCTTTTGTCGATGTTTATCCGCCTGTCTTTTATATGCTTCTTTGGCTCTTTCCAAATGTGTGCGTGGCCTCTGTCTGACTTGAAGAAGCAACTGTTTTTGTTCTTGCAACGCTGGCATATTTTCCATGTTCGGTAGTTGTTCTGGTATCATGTTTTGTTCATGCCCATACAAATGTTCATTAGGTGACATTCCCAAAGAACTGTGAAAAGTGTTATTATATGTAAACTCCGCCAACCACAGTGCCTGCACCCACGATTCTCTGCCATCCCCCAGGTAACCTCTCAGGTATTGCTCCAATGTCTGGTTCACTCTTTCGGTCTGCCCATCGGTTTGGGGATGAAAGCTAGTGGACAGAGCACAATTGATTCCCAACATCCGACAGAAAGCACGCCAAAACCTTGATGTAAACTGCAAGCCCCTATCCGACACAATGCTCTTTGGCAGACCATGCAATCTGACTACATATTGCAAAAACAACTCTGCCAACTTGACTGCTCCCGGAATTACAACACATGGAACAAAATGGGCTTGTTAGGACAGAAAATCTACCACCACCCAAATGGTATCGAACTGATTATCGGGTGGTAGGTCAGTAATGAAATCCATTGACAGGTGAGTCCATGCTCTTTCAGGAGTGGCCAATGGTTGTAAGAGCCCTCTCTTTTTTACATGCTCAGACTTATTACGCACACAATTTTCACAATGTAATAAATATTTCTCCACATCTTTTCTTAATGTAGGCCACCAAAAGTACTTCTCTAACATGATTTACATTTTCCTTTGCCCGGCATGTCCTGCCAAAGGAGAATTATGGCACCAATACAACGCCTTTTCTTGTAATTCTTTGGTGGGTAAGTACAAATGCCCATTATGGTAAGGCAACCCCTCCCGCACCATTCGTGTTGCATCCATATTTTTCCACTTCAGCATTTGACTTGGTGACAACACCTTCTTTATTTGGTCAGTTAAATGTTTAGTGAGTGCTCCAATAACTTTTTCTGGGGCAATAATTGTTTTGACTTCCTCTACTAGATTGTCTGTATTTTGTTGTCGGGATAAGGCATCCGCCTTCCCATTTTTACTTCCTGGTCTGAATGTTACCACAAAATCAAACTCATTAAAATACTGGGACCATCTCAGTTGTCTCTGACTCAGGGTTTGTGCAGTTTTAAAATATTGCAAGTTCTTGTGATCCGTTACCACCACCACCTGATGCCGTGCCCCTAGTAAATAATGTCTCCATTCTAGAAAGGCTGCCCGAATGGCCAACAATTCCTTATCAGTAATGGAGTAATTCTGCTCACAACCGGTCAATTTCCTAGAGAAAAATGCCACTGGATGCCATACTCCATCCTCTTCTTTCTGTGACAGTATAGCTCCTATGGCCACATTGCTAGCATCTGTCTCCACCTGAAAAGCTTTCTCAGTGTTTGGATGTCTTAACACGGGTGCTGTAGTAAAGGCTTTCTTTAATTCTTTAAAAGCGTTTTCTGCCTCAGAATTCCAATCAAATCTTACTGCCTTCCGAAGTAATTGTGTGATAGGAGAGACTATCTTGGAGAAATTACTAATGGAATGCCGATAAAAATTGGCGAAACCTAAGAATGATTGGATATCTTTAATGCACTGTGGGGAAGGCCACTCAGTTACTGCCTGCACTTTCTTGGGATCCATAACCACTCCTGCTGGAGTCAGAATAAATCCTAAAAATTCAACCTGTTTTACATGGAATGCACATTTCTCCAATTTTACACTCAGTTGGTATTCCTGCAGACGCTTCAACACGGCCTGCACATGTCCAACATGTTGTTCTGGGGAATCTGAGTATATCAAAATGTCGTCAATGTAAACGATAACAAAAATGTCAATGAAATCTCGCAATACTTCTTGCATAAAAAACTGAAAGGCCGCCGGAGCGTTACATAAGCCAAATGGCATTACAAGGTACTCAAACAACCCACACTTAGTTCTGAAGGCTGTCTTCCACTCATCATCCTCCTTAACTCTTATCAAGTGATAGGCACCTCTCAAATCAAACTTAGTGTAAATCTTTGCGGACCGTACTTGATCCAACAAGACAGAAATCAAAGGTAAAGGAAACCTATTCTTAATTGTGACCTTATTTAGTGCACGATAATCAATGCATGTTCATAACGTGCCTTCCTTTTTGGGAACAAAAAATAGGGGGGAAAAAACAGGGGAAGTTGAATGTCGGATAAACCCTTTAGCCAACATCTCATCAAGATATTCCCTGAGATGTTTGTTTTCAGTTTCAGTGAGAGCATATATCCGACTGCAAGGCAACTTGGCCCCCTCCTCTAATTCAATAACACAATCATATGGTCGATGCAGAGGTAGTTGTTCCGCTCCTCTTTTGTCAAAAACTTTTGCAAATTCCATATACTGGGCAGGGATCTCTGTTTCCACCGCTCCTACTACTGGCACATCTAGATTCCTTTCAACCAACAATGCTGCCGGCCCCAATTCAGATAACATATGTTCCTTACACTCCTGTTCCTCGAACCACAACCTCTGCTTTCAGTCAATTCTTGGATTATGTTCTTTCAACCAAGGCATTCCCAGGATCACACCAAACTGAGGTGCTGCTATCAAATCAAATGTGATTTTCTCTCTATGACCTGCCGCACATATCATCTCCAATTTCTCAGTCTGCTTCCGAATTGGTCCTGATATCAACGGGGACCCATCCACTGACTGCACACCTTCCACCCTCTCCTTACCTTGCACAGGTAATCCTAAATGTTCAGCCAAAGTAATGTCTATGAAATTTCCCGTAGCCCCTGAATCCACCATTGCCCATACCTCTTTTTTGGACAACGCAAAACATAATGTCACCAATATATAAAAATGAGAGGTTTTGCTTCCAACCGTGTTTGCTACCCATCTGGGGAACCTTGCTTCAATCGGGCCAGACACCTGTGTTCCCCCTAAGGCCGGCCCATCTCTTTTACCGTTTCCTTCTTGCTCTTGCCTCCCCCGCCCCCTTTCTGAGGAGTATTAGGGCAATTGCGGATAAAATGCCCTGCTTGTCCACAATAGAGACATAGATTGTTACTTTTACGCTGCTCTTTTTCCGCTGTTGATAAAGGTCCTCTGATACTACCAATCTGCATGGGTTCCACCTCACTCAACCTTCCTCCTCTACTTCTATCTAGTCTCGCAAATGAGACGGCCTCCGGACTTTTTCTTTCACCTCTTCTCTCGTTCAATCTGTGATCTAGTCTCAATGCCAAATCTATCATAGCTGTACATGTTCTAGGTTGCGGCTCCACTTGAGCAATGGCATCCTTTAGTTCATCCTTCAATCCTTGATAAAATAACACTGTTTGTTTAGCCTCTGGCCATTCTGTTTCAATCACCAATCTATTAAATTGGGTCACATACATTACCAAGTCTTTAGCACCCTGCTTCAACCCTAATAATTCTTTATCTTGTGCCAAAGACACTTCCCGCCGATCAAACAACCTTCCAAATTCTGCCAAAAACCCATCCCAACTATAGAGCAAAGGATCATCCTTTTGAACCAAGGGCATTGCCCAGGCTGACGCATCCCCTGTCAAGTATGATTATACAAATGCCATTCTGGCCTGAATGGTTTCAAACGCCGTGGGTTTACACAGAAAATGCAATCTACATTGTGTAAGAAACATCATGTACTTCCGAGGATCACCAGAAAACCGTTCAGGTGCTGCTAACGGTACATTACTAGGAGATTGAACAATAACGGTAGCATTTTGACTAGTAGATGGTTCTCTAACATTAGACCCACTAGCCCCCTCCAAGGGAGTTCGCTGAGACACCAAACCTTGTACTTGTACTTTTAAGTTGTCTGACTCTTGGCGTGCCTGTGCTAATTCTAACTGAATATCTTGAAGAGCCTTTAGCACATCGGCTAAAGGCGGAGGAGTCGTATCCATTTGGCTTGGGTGGTTTTAGTATCCCAATATGGGGGTGGCTTATTATGTCAGAATGCACACAATAATGGAGGAGAGGAATCGACACTCTCCCCCGAACCACAGAAGCCGAATGAATTCGACCCTCCACCCGTGGTTGGCACTGGCGCCTGATAATATACATAGGACACCACCTGGCAGCCAATGGGAGTAAGAGGAGTTAGGAAGAGGTTGTGGATAGGGTAGGGATATAGGAACACCGGATAGAGGATTGGGGAACTCCTAAGGTGGATAGGAAAGGGGAAGCACAGGGAAAAAACCTCCTTATCTAGTTATTTTACTCAACCAAACACATAGGGTATGCGCTATTAATCTTGTCTCCTGCCTATCTCTAAATCGTATAAACACACCTTAATATGTGTGAACATGTAACAAGATAAACATATAGCAAGCATAGATGAACACAAACAATGGAATTAGATTCCATACATGAAATACATGACACATGGCCCGTTGGGCAAGCTGAAGCAACACTGAACACATATAGCCATAATGTACATGACCAGACAAGGACACCAGATCACTGTTGTGCCCAAACAGCTCCTAACCCTGAATGTCCTGTACTGTATGTTGCTGAGTTAGCAACCATAAACATTGTCCACACTCTGCCGTGTGCCTTTAAACACACGAGCATTAAGCATCGAAGTCCTTAACAAGGATTCACTGAAAACACACGCTTTGTTGTAAACTCGTAATGTGCCCAGTACTTATCTGAGCTCCGAGCGGCCCCACGGGACCACTCGGAGTCTGAAGAAAATGCCGCAACCACTGTCAGCCAGCCCGCCCGCATTCATCCTGCTCCCAAGTATTTACCAGCGTAATGTGCCCGTTACTTATCTGAGCTCTGAGCGGCCCCACGGGACCACTCGGAGTCTGAAGAAAACACTGTAGCAACTGCCAGCCAGTCCGCCCACTTCGTCTTGCTCCAAAGTCCTACGGGCTGCAAGGAAAGCTCCGCTCACGTCTCGCTCCGACCGCACCCATCCAGGAACACAAAATAAGCCACACCTGCGGGCACGAGCGTGTTGGCTTTATGCTGCCTTTCATTACTTGCAGCTGGCAATGCGCTGCAACTTGCGCTGAACTACAGGTCCTCCCCGGAATGCTGGGAAATGTAGTTCTCTTTACCAATACTTTAATAAGCAAACTTAGATACTCCACGGCGGCACCAGCCCTTATTCCTGACATTGATATGATTAATTAAATTTGGTTTGGTGAGTTTTACTAAGCTGCCTTCACAGTTTGTCACTCTGTATTTACCGTTTTTTTTTCTTCAGTTTTTATATTATTTTTGAATGTGTAGTTTTGGGCTATGTGGTATAGACACATTGTTTCCGAAGTGGTACTCCTGTTTGGGTAGTATGTGTCCAATAAATTGTTTTTTAAAATGTCTTGGCTGTTGGGATCATGTTTGGCTATTGTTTCTATATCTTTGTATGATTTTAGAACTCTTTTTCTAGATTTAGCTGGACCAAGACTTAGCCATACTATATTTTCAGATTTACCATACAGTGCAGTCATACAGTGCAGTACTAGTTAAACGATCAGCTGCTTCATAGGATCCACATTCTCTATGGAACAGCATTTTTATGCCCAAGCTGTATAATTTCTGAGACACTGTTTTATCTGATGACAGGTCATTCCAGAGGTCTTGCAGCTCTGTCTTTTCTGCTTTGGTTAAGTATGCTGTGACATATTGTAGAATTGTCTGCAATGTACTGCACATCTATGTTTGCATTCCAAGGGTGGGCAATGATTGCATTGTAATCATTGATATATTTTTCTTCTTCTTTTCTTTTTATGTAATATGTATTTTAGGTGACTTACCTTTAACACTATGTCTAACTGAAGACATGAGGTTGTTCACTTGACCTGTATTTGTAACTGGTCTAGGGAACCAGATCGCCATTTGGTGTAGTATTTCCCTTTGTATTTGTATTTGCGACGACAATATTTGCCACATTTGTGTCTTTGAAATTGTAAAAATTGTGCATGAAGATCACTATTTGTGGATTCTGATGGAATTTCACAAGTGACATATTTTTCTTTTTTTTTTTTTGTTTAAGATTTTAATTATAAATATGCATAAATGGTCACAAAGTGAAGTCCTTTTCCAGTGCTGCTTGCAGACACGCTGGCTTTGGAATCATGGTTTATTGCTCCGGTTTGTGTTTGTAGTCCTCCAAGTGGGCCAAGATCCAGCGGAGGGAATCAGTGACATATTTTGCAATAAACTGCCAGCAGGCCCCCACCCATGTCCAACTCATGTACCCCACCACCCCCCAGCAGTGTGGTGCACCTGCCAGCAGGCCCCAACTCATGTTCCCCAGCCAACATGTCATCACAATCTAGATCCCTGGTCCCTATGGTCAGCCTCCAAATGCAAAACACCCACCCGAGTATTGCATCCACCCACTCAGAAATTTTGGGGTGCGCAGGAAGTTTCACACGCAATATCAGCCGGGTACGTGAGTTCCAGGGGTGCGTTGGAATTTCCACACGCGAATGTCCAGGCTACGTGTACTTCGGGGTGCGCGGGACGTTTCACACGCGATATCATCAGGGTACGTGTATTCCAGGGGTGCGCGGGAAGTTCCACACGCGATTTCAGCAGGGTACGTGTATTACAGGTGTGCGCGGGGAGCACCACACGTGAATTGCACGTGTGGGTCCTCCCAGGTGTTCCCTCTACACCCTCCACGGCCCCTGCAGGTGGCTCACACCACAGGGGCCTACCCTGCACATGTCCTGCAGGCACCCCATCCACCATGGCCATGCCCCCCAGCCAACCCACATGTCAACTTGCACTACTGCCCACCAACGCATGTCCCCCTGCACCCCCAGCCACCAGGGGCACCCTCCACCAGGCCCCACCCATGTCCAACTCATGTCCCCACCACCCCCACCCCCCAGCAGTGCAGGGGCAGCCTCCACCAGGCCCCCACCCATGTTTCCCACCGCCCCCACCCCCCAGCACTGTGGTGCACCTGCCAGCAGGCCCCACCCATGTCCAGCTCATGTTCCCCACCACCCCAACCCCCCAGCACTGTGGGGCACCTGCCAGCAGGCCCCCACCCATGTCCAACTCATGTACCCCACCACCCCCACCCCCCAGCACTGTGGGGCACCTGCCAGCAGGCCCCCACTCATGTCCCCACCACCCCCACCCCCCAGCAGTGCAGGGGCACCCTCCACCAGGCCCCCACCCATGTCTCCCACCACCCCCACCCCCCAGCAGTGCAGGGGCACCCTCCACCAGGCCCCCACCCATGTCTCCACCCACCCCCACCCCCCAGCAGTGCAGGGGCACCCTCCACCAGGCCCCCACCCATGTCTCCCACCACCCCCACCCCCCAGCAGTGCAGGGGCACCCTCCACCAGGCCCCCACCCATGTCTCCACCCACCCCCACCCCCCAGCACTGTGGGGCACCTGCCAGCAGGCCCCCACCCATGTCCAACTCATGTTCCCCACCACCCCCACCCCCCAGCACTGTGGGGCACCTGCCAGCAGGCCCCCACTCATGTCCCCACCACCCCCACCCCCCAGCAGTGCAGGGGCACCCTCCACCAGGCACCCACCCATCTCTCCCACCACCCCCACCTCCCAGCACTGTGGGACACCTGCCAGCAGGCCCCCACCCATGTCCAACTCATGTACCCCACCACCCCCACCCCCCAGCACTGTGGGGCACCTGCCAGCAGGCCCCCACCCATGTCTCCCACCACCCCCACCCCCCAGCAGTGCAGGTGCAGCCTCCACCAGGCCCCCACCCATGTCTCCCTCCACCCCCACCCCCTAGCACTGTGGTGCACCTGCCAGCAGGCCCCCACCCATGTCCAACCCATGTTCCCCACCACCCCCACCCCCAGCACTGTGGGGCACCTGCCAGCAGGCCCCCACCCATGTCCAACTCATGTTCCCCACCACCCCCACCACCCAGCACTGTGGGGCACCTGTCAGCAGGCCCCCACCCATGTCTCTCACCACCCCCACCCCCCAGCAGTGCAGGGGCACCCTCCACCAGGCCGCCACCCATGTCTCCCACCACCTCCACCCCCCAGCACTGTGGGGCACCTGCCAGCAGGCCCCTGCCCATGTCCAATTCATGTTCCTCACCACCGCCACCCCCCTGCACTGTGGGGCACCTGCCAGCAGGCCCCCACTCATGTCCCCACCACCCCCACCCCCCAGCAGTGCAGGGGCACCCTCCACCAGGCCCCCACCCATGTCTCCCACCGACCCCACCCCCCAGCACTGTGGGGCACCTGCCAGCAGGCCCCCACCCATGTCCAACTCATGTACCCCACCACCCCCACCCCCCTGCACTATGGGGCGCCTGCCAGCAGGCCCCCACCCATGTCTCCCACCACCCCCACCCCCCGGGCAGTGCAGGGGCAGCCTCCACCAGGCCCCCACCCATGTCTCCCACCACCCCCACCCCCCAGCACTGTGGTGCACCTGCCAGCAGGCCCCCACCCATGTCCAACTCATATTCCCCACCACCCCCATCCCCCAGCACTGTGTGGCACCTGCCGGCAGGCCCCCACCCATGTCCAACTCATGTTCCCCACCACCCCCACCCCCAGAACTGTGGGGCACCTGCCAGCAGGCCCCCACCCATGTCTCCCACCACCCCCACCCCCCAGCAGTGCAGGGGCACCCTCCACCAGGCCCCCACCCATGTCTCCCACAACCCCCACCCCCCAGAAGTGCAGGGGCCACCTCCCCCAGGCCCCCACCCATGTCCAACTCATGTTCTCCACCACCCCCACCCCCCAGCACTGTGGGGCACCTGCCAGCAGGCCCCCACCCATGTCCAACTCATGTCCCCACCACCCCCACCCCCCAGCACTGTGGTGCACCTGCCAGCAGGCCCCAACTCATGTTCCCCAGCCAACATGTCATCACAATCTAGAGCCCTGGTCCCTATGGTCAGCCTCCAAATGCAAAACACCCACCCGAGTATTGCATCCACCCACTCAGAAATGGCAATTACATGACAGAACACCAATTGCACGTTTCGAAACAAACACATGTCCCTCACATACACCCAATGGGTGTCAGTGAATCTCAAAACCCGTATCATGATATGCATGAAACCAATGAGATGATACTACACATTGAAGTTCGATAAAACTATTAAAGTATTAAAGGAAACATAAATAGATTCAAAAATAAAGAAACAGAAATGGCAATGTACAGAAATGAAAAGAAGCATGTCCGTGAAAAAAAGCAAAACCAAAAATCATAATCCAAAGTAATGGTATCCAAAGTCACTGTCCAAAAAAGAAAAACCAATGGGAAATAATAATTGAAAGCCATTGCTCCATGGGTAAATTGTGAAAGTAAAATAAAATCCAACAGTGAACTATGTACAGCCGAACAAGCCAGGGTCCATTATCCCAACAAAAAAAATGAAACCTATCTAACTACACTATCTAATAAAATAAACTATATACAAAAATGTGGCCAATGTCCAAAAGTTAAAAAAAAAAACAAAAAAAAGGAAACCTAACACTACCTACATAACTATGTACAAGGGCAGCGGGCTAGTCTGACGGCTCACTTTTGGATGTCCCGGGCCAGGGCATCATCGAACTCCTGCTCAATGTCCCGGAGGCGGTCCTCCTCCATGGCCCCGAGGGTCCGCAGGGCCGTCGATGTGTCCAATTCCAATCCCCAGCGGATTGCCTCGAGGCACTCGCCCCGCCTCAGGGCCCTCCGCATGGAGTTCTCCGCCCTGACCATTGTGAGCTGTGCCTCTTCCGCCCGCTGCCGCTCCGCATCTATGGCGTGGCCCAACCGCTGCCACATGGAAGACACTCCCTGTCCTGGGTCCCCCTGCCCTCCGGCCGATGCCTGCCCCTCCGATGTTGAAGGCCCTGAGCCTTCATGGCTCCCACCACGTTGCTGCTGCTGCTGTGCCTCTGCCCGTGCACTGCCTCCTGCTGCCTGCACATCCTACGCCGGCTGGGGTGCAGTCGTTGATGTGGCCACCCCTGCTGGATGTCCGACTCCCGACTGTGGCAGGGATGCCTCCTCCACGAGCCTGGCGCACCGTCAGAGGCAGCTCCACAGGGCACCCAGGTGACTGATGGGTGGGAAGATGGCACGGAGGACGACTGGCGCGTAGGGGGTTCCGTTGAGGAATCTGGCCTGGGTGACCTGTCCCAGCAGGCTGACGCGGTCAACGAGCCATTCGAGATGACGTGCAGTCTCCTCATGAAAAGACTGCAGGTCACCTCGCATGGCCCGTTGACGCAACGCCACACCAGTCATGACAGGCTCAACCCAGACCCGGATAGCCACGTCCGCAGGCAGAGGAAGGCCAGTTGTCGTTTGCTCATCCCCTGCCTGAAAACGGGTCTGGACGTAGGCATCCCTGCTGGTGCAAGATGATGCAGGGACAGGATTGCACACAGGCACCTCCGCGGCGGCCTGTGCTGCCTCCTGTCCCTGGTCCTGCACTGCACCACTAGCACCAGTGGGATCCCTACCTCCAGACCCCGTCTCTGTTGCTTGCATGGCCTCCTCCTCCTCCACCAAACCCCCCACCAACCTGGATGACTCCGTGCCATCTTCCCCCGTTGGACCCTGTGGGGTCGCAGCTGCCCCTTGTGCTGCCGAGGAGTCCAACTACAACCTCCGCCTCTTGGACCTCCCGCCGGCAGCTGCGGCCTGGGACGCGGCACCGGACTCCTCACTCCCCGACGAGATGACAACATGGGAGGGGAGCCGGGCCTTGCGTCTCCGGCTGGCGGTGGGATCCCCGCCGCTGTGCTCCACAGCACCTTCTCCGCCCTCTTCATCAGTTGACACTGCAGACAGGGAGAAATAAAACACAGGCATCAGGGCACTGTACAATGGACACATACACACATGACAGTTGTACATGAGTGGCATTGGCAAACCTCAGACATGCCATCACAATCCCCAACACACATGTCATTTCAACTCGCACACATGAGCCATACCACAGCCATATCGCATCTGCCAGCACCACCCATACACATACAACAGCATGAGCAGGCAAAGCTGAGCCAGACATCACATGCAACACAGGAAGTGCACTACACAAGTACACACACCACCACACTTGCATGCATGTGTACACCTCTGTCAAGTGTCGCAGTGTTCAGATGGGCATCCATGTCACATCTGCCAATCAGCATTCCACATCCCGCTGTCACATGCATCCATGTTGCATCACTGTTGCACCCTTGTCAAATACACACAAATGCACATGTACACAGTGCTGATACATGCAGCTGAAATCAACATGCATGCGTGACATAACGACCATGTCTACTTACCTACACATTCATCCAAACATGTGTGCCCACACAACTGCATTTGCCATGCAAGCCTATACACACAAGTACCATCCATGTCTCACACATTACAGCCCTTGCATGTGTTAGCCTCACGGCCCTGTACACCCCCACCCATACCCGACCCCATACAAACAGATGTGCAACCTGCACACTACTGAAACATCAACCAAGCAACAGAGACGGGGTCTGGAGGTGGGGATCCCACTGGTGCTAGTGGTGCAGTGCAGGACCAGGGACAGGAGGCAGCACAGGCCGCCGCGGAGGTGCCTGTGTGCAATCCTGTCCCTGATCCTGTCCCTGCATCATCTTGCACCAGCAGGGATGCCTACGTCCAGACCCGTTTTCAGGCAGGGGATGAGCAAACAACAACTGGCCTTCCTCTGCCTGCGGACGTGGCTATCCGGGTCCGGGTTGAGCCTGTCTTGACTGGTGTGGCATTGCGTCAACGGGCCATGCGAGGTGACCTGCAGTCTTTTCATGAGTAGACTGCACGTCATCTCGAATGGCTCGTTGACCGCGTCAGCCTGCTGGGACAGGTCACCCAGGCCGGATTCCTCCGTTTGATGGGGCTTGCTCCGACCCCCTCCTCAACGGAACCCCCTACGCGCCAGTCGTCCTCCGTGCCATTTTTCCACCCATCAGTCACCTGGGTGCCCTGTGGAGCTGCCTCTGACGGTGCGGCCAGGCTGGTGGAGGAGGCATCCCTGCCACAGTCGGGAGTCGGACGTCCAGCAGGGGTGGCCACATCAACGACTGCACCCCAGCCGGCGGAGGATGTGCAGGCAGCAGGAGGCAGTGCACTGGCAGAGGCACAGCAGCAGCAGCAACGTGGTGGGAGCCATGAAGGTTCAGGGCCTTCAACATCGGAGGGGCAGGCATCGGCCGGAGGGCAGGGGGACCCAGGACAGGGAGTGTCTTCCGTGTGGCAGCGGTTGGGCCACGCCATAGATGCGGAGCGGCAGTGGGCGGAAGAGGCATGGCTCACAATGGTCAGGGCGGAGAACACCATGCGGAGGGCCCTGAGGCGGGCCGAGTGCCTCGAGGCAATCCGCAGGGGGTTGGAGGTGGACACGTTGACGGCCCTGCGGACCCTCGGGCCCATGGAGGAGGACCGCCTCCGGGACATTGAGCAGGAGTTCGATGATGCCCTGGCCCGGGACATCCAAAAGTGAGCCGTCAGACTAGCCCACTGCCCTTGTACATAGTTATGTAGGTAGTGTTAGGTTTCCTTTGTTTTTTGGTTTTTTTTTACCTTTTGGACATTGCCCACATTTTTGTATATAGTTTATCTTATTAGTTAGTGTTGTTAGATAGGTTTCATTTCTTTTGTTGGGATAATGGACACTGGCTTGTTCGGCTGTACATAGTTCACTGTTGGATTTTATTTTACTTTCACAATTTACCCATGGAGCAATGGCTTTCAATTATTATTTCCCATTGGATTTTCTTTTGTGGACAGTGACTTTGGACACCATTACTTTGGATTATGATTTTTGGTTTTGCTTTTTTTCACGGACATGCTTCTTTTCATTTCTGTACATTGCCATTTCTGTTTCTTTATTTTTGAATCTATTTATGTTTCCTTTAATACATATTTTTTTATCCAACTTCAATGTGTAGTATCATCTCATTGGTTTCATGCATATCATGATATGGGTTTTGAGATTCACTGACACCCATTGGGTGTATGTGAGGGACCTGTGTTTGTTTTGAAACGTGCAATTGGTGTTCTGTCATGTAATTGCCATTTCTGAGTGGGTGGATGCAATACTCGGGTGGGTGTTTTGCATTTGGAGGCTGACCATAGGGACCATGGATCTAGATTGTGATGACATGTTGGCTGGGGAACATGAGTTGGGGCCTGCTGGCAGGTGCACCACAGTCCTGGGGAGTGCGGGTGGTGGGGACATGAGTTGGACATGGGTGGGGGCCTGCTGGCAGGTGCCCCACAGTGCTGGGGGGTGGGGGTGGTGCGGTACATGAGTTGGACATGGGTGGGGGCCTGCTGGCAGGTGCCCCACAGTGCTGGGAGATGGGGGTGGTGGGGAACATGAGTTGGACATGGGTGGGGGCCTGGTGGAGGCGGCCCCTGTACTGCTGGGGGGTGGGGGTGGTGGGAGACATGGGTGGGGGCCTGCTGGCTGGTGCCCCACAGTGCTGGGGGGTGGGGGTGGTGGGAGACATGGGTGGGGGCCTGGTGGAGGCTGCCCCTGCACTGCTGGGGGGTGGGGGTGGTGGGAGTCATGGGTGGGGGCCTGCTGGCAGGTGCACCACAGTGCTGGGGGGTGGGGGTGGTGGGGACATGAGTTGGACATGGGTGGGGGCCTGCTGGTAGGTGCCCCACAGTGCTGGGGGGTGGGGGTGGTGGGAGACATGGGTGGGGGCCTGCTTGCAGGTGCCCCACAGTGCTGGGGGGTGGGGGTGGTGGGGAACATGAGTTGGACATGGGTGGGGGCCTGCTGGCAGGTACCCCACAGTCCTGGGGGGTGGGGGTGGTGGGAGACATGGTTGGGGGCCTGATGGAGGCTGCCCCTGCACTGCTGGGGGGTGGGGGTGGTGGGAGACATGGGTGGGGGCCTGGTGGAGGGTGCCCCTGCACTGCTGGGGGGTGGGGGTGGTGGGGTACATGAGTTGGACATGGGTGGGGGCCTGCTGGCAGGTGCCCCACAGTGCTGGTGGTTGGGGGTGGTGGGGAACATGAGTTGGACATGGGTGGGGGCCTGCTGGCAGGTGCCCCACAGTGCTGGGGGGTGGGGGGTGGTGGGGTACATGAGTTGGACATGGGTGGGGGCCTGCTGGCAGGTGCCCCACAGTGCTGGGGGGTGGGGGTGGTGGGGAACATGAGTTGTACATGGGTGGGGGCCTGGTGGAGGTGGCCCCTGCACAGCTGGGGGATGGGGGTGGTGGGAGACATGGGTGGGGGCCTGGTGGAGGCTGCTCCTGCACTGCTGGGGGGTGGGGGTGGTGGGAGACATGGGTGGGGGCCTAGTGGAGGCTGCCCCTGCACTGCTGGGGGGTGGGGGGGTTGGGAGACATGGGTGGGGGCCTGCTGGCAGGTGCCCCACAGTGCTGGGGGGTGGGGGAGGTGGGGACATGAGTTGGACATGGGTGGGGGCCTGCTGGCAGGTGCTCCACAGTGCTGGGGGGTGGGGGTGGTGGGGAACATGAGTTGTACATGGGTGGGGGCCTGGTGGAGGTGGCCCCTGCACAGCTGGGGGATAGGGGTGGTGGGAGACATGGGTGGGGGCCTGGTGGAGGCTGCCTCTGCACTGCTGGGGGGTGGGGGTGGTGGGAGACATGGGTGGGGGCCTGCTGGCAGGTGCACCACAGTGCTGGGGGGTGGGGGAGGTGGGGAAATGAGTTGGACATGGGTGGGGGCCTGCTGGCAGGTGCCCCACAGTGCTGGGGGGTGGGGGTGGTGGGAGACATGGGTGGGGGCCTGGTGGAGGGTGCCCCTGGATGCTGGGGGCTGGGGGTGCAGGGGGACATGCGTTGGTGGGCAGTTGTGCAAGTTGACAAGTGGGTTGGCTGGGGGGCATGGCCATGGTGGATGGGGTGCCTGCAGGACATGTGCAGGGTAGGCCCCTGAGGTGTGAGCCACCTAAAGGGGCCGTGGAGGGTGTAGAGGGTACACCTGGGAGGACCCACACGTGCAATTCACGTGTGGTGCTCCCCGCGTACCCCTGTAATACACGTACCCTGATGGAATCGCATGTGATACTTTCCGCGCACCTCTGATATGCACGTACCCTGCTGATATCGCGTGTGAAACTTCCCGCGCACCCCGAAATACACGTAGCCTGGACATTCACGTGTGGAACTTCCCGCGCACCCCTGGAATACATGTACCCTGCTGATATCGCGTGTGAAACTTCCCGCGCACCCCGAAATACACGTAGCCTGGACATTCCCGTGTGGTACTTCCCGCGCACCCCTGGAATACACGTACCCTGCTGATATCGCGTGTGAAACTTCCCGCGCACCCCAAAATACACGTAGCCTGGACAGTCGCGTGTGGAACTTCCAGCGCACCCCTGGAATACACGTACCCTGCTGATATTGTGTGTGAAACTTCCCGCGCACCCCGAAATACACGTAGCCTGATGGAATCGTGTGTGATACTTCCCGCGCACCCCTGGAATACACGTACCCTGCTGATATCGCGTGTGAAACTTCCCGCGCACCCCAAAATACACGTAGCCTGGACATTCACGTGTGGTACTTCCCGCGCACCCCTGGAATACACGTACCCTGCTGATATCGCGTGTGAAACTTCCCGCGCACCCCGAAATACACGTAGCCTGGACATTCGCGTGTGGAACTTCCCGTGCACCCCTGGAATACACGTACCCTGCTGAAATCGCGTGTGGAACTTCCCGCGCACCCCTGAAATACACGTACCCTGATGGAATCGCGTGTGACACTTCCCGCGCACCCCTGAAATGCACGTACCCAGCTGAAATGACGTGAGGTACTTCCCGCGCACCCCAGTGATACACGTAGCCCGCTTGCCATGCTGGTACAGGGTTAGCGCAGCCCTTTGCGCTGGATTGGGGATTTTGATGGCTTTTCCCTGCGTGAGAGGCGTTCTTGGGGGCGTAACTGGCACTGCTGCAGGGTCGCTGCGCCACTGTGCGCCAAGGCTGGTTTTGGTAGCTGGAATCCATGAATATGCTGTGCGCGGAAATGGGTTTTGGCGCACGCGGCTGGCGCAGGGATTCGCACGTGCACACTGTGCGCCAGCCACGTGCGCCACTTGCGCGCTGAATTCTATGAATTACCCCCTTAGAATCTTCATTGTCTTCTATTTTGTATGATAGGTCTACAGTTTTTGTGTTACTTTTATAAAAAGTTCTGCGGCAACCTACACACTCATCGTTTGGTACTTCAGATGATGTACTATTAAATTTTAGTATTTCTTTTTTGTATGTGTGTAGTAAAAGGTTGCCATGTGTAGAATTGTTACTAATTTGGTTTACAGGTATTTCATTCTGTAAATGGGTTTCACTTCCAAATTATTTTTTCTAGATATAGTCAATTTCTTCTAGTAGGTCTTTTGCTGTACCATGTAGAAGAATGTTATTTAAATTGGCTAGTGCTAAAGCCGGACTTTTAGCATAGTATAGTTTATAAACTAGATTTCTTATAGTTGAATGATGTGTTGATATCTTTTTGATATCATGGAAGGTGATTTTGCAAGTAGGTCCTTTAATGCAGGCCAATGAATGTCCTTGTAGTCCTGTATACTTGCGTACTGGACAGGTATCCATATTTTGCAGTAGTTTATTTTTGATTTTGTCTTTGCTTTTCACATATTGTTTGAGGAATTGGCCATTTGTACACTAGACGTTCTGATTCAGTTGAATGGAGGGGTAATTCTAAGTTTTCAGGGCATATTTTTGTAAGGAGTACTTCTTGTTCCATTATGGTATTATTAACTTTTTCATAACCTCGACCACTGCTATGTATGGCAATTATATTTGTTTGCTTTTGTTTGTACGCTTCTTCATTAAAGTATGGTTCTGTGCTCACAGTGTGACTCCATTCACCTCCGCAGATACTTAAGAAGTTCTTTCTGTTGACATTTCGCTTATTGAGAAGTCTTTTTTGTAATTTAGTTATTAGTTTTGTTAGTGGTTTCATTTTGTTTAACACTAAAATAAATAACTTTCTTTTGAGAAGAATTGCACTGTCTATCAACACTTCTAAGATTAATTTCCTACGATAGGTTTTAAGCGTTGAACCTGGTTTCTCTCCTGTTTTTATAAGATTTTGAAGGACTTTGTGACGGAACATTTTGGCTAAAATACTTTTCTTGGTATGCTTACTTTGCACTATATCAAGATTTAAAGAAGCAGTTTTATCTGTAGTGATAGCTGATTTTCTGTGAATTGTTTTTTGGTTTGTTTTACATTTTGATAGAGGAGGCAAGGTTTTTGTACTTGAAACTTCTTTTGTTTCACTAAATGACTGTATTAGCTGTTTTGTTTCAACATTTTTTTACAAATTCTGCTGGAGATGGATGCTTATGTTGGACACTTTTATTTTCATTTGCTCTACTTCTGCATTGCTTTCTACGGACTTGATTTTTGGTAGGCATTCTTTAGGGTCTGTTGAAAAAAATAAAGAAGGTATGGGTTGGGGTGTTCTGCAATGTATGTGTGCTGTGTGCATGAGTGTTTTAGTAAAATGATAAAGATGTATGTAATGGAGTGTTATTGTGCATTGGGAACTACAACTAGTAGGGCGGGGGGTTCTTGAATTAATGTGCTACTAAACTAGGGTTCAGGTGACAGAAAAAAGTAAGCTAGTGGTGTGGAGAAGTATAAATAGTATATCTAATGCTATACAATTAAAAAAGTTGTTTGTTCTGTTAAGCGACTTCAATTCAGCACTCCAACTAAGTCAATGCCGAGTCTGGTATGCCCAAGGGAAGCCCTTAATTATATATGTTTATGACAAGTTCATAGATCTGGATGAATCCCCCTGACCTCACTGAGCCAAGAAGTAGGTTTGTTTTGCAAATGTAAAGATTTATTGAAAAATTAAACAATATATAGATATATATATATATATATCACACTTTTATAATAAATTAATATTTCATCGCACACTTATGAATATGACAGTGATCAACAATGGATAATATTACATTAGCACGCTTTTGTAATCACTTAGGAGTTGGTATAGAAATGATAAGGTAGCTGAGGATGCTTTTATGTTTTCAAGGAAAAACAAGCTACTTAAGATTGGTTCAGGTCAACACTACCAATTATTCAGGAATGGTTATCAGATTGAAACGAATCTCAGCAATGCAATGCAAAAGACAGCGTTTTTTTTACAAGTGGTGAAATGAGCTAGTTGCAATTTGCGGTACTTTTTCCATATGCGTCGAGCGCGATTACGGAAAAACTATAAGGAGTAGAAAGTCGGTTTAGGGCTTGTTGTTGGAAAAGATACGGACGGTTTTGTGGAGGTAGATTTTCAGAAATTAAATAATGATTCAGAATGGCACATGACACTTTCACAGGTTTTAATTCACAGAATGAACACACGATTTCTATACAGTTCTATGCAGGTTGAATTGGATGGGATAAGCTTATTTTAAACTCATTTGTGACTATACACAGTTCTGGCTGGGTACTCACACTATAAATTTGAAATAGGCCGTCAGGATCTGGTCAGGTTGGCTGCGGTTCTCTCACACGGGACGATCTCTGGCACTGGTTCTGGCACAAGTTCTTGGCACTGCACAGCGGTCTAGTCTGGGTCTCTCTGGTCTGGTCTTCTGGAACTGGATCAAGTGGTTCTGGATACAGCACTGCTTTCTGGGTTCTGGCACAGGGTTCTAGCCAGAATCAAACAGCACAGCCCGGCTGTTGAAGAGTGGAGTTAGGACGCAAAAGATTTTGAGGCCTGCTGAAAAAGGATTCAGCTGGTGGTTCAGGGCCCTCTGCTACAATTTCAGGAGTCTGGATTCTAAGTTGTGGTATCTTGAGTCTTCTGGATATTGTCTGGTCCGGCAAAATGCTTTGCAAGAAATCAGTTTGAAGTGGAAAGTGTATGCCTACCTGGGTCTCAACGACTCCTTTTATTTCTTTAGAAAGTGGGTGGGAAGGCTAACTTTCTATGCCCAACCCTCTGAGGATCATGATAGGCTGGAAAATTCTCTGTGCTCTCAGTGGAGAACAGAGTTGTGAGTCAGAGTGTTGCTACATTTTACAATCTATTGAAGAAACGCCCTTTTGCTTTTACTGAGAAAATCAATTTTACCCAAAACACATCTTTCCCAGATACACAAGTTGTTGAAAATACATGTACACATGATGGATGAATTAAGACAGGTCTCTGATCAAGCCCCATGTTCCTGAGAGATTGGATTCAGAAATGACAACATTTTGCGCTTTTTAGTAGATTTTGCAACATTGGTAGGGGTTAGGCCTCAGAACATCGTACGGAGTCCTAACACCTCTTGAAATGTGCACAGAAAAATCACAGGAATCATGATATTATTTATATAATTTTTACACTTTCGTACTATGAATTAACCATCTTTTTACAATTATGCTCTGGCCCAGATGGGTGTGGTTTAGGTTCCAGAGAACATGGGAGAATTTCTGTCTGTCCCGCCTCCCAGCTCAGCTTGCTCACAGAGGCACTGCTCCTCCCAGTTTCTTCCAAGAGGAAGCCATTTACGACCCCCCTAATTTAACATTTGCCTGAGCCAAGGCAAGTTCATTGTTCTGTTTCCTTTGCAGTCCCAGGTGCTCCTCCCCTGATTCAATCAGAGAGGTGTAATCTCCTTTTGGTGGGAACAGCAGAAGGCAGCCAGGCCTGTGAATGCAGTTGCTGGGCAAGTTTCAACTCCTGTCGGGGGTAGTTGCCGGGCAGAATTCAATCTCTTCAAGCCAGGCTTCAGCTAAATGTCACTTTTGTTCAAGTTTTCTTCATGCAAATCAAACTTACAATTTTTGCACATGCAGCTAGAACGCTGATTCTAAGTTCAAAAATATGACATTTAAACAGTTGCAACCTATGTGACACTCAAAAGTAGGTCACTCATTTATTTTAAACATTTCGATTTTACTGGCTTTAAATCCCATTTCACTTAAGCTGCTGACATCCACAGCCCAGCCAGTTTTGTTATAAACATTGTTTTAGGCTCTTCATCTTTCCAGATTTTGTATGCACACAAGACTACATTCTGCCAAATGTCTGCTGGTGTTCAGTGAGATTTTTGAATATCTTGCAATGTTTAAAATAGGCATTTTTAGCTTGCATTTCAGAGAAACAAATGTGATTTCAAAGCGCTTTTTGCGCTAACAGGCACTGCTGTTTTCCTTTGGCACCACGTTTCACTCATGGCGCTTCTGGCCCATCACGCCGCACTGGTGGGTGGCAGGTCAGGCGACCATTTTGGTGTGCGCAAAACTGCGCGGTTTTCCTGGATTCTGGCGCAAATGTGGGCTTTTCGGCAATCTTGGATTTTCTAAGCCCACAGCACCAAATGTTGTAGACTAATAATTCAAACGTGCGTCAAGACACTTGACAAGCCCCCCCGCCCGACTGCACTTTGATTTCAAGTCGAGGGGGAGTCGGGTGCAGAGGATGTTTTGATCCACGCGCTGGGATGTCCGCATCATCTTTATCTGATTCCGCAGATGGCACATTTCAGCATCTTTTCCTCCATCAGGGTCGATCGATCGGTTCTCCTCGCCGGTCCTGATGGGAGTTTCGGGCGGTATCCCGGGCCCCTCGGATCTTTGCTCTCGGTCTCCGGGTCGTCCTCCTTGGTCAGTCTCCATGGTTTCATCTTTCCTAGGATGACAAAGCAAAGCGGCAGAAACATATTCGTAGACATTTCCCCACCACTATTAATGGTGGGGTGAACATATACATTTTTTAAATCAGGAGACATTTGCATTCAAGGATCATGGAATTTTATAGACTATATGTGGGATATTTTAGGGTTGGACTTGTATTACTCTGGATCGGCCCCCTCTGGTATTGCAGAGGACTCCTCCAATTGCTGCAGAGTGTGCATGAGATGGCAACACTTTAGCTGATTAATATGGACCCACTTGTCTTCCCCTTCCGCCGAACTACCTTTGGGGATGCGGATCTTGTAGGCGACTGAGGAGATCTTGTCTACAATTTCAAAAGGTCCCTTCCCTGTAGGCAGGAATATCCGCTATTTGGCCTGGTTCCTTTGGAAATTATATAGATAGACCCGGTCTCCCACATTGTATTCTTTCCTGGTAGTCTTCATGTCATAGTGAGTCTTCATACTCTTGGCTGATCTTTCTAGATTCCGCTGAGCATAGGCAAAAGCATGTTGGAGGTGTTTCCTTAAATTCTCAATATAATCATGAGTTGTGGAGGCATTTATTAATGTCTGCTCTTGGGTCCTGTAGAGCAAATGCTGGGGAAGCACCATCTTGCGTCCAGTCATCAGCTCAAACGGTGACATTTTAGTTGCAGATAACAGGCACAGTCCAGTATCCATTGGTGAGGTCTATTGCAGTGAATACCTGTGACCCCTGGATCTGGGCCAGCCCTTGGTCAATGTAGGGAAGAGGCTATCGGGAAGTATGGACCGGTTTGTTGAGCTCCCTAAGGTCGGCGCAGAGTCTCCACTGGCCGTTTGGCTTCAATATTCCCAGCACCGGATTATTGAAGGTGCTGTGTACTGGACGGATTATTCCCCGGGACTCAAGGTTCTTAATTATTTCAGTAAGGGACTCCATGGATGCGAGTGGCAAGCAATATTGCTAAACAAACACTGGAGTCATGCCAGTTTCCGTGGGAATTGTTGTTGTGTGGATGTCGGTGCGACCGTCATATGAGTCTACCGCAAAGAGATCTTGAAAATCCAAGAAAACTGGTTTCAACTTTTGTTTCTGCTCCAGAGTCACACAGGCGTCAGCTAGGTTGACTCTCTCTTCCACCATCTGCCTGAAGCCTGGAAAGACTTCTGGTTTTGCTATCTCAGTGGCCTCCTCCAGCTGGGTGGAGAAGTCCATGGTCAGCGTGCTGATTTGGACTGGAGGCTTCAGGTGGGAAAGGCAGCCCTCATGGACCTGGAAAATCACCTCATCGCTTCTGAAGTCACAAGTCACATCTTCCTTACCATAAGGGTAGAAAGTGTACACCAGGAAGTTCCCCCATGCTGGGTAAAGATCCTGTCTGGTGTTTTATTGTCATCGCTATCACTGTCAAAACAGTCCTTTGGGATTGGTCCTAACAGTTCATTTCCTAAATCAATGGAGAAATGTCGGTCATCAACCGCCATTCCAATAATGGTGCCTGTGGCTAGAGTAATACTCTTTAAGTCGCTGCTATCCACCTCTATTGGAATGGTGTCATGTTCTATGTTGACTAATGGTGTTGGGTTTACCCCTAACCCTTGCTGTTGGAGAAAAGCATTTAGATGAATATAAGCATCAGGGTTTTTCAATTTTTGTCCTCTTTTAACTTTCACTTCCAGGGAGAATTGTCGGGTCCTTTCTGGGATGGGGACTTCCTCTTTAATCTGAATTTCAACTACATAAGGTAGCAATTGAGCTGACCTAAATGCTTTTTCTGGATCATCAAAGCCCATGGGATTATCCGCTAATCGGGACCACGCTTTGAAGTTCATTAGGTCCAAACTGATGGCAAAGCGATTGAGAATGTCATTGCCTAAGTAAAAGGCGGCAGTGACGTCTCGCACGACCCAACAATTATGGACTATGCTCTTGTTGCCAATGGAGATTTGGAGATTTTGAGCATACACCTGCTTGGCAGGAGATGTTTGGAATTGGGTGTTTCCAGATCCATTTCCTATTTGTCTATCGTTTTGAATGTGGGAATGGCTGGATCTTTTGGGAGTTGGCGGAACATGGCTTCACTGATGAAGCTCTTACCGTTGTTCACACACACTCGGGCGAGAACAGAGTCCTTCTCATCATTTAACTGAACAGGGATGAATAACTGCTCTCCAATTTGCTGAATATCAGCCAGGCTCTGAGCTGATTTGACATCTTTCTGGACTATTGAAGTGGGAATGTCTGATTGTGGATTAGTAAAGAATTTCAGAGTGTTTTCTTCCAGTGCGGAATACCACCTTAAACTGGAAAGAAGGTTGATTTTCAGAAATAGAGAGGACCCTCCATCACCAGTCTGTTGTCCTACTGCTATTACTGTCACGTCTGGAATTTGGTTGTTCTGGAAGTGAAATTCTACTTGGTCAGATTTTTGTTCAACCATGTGGCAGATGCCGTTTAAACTAACATGGTTGACGCTCTGTTTTAATTTTATTGGTCGGCTAGTCTGAGTCCAGAGGACCTTGTTTACGCAATCTATTAGGGGTGACAACCTTCTCAGGAGGTCATTCCCTAGTAAACAAGCTGTGCCCTCTGGAGTCACTACTATGACCGGGTGTTTCACCTTGTGTCGCCCAATATTGATGTCCAAATCTGCAGTCCCCTCGACGGATTTCCTTCCCGTCAAAGTTCTGAAGTTGTCCAGGAAGAGAGGTGAGAGGAATACGGTAATTCTCCCCCTTCCTGCATTTAGTTCATCAAAGGCCCTTTTGGACAAAAGGGTAGCTTGGGATCCAGTGTCCACCAGTGCCAAAATTGTACCCTGCCCCTGCACTTGAACCGGGGCATAGTATCTTCCCTCCTTCTCCTCAATGGGGCACAGATAATGCACTTTTTTGGACAACTGGTGGGTCAATTTTCTGGTTTTGGACACTGAGAGAGAAGAGATTTTGGCAGAGTTCGGCAGGGAGTTTTGGGAATCTGAAAGAAAAAGTTGGCAATTGGATATTGATGCGGTTTTGGGTTCCCCTTGTTCCGGTTCTGGGCCGCCCCCCCTTTTTGGAGGTAGTCACCAGGATGGGTTTGAACCAGGGGTTTTCGGTATTGTTGGTTCTGGGATAGAATGATGGGTGGCGACAGCTCATTCCCCACATCTACCCAGTCTATGGATGCGGTTTTGGGTTCCCCTGGTTCCGGTTCTGGGCCACTCTTCCCCCCTTTTTGGAGGCAGTCACCAGGATGGGTCTGAACCAGGGGTTTTCGGTATTGTTGGTTCTGGGATAGAATGATGGGCGGCGACAGCTCAATCCCCACATCTACCCAGTCTGGGTTGGAGTCCCTTGGGACCCATTTTTCCTTGGGAGGTGTTCCCCCATCTTTGAAGGAGAAGATCCTTTTCCCAGGATCCTCTGAGGATCCCTCTTCCTCAAATTGGAAGACCTGTAATTCCTCCACAAAATGGGTCTGTTTGGGTCCTTTGTTTCTCCTACCTCCTCTCTGCTCCTTGGGTGGCAGACTTTCAGGGGTAGGAGATTTTGTTTCCGGTTCCTGGGTTTACCAGGGTTGTTTACAAGTGGGGAAGGAAGCTTCCTCCAAGGCTTTACACCCCCCTTCCTCTTGTGCCTCCTCCCTGGGAACCGGTGGGTTATCGGGGTGCTGCCCCCGTCAGTGTTCTGGAGCACCAGGCCCAGAGTTTGGGGCATTCTGTGCCGGCATGCTCGTCTGAGGGTTCTGTTGAGCCCTCAGCATGTGACCCAGATCCCGTGCCATATTTTGGACCTGGCGCTCTAACTGGGAAACCCGCTCAGGCTGATACAGGGTTCTATCTTCTCCCCTGGGCTGATCCCTGGATGGGTAGCTATCCCTTCTCTGGTAGTACCCTGGGTTGGGAAGATTTGGGTACCCCTCCACCCTTGGCCTCCCCTCTCCCGGATTAGGTTGTCTGGGCTCATCGAATTGGGGAAAGAAGGATGGAGGATTTTGGGGCTGGAAATTGGGTGGATACCTGGGAAAAAAGTTCTGCCCAGGGTTTGGTGAATTTCTGCCCTCCTGTGGGAAGTTAGGAGGGAAGTTCCCTGGGTTGGGTGCCTGGTTGGATCCCCCCCTTGGGCTGGAGGAGTCCACACATACCCCAGGATGGGTCCGTTTCCCTTGTAGCGGGGACTTACATAGTCAGGGGAGCGAGGGACCCCATTTGTGGGACTACCTCCTTGACTCCCTGTCTGTGACTAGCCCGAGGGCCTTCTGGGCTGAGAATTATTTGGTGCAGGCAGGTTTTTAGGCCGCCCCATCTCCAAATCTAAAATGGGGCAACCTTTACCTCTACCACCTTGGCAGCAGCAGGGGTGCTGGTCGGTTTGGGGATTTTCTGGGCATTATTTTTATTTTCTATGGGCTTCTGCACCTCACAGATCCGGGTAGCCTGTTCAATGACCCAGTCTAGTGACCTTTTCTCATGAAAATCTCTCACTAGCTGGGTCGTTATGTATTTGGGTAAGGCATGGAAAACATATTTACAAACTCTTTGCTGTCCGTACGCACCCTTCTGGTAGTCTGCGCAAAGGCACGCTTCAATTGCTGCACAAATTCTTGTGGGGCCTGATCCTCCCCACATTGCAAATTGTAGGCTGCTTGCAAGCCTCTTGGGGATTCCATTGAACAGAAAAATGTTTCAAGATGGCCGCCCTATATGTGGACAATTTTGAATGGTTTTGGTCCTCCAGCCCCGCAAAGAAACTGGAGTATTCTGGGGAGAATGTCCATTTTACATACCGGATGCAGCTGCTGCTGTCCTTCAAATGGAAAGTCTCCATCATTTGCTCGTAAAGCTCCAAGTGTTCCCAAACAGAATACTTGGCGTTCTTGTGATAAGGGGTGAGTACACTCCTTATTGCCTTAATCTGTTTTAAGGGGTCCTTAAGCAAGGCCCTTGTTGAGTTATTGGCCTTTTTGGTTTGGGTAACCCTGGTCCATTCATCCTCTGACTCATAAGCACTGCTCCCAGAGGTGCCCATCAGATCTTCCAGGTTTTCCCAGATTCTGTGAGCCTGGGAATGGCTGGCAGAATGTGGGGACCTGGTCTCCTGTGTCCTGTGACATTCAGAGGAGTCTTCAGATTCCTCCTTGCTGCCAGTATTTTATGAGTACCCCTCTCTCCCCCACTGACCTAACTGGGCAGAGGTTTTTAGGATGCCCTTAGTAGGCCTACTCTCCTGGGGTCCCCCACTAAATTGCACTGTACTTAGGTCCCCATACCCGGATGCCCGCCCATCCATTCCTGGGTGGTACTGGCCTATGAGCCCCATACTTTTCGCTGGATGGTAATCTGCCATCCCCGTGGCCCTGGGCTCATGTGCGCCATGGGCCATGGGGGTGGCAGAGTCCAAGGACTGGGAGAGATGAAGGCCTCTGGTACTAGGGCCCCTGTGGTTATGCTCAGGTGTTTCCCTTTCCCAGTGAACCTCATCTCTAACAGCCCCTGCTCCCTGTTGCCATGCAAGAGCCTGTGCTTTCAGTTCCTCAGTTAAGGCCTTACTAAACTCTATCAGTCTCTCTTGCGTGGCTACCTGTTGTTGGAGCCTATCATTGTGCTGACAGAGAGCCTCATTCTCTCTCTGTGCCTCCTGGTTGGTCCTGGAATACTGGGCCAGTCTTTGCTGCAGGAGGGTTACCTCCTGAGTCCATCCCTACTGGCCTGTTCCTTTCTTGCCAGAGCATCTTCCACCCTCCTGGTGTGCTCTAACAAGTTCTGATGCTCTTTTTGGAGGTCATCCAGTCCCTGGAGGGCCAGCTGATTTTCTTCAATTTTTTCTTTTAATTGGCAGACTTCCTGGCCTAAGGTGTCCCTTTCCTGACTAAGAGCCTGCATCTGTGCCGCCAGGTCGTCCCTCTGCCTTTTAAGGGCCCCAGCTTTCAGGCGCTCTTCTTCAAATTCTCTCTGGGTATCCAGGTCTTTCAGAATCAGTTTGTTGCTCTCTGCCTTCTCCCTATCTAGGGGGCTTTGCAGGGTGACTACCTGCTCTGCGCATGCCCTATTGAAGTCCAGTTGTTGCTTCAGCTTTTTCTGGCTCTGCAGTAGGACGTCCAAACCTTCTTGGTAATCCTTCTGCAAGGCCAGAAATCTGGTATCGTGGTCAGACTTTTCCTGTTGCAGGATACCCATATCCTCTTTTATTTTAATGATATACTGCCTACTATCATTTTCTGACTCCTGGCTCCTCTGCAACCTCTGTTGGAAGAGACCAGGTCATATTGGGCCTTCTCTAATGCCATCAGTTGCCTATTTGCCAGATCTTGGCCTTCAGCACATTTGTCCTGTATGGCTCCCATATATAAATATAAATATGCCGCTACCATGGCAATCTTGTTGTGCTCATCCTTGGCCTTAGGCGCCATATATAGTTCATTCAGGGCCACATGTAAGGGACCCTGATCTATCCATATATCTGACCCAGTTACAGTGACCTGTTCCACGATTGCCTGCAACCACACATTCTGGTCCTGTTCCGTCCATTCGCCTCTCACAAATACCTTATGTAACAGGTGCTCTCTGGCTATTTTCATATCTACCAAGGTCGTCATTCTGGAAATTGATTTCCTTCCTGACTTACAGAAGTTAGTATTTTATGTTGCAAAACAGACCGTTTCCTTAGAGCGTTCCTTTGAGGAGTGTTTTTACAGTGTAATACAGCGTGGTGATCCAACAGGATTTATGTATCCTATCAGTTAGCACACTGTATCAAGCTGCACAAGTGATAGTTCTAATCCAGATGCCCGGGCTCGAGCCCCCACTCTGTTAAGCGACTTCAATTCAGCACTCCAACTAAGTCAATGCCGAGTCTGGGATGCCCAAGGGAAGCCCTTAATTATATTTTTATGACAGGTTCATAGATCTGGATGATAAACCCTTGTATAACGCCCCTCTCTTTGAATCCCCCTGACCTCACTGAGACAAGAAGTAGGTTTGATTTGCAAATTAAAAGATTTATTGAAAAATTAAACAATATATAAATATCACACCTTTATGATAAATTAATATTTGATCGCACACTTATGAATATGACAGTGATCAACAATGGATAATATTACACTAGCACACTTTTATAATCACTTAGGAGTTGGTATAGAAATGATAAGGTAGCTGAGGATGCTTTTATGTTTTCAAGGAAAAACAATGATGGAAAGAATGCAGCACAGAAATAACCGGATATGGTTTCAACAAGAGAGAATATAATAACTTTTCCCCCTGTGGCAATTCCATCCCTCCCTATGCAATATAAAGGGATGGAAGGAGAGCACACAATTTTCAAGAATACCATCAAATGCAATACCAATTCAGTTCCCCCCTAGCAAGCTTAGAACACAGGGATGATTTTCAAACACAGGCAAAAATACTTTAAATGGGATTTGCAATGGAGTGAAAATATGCTAAAAATGATTTTAATTCCCTACAGGAGATTCAGGGTAGGTGATAGCTACTTAAGATTGGTTCAGGTCAACACTACCAATTATTCAGGAATGGTTATCAGATTGAAACAAATCTCAGCAATGCAATGCAAAAGACAGCGTTTTTTTTACAAGTGGTGAAATGAACTTGTTGCAATTCGCTGCACTTTTTCCGTGTGCGTTGAGCGCGATTACGGAAAAACTATAAGGAGTAGAAAGTCGGTTTAGGTCTTGTTGTTGGAAAAGATACGGACGATTTTGTGGAGGTAGATTTTCAGAAATTAAGTAATGATTCAGAATGGCAAATGACACTTTCACAGGTTTGAATTCACAGAATGAACACACAATTTCTATGCAGTTCTAGGCAGGTTGAATTGGATGGGATAAGCTTATTTTAAACTCATAGATGACTATGCACAGTTCTGGCTGGTTACTCACACTATAAATTTGAAATAGGCCGTCAAGATCTGGTCAGGTTGGCTGCGGTTCTCTCACCACGGGACAGTCTCTGGCACTGGTTCTGGCAAAAGTTCTTGGCACTGCACAGCGGTCTGGTCTGGGTCTCTGTGGTCTGGTCTACTGGAACTGGATCAAGTGGTTCTGGATACAGCACTGCTTTCTGTGTTCTGGCACAGGGTTCTAGCCAGAATCAAACAGCACAGCCTGGCTGTTGAAGAGTGGAGTTAGGTTGCTAAAGATTTTGAGGCCTGCTGAAAAAGGATTCAGCTGATGGTTCAGGCCCCTCTGCTACAAGTTCTGGAGTTTGGATTCTAAGTTCTGGTCTCTGGAGTCTTCTGGATATTGTCTGGTCCGGCAAAATGCTTCGCAAGAAATCAGTTTGAAGTGGAAAGTGAATGTCTACCTGGGTCTCAATGACTCCTTTTATGTCTTTAGAAAGTGGGTGGGAAGGCTAACTTTCTATGCCCAACCCTCTGAGGATCCTGATAGGCTGGAAGATTCTCTGTGCTCTCACTGGAGAACAGAGTTGTGAGTCAGAGTGTTGCTACATTTTACAATCTATTGAAGAAACGCCCTTTTGCTTTTACTGAGAAAATCAATTTTACCCAAATCACATATTTCCCAGATACACAAGTTGTTGAAAATGCATGTACACATGATGGATGAATTAAGATAGGTCTCTGATCAAGCCCCATGTTCCTGCGAGCTTGGGTTCAGAAATGACAACATTGTGCGCTTTTTAGTAGCTTTTGCAACATTGGTTTTTCCTCAAAATGTACATAGGTGTACACCCTCTCCCTGAGCACATTACAATACGTTTTCAATTCTCTAGTGTAAGCACAGTGTCTGAAATATTAATAAATAGCGGGGTTCGGCCTCAGAACATCGTACGGAGTCCTAACACCTCTTGAAATGTGCAAATAAAATCACAGGAATCATGATATTATTGATATAATTTTGACACTTTTGTACTATGAATTAACCATCTTTTTAAAATTATGCTCAAGCCCAGATGGGTGTGGTTTAGGTTCCAAAGCACATGGGAGAATTTCTGTCTGTCCCGCCTCCCAGATCAGCTGGCTCAAAGAGGCACTGCTCCTCCCAGTTTCTTCCAAGAGGAAGCCATTTACGACCCCCCTAATTTAACATTTGCCTGAGCCAAGGCAAGTTCATTGTTCTGTTTCCTTTGCAGTCCCAGGTGTTCCTCCCCTGATTCAATCACAGAGGTGTGATCTCCTTTTGGTGGGAACAGCAGAAGGCAGCCAGGCCTGTGAATGCAGTTGCTGGGCAAGTTTCAACTCCTGTCGGGGGTAGTTGCCGGGCAGAATTCAATCTCTTCAAGCCAGGCTTCAGCTAAATGTCACTTTTGTTCCAGTTTTCTTCATGCAAATCAAACTTACAATTTTTACACATGCAGCTAGAACGCTGATTCTAAGTTCAAAACTATGACATTTAAACAGTTGCAACCTATGTGAAACTCAAAAGTAGGTCACTCATTTATTTTAAACATTTCTATTTTAGTGGCTTTAAATCCCATTTCATTTAAGCTGCTGACATCCACAAGCCAACCAGTTTTGTTACAGTTTTAGGCTCTTCATCTTTCCAGATTTTGTATGCACACAAGACTACATTCTGCCAAATGTCTGCTGGTGTTCAGTGAGATTTTTGAATATCTTGCAATGTTTAAAATAGGCATTTTTAGCTTGCATTTCAGAGAAACAAATGTGATTTCAAAGCGCTTTTTGAGCTACCAGGCACTGCTGTTTTTCCTTTGGCACCACGTTTCACTCATGACGCTTCTGGCCCATCACGCTCGCACTGGTGGGTGGCAGGTCAGGCGACCATTTTGGTGTGCGCAAAACTGCGCGGTTTTCCTGGATTCTGGCGCAAATGTGGGCTTTTTGGCCAACTTGGATTTTCTAAGCCCACAGCACCAAATGTTGTAGCCTAATAATTCAAACGTGGGTCAAGACACTTGACAGTTCTATAACATCTAAATTCTAGCGGCTGAGTTGGGTAATTTGTGTGTCGAAAAATAGGAATTTGTGGGCCATTCTGGCTGTAAATCGCTGTTTAAGACATGGGGATTTTTGGACAGAATGGTGCAGAATCTCTATTTTTAGGCACAGAAATAGCATGAATTAACCGTACAGTGTGTTTGAGTAATAATACAAATATTATGGTGATATTCTACTTACTTTTTTTCTAAAATGATCAGGTTACTTCTTAGTTTTTCTTTGTACTTCAAATTCGGCTGCTTCTTTTCAGGAGACTGGTCTTCACTGCAATTGTAAAAGAAACAAATTAGTCATTTTGTTTGTATATAGCACTGTTTTTAATTTAGACATTGATTTTTTTCATTGAAATCCTCAGCGCCTTCCTCAAAACCATTAAAACTATCTTGTTTACATAAGATACGTCGCACCAGTTGAATACATATCATATGTTCTTAATGAATACATTGTATTGCAATGACTAACTGTAGCAAACAAAATATCTTTACTATGCCTTGTGAAATTCATAATGTACCACTGAATACCACTATTCTTGTTACTAAGCTCTTCCAAGTAATAGTGCCTCAATGTCATGGGCTGCTTGTCCTATATAAATGTAAGTAATTAAGAAATTTTAAAATAAATTATGTAATTGTAGAAGTACTATTGTTTGAGATTTGAACATAGAGTGTGCATGCAATTTTGTTTGACTATATGTAGTCTATATATTTTATTTCAGAAATGTTAGTTTAACATGATTTGAGTGTGTGTGTATAAAGAAATTAAAAGTATAAAGGTTTGTAAGTGACAGTTGATTTTAGGAGATTGAAAAAAGACAGTAGATTCATTTTACAGATTATACAAGCTAAAAGTCAGTTAGAAAATGTGTTCATGTACTGTATAGAAAATATGCATACCTGTAATTTGTGTTCATGCATATGGATATGCATGGAGCTGCAAGTGGAAATCTTGGAGACTTGTACAGTATTTCTTGTAGATGGTGCTTGCCAATGATATGACACTTGTATTCAGAGAGATTCACAGTACATTTGAAGTGCTGATCTATGATGATGCAGTTAGATGTAGAGGTCTTGAATGTGATTGGTGGATGGTCATGTGACTTCTTAGCTATATCCAATGAGGGAATGGCACAGAGAGTGAAGTAGAAATGGTAGAAGGGCTGTCCATGTTACGATATGTCCGCGGACATGGCGGTAGTTCCCGGACATCGGGTGTTACATCCGGGGATTTTTGGGTTGGGAAGTCATGCAAATGAGAATGAGCACAGAAAGAGATTGGTTAGGAAGGTTTAGTGGGTGTGTTGTGCCAGGAGAGAGTTTCTCAGATACTCTTTTTGCTGAGAGAAGAACAGATAGCTATGGCTGTGTGTTTCAGAAAACAGATTGTTTGGATTTTGGGAGACTCGTGGATACATTGGTTGAAGGTGCATGCAGAAACCTGTGGAGTAGCTGTAGATCTTGGATTCCCACATGTGGAAGTACACTGGCATGGAGTATGTGGAATGAAGTGGTTGGACTTGTTACCTCTCTGTGCTACTTTGGAGACAGTGCAACATCCAGATATAATTATAATTCATTGTGGAGGGAACAGTTTAGGACATGTGTCTGGAATTTCTTTGCAATTTGCAATGAAAGAAGGACTTGGGAAGGTCATGGACATGTTTCCAAATTCCCAAGTAATTTTTTCACGGATTGCGCAGAGACAAATGTGGCTTCATTCTTCTTCATTTGGTCCACAATTGGAGAAAGCAAGGCGCAATGTCAATAAGGCTGTTTGTGCCTTTCTAAGAGATTTTGGCATGTCCTCTTTGGAGTCCATCTAACTTAAGCTGGCAATCAGATTTTTCTAAGTAACATACAAAATGCATTGCAACCTTTTTTAGAATTACAGCATCAATTTTGAAGTAGGTGTTGAGTATTTATAATTTTTGAAACACAAACACCTCCCAAAGGCTCTTTTCAGAGCCACCACTTCCTCCCAGAGAAAGTTGCAATGGTTATGATAGGGTAGCACCCCAAACTTTTAGATGTCCGCGGACTGTCCGCGGACTTCTAAAAAATACAAAGGGCCCTGTTTCATTTATTTTCACTTCTATTTTTTAACTGTGAAAGGCAGCTCTGAAAAGAGCCTTATTTTTTTTATTTTTGTTATTTTATATTTTTTTGGGGTTTTTATACACGACACACTAGGAGAGGACGGGAAAGGAGGGTAAAGGGGGGACACCAACCACAGGGATAAGAAAGGGCGAGCTAAGAGAGGAAGATGTAGAGTGGGTTTTATTTGGGTAGTGAGCAGGTCTTCTCGTGCTCTGAGACGATAGTCTCAAAAGCACTGTGAAGTGGCTCCCCCTGCAGAGTACTGCGTCGCAGTACACACACACAACTGTGACCCTCGAAAGGTAAGGGTCATCAGCATTGTATATGGCCTGTGAGGCAGCTTGAGGAAGATGCTGTCCCACAGGAGTGTTCCTTGGGGTGACAGGATCAGAAAGGGAGGATGAAGTAGAGGAAATCAACCTACTACACTCCTTGCAAGGTACAACCTTGCGAACGGTCCCAGTGTGGAATGACTTGAGGTGTTGCTTCATGGTAGTGGTCCTAAAGCTATACGAACCATGCCTCCCGCGACTGAGTACCATTTTGCACTCATTGCAGGTGACGCGGTTCGCACGAGCCTTAGGACCATTCCCATGAATGGTAAATAACCACCACACCCAAGACTCACGCCGAGTACGGGTAGTAGGGATTTCCACTACCTCATTCTCGTCATCCTCTTCTTCCTCCTCTGCATCCTCACTCCTGTTCCCCTCTTCAGGCCCTTGGGGAGGTGGTAGTGGAGGGGGTGGGGATGCTGCTGAAGCAGGTGCAGCACCAGGTGGCAGTAGTGCAGCCATGGATGCCATCTCGATGATGGTATAATCTGCAAGTTGCAGGAAAAATAGCTGTGCTCTGAAGAATAGCCAGAAACACAATGAGAATAAGCTCTAGGGCGTGGTCTTTTATAGGGGTGCTTGTACGCGGTTCGCGGACATGTGCGCTGTCCGCGGACAGATCAAACACAAAAAAAGTTTCAAAAACTTTCAAAAAGTATGTAGAAACTCAGGATTAGTATGTGGGACTTGTGCTATGGTGAGTTTTTATTGAGAAATATTGTGGATTACTTGAAAATGTACTTTTAAATTGTTCGGGGACACGAACAGTGTCCGCATTCAGAACACTCGATCAGCGTGGGCGCGGTCATATGATCGCTTCGCGAAGGAAGTGGCTGTCCGCAGGACACCAAATGCACGGACATTGGTTTGCGCATGCGCGTTGATGTTCTACGGACAATGTTCGGGTCCTGAACTAATTAAAAGTGCGTCACATATCAAACAAACAGTTACGGACAGCCGTTTCTTCTTAGAACAGTTTAAATTCCTTGCGAACAATACGGACAGACATAGCGTCCTCAGGACACCTCCATTTTCGTTTATTTACGAACATTTCAGAACACCGCGTGTGTTCTTAGAACAGTTTCAACTTGCTAGCGAACAGTACGGACAGGTATACTGTTCTTCAGGACACCTCCATTTCGTTTATTTATGAACATTTCAGGACACCGCTTGTGTTCTTATAACAGTTTCAACTTGGTAGCGAACATTATGGACAGGTATAGTGTTCTTCAGGACACCTCCATTTTTGTTTATTTACGAACATTTCAGGACACCGCGTGTGTTCTAGAACAGTTTCAACTTGCTAATGAACAGTACGGACAGGTATAGTGTTCTTCAGGACACCTCCATTTTTGTTTATTTACGAAAATTTCAGAACAACCGTGCTGTCCGCGGACACCTAAATTGTTTTTTTTTAAACTGAAACTAATTACAACAAAATATAAAAATGTAACTTTATTTAACATATATTAACAATTTATGACAGAGAAGGTGAGAATTAGGGGTTTCAACATGATTGGTATCAGGTGAAGAAGGGATGGAAGTCTCATCAAAACATTTTGGATTACGGAGAGGGTTTGGGGATAATTGACTGGGATATTGTGAGGGGGGACACGTACATGTGGGACAATGGTATGAGGTTTTTGTTTTAAAATGATCCTCAACAAAAGTTTTGAAATTATTAAAATTGGTCAACAATAAATCCATTTTTTCTTTTTTGCTGTCAAGAGTGTTATCCGTAACAGTTTCTTCAGAGGTATTTTCTATTTTGGTATGCTCTGTACAAAAAGAAATATATATGTTAAATGTATGTAAAATAATAATAATTAAATGGTTTATATTGTAAAGTGTCTACCATTAGTTTCACTATCTTCTGACATTTCCTGATGTGGGAAATGCTCCTCTATCCATTCCAGAGTACTAGACATGTCTGTGAGAAAAAAAAAAGATAATATATTTGTTTTAATCTAATACAGAACGTTTATAAATATATGAGTAAAATGAAGTACACTTACTATTTCAGGTAAGAAATGTTCTGAGTACTCTGTAGGTCTGGTCTTGCTTTTAGTTGTGGAGTGTTTGTGAGGTAATTATGTTGGAAGCCAATTTATCTTCTTTTGGTATATTCCATTTTAGAACATATTGTATTTAAATGAATGGTTAGTGTGTTACATATATGGGTTACATATTATATGTATTACTACATGTAATGTGTATGTGTGCTGCTTTGTGAATTGTTAAATGTTCCTATGTTATGATATAACAGTTAAACATACCCCCCACAGCTTTTAGGTAGTGGTACTGTTGTCCGAACATGTCCACGGACATCAAAAAGGTTCGCAGACATCAAATTCAGTAGAAGGGGTTCAGTATGTTCCATATTACATGTACATAAAGTCATGGTTATTATTGTTAAGTTGTGCTACTAAAAACCTATGAAATTCAGTGAAAAAACTTTGTTAAAGGGACGTTATGGTTCCAAGTAAAACCGGAAAACCCCTGAAATTCGCCAGTTATGGTAAGCTAAGCAACCATAACTCGCGCCACCACCGTGCACTGCTAAGACTAACACCCAGGATATCAACGATGTTATGGTAAGTTGCACTAATAAAAACCTATGAAATTCAGTGTAAAAACATTGCTAAAGCTAAGCAACTATAACTCACATCACCACAGTGCACTGCTAAGACTAACACCCAGGACTTGAAAGATGACATCACACATGTCATTGATGACATTACTGATGACATCACATATCTAGGCCACTTGTTTTTGTTCACTGACACAACTAGGCCAGGAGATTTTGCTTACTGACAGTCAGAATCTGAACATTGAAAGGTGCTATGTATCTAGACGTTAACCTTCTTTTATGTTCTTAAAGTTCAATAAGGAGGCCTCAAACACACAATTCATTTGCATACGTGATGATGAACTTTAATGTTAATGACATTTTCTGGTGATGTTGTTTCTTTCTTCCTTATTTTAGTTTCCCAGTAAGTGGCTCTGATTTGTATGCATTGTAGGTCTTCGTGTGTATTGTATGTACTAACACAAGTATGTAGTAAATATTGAATTATTCGCTATTTATTCCATGTTTAACATTACTCAAAACTCTGATAATGTAGCATTCCTTATTTTACTATCCAAAATTACCAGATAAACAATGTTGTACTTATATGGTGCATGCTGCAGCCATTGCCTACGTGTATGTATGATTAGGTTCCTGTATTAACAACACCACTCCATATAATGTTTTGTTTAAAATAGTGCATTCTTTAATACATTAAGTATCTCATGATAGGTATTCCAATCAACCGTGATATCTTGTTACCAACATTATAAACACACCCCCTTGTAGGGACTTTTTCATCAACATGGATTTCATATGTGATGTCATCAGTGATGTCATCAATGACATTTGTGATTTTATCTTTGATGTCCTGGTTGTCAGTCTTAGCAGAGCATGGTAATGGCGTGAGTTATGGTTGCTTAGCTTACCAAAGCTGCAGAATTTCTGGCGATTTTCGGTTTTACTTGTAATCATAACGTCCCTTTAACAAAGCTTTTTCACAGAATTTCATAGCTTTTTATTAGTGCAACTTAACCATAACGTCCCTTTTACGTTTTTTCACTACATTTCATAGGTTTTACAAGTGCACCCTAAGTTGCTACAGCTTCCTAATATCATACCCAATATAGCAGCATTTTTGGTCAATCTGGTAATATTCAAGTGCAAACTATGCCATTCCCCACCTTCTAGCAACATTCTTAACACTTCTATCAACTTTCTAGAACTTTTTTACACCGTTTTGTTGTGCGCCGACGGCCAAGAATGGCTGATGTTACCGCAGACTTTCTGAATAGTTTCACGTGACAACATGCGCGTGCGTGCCATGATGACGTGTTCGCGAATGGGTCCGTGCTTAAGCAGACATATCAAAACTGTATTTTCAGTTGATCTAACAAGTTACGAAGTTGAATGTTTACCCTTCGACAACTCCTAGAGCTAATCTTACTCATTTTTCATTTCACACCTGCTATTTAACTTAAAAAATGGCATCAGTCATGGCCATCCCCCCTCTGCAGGAGCCACCAGCACCAACACCACCACAGCCACAAGCTGGTGGGCCTGGACAAGGGAAAAGGAGCAATGATTCCAAGAAGGATCAAGAGGGCCAGGAAGATGAGATAGAGGAAATGCCTACCTCTAGCACCCAGAGAATATCATGGGTGTGGTGGTTCTTTAAAACCATACGAGGGGTACCAAAGGCTCGGGATTCCCATGTTGAATTAATTGAGTGTGGAATTATACTCAGTCATGGACAACATGGGCAGTACTCTTTTGGTACCATAACCATGCACTGCCACACCTGCTCATACCACCCAGGTGCTCTGAGAAAGGCTGTTCCTTTCTCAGGAAGTAGTAGGCTGTCTTCCTCTACCTCATCTTCCTCAACCGCTACTGCCATCACATAGGCTACTCCTGTGGGGCAGAAGATCCCACCTGCTACCTTGCAAGCCATAAACAAGGCTGTTGATCCATATCTTTCCAAGACAACAGTACTGTATATACTGCAACACACAACTCTGCAGGGGGGGAAAGTTTTTAATTATTTTCGAGGCTGTAATCAAAGAGCATGAGAAACACTCCCCCCTACCTTAGATTCAAAGCAAGTCTAACATTTTCCCCTGTCCAACTGCCCCTCCGTGTCTGTGGTTGGTTCCCCTTCCCTCATTTCCCTCCCCCACCTTAATTCCTCTCCTCTCCTGCAAAAAAAACACAATAAAATTAAAGGCTTCTTCTGGAGCCATCTTTCACAGTAAAAAAATAGAACAAAAAAATGAATCTTATAGATTTCATCTGCTTTACATTTTTTAATAAAGTAGTAAGACTCAATTAGATTCCCCAACATTTCCATTAGCATTTCCTACTATGCTACTGGAAGTAATGGACAATTGTATACTAGAGAAAAAGAAAAAAGGACAGAAATTATTTTCTGTGACAAATACTTTTCTCTAGCATACAATAAATAACATAATCCATGGAACTTTGTGACTATCCACAGTCTGCGGAGTCCCCTTTCTAGGCCAGGCATCATAAAAAGACCCAGATGGCATGTGCACACCATCACACAGTGCTGCCCTTCTACACTTTTTACTTTTATGTTGTACCACTCCCTCATTGCCTTCTTTCAAACAGTCACACATCCATCTACCAATCACTTACAAGAACTCTACCTGTAACCCTATCAACATATTAAACTTCCACACACCAACTGCCACTGTACAATGTTCTAGAAATATTTTCTATCTGCATTCCCTTACTTATACAAAAGAATTGTGCATATACATTGTGCAGTGAGAGAAGTGCATGAATGGAAGGGGGAGTAGGGATGGGCAAGTGCTGATGATAGCCCGGGAGGGAAGTGCCAAGGGATGCCAAGGTATGAGGCCAAAGGTTAAGTGTTGGGGTGGAGGAGTCCCAAAGGTGGGGTGCTGCACAGCCGCAATGTGATAAGCACGCAAGGACAGTACTGACGTGGGGGGTTACTGGTGTTGACTAGGCACATGTTGTATAACCTGTGAGGTTCATGAAGGTCCAGGCCACCAGTCTCAGTTGTAGTGGTAAGAGCAATGTGGGAAGGCACAGAGGAAAAGAAGAAGAGAAAAGCAGAGATTTGAGAAATTTCCAGAACTTAAGGAAGTTCAGATCAAGTCTGAGAGGAGCAGGGAGGCTGTTCTAAAGAGAGGCACCAGCCAAAGAGAGAGACCTGCCTCCCGCTCTCTGTTTGGAGAAGCGTTTGACTAGCAGATAATTGGAGTGAGAGGAGCAGAGGGCGCTATGAGGGGAGCATTTACGGAGAGAAAGTTGGAGATAGCGTATTCCCAGAGCCCAAAAAGCCTTGTCAATAATACAGAGGGTCTTCAATTCCATCATTGCGGCCACCAGTATCCAGTGTAGAGATGTTAGGGCTCCAGAGATATGATCCTTGGGCTGCTTCAGGCCAAGAATAAGTCTTGTAGTCCTATTCTGGATTAGCTAAAGGGGGCATAGGGAACAAACAGGGAAGTTGAGGAAGATAAATACTCAATTATATCAGTGGGAGCACGTGAGAACAAGCACATTCACATTTGGTAAATAAATACTCAGTTATAACAGTGGGATCACCAGTGCATTCACATTTGGTAAATACATAATCAATTTTGTCAGTGGCATCACCTGAGAACTAGCTTTTTCACATGTGGTAAATAAATAATCAATTCTGTCAATGGCGTCACCCGAGAACAAGCGTTTTCACTTTTGGTCAATAAATAATCAATTCTGTCAGTGGCATACCTGAGAACAAGCATTTTCACATGTGGTAAATAAATAATAAATTCTGTCAATGGCGTCACCTGAGAACAAGCGTTTTCACATGTGATAAATAAATAATCAATTCTGTCAGTGGTGTCACCTGAGGACAAACATATTTACATTTGGTAAATAAATAATCACTCTGTCAAGCCAGCATCCCCTTGATACTGGTAGAAACTACCAGCACCAGGCCACGATCCCCCTCTACCCTGAACTATACCTTACCTGACCTGGATACGCTCCAATGACTCCTAACTTGCTGCAATTGACTCCCTAGCCCAGACTACGACCGTATTTGCTACCTAATGCCTGTCAGGCTTCTCCGCTTTCAATGTATTTACTACTATTGCATCAGTCGACTGTAACTATGCAATTTCTACATGTGACCACTAGTCCCTTGCTATCTATGTTACAGTAATTCTTTGTATTTCTCTGTATTTTCTTGTATGTACGTAGTTACTCTGCAACTACGCTTTAAGTATACTTGTAATGTTTCGCCGAGCTATGTGAGGGTTTGGTGCGCTTTATCAAATAAATAAACAAACTAACAAACAAACTAGGCGAGGTCCCTTGGATGATCCTAGCAGGAATCTTTGTTCCCCCACAGAGCTGGCAAGGTGCCAATCTCAGGCGGGATAAATCTCTGCCCCCAGAGCAGTGACAATTGAGAAAAATGGAACAATACTACACATGACCAACGGGTCAACCCGGGACTCCGGGAGGTAAGCCGGACACCTACACCCCAAAGGCAAACCAACCCCCTCAGGCCACCACTGGGCCTTTCGCACAGTGTCCCTGGAGTCGTTCAAACCCACCTCTTTGCTAAACAACTTACTTCATCCACCACACCTTGCGACGATACTCTAAGGACAACCCCTCAGAGTACCCAGGACAGGAGTGGCGAATATTGCCTCAAATATACCTCAAATACGCTCACCTACTGCCCATGTATTAACCATAGGATAGCAGACGCAGGGCACGGTATCCCTGCTTCACTTTTTCCCTCTCCTACCTGACTGAGTCTACACACCGCAATACCTAAATCCTCTCTCTCTCTCTCTCTTATGAGCGGTGGCGGGCCGGGTGCAGCACCCGCCACATGCTCCTTCAGTTATCCTCTGGAGAGAGAACTGCCAGCCCTGATAGGCGGACGGCCTACGGGTTGGGGGCTGGCATCCCTGACTCAACAGAGGGTCTGGGTGCCCTCCTTGATGGACTGGAGCTTCCTCTGCTGATCGTCTCTCCAGGCACTCTCTCCCCGACGACACACCTCAGGCTCTTATCTTCTCAGGGACTCTCCACTTGCGCCCACCAGCAGGGGGCTCACACACATACTGAGTTGAAATCACCTAACGGACAGCCCCGCTCTCTGGTTCTGACAAACTCTGCGGGTGGCAAAACCCCAGGCCGTCAGGTGAAACTGACAACAAGAAAGGACAATAAAAAAACACGCCTGCTAACAGAACGTGACACATGGCCCATGCACAACTGAAACCCACAGGAAATGCGGGTTTACAGTTAGAAAGAGCACCTTGAATTTAGGTCCTCACATGCAGTATAAGATAAAAATTAGACAGCAGAGGTTAACATTCATTATCTACTAACCTCAGGCCAGGGGTTCCTCGGTTTGGGAGGAGGTGTGGTTCATGATGAGAGGGATGGTCATTGGGCCAATTGAAATGATTACTGTGACATCTGTGACAGTAAATACAAGTCGTGTCTGGTTATAACATGGTGGCTACTAGGCTCACACAAGTATACAGCCACATTGTGAATTGAATTGAAGGGCAAATGAAGAAAAAGACAATTCCTGTTTGGACTTATTAGAACCAGGAGGACCGAGGGCCCATACCCCTGCTTAGACAACAGGTAAGCATGCGCTGACATCTGTTTTCTCCCTCCGTCCCCACAGGTCATCCCAAGCATCACCAGACAACGCCAACATCAACGACATCACCCCTCCTCTAAGGCATGGACTCCACAATGCAGCAACCTGACCCACATCAGCCTCAAACCCATCAGCACCCTCTCACCGTCCACAACAAGGAGGTTGATGCTCGACCAACGTCTGTTCGGGCTATCATCCATGCAGCAGACAACGCCGACTTCATCACTACACACAACCTTGATGCCATCTTCATCACTGAGATCTGGCTGACACCCACCTCCATCTACATCCTTGACATCCTTATCCCTGACTGCTCCAGCATCCAACACAGAGACCAACCAAACAAGGCAGGAGGAGGCCCTGCAGTCATCCACAAGACCTTGTGGCCCTGCACCTGACTTGAAGTCAACAACATTGGATCCTTTGAAGTCCTCTCCTGCAACCTCCCGCTCTTCCCCGATGGGCACAGTCACCTACCATCTCATCTACAGACAACCCATCCCAACGCTGCATTTATCAGCGACTTCACCAAACTAGTCACCACCATGTCCCGCACACATGCCAACAATATATTTCTGATGATGGAAGCTCTCCTCAGCCTTCTCGACTACCTCAGCCTCACACAGCACACAAGAGTAACATCTTTGACCTAATCATCACCGCACTGCGTTCCCTCCTCTACAGATCTCCTCTTCCACTTGTGCCTTTAAACATCCTGCACACCACCCCAGTCAAGCACTCCCAACAGAAACCCACCAGACAAACATTCATGTCCTTCAAGAATTTCCTGGTAGAAGCTCTCACAGAAAGCCTTGCCAACCTTCACCTCACATGGACCAAACACTCCTAAACAAACTGCGACTCTCTACCTGAAGCACTCAATGCCACCCTCTCATCCTCTATAAAGCGACACACACCTCTGAAACAATGCCCTTGCAAATCCAAACCGTCAGTACCCTGGGTACACGCAAGAACTCAACCTCAACAAAAGAGTAATCAGGAAACAAGCGAAAACCTGCCACAGATCCAGGACTGCATCCAGCCTGGCACTCCTCAAGGAAATCCGAACAACCTGCCGACAACTAATCAACACAGCCAAGGCCTCCTACTATCAGAACACCATAGCAGAAGCTGAAAACAAAAGCAGAGCCCTCTCCAAAGCAGTCAAGCACTGCATCAACCTGCTACCCGACCCTGCAATACCACACTCCATCGGAAGATCCACTGCCAGCAACACATTTTTCATCAACAAAATCAGCAAGATTCCCCAGCACATAGACGTCAGCTCTGCATCCACAGACCCACCTCATATCCGTCCTCGTGAAATCTCCACACCCTGGATAACATTTAAATCACTCCTGACAGAGGACCTGATGGAAACCCTGCCCACCTCAAAGCCACATTGTGTACAGACGACATCCTCCCAGCATCCATCCTCAAGACCATCCCCGCAGAAGCTCTCCTACCCTACCTGGAGATCATCAACAGCTCCCTAATTTAAGGAACCTTCCCATAGACCACAAAGACAGGACAAATCCTCCCTCTACTAAAGAAACCCACTATGGGTCCAGACAGCCTAGGTAACTATCACCCCATCACCCATAGCCAAACAGTGTATCCCACCTCAAACACCATTTGTGTGTGCTCCTCTTCAGAAGCCCTTTTCCCTATGTATACATGAATCAGTATTTGAATGCAATAGTTTGAGCTTTAATAGACCAGACAAAAAAAAACAAGTGTTTCAGATATGCCAACATTCTAGAGCCCCTACGAGGGAGATGTCACCACAGAAATCAGGGGAATGTAATTTTCCCAAAGGATTGCATTTGGATTATTATTATTTTAGGCGGGAGACAGTAAAAAATAGCATTATTTTTAATTGAAAAATTGGGATTCTATTGCCTAAATCGGGAGAGTTGGCATGTATGGTGTTTTTTTCAAAAGGTGGAGCTATGTACTCTTCATTGAGCATCAAAGCACCCACATGACAAAGGGGAGGGTATGACTTAAAACAAATTACATGATGCAACGATAAACAGCACCAAACACTTACATTACTATCCCTTTAGGTTAATACTTAGTCAATGGGGCGCTGGGCAGTATGCACCCTTATAAAACACTTTTATTAGTCCAAGAGAGGTGGAGTACCCGTGACATGTGCTTTTACTGGGTCAGTTTAAGCATGTTAGACATGAAGGATCACACCTTTCAGAAGTCACACCATGGTTCTATGGAACATGCGCACTTAGGCAAACACAAAGCAACACACAATACACTATACATTTGCATTGCTGGAAACAACAACGTTCTCTTGGACTGCGGCAAGTTTTTGGAGAGTACAGTGGTGACATAAAAGTGGCAGACCCGTTCCTGGCTCACACTGAGCAGCGGGTGGCACAAGGATAGGCAGGGTTCAAGTTTTGAGGACAGCATGAACTGACCCGCTCCTGGCCCACGCTGTGCACAGGGCCCCGAGGATAGGCATATCCACGAAGACAACTACTCCGGATCTCTGGCAGCAGCTGCCTGCACTCAGGCAAGTCCTCTTTGATATGTCCAAAGGTTGTCAGGCAAGGCCTGGCAGTTTTTGGTCTTGGGTGAGATGTGACTGGGGCAGCAGTCTGTGCCGTGCCCTCCTCCCCCAGGCGGAACTCACCTGCCATAGCTGTGGTGTCAGTACTTGCTGCACCTCTATCTCCCAGGCAGGAGCAGAGTGCTTTACTGCGGTAGCGGTCTGTGCTGCGCCTCTCTCCCCCAGGCAGGAGCACAATGGCACTGTGATGCGGTGGTCATCGCTGCTACTTTCTCTCCCCCAGGCAGGAGCAGCTTCTGTTCTTATGATTGTTTTTTTTTTCTTTCGTTTCTCCTATGGCGTGCACAAGGGATCCAGGGCGTGCGCGCCAGATCTCGTCAGAAAACCGACGATCATCGGGGAATACCCAATCTGCACACGCACTCCGCCAGGCGGGCGTGTGCACCTGTGGGCTCCGGCACACTGAGCGCAAACTACATACATGGCAACCCTACCGATTTGGGCGGTAGGCTACAGCTTTTTAAGCACTCCTACCACCTACCGATTTGGGTGTATGATACTACTGCTTATTTAATGTGTCCCACTGTCTCAGTCTGTCAAGTTGCTTTATGGCTCCCCAGACGGCTGATGCCTTGGAGCGAGATCCGACACAGAGCCAGTAGCTGCTGATGAGAAAGAGTTAAACCTGTCATTTCGGCTGGGTAGACTACGCCAACCCCGCCTCTAGAAGCAAGCCCGAAGCTTGTGAAAACCAAAGCAGGTTTGGAAAAGCAAGACTTTCGGGAGAAACAGACACGCCCTTCGCATTGTAATTGAAATTAATCCTGTTCCTGCCTACTGAGCCCGAGCTGGGCTGAGGCTGAAATCATGTGACAGTGAGGAAGCACCTTGGCTCCTGGAAAAGCAAAGGGTGCCTCTGCGCATGCTTGGCAAGCCAAAATGAGATGGCCGGACCCCTGGGCAGAGGCAACCAAAAGTGCCACAGAGATGCTCCCTGTGCGGCTGCCAAGGTAAAACTTCTGCCTCAGTTTAAAGTAGTCTGATTGTGTTCCGACAGCGGACGTGACTTAAATAAAGCTGCGGAGCTGCTGTAATCAGTTATACTACACCCCCAATGTACGGTCCAGAGTCCAGTGTGGACTGCAGTTCTCTGCAAATTGTACACTTTACAGTCCAGGGTGACCAGCGGCTGCCAGTCAAGTCCCTTCTGGACATGATGCTGCACCTTAACTGTATACACCATGACCAAGAACGCGAACATAGCTGGCATAAACAGGTATATTAATATGATATGATACGTCATTTATAACGCACATGTACACAAGTGTTTCTAGGCGCGACAAGACAAGGGAGAGAGGACAGGAGGACAAAAACAACGATCTTACTAGGCCTTGTGTTATTCAGATTGTGCAAGTGTGGGGGGGTGGAGTGGGAGAAGTACCAGGGGAAGGGGAAAGTGCAAGAACAGGTAAGTGCTGGGGGTGTTATTACTCCTGGATACGCGTGTGGGGGAGCATTATCTAGCTACACTTATTCTAAAGTGTTAGCTAAAAATGTAGATCTCAGGGAATTTTCATAGCCAAATAAATACATGTATAATGCCATTTATTTAGGAGTTTTGCGAACCACTGTACATCATTTCGCAATCACTTCTGAGTACTGCGCGTGGTAAAATATTTATATAAAGCAGAGGGAAGCAAATCAATTATCATGCTGCTGGAACAACGCTGTTTCGACAGTTGTGTTACTAGGAGCTTCCTGAAGTAGAGGGTTGGGCTGAGACTACATATTTTGATTATTTGAATGGCCATGCGCGAACAAAGATGGAAAAAGCACACCCTTTCAACATACCCAACGTGGTCCCAGGTGTTGGGTACGTCATTAACAGTCCATAAATATTAGGTGCTGAAAATCGACTTGCTCTTCTTTGATGATGATGCTCAGAGTATAAGTGGATGTGTGCCAGTTATAATGTGTTTAGACAGATTTAAAATTGTGCTCATATGCTGGACCTGCTTGCGTGCCACGGTGCTGCCAGCTCAGGTAACACTATACTAGATTGTGGTTAAGATAGCACAAATTGTCCTCAATCCGAGCAACTTTCCTGCCCATTTGCAGCGCACAGTTCCGTAGACATCTTTTGGTTCTTCTGTGCCTTTGTTGTAATTAATCACAGCCACTTCAGGTAATAATGGGGCAGAATGACATCCTGCAGACTGCCTCTGCTTACACAGATTTCACCATTAACACGGGCCAGGGCCAGGATATTTACCGGCTCACCCTGTCTGGCTCCGGTGCTGACCGGCATGCTCAGCTCAGCATGCCAGTTAAGTTTTTCTACCCAGGCTGCCTTGCTCATGCGGGTCAGAGTCAAAGACCAACTTTGGGAATGCAAGTGTGTAGTACCAGAATCCCTTAAGTGGTCCAAGAAGGAGAGACACCTTGGCAGGCACTGCTTTAGGTCCGTTTGGTAAGGCGCAAGTTGACTTTGCTCGCTGTACAGTGAAGAAGGAAAAGTGTTAGGGCATTTCCTTGGATAATATTTGACACCCGATCATCCACGCCCGACTGCATGTTGATGAAATCTCCTGAATGTACTCCATCTGGGTTATGGACAAAGGGAACAGCAATATATTTGTCTCTGTATTACTTTTGTTTTAGGGATTGCCTTAGAAGCTGCATTTGCAGAAGCCCTTATGGATGTCACTTCCCTTAGGGCATAGAAGTGTTATCACCTCGTTGACTTTTCACACTAATTCCTCCACAGCAGACACTAGGTGACACAGAAGGATTTTCCAGCTTTTCATTGGGTATTTCCTGTGTCAGCTCCCTAGCCATGTCGTGATAACAATTATGTTGAACTTTCCTATCTCTTTAAAGCCATATGTCACTTGAGGCCATTTCCGGTGATGTCATAAGGTCATAGTTCACATGACATAATTTCCTGTGATGTCATCATTATGCTAATTTCTATTTTTAAAGCTTTACGATTCCTACTGATTTTTGGTCACAGAATGTTGGCATGTATGGAACTATCTTGTTGCCTGTTATATTGCTAGGGGACCGGCAATCAGAATGCAAGGCTACGCGGGCAGGGTGTCTTTCTGACTGCGCAGCGGTAGCGTGCGTTGCAATAAAATGCTGTAGGCAGGAGGTATGGTGGTATGAGACTGGCGCACAGACGTCCGTGCGCACCTTTTATTAGCAAGATGACACGTCTCCCACGTGTCATGGTGCATGTGACTTTCCCATGAGCCCAGGAGGGGCAAAAGTTACAACAGGCTCAGTGGACATTTTTTCTGATGTCTGTTGGGTTGCACTTTGTCGATGAACATAAAAAATATGGACATGAACAGGGGTGGACTGGGAACTAAAAGAGGCCCTGGAAATAATTACTGGGGACTAAAAGAGGCCCTGGAAATGATGTTCAAAGTGACCCCATATGACACATTTCAGCAAGCCCAATGCTTTTCCTATGAGAACATTTCGAAATACCAGACAAAATAGGCCCAGGGTGCAGAAGCCCACCGGGAAATCACCAGAGTTCCATATAGGCCAGTCCACCCCTGGACATGAAACTATCGGTTTGCAAAGTGAAATAACTATTTTCCTTCTTTAGTAATAAAAAAGATATCAGTTTCAAAAATCCTACGTGTCTCGTTTAATCTTCCTTTCGACCCTGAACTTTCCCTCTACCCAATCCCTTATTAATGAAAGCCTATTATAGAGCACGAGCATCCACAATGGAGGTCAAATTCACGTACAATTACATGAAAGACGGACTTCGCTGCGTGCCCGAAGAATTGGTAGTTAAGCAAGCAGCCATCTTGAAATCATGACATTGCTTGTAAATGTAAGCTTCTTCTAATAAAATCGTTGTACAAATGCATATGTCCAAACATTTTCAGTAACCAAAGAGATGACAGAAACATACTTTTATATTTTATGTTTCAAAAACTATATGACATATGTATTCATATTCACCTTTAATACTTTAACTAAACACATATTTTCTCATCTGTGCGGGTGGTAACTTTTCTTTCGTATTACTCCTATCCTTTAGCTGTAGATTTATCCAGCGTTTTGCTTCTCACAGCTCTGCTTTTTCACCGCCGCATAAACTGCTCTCCTCTCTGCTAAGCGGAAGTACGCCTTGGCTCGCCGGAAGTGTTGCCCTGGTAACGCGGGTACACAGCGCTGGCGTCGTCGCCTTGACGACGGCCGTCCATTCCCGCTGCCACTGCTCCTCGCAGCCTCGCCATGCCTGCCCGAGCGCAGCCCTCCAAGGCCCGGGTGCCCATCACTCGCACCCGCGATGACAGCCAGGACTATGGCGGCGGCGAGGATGAGTGGGCGCCCGGCCGAGGCCTCCTCAAGCCCCCCGACCAGCTGGAGCTCAGCGAGGCCGAGCTCAAGCAGGAGGTGACCCGCATCCTGACCGCCCACAACCCGCACGCCCCGCACAACATCGTGCGCTACAGCTTCCGCGAGCGGGCCTACCGGCCCCTGAGCACCGTGGACCAGCTGGCCGTGCACTTCAGCCTAGAGGGCAGCCTGCTGCACCGGGACTCGGACGAAGCCCGGAGGCAACAGGCCCTCTTCGGCGAGGGGCCCGAGGAAGTGTCCAGCGAGGAGGCCATCGAGCCTGAGGAAGGTCATGAAGATAAAGCTGGAGAAGTAGCCCCCCCAGCCCAAACCACCGAGGAGGGCGAAGAGGCCCCCCCTCCAACCACCACCAAGAAGGGACCACCCAAGAAGCTCACCAACCAGTTCAATTACAGCGAGCGAGCCTCGCAGACCCTGAATGACCCTCTACGCGACCGCTCATGCCAGACCGAGCCGCCACCGCGGTCCACCTTCTCGGCCACCGCCACCCAATGGAAAATCTACGATGCCTACGTGGAAGAGCTGGCCAAGCAAGAGCGGGCCAAGGATAAGCTCAAGGCCCCACCCAAGAAGGAGGAAGAACGCCTACGCAGCCCCAAGCCTCTTGGCGAGGGTATGGGCGATGACCTCAGCAAGGTGGCCAAGTCCACCAAGATAGTAGAGCGCATGGTCAACCAGAACACCTTTGATGAGGTGGCACAGGACTTCAAGTACTTCGAGGACGCGTCTGACGAATTCAGGGACCAGGAGGGGACCTTGCTTCCTCTTTGGAAATTCCAGCATGAAAAGTCTAAGGGGCTGGCCGTGACAGCCCTGTGTTGGAGTCAGAGGTACAAGGACCTCTTTGCAGCCGGCCATGGCTCCTACGACTTCATGAAGCAGAGCCGGGGTCTACTACTTCTCTACACCTTAAAAAACCCTTCCTTCCCCGAGTTTATCTTCAACACAGAGAGTGGCATCATGTGCCTAGACATCCACAAGGACCACCCCTATCTATTGGCCGTGGGCTTCTATGACGGCAATGTGGCACTCTACAACCTGAAGAAGCCAGGACTGCATCCCAATTACAAAAGCTCAGCCAAAGGGGGCAAGCACACTGACCCTGTCTGGCAGGTCAAGTGGCAGAAGGACGACATGGACAACAATCTCAACTTCTTCTCTGTATCATCTGATGGTCGAGTTGTGTCATGGACTCTTGTGAAGAACGAACTTGTCCACACGGATGTCATCAGTCTGCCACTGAATGAGCTGTCCAAGGAGGTGCCTGCGGCGCTGCATCTAAACACAAATGCATGTGGAACTTCCTTTGCTTTCCACAATAATATTGAATACCTATTTCTAGTTGGCACAGAAGAAGGCAAAATCCACAAGTGCTCCAAGGCCTACTCCAGTCAATTCCTTGCAACCTATGATGCTCACAATATGGCCGTTGATGCAGTCCGCTGGAACACCTTTCACTCCAAGGTCTTCATTTCATGCAGCTCAGACTGGACCGTCAAGATCTGGGATCACAGAGTGAAGACACCAATGTTTACCTTCGACCTGGATGCTGCTGTTGGCGACGTGGCCTGGGCGCCATACTCTTCCACTGTGTTTGCCGCTGTGACCACGGACGGCAAGGTGCATGTGTTTGACCTCAATATTAACAAGTATGAAGCCATCTGTGAACAGGCCGTGGTAGCCAAACGGAAGACCAAGCTCACCCACATCGAGTTTAATGCAGTCTTTCCCATTATCATTGTCGGGGACGACAAAGGTAATGTTATCAGCCTGAAACTGTCCCCTAACCTGCGGAAAATGCCCAAGGAAAAGAAAGGGGCCCAAGATACACTCAAAGGGCCCGAGTACGAGATCGCCAAACTGGACAAGCTGTTAAACCTGGTGAGAGAGCCTGAGAAAACACCAACCAAATAGGCACTGGTCTAAGAACAGTCGATCTTCCTTCTGCACTAAGCCTTGTGCTGTGTTTGACTGGACACTTTGGGATCAGCACTAACAGGTTCCTCTGGAGCTCTAGCACTACCTCAGGTGCCTGCTTATACCATTATTTCAATGCTACAAATGTGTACACTGACTTCTCAAAATATACTTCTTTCACTGTTCTTTGGTGACTGAGGTGTGCCTGTGGCCTCAGTGAACTTCCGACAAGCTGCTAGATGTTTGGGGGGACCCTCTTTAATGATGCCTTTAAGGACGGGCCATACTTCCTTAATGTGATTGAAGGTGTGCAAATGGGTTATTATTGATCAGTATAGATTGCTCATCTCACTATAGAGAAACACTATTTTTTGTGCACATCCTTTGGGATATATACTATCTGCAGCTCAACTCTATTTTCTCTCCAGTCTATCAAAATGTTTCACATACAGCCTCGCTTCAAATCTCTGTTAAGACCTGTCTACGGTCCAACACTCAGTTGGGTGGCAATGATGGGGGAACTGTGATGAAAAACAAGCGTGAAATGGATGAATCCCTGTTTTCTGGATAAAAAGCTAACCTTGAAAACAATTCTTATGCTCACATTTGTTGTGTTGGTGGTAGGGAAATTGAGTGAACCTGGTCCATAGCTGCCCCCAGGGCATGTACCCGCAGAAGGCCAGGCCCAAGGATCTAAGTGATGAGTGTCACAGAAGGGGTGGACTTCACTGTTTTTATAATTGCCATCATCATTTAAATGAAAAGTGTGCAGTATCTGTGTCATTGCAGTTGTTCTCCACTCGGTGTAGTATCTTGGCGTTTTGCATGGGACCACTTTGCATATACCCCAGCCTCCCTGATTTGATAACCCCACTTCTACTCGTTGCATAGACTAAAACACAGCTCTGCCAACGCACCTCTACCGTGGCCATTTGCTACTTTCCACACTTGGACCCACACAATGTGCTGTCAATTCACCGTTCTGGGTTTTCCTCCCACCACTGCCTCTGCCAAACAGAAACTCGCATGTGGCGATCCCAATATTCTCCTGCTCTGTCCTGCTTCTCCCTCTCTCTCCTTTACCCTTTGCTTGTTGCACTACCTCACTTGTACAGGCTTGAGAGAATACTTTACATTGCAGCCCACACATTATTCCAAGGGTTAAGCATGCAAAGTTCAAGGTGCTGTGTATTATCCCCCATGCTTATTGTCGTCTTGGCCCCACTTAACATTTCCGCACTATGCCCTATGTTATTGCTTGACAGTCATGTCCAATAAACTGCTCTGTGCCTTGTGGATACCAGTGATTGCATTCAATAGGACATGCTTGCTTACTTTACAAACTCTCCATTTAGCTATTTAGGAGAGAGAACATTACTTACTATGCTTGCTTTCTCCCCTGCATGCATCTGCTTTTTACACCTGGTTGTTTGTGCAAGCTTAATACTCACTCTCTTCTTCTGAAGCTGCACCGCTAGTGTGTGCCCAGAGTAGAAACACCAAGATGTCCCTTAGGTGGCATCCGATGACTTTATAAACCTCAACATAACACAGTGTCTACTCTGGTACTGAAGCCCACACACAACTTTGCCAGCACCTACATTTTAATCTTCACCAAGGCTACTTTTCAGATGTAGGATGAGGATCCACTCCTAGTATTCACAGGGCACCTCAACCATGACGTAGAAGCCCTCTCCCCTCAACCACCCTACCTTGACCCAGAAATTGACCTTTGAATGTTTTTATGATCTCAGCCTCTCCCTCAGGGGCGTCATTTCACCAAAATGCCAGGGTATCAGAAGTGATATCACACAACCCTTGACATCTGATGACATCAAAGAAAGTGATATAATTTGACTCCACCCAGAAGTGACATCACAGGAACAGAACAGAACTTTTCACTCCTAGGCAAAACAGGAAGTGGCACCACATAGCATTGTTCATAAGTACACTACGAAACATATGCTTACAATATCACTGTAATGTGATTATACATGTCATACAAGAGTGGATCACCATATGTATCATTAATTTCAGTGTGTATAGGCCCATATTACCAAATTACTGTGAATCCAAGCAGACGTCCAAGGCAAAATGATAGTGATGTGTTATTATAGAGTACTTACGCTTAAGAGCTTTATATAGAACAAATATACATACAATATCACCCAACCTGTGTTGCTACTCATTTATCGACCTCAGAAGGAAGAACAGCAGAGTTAGCCTTGCTGGGATTCAAACCTACAACCTGCAGATCACACAAACATTGCAGCAGTGAGCACTCAACCTACTGAGCTATCTTACCAGCTATAGTAAAATGAGCAATTACATGTCTGAATATTCTCAAAGTCGGAAAGCAAATAACATTCTAGTGGACACCGTTAAACTGGAAACTGAGATTTAACAGCAGGCCAGTTCATCTACCGGTCTGGTGCAAAGTTGGTCACATGTCAAGCCTGGGTGGATATACTTTTCAGGCTTCAGAGGTTGGTAAATGACATATCATTGGGAGGGTTAATAACTGTGTATTAAAGAGTTTAGACTAGCAGAGGTAATGGAGAGCACTCACATGGCATTCCGTGCTCTCGGCACTCGTTATCTCATACATGCATACAAACATCCTGAACAGCATGCCAGTGAGATAGACACATTACAAAAAAGCATAAATTGTGGCACCATGAAATCAAGGGCCACTTTAGGTTCTGTGGTCAAATATTTCTACACTATACATAAGCTTTTAGGTACAACGATTTTGTCAAGTGACTGAGGACACTGAGATGGAATGTCTTGTGATGATCGTAACAGAGACAATGGCAGTAAAAGACATGTTATAACTGCAACTTGCGAAAAGCAAAATGCATAGCCCAGAATGGATGCTTATTCTACTCTAAATGCTTTTTGGATGTTTTTGTCTACATTGTAAATTTGAGGTGTTTAGGAACAGTCTAATTCAGTGACTCACCCCCTGAAATGTGCCTGAAATAAACCTTTAATGAGTGTAGCAGTTATTGTATTGAATTCCAGAAAGACACATTATTTGTTATTCCTATTTTCTTATTTAGGGTCACTGCTCAAAGTGTTACACTTGTGGAACCCCCTGTTTAGTGTTTTTCTTTTTTTTAAGAGGCCTGAACAAGAAAGCCGACCACTCCAGAAACAGAGCCACATGGTGCTAGCCAGAGCACAGGAGCTTCTGTTAAAAAAACAAAAAAAAGTTTTTATTTTTGAGGGGTAGCAAATGAGACTGCAGGGGTCACAGCTGTGACCCCCAAATTACATCCCTGCTCTCACTCTTTCTAACTAGAAGTCCACCTCCCAATGTTTGATATTGTCAGGGATCCGGCACAATAAGCTGATGAGTCACACCCACAGAATGGGTCAGGGCCGTCAACAGGGATTACAGCACGATCTGGATGGACCCCTTTCAAGGGTGTTGGACCGAGACCCTCTCCTGAGTTTTTGAGGTGGCACATGCCTTGGTGTGGAGCAGACAATCCCATGTTTCGGTAAATTATATAGTCCTGTTCAGTTTGCTGAGCAAATCTCGTCCGAGCAAATTGACAGGGGAACTTTGGTAATAGAGTAGGGCTCCTCGCACTGTTTTAACCCCTATCTTGATATTTAAATCTTCTGTATAAGGAACTGTGACCACAGCCCCAGAGAATCCTTGCCATCGAGAGTTTGGCCAGATAAAGGAACATCACCTTCACATATACATGACTTCTCCATCCCGAGTCCACCATGAAGCCGGTCAAGTGGCACAGCGAGTAGAGCGCTCGCTTTGACATCCGTGCAGAGCCTGCTAACTCAGGTTCGAATCCCGGCGGGGCCAAACTAAATGAGCACCACACACCGTGGGTAATAATAAGCAGCGCTCGATACCTGAGGGTCCGTAGCGCTATATAAATGCCAAATTATTATTATTATGAAAATGAACTGTTTGTTCCACATCTCTGCCCCCACCAGTGGTTCCTTTTCTGGATGCAAGGTAGTAGATAGTATTGGACACGCAAGTGCTCTCTGTGGGCTGTCCTTGTTGGGATAAGTGTCTGTCCCTGGGCAGGAAAAGATGTTCTCAATAAGTACGCATGCCCCCTGGTAGGGTGATGGTGTGCCATTTGGGGCGGTGGCGAAAGGGCTATTGCTCTGTTGGGCCTGCTAAGTGGGCCGAGTTTGTGGTACTTGTGTCATGTAGGAGGTGTGGTGGACTGTGCTATAGCCAGGCGGTGGAAGGGGTGACTGCGGGTGCTGCAGGGGTACTTCACATGCCCATTGGGCAAGCCCGTATGGACTTCCTGGGTGGAGGTGACCACACTGGGTCGGGTTGTAATGAGGCTGATTGTATTGATAATTTCCTCCCTGCCTACTGCAGCATTCCCGTAAAAAATGCCCCCACCTCCCGCAAGACCAGCATTGCCCTTGGCTCCCCCCCTCTGGGGCCTTGTCCTCCATATCCCCCTCTCCTCTGCCCTTCGGAACCCACCTCGTCCTTTTGCCGGTCTTCGTTGCCATTGGGGTCCCATATAGTGTTGTCCTTCTCCCTAAATAACATATCATATCACTCCCCACTGCTGTTGCCCGTTGCCTGTCCATAATGCTGCCATTCTTGCCTGAGTTGCTACCGACACACCCCTTGGTTCTGTGGGAGGTTACTGCGGCGACCTTCACTAATTTTGTCTGTATGAGATTTGCTTCATCAGCTAATCTTCGCTGAATAGTTTCTTTTTCTCTTTCTTTGATCCTCCTACAATGATGTACTGTAATGCTCTGGGTTTCTGGCCAGCCCTTGGCTTTATTCCTGCTGTCTTGTCCAGGGCATTCTGAACTTCCTTGGGAAACCTCCTTTTGATGATAAAGTAAAATAGGGAGGTGGAATGGTCCCATGCAATGCATGTCTCTGCCCTCCACATCTCTTGGACCCTGAGAATGGTAAGTCAGGGGTATCAGGGAAGGTTCTCTGCAGCGCATCCCAAACTTGTGCTCGCACATTGTTAAATGATGCCCCATCATGAGTATCGTTACTTATGGTTACACCCTGATAACCTGCTTTCACCCACACCGATTCTTCCTGATCACCCACTGTGGACACCAAGAGACTTTTAATATCTCCTATGGCGAGGGGCACCCCAGCAGTGTTTTTTTTAATGCATAGATCAATTTCCCCGTGCCTGCCGTGGGTGGGGGGAGGGATTTGAGGAGATTATTTTTATCCATCTGTGCCGATGGAAAGTAATGGGGCCGCCCAGCTCCCTTATGTATGAGGGGGTTTATAGACATAATTTCGAAATCAAAAATTTCGAAAGTCAAAAAGTCGAAAAAAAAATGTCGAAAAAAATAATGTCGAATTTATTTTTTATGACGTTTTTTTTTCGAAATGGGGGGGTTCCCCCCCCAACCCCCGTTTTTTTTTTTTTTTTTTTGTTTTTACCTTTTTTTTAAATATAAACTAGAGCCCAAACAAAAATATCGAAAAAAAAAATAATTCGACATTTTTTTTTTCGACATTTTTGATTCGACTTTTTTGACATTCGAAATTTTTTTTTCGATATTATGACTGGACACCGTATGAGGGGCATCTCATATTTCCCACCTTTTACTCCTGTCGCCTTCTTTTTTGCTAAGGCCATCCTCCTCCTCCCCATCCTGTTTCTGAGTCTTCCTTCCCATGTGTCTTCCACCCGAGGGGTGGTCCACTGTTCCTGCTGAATCCCCCCCTACTGTACCCTATTCCTCCTTGTCAAAGTCACTCCAATATTCTTTGTCCCGTATCGACCCTGCATTTTCATACCCCAAAGTATCCGTTTCCCCATCCCTTTTTACTCGCACTCCCCGTATGTTTGCACTGTCGATTCTGAAGAGGAAATCTCGCGGCTTCCACTTTTGTGGTGTGGCGGGGATCATTCCTAGGAGTTAGGGCCCCCTCTCTATCTTTGTGTCGCGTCACATGCCGCTTTCAATCGAGCCAATTATGCACACGTGGAGGCTAATGCCACCTCGAAGTCTCGGGTCCCGGCTCCAGTTGGGACAGGGGTGGTGGTGGGTGGGCTGTAAGGAGGGGGTGGGGCTGTGCTTGGTGTGGCTGGCACACTTCCCCCTGACACACAAGTTGAATTTGAGTACCCTTCCGCTGGTCTGGTGAGCAGTGGGTAGATTTTCTTGGGCTCCTCCTCCCCCCTTCTCCTTACCCCATATGCTTTCCTCTACTAGGGAGGGCGGGTCTGGCCCCTTCTCCCTCTTGTTTGTGGCAGGTGTCTCTTCAAACATCTGCCACAAATCTAACACCTACCATCTGTTTTGTAACTGCTTTTGTATTTAGCTGTCAAGTATGTGGACAGGTGTTCAATGTTTCCTTATCAAAAGACCCATCCTCCGGCCAGGCATGTTACAGTCCCTCACCTTTCGTTTCTGTCACCCTCTGGCTGTGATATTTCTTGATTTGCTCGCTATACAAAGGGGGTGTTTGCAGATGTTAGACAGTGGGGTCTCTTTACCCATCGTTCGTGCCTTTGGGTTGGTCTATGATGTTCTTTCACTTTTTTGTTTTAGGCTCCTCTCCCTTCCCTTTACCTCCTACGTTGGGCCCCTGTTTCTAGTAGTCCCTGTGGGACTATCACATATGTTTCTTTTGTGACTATGTATGTGAATTGATAAAAACTATATGGCCATAAAACGAGTTTCACCAACCGGACAATGACGCACACATCATATAACTAATTCCCCCTTACTGAATTTCCCTTACAGCAATGTCCACTTTTTCAGTCGCTCCTTTGTCTTTCACATCTCTCGGGCTCGCCTCCAACAACAAAAAAAAACACGGAAAACGGTAAGCTAAAACAACAAGTTGAAATAATAACTGCTACTTTTTCCCAAGCCCTTTAAGGGTGGCGCCACCCTCCAACACCTTTTGGAGCTAGGTTCCCGTATCTCCTCTGTATATTCTCTTGACTTGTTTAATATCAATAAATGGCCATGTAAAAAGATAAACGGCACTTCACTTCACCCAACTTCTCACTTCATTCACATTCAAGCACTGCATGTTCCTCCTATCACACTGGTCTATGTTCCCAAAACCCCACTATTTCTCTATCCTTGCAATTTATACTCACATGCCCGTGTTCTTCCAAGAGCCTCCATTTGTGATTAATCCACAACGCCTGGGGCTCTCCCTAGGGCTGCACCCGCCTTCACCGAGCAGGTGGGTATTCACAAAGCCGGGACCCACAAGAACCGCTTCTTCTGCAAATGCGTTTTTAGGGGGACTGGTCAGCTGTAGGTGGGCGCAGCCTTGCAGAGCCCCTGGATCTCGCCGCAGTACTGGGCTGAGGGAAATCACGTCAGATCACCAAACGAAGGCATCCACTCATACAAGTATCCCAATAATAATGCATAGAAAAATAAGAGGACACATCCGGTCAGGGAATGAGACCAAAGCTGAGTTGCCAGGATGACGACGTATATAATAATAAAAATGCCAGCAAAGAAGTCTGCTGTCCGAGAGCGCTCTTCCAAAAATTACACAGGTAGCACATTATAACAGACAGTTACAGCATGGGTGACGTCATTGGGCTTTGGTAGATACGATGCTTAGGATTGCTGGGGAACGTTTATTGGCACCTACTCCATAGGGGATGCTAAGCGCCCATTGGTCATTGCTTCTCAGTCGATCATGATGCATGTGGGTCAGCTGCGCTCATCTCCGCGGTGAAGGTCAGGTCGAGCTGGTGCTGCATCCCTCACTATCTAAACTAAACATTAATAATGGTGGATACCTGGACCTCTTGTACACAGGGTGGCCTTTGTAGATTGGACATAATATAGTAGCATCCCCACCTCCACACTTAGGCTTTCTTTGATACCGCACCTCCTACACTTTGGACCTTCCCTGGGGGCACACTTTACTGCCTGTCCTTGTGATGTTTTAAAATGCGAGCAGGCATGGGATGTCTCTTGGGACGAATATCTGGCTACCAAAGGTAAGGTCTGTGGTGGGTGTTCTGGAATGGCCAGAGCAGAAGGGGTTAGATGATTATCCTGAAAGAGATAGCGAAGCTGGAGCTCTGGCCTGACGAGGTCGAGGATGAGGGGGCACAGTGAGTTTAGGGGAGATGGATGGGCCTTTGCGCTGTGGCCGGTTCCTGTCTCACGCTCTGTGCCAAGCGCATTCTTTGAGAAATTATACTAAATGATTGCAACATTCAGAGGACAGGGAATGGGAGAACTTCCGTGGGAACAAGCCTAGTGCGGTGGTGGCCTGCTATGTCATGCTTTGGTCCCTCTGCGAGAGAGGCCTGCAGTGTGGGTGCTGCAGTCTCACTGAATGGTAGCTTTTGGGCCTAGTAAAAGCTGGCGTCTAGGTCTATTATACAGTGCAATAGAACAAAATAGTGTTAGTATGAGCAGGATAGGCAAGGTTAGTTATCTAATTTGTTATGGTATAAGGCTCTGTGTCCGTGTCAGATGGGAGGGGGGCGATTTCGCTTCTTCTGGTTTACCTACACGTCTTGTATACAGGAGGGGTTGGGGGGGTAGGACTATTTCCTTCCCAACAAGTGCTCAAACGAGTGGCTGTAATGTTTCTGGGGTTTGCCCTGCTGCATCTAAGTCCCAATGAACGTTTTGATAAGCGTGACTGACACTTTCCGGCCATGTAAAGCCTCATGTCTTAAATCAGAGGTACTGTTGATGTTTTGTGAAAATTAAGTTGTTTTTTTACTGTGGAGACTCCAAGATGCCTCTAGGAGCACTGCATCCCCGAGCAAGGTACAGCCAGAACGAAGAGTGCTCAAGTCAGCAGACTTTGCTATCCATTATCCATGAAACATGTAACACTGCAGGCCTTCATATTTGATACCTTGTAACCCGTAAGTACTTTACAGACATTGACATCTCTTAGTTGAAACTGCTTTTCAATTGGACCCTGAGTGTGCTCCATTCTGCAACACTATTCTTATGCACAAGCACAACATGTGACAGAGTTGCAACACCGCAGACTCTGTTCGCACAACTTTGCGTCTTTTTAAATGTGTGCCTGGAATCCTGAGAGCCACAGATGGGCACATGTTTACACCCCAGGCATAACTGCTAGTATACGAGAGGCCACTACTAAGCGCACTAGCCAGAAGGAATCTTGGGGCAATGTCGGTGGCACACCACACAAACTACTCTCGTTGGCCATAACCTCTGAACTCTCTGTTGTCTCAGTGTGTTGCTGTTTAACAAAGTATGTCCTCTATGTGGCAACCACTGGCTGGCTTTTACCACCGTACCTTGTGAGCAGGTTTCGATAATGGAGGCCACAGGCGTAATAATATTTTAGAGGAGGTGTTCATCGACTCAGAGAAGGAATCATGGCGCACAATCTCATATTTGGGGTTGGCGGCTTTGGAGGCCATGACGCATTTATTAAGGTACACAAAAGAGCAGGTGAGCGGGAAAGGTTTACAATATCAAGGAACTGGAGAAGAAGGTGGAGGAGATTGATGTGGGCGCAAAGCCACAGAAAGCAGAGCAGAGACATCCAGAACACGTAAAGGCCACTTTCTTCATTGCGCGTCCACCTCTTCAGTAGTAGGAGGGGGCCTTTATGTACATCATGGTGCTAAGCTCTACCTCTTAGCTATGAGAAGAGCCACACAGTTCCTGTTAGTGGTTCAGCAGATCAGTACAGGATAGTGGCTTCTTGGTGTGTGTAAATCAGACTCCCCACTCCCCCCTACTAACCCTCTGCAGTGATACAGGCACCCCATGGATCATCATGCCCACACCTGGTATGATGCAACCCCCCCCGTGCATCACCTACGCAACCCCCTGCTGTGGTGCAGGCATCCTGTGTATCATCCTGTTCTTTCCCTGCTGTCAAGTAAGAGCCCCTTGAACCATCATGTCCAGTGTCCATCCACCTGCTGTCATGCAGGCAGCCCATGGATCATCACGCCCACCCGCTGGTACGATGCAAACCTCTGTGCATCACCTACTCAACCCCGCTGCTCTGGTGCAGGTATTCTGTGTATCATCCTGTTCTTTCCCTGCTAGCATGTAAGAGCCCCTTGAACCATCATGTCCAGTGTCCATCCACCTGCTGTCATGCAGGCAGCCCATGGATCATCACGCCCACCCGCTGGTACAATGCAAACCTCTGTGCATCACCTACTCAACCCCGCTGCTCTGGTGCAGGTATTCTGTGTATCATCCTGTTTGATCCCTGCCGTCATGTAAGCGACCCTTGAACCATCATGCCCAGTGCCCATCCTCTTGCTGTCATGCAGGTACACTATGAATCATCATGCCCACCCCTGGTGTGATGCAAGCCCCGTGAATCACCTACTCAACCCCCTGCTGTGGTGCGTGCATCGTGTGTATCATCCTGTTCTTTCCCTGCTGTCAAGTAAGAGCCCCTTGAACCATCATGTCCAGTGTCCATCCACCTGCTGTCATGCAGGCAGCCCATGGATCATCACGCCCACCCGCTGGTACGATGCAAACCTCTGTGCATCACCTACTCAACCCCGCTGCTCTGATGCAGGTATTCTGTGTATCATCCTGTTTGATCCCTGCCGTCATGTAAGCGACCCTTGAACCATCATGCCCAGTGCCCATCCTCCTGCTGTCATGTAGGCACCCTATGGATCATCATGCCAACCCCCTGTTATGATGCAAGCCCCCTTATAATGTACTCCACCCCCTGCTTTGGCGCAAACACCCTGTGGATTGTTATGCCTGAGACTCTGCTGTGGTGCAAGCGCTCTATGGATGGTCATGCCCAACCTCATGTTGTGGTGGAGGCACCGTGTGTATCATCGTTCCAGAGGTCCTGTTGGGCACAAGAAAATGGTGAATAATCGTGCCCATATTCCTACTGTGGCACAAGCACGCCAACGACACACAAACTGCCCCTCCAACCAGACCGCACCCACGGATTGTCCTGTCTAGGCCACTTTAGTTCGGTACTTTCCTTCTGTAGTGTTTTCTATAGCGCCTACCACTTCAGCAGTTCGCACCACTAGAGAGAGAAAAAGGGGGACAGAAGCAGTACATTTAAGTTATGGAGCAGTACCTGGAGGCAGATGGGGAGTACACGGAAAGGGGGCTGGTAGTGATTCAAAGCACAGATGGGAAACTGGGATGAGAGGAAATGGGAGGGGAGTACGAATGGTGAAGAATAGGTGCTATGCTAAGGGAGGGAGTGTAATGCATACTCTGAAATCTCTAATTTGTAGGTGGGACAGAGAGAGTTGGATGAGAAAGAGCTGTGTGGTATGTTAGCTAAACAACCCACCAATTCCTTTGTGTTCTGGGTTCTCTCAGAAATCATGGTTTTCCTTTGAACAAGCCCTGACTGTTATGTGGTGCGCAAGCACACACCGTGATGTAGCATGTCACAGTGTGATAGAATAAATACGGCCCCATGCTCGACGAGAGGTTGCAGTCATCTCAGTCTTTCAAGGAAAAGGAAGTGGCAAAAAAAATCTACAAAAATCCATGGACAAAAGGTCAATATGGTACAGCAACTGGCAGATTGTACTGAACACCAACAGGATGACTGCTATGATGTTCACGAAAAAGAACATCAGGGAGCACCAGCATATTAGCCTCAACAGAGAGAACATCAAGTGGGAGAGCAGCCGCCGTTTCCCTGGGAGTGACCCTGGGCAGCAAACTCACCTGGAGGAGCCACATTGAAAACACCCAACAGAAAGTCTCTGGCAAGCTCGCAATGCTGTACCCACTCTTGAAGTCGAGATCCATGCCTATCCGGAGTAAAGTCAACATCTACAAGATGATTATTAGACCCATCGTGACTTATGCCTCTCTGACATGGAGCACCTGTGCAGAAACCCACCAGAGGACTCTTCCAAAGGTGCAGAACAAAGTAGCTGGAGCCCCACTTTTTGCAAGAACAGCCGACCTGCAGAGGGATCTGGGAATTGAGATGTTGGATGAACATCTAGCAAAGCTAAACAGGAATTTCTGCCAAGGACTGGATCAGAATGCAAACCCTCTGATCAAGAGAATTGCTACAATTACTGCAAATCCTTTGACCGCTATCCATGGCCTGTCACAGCGCCGACCCTGTGAAACCATCTCTACTGTGACAAGAATACTGATCAAGCCGTGACTACACTCTCAACCACCCGCTCCTCAAATAACTTTCTGCTGACCCATCCATTCCGGCAAACTGATCTTTATCGCTCCTTTCCTGGGCAAACTCCTAGAGAAGTAGGCTATTTCTCAGCTTACCCTCCATACTGAATCTGTTGGTTGCTTTCATGACCACCAGTCTGGCTTTAGGGCATCCAGAGGCATGGAAACTGCTGTTATGAGCACTGTTGGGATGGAAATGAGCTTATCCCACCCCCCCTAGGTGCTCCAAAATAAGGCAAACACCCTATGAATTGATTTGATGTACAAGGGGGCAATCGCTCGCACTATGTACAGGCTTTGTAGCACGTATAAATCGATGCACAGCACTAGAAATCCCACAGCCCTCCACTCCATTTTGTATTAGGCCCAGAAGGGACAAGCAGCAGGCTCGCACACAAATCCTAAGTCCCACACAAATGCACTGACACACGAACCCTGTTCCCACAGAAGTCGATTTCCCTCCACTCCGCCAGTGTTGTGAATATGTTGTATCTTCTACAAGAATGTGCCCTGCGAGAGCGTGAGACAACACCAGGCTCTTCGCCACATCTATTCATCTTCACTAAACTGCTAGTAAGTCTCTGCCCCACCCAGCCAGGCTGGAGCCAGACCCACACCACTGACTTAGACCCCCCCACATCGTTACATTCTTTGACATGCACACGACCACCAGGTCTCAGTCCCCATCATCTGTCCACTGAAGATCTAAGTATGTGCGACTATATTTCATCCTAATAGCAACAAATTATTTGTAAAACAAGGTACCAGGAGGGATAAATTAAAGATCAAAACCCCAGGGTGGAGACCTTGAATGCGCAAACTGGGGTTTCCCCCCCATACTTTTCCCCTTCCCTTTCCCCTACACTTGCACAATCTCAATGTCACCTGGCCTAGTAAGATCGTACTCTCTGTCTTCCCTTTGTTCCCCCTCTTTTGCCTTATCGCGCCTTGAAACACTTGTGTATAGGTTTGTTATAAATGCCATATCATATCATATCAAGGAATTCCTGAATGCGTAGGTCGGCCTGACTGTATTTTATCCTCCTCTCTCCCTGACACCATTTTCCGTGCCTCCCAGGTGCCTGCCACAATGAGTTAATATTTAGGCTTAGCATGTTTAGTTTAGTTTGCCACACTGTTCTAATGTGTGACCCGACCTTCACCGCAAGGATGAACCCATCTGACCCACGTGGATCCAGACAGATGGAGAAGAACAAACCAATTACTGCTTGGCATCCCCTATGGAGCAGGCTCATTTGTAGGGTGCCTCCAACCAATGGCTCCAAATTGTACAGTATAGACGTGACACGGATTGAGTTTATAAACTGTTGTTTGCCATTGCATGAGTTAGAGCGCTCTCGAGCAGCAGAGTCCTTTGCTGATATGTGTATTCTGTATAATTAAAACCTTTTTATCCTTGCAACGCTATCTCCTGCCCTATTTCCCTAGCCGGTTGTCTTTATTCTGGAGTGTGTGTACAAAGGTACTTGCCTTCATTTGGTGACCCCTATGACATTATTCCATTGCTCCCGTACTTGTGTCGGCATCCAGGTGGCCTCTCCGGAAGGGCCGTGCCCACCTACGCTGACCAGTCCCCTTAAACTTGTACCTTGTGGGTGCCGTTTTTACAGAACTCCCGCCTGCTCGTTGGAGCAAGGTACGGCCCAAGGGAGAGGCCCAGGTCTTTGGTCGATTCCCCATGAACAGAGGCTTTCGGAAGAACGTGAACACCTGTGTATAGCCTGCAAGGAATAACAATGTTTGGGTGGGGAAGCAGAGCAATATGAAATGGGTGAATGAAAGTGAACACTTAGGTTGGTCTGGTGATTGTGGAAGCTTTTGGCCAGTTTCTATTTAGTTTTTACTTTTTAAGGTATATTTGGGGACAAGAGAAAAGGAATACGGGAGCCTCCTCGAGTGAGGGGAGAAGGTGGTACCATAGTGTACTGTCTCGACCAGTGCGGGAGATAAATATAAGAGAAAATTTAGGAGCTACATATAATTAGAGAGCTCAGGAAAAGCAATGGCTGTTGTTTTAGTTTGTTGTTTTGGTTTATTTTGTTATTTTATTTATTCATATGTCCGGAGGAGGCCCAGGAGGGGCAAGTGTGATGTAAGTTTGCAAGCGTGTCAGGAAAGTGTGGAAGGAGTGAAAGGAAATGCTCTAGGGGGAGGGAAAAGGGGAAATTGACAGTTTTTTATAAGAACATTTTTTGACTGTATAGACTTAGAAGATAGATACAATTGTGATATACACGTTTTAAGATAATTGTGGATGAATTGTATTCTTTGAAGACATTGGGGACAGTTATACCAGCACTTTAGTGACACGACACGGATTGGGCATAGCCGTGAGGACAGACACACCCCTAGATCATATATGTAAAGCCTTGCCCCAATACTGTGAGGAAATTAGGAAGTACCACAACCAATGGGTGACTGAGATTAAGGGAGAAGGAATGCCCCACTCCTGGCCAGAGGGGGGGTCCTTTGACAGGTGCGCCTTGGATCATATGTCCACATACTTTACTGCAAAGTATAAGGGGAGACCATTACGAAATAGAAAGGAAATACTAGATCTCTATAGAATGTTTGAAGAAACAGAGGCCCCTGAGAGGGAGGGGGCAACACCAGACAATAGGACGAATGCAAGTGCAGCAGAGACGGGGAAGACAGAGGAGAAGAAAAAGGGGATTTTTCCACTCACCACTCAGCCAGCAGAAGGTTACACTAACTTGACGTATGTGCCTGGGGGAATGATGAGGGCCGGTCCTAGCACGGCCCCACCTCCATTGTATATTGCAACCCCTGAGGTGTCCACCCATACAGGGGTGAGTGTGCGAGACCTTGAAGTGACATTGTCCACCACTCATACTGAACTGTCTAGCTTAAGAGCCGTTTGAGAATCAACACGGGCAGCAGAAGTCCCGATGTTGCCCCCAGGAATGCCCCACGGCTGCCCGTGGATGAATGGAAGTCAGGTGACTTCCTTTTTAGAATAGACAGTGCCCCCGTAAGAGCTGTTCATATAGAGAGGAAGGGGGAAACAGACAGTCTGGGATATGAGAATGTGGAGTCTCGGAGAGGGGATGAGGAATGTTGTAGTGACTTTGATGATGCTGAAGAGGACACAGAGGGAGGGGCCGAGTAAGTACCCACGACCAAGGCAAGAGTAGAAAGCCTATGGGACGGAAGACAAAGGGAAAGATTTGGGAGGATAGCACTAGCAATGAAGAAGGGGAGTGCCGTTAGAGGTGGAAAAGGAAAGATGACATTTCAAATGCCCTTAATACACAAAGGTGCAGGACAACCTCATTATGTCCCTTGGTCGCAGATGGACAAAAACAACCTTCTCAAAGCCCTCCCACAACTTACTGCGGTAGCAGGAAATGGATCTATGCATTCGAAAAAAAATACTGCTGGGGTGCCCTTGGCCATAGGGGACATTAAGAGCTTGCTAGCGGCGGCTGTGGGGGATCAGGTGGAGACAGTGTGGGTTAAAGCCGGGTACCCCTGGACAACGCTAAGTAATGACGACCATGATGGGGCATCATTCAATAAGATCAGAGAGCGGGTATGGGATGCACTGCGGCGAATGTTCCCCAACACCCCTGATTTTTACAATTAATAATGTAATGCACAACGGGGGAAAAAGAAGACGCAGCACAATACCTTCTTAGGGTCTAAGAGATGTGGAGAGCAGAGACGGGCAGCGCTTGGGACCAATCAACGTCCTTGTTTTATTTTATTGTGAAAAGAGGGCTACCCAAGGAATTGCAAATGTCACTCAATAAGATAGCTGGGGTGGAAATCAAGGGATTGCCTGAGATTCAAAGCATTATAGTGCACCATTGTAGGAGGATTAAGGAGTGCAGGAAAGAAACTATTCACAGGAGACAGGCAGAGGAAGCAAAACTAGTTCAAAATAAACTAATGAAAGTAGCAGCAGTGTTCTCAGCACCGCCTCCAGAAAAGATGGTAGAGGAAGGGTGTATCTCAGTCACAACACAAGCCAGGATGGCAACGGTGTGGGCAGACAATGGGCAAGAACAATGGAGAGGAAACCAGCATTTTCCAGGGCCCCAGTGGCAAGCAGGGCTGCAACGAGGACGAGGCGGGTTCTGAGGGCAGAAAGGAGGGGGACTTGGCGGAACAGGACCCAGGGGTGATGCAAATGGCAGTGTTGGTCATGCGGGAGGTGGGGTCACTTTTCAAGGGAGTGCCAGAGAAGACCTGGAGGGAGCTTTACTTACAAACGACCATCCTATGGGTACCCCCACCGAAGCAGCCCACACGGGCCTGTCCAGGGAATGACCTCAATACCATATGAAATACACCAAACCTAGAAACTACTGCCACCCCAAACCCCGGCCTTTACCGCCCACCACTCCAGAAGCAAGCCATGCAACAACCTCAACCCTGTCTCAACCAACAAGCTTTGGAAAACAGACAACCCTTTGCTACTGCCACAATGGAGCAGCAGCCCCATACCAGGGGGCAACAGTGGTGGGGGAACCCTTTTTCTTTTCCCCGGACAGACACCTACCCTGATTAGGACGGCCCACAGAGAGCACTTGCGTGTCCAGTACTTTTGATGACCTTACATCCAAAAGAGGAACCACTGGTGGGGGCACAGATAGGAAATAAGCAATTAATCTATATGGTGGACACAGGAGCGGAGAAATCGTGCATTGGTGAAGGACATTTCCGATATCAAGAAGGTCTCTCGACATGCAGGCATTCTCTGGGGCTGTATTATCAGTTCCATATACAAAAGACTTGGATGTCAAGGTGGGAGGGAAGGTTGTACAAGCACCCCTCCTCTATTCAGAAAGCTCCCCTGTCAATCTGCTGGGTAGAGACCTACTCAGCAAATTGAACATGAGCATATCTTTCACAGAGAGAGGGATCATCTGTGCCACACCCGGCATGTACTCCCTCCGAGCGATGCTGGTGATACACGCTGTGGCAAGTCAGATGGTTGTGAGGGGCATCCCTGTCAACCCAGACATGTTTGTCTAAGGTTATCAGAGTACTTGACCATGCTGTCCCCGAGAACACAAGAAAGGAATGGAGAGTAACCTCAGATTTCATTTTCCGACCGGTGGCACTCCATGAAGTGGTTGCAGGCACCATCTTGTCATTAGATCTGGAAGGTTTGCTTGTGCTGGCTAGAAGTATCATGGTGCTAGGAACTGACCCCCATGGGTTGCAATGGTGCACAGTGTTGTGTATTAACCCCATTGTACCTCTGCGAGAAGTGACAGATGAGGACCTGTTTGAAGACCACGATAATGACGGTGAAATAATACTTGAGATTTGCATTCCCTGTGACATAATGGTGCAATACAGAAAGGTACAGAGTCCCCTCATAGCTATTAATGGACCACCTCCCTTCTGTGACAGTGATTTGCAACACGTCCCGCCACATCTCTGGACCACCAGCCCCATTATGTGGGTAGGTTAAAAGAGGTAACGCCAGTCAAAATAACACTCAAGCCCCATGTCATACTGCCACGGGTCAAACAATACCCCCTGTCCAGGGAGGCGGAAGAGGGAATACCGAAACACTGCAGGCCCTGTTAGAGCAAGGGATTATAGGGCCCTCCACATCGACATGCAATACAGCGATTTATCCAATGAAAAAAGCCACGGGGGGCAGTTGGAGGATGATATAGGATTTCCATCCTTTCAAAGATATTGTTCAAAAGGAGTTTCCCATCGTTCCCAACCCGGCATCCATTTTGTGCAGCATTCCCAAGGAAGCCACTCACTTCACAGTGGTCGACTTGAAGAATGCATTTTTCTCAGTGCCCCTGCACCCTGACTCACAGTATCTCACAGCCCTCACCCTGGGAGGAAAGCGATACGAACACTGTTGCTTACACTAGGGGTACTGTGAAAGTCCCAGTATTTTCAACAGGTTACTGAATGCAAATCTAGGGAACATTCAGGTGCCCAGTACGATCATTCAATATGTAGATCATCTATTGGTCATCAGTGACAGTGAACAAAGCTGTCGAAGAGATTTGATCACTCTGTTGCAATTGTTAGCGAGGAAAGGGTACAAAGTTGATAAGAAAAAGCTCCAGTACAGCTTCCAGGAAGTGCTTTACCTAGTGCAACTCCCAAGCCAACTACAGTGAAGGACATGCAAAAGTCCCTAGGGTTATGTAACTATTGTAGATCTTGGATCCTAGACTATGCAGTCTAAACCAGGCCACACTTACAGGGCCTCATGGAGGCCCAAAAGGGAGGTACCAAGATTCAGTGGACAGCAGAAATGCTGACCAGTTTCAATGATCTAAAATAATTAATTTCAACAGCTCCTGTCCTCGCCACACCCGACTACACACAGGAATTCTACATTTCTTTCATTCAAATGGCACAATCATGACAGCAGTACTCACACAGAAGAGTTCCATGGGTCACAAACCCCTAACGTACTACAGTGGCACACTTGCTTCAGTTATGCAGGGACAGTTTGCCTGCAAAGAAGCTCTGACTGCTGCAGCATTCGCTATTGAAAAAAGCTCCACAATTGTCATGGGATGTTCTGTCATTTTGTACGTTGAGCACTCAATGTTTGCAAAAATAGACAGATCAGAATCGACCCTCACCACACAAAGAGCACCCGCATATGAAATAATACTGTCCAGCCCCCACATCCATGTAATGCAGTGCAAAACCAAAAATTCCAACACGTTTCTCACAGAAACATGCATGGCTGAGGACATGCAACAACATGACTGCGCGTCATACGAAGGGGAAGGTGACACTATAACCAAGGCAAAAGATAGCTTCCTAGAAGAGCGAGAGGTACTCTTCATTGACGGGTCAGCATCCATTGATCAGGACACAAGGAAAAACATGTCAGTGCAGCTGTGGTACATCTAGTGGAGGGATGATATGAAACATTGATTATGAAAAGACTACCCAGCATTACACTGCCCAAGCAGCAGAACCTGTGGCTCTCATTGAAACCCTGCGGACATCAAAAGGGTGCTCCCTAACAATTTTCTTGGATTCTGCTCAAGTCACCACCATGGTACATGAAGGTCTGTCATGTTGGAGAAGGAGGGGGTTCAGAAGTGCAGATGGCTCACCAGTACAGCATGCCAACTTGATCAACACAGTAATTTCAGCCCTCGTAGAGCCATCTGTAGTGACAGTGGTCAAATGTCAAGCCCACACAAATAACACAGATGAAATCTCATTGGGGAACACAGCTGCCGATTTGGCAGCCAAAGAGACGGCATATCCCCCAGTACCCACATCAATGGTGTATGTCATAGCCGAATGCAACGTAGTACCACCTGTAGATGCATACACATCCCTCCCTGTTGCACAAATCATCAAATTACAATGTAGGGCACTCACGGAAGAACAAGATCTATGGCTCAAGCATGGGTGCGTTCAATCCTCCACAGATCTGTTGTGGAGACAACAGGCAGCAGGAAACGTAGTGATGCTTGTGCAATTACACTATACAGCATTTGAGCAGTTACATTTCCCATCACACCTCTCCAAACAACACATTCCAGCGGACCTCCAGGAAGACTGGTTTATTCCAAATTTACAGGATGACCTGACGAAAATGATGTTCCAATGCACAAAGTGCCAAGTATTCAGCACAGGATGACACTGAGAACGCTAGGGGGACATTGCCCCAGCCTGTGGGCCCCTTCCGTGATCTGCACATTGATCATGCAGACATGGGAGAAAGATGAAATGGGGCATAATATCTAATTGTGGTGGTGTGTCCATTTTCCTGCTGGGTTGAGGCTGGCCCCTGTGCCCACCCAGAGGCCAAGTGTGCTGCCAAATTCCTTATTAGAGAGGTGTTCTCCCAATGGGGTGTGTGCAATGTCCTACGGTCAGACAATGGAACGCATTTCTTCAATGAGTTATTCAAGGAGGCGACTAACCTCTTGGGGATTAAACACAAAGTGTGCTTCATTTACCATCCACAATCAAATGGAATGGTGGAGAAAATCAACTGCCTCCTTAAAAGTAGGCTTTCAAAACTATGCCACACCCTAAAACAGAACTGGGTGTATTGCCTGCCCCTCACTTTATTCCATTTGCGCACACAACCTAGCAAGGACCACCACCTGTCCCCCATTAAATAGTGACTCGTCGACGCATGCAGACACCCTCGTCGCCAGTAAGAAGAGCATCAGACGCTCATAGAACAGCCACAATCCTAGGTGAGGAATTCAAACAGTACCTGACACAACATACACATGCAATCAGATGCATTTTTGAAACAAATCGCACAACCCTACAGAGAAGATAGAGTCACTACAACAGCCCCACTGACTGACAACACCCCAGCACAACCCTTGTTGCCCTGGGAATGGATATATGTCAGAAGTTTAGTCAGGAAATGGAAAACACCAAGGTTCCATGGTCCTTATGAAGTGGTGTTTTCTACCCCCTTCGCTGTCAAGGTAAACGGGCTGAGATATTGGATACACCTCTTCGATGTTCGTAGGGCACCAGAGAACAGTGAACCCGGAGACCCTTTTACACAAGGTAACACATCGTACTATGGATGGGAGGGAGAATAACCTTGTATAATGAAGCAATAAGAAGGACTCAGGAATGTTAAGGATTTCAATCAGGAAATACACCCGGGTCTCAGTCTAGCATTCAGTGCGCAAATGAAATACTTATATAGGTTCAATATTCTGAGTAATATACCACTCATATGACACCCCTTCTCAAAATACCCCCAGTTCACAATGGACCAGGAATCAGGCTGGTTGGTAAAGGTAATATTTATTTATTTATTTAAAATTCAAATCAAACATATGTTTTAATATATGGGGTAGCAATCACCAATGTGGTGACAATACAAACAAGAAAGTAGGTAAGGCAGTTGAATTCACTTTTAAGCAACACAGAATATAAAACACGGAAAAGAACAGTTTTGACTGGTTTGAAAGATAGCATTTAAGTTAAGGTTTCCCCCTGCAAATTTTTCAACTCACGAATAAGCAATTCTACACAGATGTATGTAAGCAGCTGGTATTCAGGAATAAAGAACAGTGTACAGGGTTTGAATGCAATCTTCCCTCCCCAAACAAGAGACAAAAATGTTTTGGAAATTTTACACTTTTAAAATGACATTCGAAAAATGACTGGGCAAAACAATGAAAAGTGTGTAAAAGGTCCTTAAATTGATATAAATCTCTATGGAGCAACACTGAAAAGATGCTAACAATCAGAAGCTTTAGGATGAGCAACAGTACACACCTTAAATCTTTATGGAGGTTTGGAAATAATAGGAATTGAAAATCACACATGTAAAACCTTTGCAGAAATGCAAATTCCCACCTAAAATCTACTAAACGGTTTTTAATATACGGTTATGTTTAAGTCAGAGTTGAAATGAAGTCTCTAGCTGTTAAATTGACGAAGTTATGCAAGTTTGAATGAGAGGAATTCTTAGAAAAATAGAACAGAGAAAAGCAGAAAATCGATTTTAAAATGACAGGTTGATTTTACTTTAAACTGGATTAATGGCTAAGAAAAAGAGAATGCCATCTGTGAATCTCCACAGTTACGCACGGCCGCTTGTAACCCTTCACGTGGTGAATACCCTGTTTTCTTTATGAGAATTATTTTATTTAATCCAAACCACTAATGGTTTATGGTCTAGTAAAACAAAAGTGAGGAAAATATCAGCGCTAACACTAAGAATCACAGACAGAGTTGCAAGAATGTAAAAACAAAAGGGCGGGGGAGAGGCACGCACTCCAAATCCTGGCCAAAATACTACCTGAATAAAGAAAAATAATAACTTAAATCCCAAAGTGTCCAATTCACTGGGTTAACTCCCATTTGTTGCAAAAATGTTCACAGGGTTGGATCCCTTCTGTTAAAATGGTTTGACTACAGTTACCATAATCCTTAGAGACTGCGATAGCAATTATATTGGAATCACCTAAAAAGATAGGCAACACAGCCTCCCTGATGAGTGTTGGGGACACCAAAGTGCTAGGAGGAGAACAGCAGTGCAAACATAACTGAAGGGGTTCAACCCTGTGAACATGGAGAACAGCATTACAAATGCAGCTGAAGGGATTCAACCCTATGAACATTTTAACCATGTGAATGTACTGGACACTTTTGCGATTTAACCCAGTAATTTTGGTTTCAGGTAGTATATTGTCTCGGAACTGGAGGGCGCCTCGTCCACTCTTGTTTTTCATGTATTTTTGTGGAGATCTGGACTCCAGAGGCTGCAGCACCGTGGTTATTATTCCCCACATTGGAGAGCCATAATTATGGTTTTCCCGCCTCCCCCTATTTAGGGTAAGATGTGTGCTTCTGGAGGGGAGTCATTTCCTGGTCACCTGAATTATTAAAATGGTTTCACTACAGCTACCATAATCCTTAGATACTGCAATAGCAATTATATTGGAATCATCTGGAAAGATAGGTAACATTGCCTCCCTGATGAGTGTTGGAGACACAAAAGCGCTAGGAGGAGAACAGCAGTGCAAATATAGCTGAAGGGATTCAACCCTGTGAACATGGAGAACAGCATTACAAATGCAGCTGAAGGGATTCAACCCTATGAACATTTTGGCAGCAGTTGGGATTTAACCCTGTGAATGTACTGGACACTTTTGGGATTTAACCCAGTAATGTTTGTTTCAGGTAGTATATTTGCTGGGAACTGGAGTGTGCGCCTCACCCCCTCTTGATTTTTAAGAGTTGCAAGAATAGTTCTGACAATTTATAGGTTCTTAAGTTAAAGATAGGATGGGTTATAGATTGGGATAGGACAAGGCAAGGCAAAATATGCTATGGTTTACTATGATTCCCATTGATACTTACAGTCCACTTTAATTTAAGATTTTGGACCATCAAGTGTTTTGGTCATTACGGATCAGGTCTAAGGACAGCAGGGCACTTCTGGTGGAATTAGGTCAGCTGGGTGGTTCTGGTCAACTGGTCTGGCACCTCAGACTGGACTGGACTGCGTTGGACTGCACTTGTTACTGGAGACCGGAGATCAGTGAGATGGCGAGTTTCAGCAGGCAAGCATTTATGGTAGCAAGCCAAACTGGATCAAATGGCTTCCCTTAAGTTTTGGGATGGTTTCAGGATTTGGGCCTAGCTGAAAAGAGTTCAGCAATGCTGAGGCCTTGGCTTTGCAAAGAAATCTTGAATCAGGAACAAGATGGAGAATTCAGGAACAGGGCGCCACACAGAAATCAGGATGGAGTCAGGAATCAGTGTGTCTCTATGTGTTGTGAGGTTCCCTTATTTATCCTGATAAATTACATCAAGCAGTTTATGGTAGGCGCAGACTTACAACCCACACCCACAAGGGTATGATTGGGCAAGAGCACAGTTCCCGCCTTGCTCTTGGATGGTTGGATGACAGAAAGGGTTGTCGTGTTCTATGATATGATCTGGAAACCTCCCATAACTATTGGGACCAAAACCTAACTTTCCCACAAATACATATTTATATAATTATGCCCTCTAAGAAAATGGGATACATAAATTACATATTTTGTGGGTCACATTCTAATTCAACTCCCAAGTCGGTGGGACTTGGTTTTGCCTTTCTGTTGAATTTTGGCAATTTTAACCATAAATTTATGGCCTAACATTTCCTTATTCGGTACATATATGTGCAATCACCCCTAGTACATCGGTACACAATATTAGATTTGCAACATTAATAGTTTCTCTGCAATTGATCATTCTTCATAACTTCTGTTCCTTACGCGGTAAGAAATCCTACCAAGTTTGCAAATGGCTAGCATAAATTCATATTTAAATGAATGTACTTTTCACTCTTTTTCTTATTCTTGCCGCCAAGTTAAATGTCTAGAAGTTCAGTGGCAAACTAAGCATTTTAAATCCAAAAGTCACATGTCAGTGTTTTTTCTTTCTTCCCCAGTGTGAGCAAATGGCAAGTCCTTTGAAGTTAGAAGCCTCTTCCTGGAGGGTGGAGCTTCCTGCCCCTCCCCTGGAAGGATGAGTGTTCAAGCCGGCTATTGTCTTTACCTGGGGCCCAGACGAATGTCTAATGAATCCCATTGTCATGAGTATGCAAGGCCTCCCAACAGCAATTAGCCTTAACTGCCAGCAGTGAAGTGTCAACCTTTCCCAGGCTAAGGTCTGTCAGAGCAGAATTGTTTTTTTTAACCCTTTAACTGCCATGGGTATTTCCCCCCAGTGCCAGGGCCTTTTTTGGTGATTTCGGTATGTGGCCATTCAATGGCTTGTACCTTTTTTGTTACATGAGATATCTCGGCCAAATTAGGCTCCTTTTTTCCCCACATGTAGGCGGTCGTAACACCACCCAGGAATCCTAGGTTGCTGTAGGGGGGTGAGAGAAAATTTGCAAAAAGGGCAAAAACTTTGGGTTTTTTCAAAAAATGCCAATAAAATGATGTACAAAGAAGTCTGTGGTTTTTTCCTTGTAAGAGCTAGGAACACATGGTTTGCTGTGCTGAGTTCCCCAATTTCCTGCCTTTCAAGAACTGGTTGAGTGGAAACGAAAAAAAACTATTTTGATGTGGTTATTAACTGTTTTGTGAGAGGTAGGCGATTTTGGCCATTTTTGCCAATTGGACATGCATGGACGGAGTGGAAGAAAAGGGTAGGAAAGCCGAATTGGAGGACAGAAAGGCATACATTTATGAAAAGTATACAAAATTCCAAGTTAATGAAGGGGTGATTTGCGTAGGTCAGGCAACAACTAGGTAAGGGAAACTGCCATAGATTGGGGGAAAAGCGGGAAAATGACCGAAAAAAAGGTATGTGTTGGACATGGTTGGCTTGGTACGGCAATGGCTTCTATGAATTTTGAGAAAAGCAATGCTCTGCTACATTCCCCCGACTCTTGCAGTTAGGAAAGCACACATTTTGTGTAGTGTTTTACAAAACAAGCAATACCACAAGCCAAACACTGAGCCATGGTACACAGGAGTTTTATGCTCACGGCCTGAACAGATGCACTTAGCATGTGTAAATCGGGAAAACTAATGTTTTGAAAGAGCATAGGCAGACCTTTTCAAGGGTAGGTGACATGTGCAGGTTACAAAAGTGTGCCAAGGGGAAAGCCTAAAACACAAGTAACCCCAAGTCTGTTTTCACACCTGAATTTCACACTTTCTCCAGAGAAGCGCAAAATACAGATATGGGCCTCGGGTGTCCAAGCCACCAAGGAAAACAGGGAACCCCATGCATTTCCCAAAAGAGGACACCCGTGGGAATCTGCAGAGGTATGATTTGCGCAAACCGGCCCAGAATTCATTACCCAGACACCCCTGCAAAGTCCGAAATGTGGGGGAAAAAACACATTTTTTGCACATTTCACTCGGCTCACCCATCGAAACACGCCGCCAACAACACATGGCCTACAGTCCTGCATTCCCACTGGTGTCCCGATGAAAACGGTACCCCACACGTGTGGGGGCACCTACCTGGGCACCAATGGGAAAGCCTAAAACTCAGGTAATCCCAAGTCTGTTTCGACACCTGAATTTGACACTTTCTCCAGACAAGTACAGCGTACAGATATGGGCCTCGGGTCCAAGCCACCAAGGAAAACAAGGAACCCCAGGCATTTCCAAAAAGAGGACACCCGTGGGAATCCACAGAGGTATGATTTGCGCAAATCGGCCCAGAATTTATTACACAGACACCCCCGCAAAGTCCGAAATGTGGGGAAAAAAATGCATTTTCCGCACATTTCGCTCGACGCACCCATCGAAACACACGGCAAACAACACATGGCCTACCATCCCGCATTCCCACAGGTGTCACAATCAAAACGGTACCTCACATGTGTGGGTGCACCTACCTGGGTGCCAAGGGGAAAGCCCAAAACACAAGTAACCCCAAGTCTGTTTCCACACCTGAATCTGACACTTTCTCCAGACAAGCTTAACATACAGATATGGGCCTCAGGTGTCCAAGCCACCAATGAAAACAGGGAACCCCATGTATTTCCGGACAGAGGACATCCGTGGGAATCTGCAGAGGTATGATTTGCGCAAATCGTCCCAGAATTTATTACCCAGACACCCCCCGCAAAGTCCAAAATGTGGGAAAAAAACACATTTTCTGCACATTTCACTCAGCTCACCCATCGAAACACACCGCCAACAACACATGGCCTACCGTCCCGCGTTCCCACAGGTGCCCCGATGAAAACGGTTCCCTGTGTGTGGGTGCCCTGTAAAGACTGGAGGGGGGGTCTGTACTTCTGCTCTCTATATGGTAGAGGAGAGGCACAGAGGACCCCAGACAAGATTCTCTATAAGGTAGCAATGGACGAGCAATCAAAGCCTAGCTTCTCAGGAGGTGATGCAGGCTGGTTCTTAAGTAAAGTGTAGTCCCCAAGCCCCCACAAAGAAATGTCCACACACTGTATTACTGAAAACACAGTCTTTATGTAATTATTATTCAAAGGTGTGTGCACTATCACAATAACTCACTTTGTACTCCGAAGTCAACAATGGCAAATATATACAATTTCTAAAGTGGTACCACCAATATTATCGGACCTCTTTAAAGTGCATCAATTATACTGTTAAAATGTCACACAGATCCATATAAAGGAAACCAGCAATAGAGAGAGGAGGGAAATCAGGATGGCTGAAACAATAGGCAGAATACTGAGTCAGTTACCTAAACACAGTTCTGTGTGGAGATCCCCCCACCTGTAAAATAAAGATATAGCACAAGCCCAGTCCATATATTGCTCAATAGTCTTATTTCCTCCTATAATGTTTTTACGCCCCCAATGTACCTGGTGGGGCAGAGTTCTTCGAAGAAGCGTTGATGGATCCTTCTTGAGTGACCCCCTTTCAAGCAGGAGTCACGGATCGTCGAGAGGCGTCGATGAAAGTGCACTAGGCGTTGATGGTGTCGATGTGAAGTTTGAGGGTGCCGAGACCACGGCGTCGATCCAGGCAGTGCTCGTCGGCGACATCCTGCAAGGATGAGGTTTGCGGGGCACCTCAGCGTTTGATAGTTCCTCACCGCAAAGAGTTTCAGAAGAACTGTGGCCCAGCAAGGGCGTCGAGTCGTCGAAGTCTTTGTGTCTTCAGGTGGCGGGAAACCCACCGGCGGATTCTCCTCGGCGCGTCGGCGGCCTAGACTCTCTCTGGCAGGATAAAGCGGTTGTCGGTGCGGACAAGGGAGTCCTTCGATTCAAATGTTCTTAGGCAAAGGAGCGGGCGGATCCGGTCGTCTGCGGCACGGCGTCAAGCTGTCCCCTCTTCTGAGGCAACACAACTTTGACGGGCCTCCAGCGGTTACACAAACCTGCGAACCCTGGTCGACGGCAATGGACTTCGACGGCAGTGAAGTCAGGGTGCTTCACTTCGATCTCTTTGGCGGTCCCGTCTCCGGTCGGCAGCCTTTCGAGTGTCTGACTTCCAGGGAGCTTTGGCAAAGGTCAGCGGTGCTCGATGGTCCCTCGTAGCATGGGAAGAGGGCGCCTTAACAGGTCCTCTCTCGGATCAGTCTTTGATTAATTCGGCAGCTTTCAGATCAGGCTGAAGCAAATGCAACAGCAAGTCGTCTTCTTCCAGCTGTGCGTCGAGGATCAGCAGTTCCAGTTACTCTTCAAGTGTAGACACAGCTTCTGAACAATTCCCAGTGGTGAGAGGTCCCCATATATACTATTCTGCCTCTCATCCACACTGCTGGGTCACACTCAGCAGCCAATCATACAGAAGGGCATTCATGCAGTCAGTCAGCCAATCAGGCACACAGTGCATTCAGGGCATCCTCCTCCTTCTCAGACACTCACAACAAGGAATGTGGATCGGGACAAGTACCCAGCCATTCAACACTACACACTGCATTCAGGCCAGTTTCGGGCAGGGTGTAGGGGAGGACTGGTCCAAGAAGACCCCCCCTCACCTACGCTTTCTCCCCAGGTGAGGACTATGGCTCCTTTGGGCGTCCCCTCATGCCACCCGGGCCCAGGTGGTGGAGGGTTCACCCACTGGAGACATTGCCCGCACGTATTAATTGCCCACACGTATTAAAATTTAGCTAGGCCTAGAAACCATTTTGTCTGGTAAAGATGGTGTGAGCTCAGCGCACTGTAGCGCGGCCCCCACCCTTGGAGGGTTTCAGTCATCCTTGTTGCCGCAGCACCCTGGCAGATCCGCTGCGAGCACGTTCCCACGAACAAGACAGACATGAGCTAGTGTAATACACTAACATTGTAACAGTTCACCTCCCGCAGTGTATCATCGCTCCCAGCATGACCCGGCCAGCAGGCCTAGGCAAATGAAAAGAACAGTAAAATGGTCGTTATATGCCAGACAATCTTTGTATATTAATGTTGAGACTACTTGCAAAGGATGCTTTTCTCTCATAAAATCCCTTATATTACAAAAGCCTGTAAGATGTATAATTACAAGAGATCATGCCCCCATGATATAAGCGATGGTGAGCATATACCATTGCAGTTGGGTACTAATAATAACGGCACGCACCAGGAATCTGTTTGTTACGTGTATGACTGGAAAACTTACACCCCATGGGCTCGTGCCATAACTGAACTAATGCTGCTAGAGGACACAAGAAAACGAATGTAACCATACAAAGGGCCCATGTGAAGAATGCATGAGAAGGCGCATGTCATGTGTGCATGTCTAGGCCCCACATGCGCCACCACCGTCACGAACAAGTGGCGGGTTACTTTCTATGTTCTCCACCAACCCTAACTCTACCTCACTTACTGCAAATATATATGCATATAACTAAATACTGCACTTGTTAAAACATAATGTATGAATAAGGTACTCAGACTGGGTATAATCAAGACACATCCAGCAAAGTTTAAATGCATGTTTTGTAATGTTTTGAATAAGTATTATAGAGTGTTCAAATGTTTGTGATGTCTTTACCTAAATCGGCAACACACGAGGGAGATACCTTTGTGAACTACGTGCAAGGCCATTCCCCCTCCCACCCTGCGAAGGCTGCCAAGGCATGAGAGCAGAGACCGCGTCGCGCTGCGTTACCTCCCCCAACTAGACTGGAGCCGCTTGAAAGACTTGTAACCCCCTCTGTAGCACCCAAGGCCACCACCCGCCACCTGCATTATTTACAGCACAGCAGTAAACCTCTGCCTGAACACACGCGCCCCCTCGTAAACCTCACAACCCACCGGACCATCTCAGACTTATGGCCCTGTGCAATCAGGACACCCAACACTTTGACAACACACAGCGGAACTTCCATAACAACTTCTAACAAGGCAGAAAGACATGTACCGCCCGTCCCAGGCCCCGAAGCTTAGCCCCTCGACCTATGGCCCCGGTCAACAGGACACTGGTAACCATGTCCTGACGTATTACCTCCAGACCCCTCACAAGGTACATTCCTCCTGTGTTGCATTAACCTGTTGTATAACCTATTGAAAGATTTACTAAAGAAGATAATACCAATATGCCTGAATGACTGCGGTGTGCATGGCCTAGGGCTAATAAGTCAGGAGAAGACATTCATCTCTGCCACTGGCCGCGATGGCCCCACAACACCGCCTGGATGAACTCTGCCACCCTGCCAGGCCCAGCCCAACCCACGAGGCTGCCCAGTGACATCTGCCAGCCAGAGCCAACCACATCACAGCAGCACCTATAGTTAGTCGTCGCCACCCAATCCCCATGAACTTGTGCCCCCTATAGTGTGTAGGTTCTTATGACGTTTTTTGTAAATATATACGCCTGTCTTTGCTATTGTCAGACAGAGCGCTCTCGGAGTTTGCAGAGTCCTTTGCATGCCATATTCTGATTGATAAACTCCCATTTACGCTCACCCGCACTCTGTCTTGGCCTTATTCCCATTTTGGGAGAGTCCTTCATTGTCTCTCATTGCGGGGAGGATCGTGCTGTGTGGGGACGCTTGCCTTCAGTGGTGACCCCGATAGCGTGATATTATTTCTTCCTAAACTCGTTATAACCGTCCCCTTTTGGCACGAGAATCTCCGGTCGAAAAGGGATACGCACGGTGAGCCGGCTCCGGGAGGCTGCCCGCCAACGGCGACCGGTACACTAAGAAGTGCGCACTCAATAGAGAAAGGGTACGGGATCCCGGTTGAAAAATCCCCTTTGAGTACCGCTCGCCGGAGTCGGGGCTGACTGTTGAGCTGACGGCGACACTGCCTGGACGGACCCAGTTTCGGAGACTATCGGTTCAAGACGGGCACGTGAGTACTGAGTGTGAGCGATTGTAAAGGGAGGGGGAGAGAAGTGTAGGACAGGGAACGAAAAGGGGGTACGAAGGTATACTAAAGATTATTCTAAAATGTCCTTTCTTTTTCTTTGCATATGGCCATTAGGATTACGAGGTGAATAAGAGATAAAAGTGACGGGAACCTAGCTCCGAAAGGGGGTGGAAGGCGGCGCCGCATAGTGCTATATTGACTAGTACTGGGAATATATGACGAAGTGAAATATAAGATAAAAGTGTTCAGCAAAAGGGGGCACTGAGAATATATTAGTGATCGCTATTACTTCTTTCTTTTCTTTTTCTTTAGGGGTAGGGGGAGAATAAAAACCAAGATTAGCACGAACTTGGGAAGAAAGTAAGAGAAAAGGGGGCCTACTAGAAGGGGGAGAGCAGGTTAAAACATATAAATATATGCATATGCGCATTCATCTATCTAAGCAAGACAGACAGGGACAGCCGGCTAGGGAGGAAAGGGAGGGCAGCGTGAATGGTGTACTGAGTGTTACCAAGAGGAGTGTGCACCTCGTATGTGTCAGGGGACAATTTGAGGTTGCGAATGTGTAACACGGCTATAAATGTATAATTGTCAAATGGTCATGGTAAGTGTGACCGGATAAAACTTTTTTTTTTTTAAGGCAACGGTGACACGGTGACGTGAGTGGGTGCCTTTTGATTCCCGGGTTGATATTGTCAAAATAAATGATGGGTTGCTCTTGTATGTGTCCTCCAAAGAGAACAAAGTAGAAACTGTGTACAGTCAGTTTCGTATTGTGCAGTCAAGAGAGGGAGAGCCCAACCGAGCATAACATTGAATGTGAAGTAGAATACGAAAAATAATATTGATAATACATTACCATTGGAGTTGCAGACACACGGAGACATATAAGCACTGGGAGGGCACAGAGATGGGGGCTGAAACACCCTTATCACATATTTGTAAGAATCTCCCAGGGTACACAGAGCGGATTAAAAAATATCACGACCAATGGGTAACTGAGTTAAAGGGAGAGGGGTTACCCCAGATATGGCCAGAGGGAGGGTCATTTGATAAAAGCGTTCTGGATATGGTGGTCACATGCATTTTCTTGAAGTACAAAGGAAAACAGTTGCAAAATAGAAGGGAAATATTAGATCTGTGGAGGTTATTTGAAGAGATACCACCGCCTAAAGCACCAGTAGTAAATCCTGATCTCCCATCCACTACAGACAATCCACTGATGATACAGAAAGATATCAAAGAATTGTCAAGTGTAGCGCCACCAGTAGAGGTAATAAGTTTGTACCCGATATTAAAAAAACCTGTACCCGCAGAAGGATACAGTGATCCGAAGTATGTGCCTCTCCCGACAACCCCTACACCCCACCGGCCCACTGCACCCCCACCATATGAAAGTACAGGGGAGCGGGGCCAGGCGAGTACACAAAGGTTGGACATAGAGAAACTCACAGATGATTTACAGTCAAGACTCTCAATAGCGAAAGATGAGCTCTCAAGGATAAAAGACATGTGCGGACAAACAGCACTTAATGCGACTAGGTCAGGGCGCACGTTTAGAGCGCCAGGCGAGACAAGAAGACCCGAAGAGGGGTGGAAGAAAGACGAGATACTGTTCAGAATTGAGGAAGAACCAACCCGAATAATTGAAATAGAGGCACATGAGGGAGATCCTGACAATGATGAAAGGCCTATGGGGGATAGAGATGAATTACTATGCGATATAAGGGACGAGTTAGAAGAAGGTGACAGGTTGAGCATGGCTATGGGAGGGGGAAGCGAAGGAGGGGATGGCACATGTTCAGTGAGAACACTGGACGACGAGTGGTCGGGACGACTGAGGAACAGAGTGGGAAAAATGGCATCACTAGAAACATCAGCATCCAAATCGGGTCCGGGTGCTATACAGAAAGGAAAGCTACAGCTTCCGTTGATACACAGAGGAGGAGGGAGACCCAACTATATCCCATGGGCACAAATGGATAAAGCCAACTTATTAAAGCTATTGCCCCCGTTATCAGGAGGGGCAAGTAAGTGGATATACGCCTTTGAAAAACATACTGCTGGGGTACCCCTAGCTGTAGGAGATGTGAAAAGTCTGCTCGTATCAGCGGTGGGCGATCAGGCTGAAAGAGTATGGGTTAAAGCCGGTTTCCCAGGAGTTACGTTAGATTGTGACCGCCATGATGGGGCCTCCTTTAACACAGTGCGGGCTAGGGTGTGGGACGCCTTGCGCGAAACATTTCCAGATACACCGGACTTGCAGTCGGTGATGCAATGTACCATGAATGAGGGGGAGGAGGCTATGGATTACATTTTTCGGGTTCAAGAGATGTGGAGAGCGGAGACGGGCACGCCCTGGTATCAATCGACATCTTTATTTTACTTCATTATAAAAAGAGGGCTCCCCAAGGAAGTGCAGAAAGCGCTCGACAAGATTGCAGGCATTGAAGCGAAGGGATGGCCAGAAATCCAAAGCATAATAATACACCATTGTAAAAGAATAAAGGAGAGGGAGAAGGAGGTGGCACAGAAAAGGTTGGCAGACGAAGCAAAGTTAGTACAGACAAAATTGGTGAAGGTCGCAGCAGCAGTAGCTGCACTCCCACACAGCAGGGAGGGAGAGGACGAGGAGGAGGGGCTGATAGCAATACAAGGAAGGATGGCAACTAATTGGGCTGGAACAGGACAGCGGCAGTGGAATGAGCAAGAGCAAGGTGGAGGTCCGCAGTGGCAAGAGTGGACCACTCGAGGGGGAAGAGGTGGGTACAGGGGCCGAAGAGGAGGCGGAACGGGGTATGGGGGAATGGGAGGAAATGGATGGCAGGGCCCTAGAGGTGCACAAGGAAGTTGCTGGAACTGCGGGCGATGGGGGCACTATTCTAGAGAGTGCAGAAGCAGACCCAATAACGGGTTCCAAGAGGTAGAACAATATGGCCATCCCCACCCGGGAAGCCCATATGGCCTCCCAATGGGACAACAACAACTAAGAAACCCAAGCCAAGGTAATGCCGGCCAGCAACAGGGACCCCAGTATAGAACACAGAACCACCCACAAAACATGCCTAACAACGACAGCATGCAATATACACCAGGCAACCCTTTCGCAACAGCAGCAAACGGGGCCCCCGCACCAGCACCTTACAACGGCATGTCAGTGGTCTCAGGTAACGTATTCAATGAAGGGGGGGCGATGAGACACCCCGCATAGGACAGCCCACAGAGAACACTTGCGTGTCCAGTTCTATCTACCACCCACAGTGCAGCAGAGGAACCATTGGTAGGGGCGCAGATAGGAGACAGGCAATTTGTATTCATGGTTGATTCGGGAGCGGAGAAATCATGTGTCAGGGAGGGCCGGTTCCCGTTATCTAACAGGAAGTTAGAGACGCAGGGGTTCTCTGGGGCTGTAATTGAAGTTCCTTACACAGAAGTTTTGGATGTAACCGTAGGGGGCAAGACTGTAAAGGCACCCTTACTGTATTATGAACAGTCCCCGATAAATTTGCTGGGGAGGGACCTTATGAGTAAACTTAACATGACCATATCATTTACCGAAGGAGGAATAGTGTGTTCTACACCCGGGATATGCCCCTTGCGTGCAATGTTGGTAGTGCAAGCCTACACAACCACACAGGAAATACGAGGGCTGCCACAAAATGAAGAGATGTTTATTGAAGGGCTAAAGACTTTGGCCCTTATAGTTCCAGAGCTAAAAAGCATGGATTGGAGGATTCCAGCAGAATTCCTCTTCCGCCCCATAGTGTGTCCAAATGCAGCACCAGGATCAGTGGTGTCGTTGGATTTGCACGCTGTGCAGGTATCAACGAAACGGATCGCTGTGATTGGAATGGACAGAGAAGGATGTGAGTGGCGCACCGTGCTGTGTACAAACGCCAACCTCGCCCTACGCGAGGTAACAGATGAGGATCTCTTTTCAGACACAGAAGCAGATGGTGAGATAGTAATGGAAATAGCGATGCCCTGTGACATTTTGATCCAAGCCAGAGAGATCCCCGTCCAATTGATGGCAGTGGTAGGAACACCACCGTCATTTTTTGATGACGACATGAGGCTAGTACCAAACAAATTATGGACAACAGGCCCCCATGATGTAGGGCTGTTGCATGGAGTACAACCTGTGATAATAAAACTAAAACAAGGAGCTATCTTGCCCCGAGTCAAACAGTATCCATTGTCCCGTGAGGCTGAAGAAGGGATAAAAGAAACGATAAATGCACTACTAGTACAAGGGATAATAGTGCCTTCAAACTCACCATGTAACACATGTATTTATCCAATCAAAAAAGCGAAAGGGGGGTCTTGGAGGATGATACAGGACTTACGCCCCCTCAATGATGTAATACAGAAAGAGTTCCCTCTAGTCCCGAACCCTGCATCAATACTATGCAGTATCCCAAAAGCAGCATCACATTTTACAGTAGTGGACTTGAAAAACGCATTTTTCTCAATAACCCTGGCTGAAGAGAGTAGATATCTTACAGCGTTCACACTGGGGGGAAAAAGATATGAACACTGCAGACTGCCACAGGGATACTGTGAGAGCCCGAGCATATTCAACCGCATATTGCATGAAGACTTGGGAAACCTATCAGTAGAGAGTACGATTATTCAGTACGTGGATGATTTATTGGTGTGTGCACAAGACGAAGCAACATGTAGAAAAGATTCAACAACGCTCCTGACTTTACTAGCCAACAAAGGATACAAGGTAGACAAGGAGAAGCTACAGTATTGCCTGACTGAGGTCCTATACCTGGGACAGCTCATATCAAAAGATGGAAAGAGAATAATTCCTGACAGGGTGGAGGCAATAAGGTCAGTAGGAGAGCCCACGACAGTGAAAGACATGCAGAAATTCTTGGGGATGTGCAATTATTGCCGAGCATGGATACTAGACTATGCAGCATACACCAGGCCCCTCCTACAAGCACTCAAAGAAGCACAACAGGAAAATGGAAAAATAAAATGGTCAGAAGAAATGAGCATATCGTTTCAATCACTGAAAGAGCTAATTTCAAGCGCTCCAGTACTAGCAAACCCTGATTATGGACACGAATTTTACCTATTTTCCCATTGCAAAGGAACACTTATGACAGCAGTACTGACACAAAAAACATCCTTAGGACACAAGCCCCTGGCGTACTATAGTGGTACTTTGGATGCCGTGATGCAGGGTCATTTCGCGTGCGAACAATCGCTCGCAGCAGCCGCATTCGCGATTGAGAAAAGTGCCACAATAGTAATGGGGTGCCCTGTGACATTGTTTGTGGAACACTCATTATTTGCAATACTTGAAAGATCGAAAAGCACACTGACCACACAGCGGGCAACAGCATACGAGATCATATTGTCCAGCGCCAACATCCACATAGTGAGATGTAAAACAGTGAACCCCGCCACATTCATTACAGAAGCGTGCACATTAGAGGATATGCAAAATCACGACTGCGCAACCCACACAGGAGAAGGAGGGGAGGACACAGTGGTGTGTGAAAACGCTCTCAGCGAGGGGGAAGTGTACTTTGTGGATGGGTCCGCATCAATTGATATGGACACGGGAGAAAAACACGTTGGCATGGCGGTAGTGAGATTAGAGGAAGGTGAGTTTGAAACATTAGTACAGTACCGCCTCCCGTCGCATTACTCTGCACAGGCAGCAGAACTGATTGCGCTCATAGAAGCACTACACGCAGCAAAAGGCTGTGCAGTAACAATATACACAGACTCAGCTTACATGACGACAACAGTACATGGAGGTCTAGCAAGATGGGGCCGTAGGGGATTCAGAAGGGCAGATGGAACACCAGTGCAGCATGCAGAATTGTTAAAAGAATTAATAGAGGCCCTACAAAACCCTACTGCTGTAGCAATAGTGAAGTGCCAGGCCCATACATCCAACACAGACGTTGTGTCTTTAGGGAACGCGGCAGCGGACGCTGCCGCCAAAGAGGCTTCCTATTTTCAGAAATACGACACAGGTGAGTTCATGATCAAGAACACAACAACCGAAGAGCTGTCAGAAGGGTACAACATGATGTCCTTATCACAAATACTAGAATTGCAGGAAGGAGCTAGTGCAGAAGAAAAACTAACGTGGACAAAACGAGGATGCAGCCAATCAGGAACAGACCTATTATGGCGGCAAAATAACTCAGGGAAAGTGGTAATGCCACTACAGTTACTAGAAGTAGCATTTCAACAGCTACACTTCCCTGCACATAATACCAAACAACACATCGCAGCAGAAATACAGGAAGAATGGTTTGTGCCCTGTCTCCAGGAGCACGTGTCTCGATTAGCACTGGAATGTACAACATGCCAAATATACAACTCAGGAATGACATTACGCACACTCCGGGGAACAATTCCAAAACCCATCGGCCCCTTCAGAGAACTACATATAGATTATGCAGACATGGGGGAAAGGTGTAATGGCTCGCGGTACATGATCGTGGTGGTGTGCCCATTTTCAAGGTGGGTGGAAGCTGGACCATGTGCGCGACCTGATGCCAAAAGCGCCGCCAAGTTCCTAGTAAGGGAGGTGTTCCCGCGCTGGGGAATTTGTGACGTGATTCGCTCAGACAACGGCTCTTACTTTGTGAATGAACTCTTCAAGGAAGTGACCACATTACTGGGTATAAAACATAAATTATGTTCGATTTATCATCCCCAAAGTAATGGCGTAGTGGAAAAGATGAACGGCCTGTTAAAGGGCAGGTTATCAAAACTATGCTTCTCATTGAAGAAAAATTGGATTTACTGTCTACCCCTGGCGCTATTTGAACTAAGAAATCAGCCAAGCAAAGACCACCATTTGTCCCCGCACGAAATCGTGACTGGGAGGAGAATGAACACAGCACACTCTCCACTGCGCGAACACTCAGATGCTCACAGAAGTGCCGCAATATTGGGAGACAAATTTACAGACTATTTACGAAAATTGACAAGAGCAGCGCGCGCCATATCAAAACAACTGTCCCCACCCTTCACTAGAGAAGAGGGAAACGTAACAGGATCTGTCACGGAGCCAGAGCAACAGCTACAGCTGATGCCAGGTGACTCAATTTATGTTAGAAGCTTTGTGCGTCGGTGGAATGCACCACGATTCCATGGCCCCTACGAAGTAATATTTTGCACACCCACGGCAGTGAAGGTGAAAGGATTGAGGTACTGGGTGCATTTGACCGACGTACGAAAAGCATACAGCAATGTACAAGAGGAGATAGATGAGGAGGCACAGACAACAGCAAACGATGCAAATGAGTAGGATGGCTAAATAACGACTTGCGTGTGTGTGTGTGTCAGCACTGGACTTGAATGGAATAATGACTGACAAGGATATTCCCCAAAAAAAAAAAAAAAAAAAAATTGTGTGTGTGCTTTCTTTTTTTTATCTTGTTGAGTGGTATGTAATTAATGAAATAATAATATTATAGCCTGTGTATACCCTTGTCTGTGAATACCCCTCCCCCGCATCCCCACCCGCTTCCATTCCCCGTCAGATGTATTGGCACAGATGGTGCCAGCAAAACGTTTACATGCATGCACTTAATGCACTTTTATATCTCAAACAGGAGCTTCCATGGCATCTAACGGGCAGCCTGCAACGGATAGAATTAGTAGAATGAGAGAATTAGTATATGAGAGATGTAGATATTCGTATGAGTGTGGATTATCAGTATGCATCACATTGTTTTTTATGATAATGTTTGGCTTGGTTACATATTGGTTTATAGCGTTCATCTCTATCGAGATGTACGAGGGGGGAGGGAGTAACAACACTACTGGACCAATTAACAGTACCACCGGGCCCAATGCAACTGCAGGGGTCAATACCAGGGAAGGTGATTTTTTGATATGGGACGGAACTAAACTTGTGTGGGGGTATCATACCACACCATCCAGTGTTGTGACCTCACAAAGAGAAAAGCCACAAGGTGGAATGCAGAGCAACACAGTGTCTCCACCAGGGGTATCCAATTACAATGCCCACAGTCTTAATGACCGAAACCCGTCTGCCATATCATGGTTGTATAACACCCCCACCAGCCAGCTTGCCCCCATCCCAAAAAACAATCTGCCAGATAACGTCAGGAAAGAAGACGATAAGCTACTAGCAATGCACGAAATATTATATGATGAATGGGCCAAGGGGGGCGGGAATGAGAAAGGGGGGTCTAGTTGGTCCACTGCCCAGGGGGTTGGGAAGTACTACATGAGTAACAAGAACAACAGACGAAAGAGAGAAGCAGGGAGGAGGAAGTATGATGAATACTATGGGCTAGGTCTAGATAAGATGGAAGACCCACGACACCCCCATCAAACAAATAAGTGGTATGCAGACATGAGTGCCACCGCTAAACAGACTACAAACGAGAGCTGTTATGTCTGTTCCCTCATCCCCCATGCATCAGGTACACCCAAAGTGTTGCTACCCAAAGAGTTGCCTATTGTGGATGCCCAATGTCTCCTTCATCTCACGCTGTGCAGGATTAAGAACACCTTCCAGGCACACGATGTGACTCTTCAAATGCTGCAGAACGAGAAAACGTGTTACCCAAAAACGGCAGGAGTGGTATGTTTGAAAGAACCATTTTTTGTAATAGAAGGGACACTTTTTTCTGACAACAAGCAGAAGGATGAAGATGTACTGTGCAAAGCGGAAGCACTAAGAGGTGTGGCACCGGATAAATTGCAGTGGATAGAGGAAACATGTACACCAGTATGGAGAGAACACATTTCAAAACTAACTTGGGTAACTGCCATTGAAAAACCGTAAAACTGCAAAGCGAAATGGACTACAAACTGTGCTTTAAAGGAGAAGTGAGAACCCCCATGGGAACAAACAAGAACTGCAACAAGACCCTCACCATCCCAGACCTAAGGAAAGGGACAGCGGCCCTGATGGACACGTACTGGGTGTGCGGCAACCAGGCATACCTACACCTCCCCCAGTCATGGAGTGGCAGCTGCTCAATGGCCACTCTGCACTCAGCCCTAATGGTGATACCAGAAAGCCACGTTGATGGGACACAGGAACGCATGCAGAGTGTGGCTCAACCAACTGCAGAGACACAAATGTATGTCCTGTCTTCTGGAAGCAAGGGAGAAGTGCTGACCCGTAACAAACGAGCATCAAATTACATATCAAAGGCATCATCAGAACTATTGGCTCAGATCCCAGACAAGTATCGATTATTCAGCTCAGCAGAAACATTTTTTGCCTCACTCGTCTCAAGTGTCCAAGCAAGGGCAAACGCAAAATGGCTCCAGATAACACGCTGGGAATTGATTCAGCTGGCAAACGACACTGAAGAAGGATTCAATATAATTAAAGTGGAACTAAGAGCTTTACGACTAATGACCATGCAAAACAGGTATGTCTTGGACCTGTTGACGGCGATGGACGGTGGTGTTTGCCGAAAAATAGGAAGTGCCTGCTGCACTTTCGTACCTTCTGAAGACGCAGAGAATGGCTCCCTATCCCATGTGATCGAAGCAGTCCACAACCTAGGAGAAAAAATGAAAATGGAAGGTGGAGCAGAAGCGAGTACATGGTTCGACAACATCTTCTCCTGGGTTCCCTCATGGCTTGGAACAACTGTGAAATTTTTAATACCAGCTGTTGTGTTCCTCCTTCTACTTTTTTGCCTGTGCCAGGTGGGTCTTCGAGTTTGTGCTAACGCAGTACCAAATGGTGCAATGATGATGGTGACAATGGGCAACTCACACGGTACAATAAAAACGATGCAAGAAGCACAAGTACAAACAGGGATAGATAACTCGCCCAGGTACCAACTGGTGCCTATATACCACGATAAAGATATTGTAGATAAGTTGTGGCACACCACCATCAAAGAGCCCCGTATACTAGAATGGTATGAGGAAGTTTGGGTAGATTTGGAAGGAGATGGTGGGTGCATATATCTAATGTGTACCCCAGATGAATATGCCCGAAGAGGTGAGAGCTTAAGGGGGGTGTGCAGAGCATGGATGCCCATCAAAGGAACTCCTGCATGGGTTGAGGCGGTGATGGACGAGGCAGAATGTAGGAGGATAGAAGATTTAAAGAATTCGTTACTTTAGTAACGAAAGGGGGGAAATGTAGGGGAGGACTGGTCCAAGAAGACCCCCCCTCGCCTACGCTTTCTCCCCAGGTGAGGACTATGGCTCCTTTGGGCGTCCCCTCATGCCACCCGGGCCCAGGTGGTGGAGGGTTCACCCACTGGAGACATTGCCCGCACGTATTAATTGCCCACACGTATTAAAATTTAGCTAGGCCTAGAAACCATTTTGTCTGGTAAAGATGGTGTGAGCTCAGCGCACTGTAGCGCGGCCCCCACCCTTGGAGGGTTTCAGTCATCCTTGTTGCCGCAGCACCCTGTCAGATCCGCTGCGAGCACGTTCCCACGAACAAGACGGACATGAGCTAGTGTAATACACTAACATTGTAACAGTTCACCTCCCGCAGTGTATCATCGCTCCCAGCATGACCCGGCCAGCAGGCCTAGGCAAATGAAAAGAACAGTAAAATGGTCGTTATATGCCAGACAATCTTTGTATATTAATGTTGAGACTACTTGCAAAGGATGCTTTTCTCTCATAAAATCCCTTATATTACAAAAGCCTGTAAGATGTATAATTACAAGAGATCATGCCCCCATGATATAAGCGATGGTGAGCATATACCATTGCAGTTGGGTACTAATAATAACGGCACGCACCAGGAATCTGTTTGTTACGTGTATGACTGGAAAACTTACACCCCATGGGCTCGTGCCATAACTGAACTAATGCTGCTAGAGGACACAAGAAAACGAATGTAACCATACAAAGGGCCCATGTGAAGAATGCATGAGAAGGCGCATGTCATGTGTGCATGTCTAGGCCCCACATGCGCCACCACCGTCACGAACAAGTGGCGGGTTACTTTCTATGTTCTCCACCAACCCTAACTCTACCTCACTTACTGCAAATATATATGCATATAACTAAATACTGCACTTGTTAAAACATAATGTATGAATAAGGTACTCAGACTGGGTATAATCAAGACACATCCAGCAAAGTTTAAATGCATGTTTTGTAATTTTTTGAATAAGTATTATAGAGTGTTCAAATGTTTGTGATGTCTTTACCTAAATCGGCAACACACGAGGGAGATACCTTTGTGAACTACGTGCAAGGCCATTCCCCCTCCCACCCTGCGAAGGCTGCCAAGGCATGAGAGCAGAGACCGCGCCGCGCTGCGTTACCTCCCCCAACTAGACTGGAGCCGCTTGAAAGACTTGTAACCCCCTCTGTAGCACCCAAGGCCACCACCCGCCACCTGCATTATTTACAGCACAGCAGTAAACCTCTGCCTGAACACACGCGCCCCCTCGTAAACCTCACAACCCACCGGACCATCTCAGACTTATGGCCCTGTGCAATCAGGACACCCAACACTTTGACAACACACAGCGGAACATCCATAACAACTTCTAACAAGGCAGAAAGACATGTACCGCCCGTCCCAGGCCCCGAAGCTTAGCCCCTCGACCTATGGCCCCGGTCAACAGGACACTGGTAACCATGTCCTGACGTATTACCTCCAGACCCCTCACAAGGTACATTCCTCCTGTGTTGCATTAACCTGTTGTATAACCTATTGAAAGATTTACTAAAGAAGATAATACCAATATGCCTGAATGACTGCGGTGTGCATGGCCTAGGGCTAATAAGTCAGGAGAAGACATTCATCTCTGCCACTGGCCGCGATGGCCCCACAACACCGCCTGGATGAACTCTGCCACCCTGCCAGGCCCAGCCCAACCCACGAGGCTGCCCAGTGACGTCTGCCAGCCAGAGCCAACCACATCACAGCAGCACCTATAGTTAGTCGTCGCCACCCAATCCCCATGAACTTGTGCCCCCTATAGTGTGTAGGTTCTTATGACGTTTTTTGTAAATATATACGCCTGTCTTTGCTATTGTCAGACAGAGCGCTCTCGGAGTTTGCAGAGTCCTTTGCATGCCCTATTCTGATTGATAAACTCCCATTTACGCTCACCCGCACTCTGTCTTGGCCTTATTCCCATTTTGGGAGAGTCCTTCATTGTCTCTCATTGCGGGGAGGATCGTGCTGTGTGGGGACGCTTGCCTTCAAGGGCTGTCTCAGTCTTTGTCTCTCATACCAGAAACCAGACAGCCACAACAAGAAGTGCATATTGGTCACACACTCCATTCACCCAGGTCCCACCCACAGGGTGTACCCACAACATACAGTCACTGGGCAGGCTCCAGCCAGTCTGGACTGGACTTCACAACAACACCATAGATGGAACTTCCACCCAACAGCCAGTCAGGGGGAAGGGACAGAGCCAGGGCTTCCCAGGACTTTGGGAAAACAAGGTAACAGGCAATAGAAAGCAAGAGGCCACAGGGGCCATCTTGTTTTCCATCAGGAATCAACTGATTCCAATGGTAGGGCCTGGGTATCCCAAAATGGAGGATACTCAGAGCACCTGTCAAATTCATCATGGAGCTGCCACCAGCACAAACCCTGCTATGTGGGCCACCCACAGGTGCCCAGAAACATACACTAGGGGCACAGGGTTGTATCCCCACCCATGGGTGCCATAAGTGTATCCCATGGGTCTGTACACCAAACCAAAAACAGGAAGAGCTGCACTGCCAGGAGTCCCATATGGACTCCTGGGCAGAAAACAATACAGAACACAATGAAAAAAAGGACTACAGGACAAGGACAGGGAAGCCCTGTCCCTCCAATGCATTTCCAGCATCACAGTCGCCCCCCCCAGACTGAGGTTAGGGTGCCTAATCTCCCACGGGATAGGCACCCTCATCCAGACAGTCAACATACCTTCTGGAAAGGCCATCTGCATTATCGTGAATCTTCCCTGGTCTGTGCTCTATGGTGAAGTCTCGCCTTTTCAGGCTAATGGACCACCTGAGCAGTTTCAGGTTTTCACTCTTCATCTGCATAAGCCACTTCAGGGGCTTATGATCTGTTTGGACCTTGAAGGTAGAGCCCGTAAGGTAGGGCCTAAAACGCCTAAGGCTCCAAACTATACTGAAACATTCCTTCTCAACAGTAGCCCATCTAAGTTCTCTACCCTTGAGTTGTCTACTGATGAAGATGATAGGATGTTCCCTCCCTTTGAAATCTAACTGGGACAAGACAGCTCCAATTCCGGTGTTGCAGGCATCCGTCTGGACGATAAAGGGTCGGCTGTATTCAGGCGCACACAACACAGGTGCCCTACACAGACTTTCTTTCAAGCCCTCAAAGACCCTCTGACAGTCTTCAGTCCAATTAACCTTCCTAGGCTGTTTGGGTGAAGTCAGAGCAGTCAGGGGGGCAGCTATGGTTCCATAGTCTGCCATGAAATTGCGATAATAGCCAGTGAGGCCCAAAAAGGCTCTCACCTGGGTTTGAGTAGTGGGAGTCTCCCAGTCCTGTACATCCTGTACCTTACTGGGGAGAGGTTGGATTTGACCCCATCCTACCTCATGACCAAGATAGGTGACTTTCCCCTGAGCTATCTGGCACTTGGTGGCCTTGATAGTGAGGTTAGCCCTTTTCAAGGCCTGCAACACCTTATCCAGATGTGTCAAATGCTCTTCCCAGGTGGAACTGTAGACGGCAATGTTGTCTAAGTATGCCACACAAAAGGCTTCCAGCCCACTGAGCGCATGATTGACCAATCTCTGGAAGGTGGCAGGGGCATTCTTCAACCCAAAAGGCATGACCCTAAACTGGTAGAGTCCCTCAGGTGTTGAGAAGGCCGTCTTTTCCTTGGCATGGTCCGTCAGAGCTATTTGCCAATAGCCTGAGGTAAGGTCAAAGGTGCTCACAAATTTGGCAGCACCTATGGTGTCCATGAGCTCATCAGCCCTGGGCAATGGGTGCGCGTCAGTCTTGGTGACGGCATTGTCTCCTCGGTAGTCCACACAGAACCTCCAATCCTTGGTACCTGCCTGGGAACTTGCCTTGGGGACAAGGACCACAGAACTGGACCAGGGACTGGTTGAGGGTTCAATTACACCCAGATCCAACATCTTGGCGACCTCAGCCTGGATGTGGTTCTTGACGGTATCTGACATATGGTAGCACTGTCACCAGTGTCAATCTCATGCCTACACCCCAGTGTAAGGCCTGGCGTCAGTGAAAACAGAGAGGCATACTGTTGGAACAATGTCCGGCAGGCCCTCTTCTGCTCTGTTATCAAATCTGGAGAGAAATGCACTCCCTCCACTGAGCCATCCTGGGGGTTGCTATGCAACAAATCAGGAAGGGGCTCACTCTCATCCTCTTCTTGCTCAGAAGCTAGCAAGAGATATGAGACTTCTGCTCGCCTGTGGAAAGGCTTGAGCCTGTTAACATGGAATACCTGAGGGGCTACCCCTGGCATTCCCATGTCAACCAGATAATTGACTTCACCCATCTTGGAGATGATCCTGAAGGGTCCAGTCCACTTGCCTGCCAAAGCTCTAGGCTTCGTAGGCTCCATCACAAGGATGTCCTGTCTCGGAGTCCAATCCACTTGCGAGGCTTTAAGGTCATGCCAGTACTTATTTAATTCCTGGCTGGCCTTGAGATTCGCTGTTGCCTGACCCATCCTCTGTGTCATCCTCCTTCTGAGGCCTAACACATAGTCTCCGACTTGCTGGGTGGGACCTGGAGGAGTGGCTTCCAAGCCTTCTCTGATCAAGGCGAGGGGCCCCCTCACGGGATGTCCAAAAAGCAACTCATAGGGCTGAAACCAACACCCTCTTGAGGTACCTCTCTGTAAGCAAACAGCAGGCATGGCAGGAGGAGATCCCATTTCCTCCTTAGGGGCTCTTCCAAAGCCCCTATCATGCCCTTGAGAGTTTTATTAAATCTCTCAACCAGACCATTGGTCAGGGGATGGTAAGAGGTGGAGAACTTATAGGTTACCCCGTACTCTTTCCACATGGTTTTCATGTAACTAGACATGAAGTTGGATCCTCTGTCAGAGACAACCTCCTTAGGGAATCCAACATGGGTGAAAATGCCCAGGAGAGCCCTGTAAACCACTTTGGCAGTTACAGTCCGAAGGGGTATAGCCTCAGGATACCTGGTGGCATGATCAACCAAGACCAGGATGAACCGATGTCCACTTGAAGTGGGAAGGTCCAGGGGACCAACAGTGTCGATGCCCACCCTCTCAAATGGTGTGCCAACCACTGGCAATGGCTGCAGTGGGGCAATGACACTGCCTCCAGTCTTGCCAGACAACTGACAAGTTGGGCAGGTCCTGCAGTGGGACTCCACTTTTACTCCCATCCGAGGCCAGTATAAATGGGCAGAGAGCCTCTGCTTAGTATTCTTGGTACCAAGATGACCAGCTAAGGGCACCTCATGCGCCAACTGCAGCAGGAAGGGCCTGTAAACCTGGGGTACCACCAACCTCTTGAGGGCACCAGGTTCAGGCTTAGTGGGCTCACTAACAAGGAGCTCACTGTTGCGAAGTGACTTGCAAGCTTAACTTGGGTTGTATATTAGGTTTATTCAAGACACTTCAGTTACAGTTACATGGAAGTAAATACAGGAGTATGGAGTATTTACTAGCACTGGCCACATCACCCAGGTAGGGGAGCTCTAACTGCCTGCCTCAGTATGGAACCCTCAGATCAGCATTCCATCATTCACCCAACAACATTCCATATGACATCACACACTCACACATGGCAGATCAACACAGACAGTCACTATGTAACACTCACCCTCCCAATAAATCCGGAATGTCCTAGGCACTTCTCCTTGTGCCTGGGACAGGCCTGTTTCCTCAGACCTTCGAGAGAGTGGTACTCTCTCTGTCCCTAACAGAAGTCTGCCCGGGAGGGTCCCCCTTCAGCTAACAAGCATTGAAGGTCGGGATGATCCTCCGGGTTGAGAACCTCTCCCACAGGAGAGTCTTCTGGCTCTTCTCCCACAGGCGTTGAGACAGGGTTTACCACTGGATCCAGCCCGTCCGGAGCATGGATCCCAATGGGTGCTGTAGGAACAGCAGGAAGAGAAGGAGCCCCCTGCACAGAGGTGGCCTTCTTGTTCTTCCTTCGTCTTGCCTTTGGCCTCGCCTTTGGCCTCGCCTTTGGCTCGGGTACCTGACTCACAGCCAGACCCTGTGTCACCTGTGACCTAGTGACTGCAGCAGAAGTCATGGGAAGACCATCCGAGATCAACCCCAACTCTACTAGATCATTACCTAACAGAATGTTAGCAGGGACATTGTCCTGAACCAGGACAGGAAGCTTTGCTGTCTTGTCCCCAATTATGAGTGTGACTCAGGCTACAGGCGATCATTTGGGAGGTCCACCAGCTAACCTGGTGGTTCTTAGAGGAGCACCTACATAGCCATCTGGCTTGAGCGGGGTCCTGTCCACCTCTGTCATGCTTGCCCCAGTGTCTCTCGAACCAGTAGAAGGCTGGCTATTCAGGAGGACACTTCTCAAAAACCTATGGGTGTTCTGTGGGATAGTCGCCAGTACTTCTGCGTACTGGTCCCAGGCCCCAAGGGACACTAAGGAAATCTCTACAGGAGCACCAAATGTGATTCCTGTAGAGGTGGGGAGGACAGTGGCCTCCACCTCAGACATGGGGTAAGGGTAGGTCAGGCTGACAGCCTGTACTCCAAGTGCCTTACCTTTACACTTGGATTTACCCCTTCTGTGATCCACAGCCCCACAATCCCAACAAGTGCAGGAGTGCGGAATACGGTACTGGAACCACTGGGAGCCTGCTTTCCAGCAGGTGGACCACTACTCTTATTCCCACCCACAGATGACTTATCCCCACTAGGTTTTTGGGTCTTAGGAGAGGAGGGTTTAGGTTTACCCGACTGTGACTGCTTTTGGGACTCCTCAGCTTTCTGAGAGGCCCCCTTTTCTTTGTCGTTGTCCTTCCCACTGGAGTCCTTAGGGGACACCCGGTGGGAGACCCACTTGTCAGCCACCCTAGCCAGCTTAAATGGATCCAAAATGTTCTGGTCAGCAACATACTGACGCAGCTCTGGTGAACAGGCTTCAGAAAAATGCTCAAAAAACAACAGGTGGGACAATTCAACAACATTTTTTACCTTGTAACCATCAATCCAACCCATCATGTTCATGTGCGCAGCACATACCCAGTCAACCCAAGACACATTATCTCTTTTCTTAAAATCCCTGAACCTCTTAAGGTATTGGGTAGGTGTCTTGCCAAACTTGGCAATCAAAGCAGACTTCATACACTCATACTGACCCCTGTCTTCCACACTCAGCTTCAGAATACAGTCATACCCATTCTGAGGCACTCTGCTTTACAAACACTTAGCCCAAACTCTTTTGTCAACATCATGAATTGCACAAGCCATTTCAAATGCTTCAATCCATTGGAGGATATCAGAACCCTCCACAAACACACCAACCAAATCTTTCATGAACTTGGTGGCTGGGGACCTGCCACTCTCAACGGGTTTCGCTGAAGTCTCCAATCTAGCTTTCTCTAGCTGGATTCTCTGACATTCAGTGTCCTTGTCTTTGAGTTCAAGATCCCTATTCTTGAGTTCCTCTTGCTGTACCAGCTCCTCTTTCTTAAGCTCAGCTTCTATCTCCAACTTGCGGTATTCAAAGGCCAATTTCATCCTTAAAAACTCAAGTTCTATGGAATTGCTGGGGTTCGGAACAGAGGCAGCAGGAATGGTGGCATTCCCAGAAACAGATTCAGCAGAAACCCCAGGGGCAGAGTCCTCCTTGGTTGCACCCCCCCCCTCATCAAGAGTTTCACCATGAGTCTGGTAGTCCACCAGGGCAGCTATCAGCTCAGCCCTAGACATATCCACAAAGTCTAACTCCCTGGCTTCACAAGCACTCTGGAGAGCCTCTAAGCTCATTCGAGTCAATTTACCATTTGCAAAAGACTCCATTGTTTGTATTGCAGTTATCTTGTACACAACTAAACCTTAATTTAATAAAGTGCAGATATTTTGTAAGTGGCACGGTTATACACTGATTCTTAAAACCATAAGCATCCCACCGCTACCCACAAGTGTAAAGACTGGAGGGGGGGGTCTGTACTTCTGCTCTCTATATGGTAGAGGAGAGGCACAAAGGACCCCTGCCAAGATTCTCTATAAGGTAGCAATGGGCGAGCAATCAAGGCCTAGCTTCTCAGGAGGTGATGCAGGCTGGTTCTTAAGTACAGTGTAGTCCCCAAGCCCCCACAAAGGAATGTCCACACACTGTATTACTGAAAACACAGGGCCTCATCACGACTTTGGCGGTAACCCTTAAATCCGGCGGTAGCGCTAATACTGCCGGATTTAAGGGTCCGCCAAAGCAGGACTTTGGCGGATTTCTCCCCAGCTCTGAGCTGGGGGGAAATCCGCTGAAAATTTGCGCTATTACCGCCGGCGGGAAATCCGCCGGCGGTAAGAGCGCGAAATGTCCCCATTGAGCCCAATGGGGAATGAAGCATTCCCGAATGGGCTCAATGGGGAATGGGGACTTCCAAGTCCGCCCAACTCGTGATCCCGCGCTATTAGCGCCGGGGGCTTTGGTGGTCACGCTAATAGCCCCCGCGCTAATAGCGCTAACGTTACCGCCCAAGTCGTGATGAAGTCCACAGTCTTTATATAATTATTATTCAAAGGTATGTACACTATCACAATAACTCACTTTGTACTCCGAAGTCAACAATGGCAAATATATACAATTTCTAAAGTGGTACCACTAATATTATCAGACCTCTTTAAAGTGCATCGACTATATTGTCAAAATGTCACACAGATCCATAAAAATGAAACCACCAAGAGACAGAGGAGGGAAAGCAGGATGGTTGAAACAATAGGCAGAATACTGAGTCAGTTACCTAAACACAGTTCTGTCTGGAGATCCCCCCACCTGGGCAACCTGTAAAATAAAGATATAGCACAAGCCCAGTCCATATATTGCTCAATAGTCTTATTTCCTCCTATAATGTTTTTACCCCCCCAATGTACCTGGTGGAGCAGAGTTCTTCGAAGAAGTGTTGATGGATCCTTCTTGAGTGACCCCCTTTCAAGCAGGAGTCATGGATCGTCAAGAGGCATCGGAGAAAGTGAACTTGGCATCAACGGCATCGATGAGAAGTTCGAGGGTGCCAAGACCACGGCGTCGATCCAGGCGGTGCTCGTCGGCGACGTCCTGCTAGGATGAGATGTGCGGGGCACCTCGGCGTTTGATAGTTCTGGACCGCAAAGAGTTTCAGAAGAACTGTGGCCCAGCAAGGGCGTCGAGTTGTCAAAGTCTTTGTGGCTTTCGGGTGGCGGGAAACTCACCGGCGGATTCTCCTCGGCGCGTCGGCGGCCTTGACTCTCTGCTGCAGGATAAAGCGGTCGTCGGTGCGGACAAGGGAGTCCTTCGATTCAAATGTTCTTAGACAAAGGAGCGGGCGGCTCTGGTCGTCGACGGCACGGCAGCAAGCGGTCCCCTCTTCTGGGGCAACACAACTTCGACGGGCCTCCAGCGGTTACACAAACCTGTGAACCCTGGTCGACAGCAATGGACTTCAACGGCAGCAAAGTCCGGGTGCTTCACTTCGATCTCCTCGGCGGTCCCGTCTCCGGTCGGCACCTTTCGAGGGTCTGACTTCCAGGGAGCTTCGGCGAAGGTCAGCGGTGCTCGATGGTCCCTCGGATCACGGGAAGAGGACGCCTTACCAGGTCCTCTCTCGGATCAGTCTTCGACAAATTCGGCAGCTTTCAGATCAGGTCGAAGCAAATGCAACAGCAAGTCTTCTCCTTCCAACTGGGCATCGGGGATCAGGAGTTCCAGTTACTCTTCAAGTGTAGACACAGCTTCTGAACAATTTCCAGTGGTGAGAGGTTCCCAGATATACTATTCTGCCTCTCATCCACACTGCTGGGTCACACTCAGCAGCCAATCATATAGAAGGGCATTCATGCAGTCAGTCAGCCAATCAGGCACACAGTGCATTCAGGCCATCCTCCTCCCTCTCAGACACTCACAACAAGGAATGTGGATTGAGACAAGTACCCAGCCATTCAACACTACACACTGCATTCAGGCCAGTTTCGGGCAGGGCTGTGTCAGTCTTTGTCTCTCATGCCAGAAACCAGACAGCCACAACAAGAAGTGCATATTGGTCACACACTCCATTCACCCAGGTCCCACCCATAGGGTGTACCCACAACATACAGTCACTGGGAAGGCTCCAGCCAGTCTGGACTGGACTTCACAACAACACCATATATGGAACTTCCACCCAACAGCCAGTCAGGGGGAAGGGACCGAAGCCAGGGCTTCCCAGGACTTTAGGAAAACAAGGTAACAGGCAATAGAAAGCAAGAGGCCACAGGGGCCATCTTGTTTTCCATCAGGAATCAACTGATTCCAATGGTAGGGCCTGGGTATCCCAAAATGGAGGATACTCAGAGCACCTGTCAAATTCAGTATGGAGCTGCCACCAGCACATACCCTGCTCTGTGGGCCACCCACAGGTGCCCAAAAACATACACTAGGGGCACAGGGTTGTACCCCCACCCATGGGTGCCATAAGGGTATCCCATGGGTCTGTACACCAAACCAAAAACAGGAAGAGATGCACTGCCAGGAGTCCCACATGGACTCCTGGGCAGAAAACAATACAGAACACAATGAAAAAAAAGGACTTCAGGACAAGGACAGGGAGACCCTGTCACTCCAATGCATTTCCAGCATCACATGCACCTACCTGGGCGCCAAGGGGAAAGCCTAAAACACAGGTAACCCGAAGTTTGTTTTGACACCTAAATTTGACACTTTCTCCAAACAAGCACAACATAAAGATATGGGCCTCGGGTGTCCAAGCCACCAAGGAAAACAGGGAACCCCATACATTTCCGAAAAGAAGACACCCGTGGGAATCCACAGATGTATGACTTGTGCAAATCGGACCAGAATCTATTACCCATACACCCCCGCAAAGCCCGAAATGTGGGGAAAAAAACGCATTTTCCGCACATTTCACTCGGCTCACCCATCGAAACACGCTGCCAACAACACATGGCCTACTGTCCCGCGTTCCCACAGGTGTCCCGATGAAAACGGTACCTCACATGTTGTTGGCGCCGTGTTTCGGTGAGTGGACACAGGGAAATGTCTCTGAAATTTGCTGGAAATGAAGACAATTCTCAGACATTTCACTCTGGCCACCCACCGAAACACACCGCCAACACCACATGGCCTACCTTCCCGCGTCCCCACACATGTCCCGATGAAAACGGGACCTCACATGTGTGGGTGCACCTACCGGGGGTGCAAAAGGAAAAGGGTAACCCACTGGTAACCCCAAGCCTTTCGCCACAGCACAATTTGTTCATATGGGCAACCTACAGAATTGGGCCTAGGGTGTCGAAGCCAGCAAGGAAAACAGGGAACCCTATGCATTTCTCAAAAGAAGACACCCCTGGGAATCCACAGAGGTCTGCCTTGCGCATATTGCCCCAGTTTTTATTAGCCACAATCCCCGACAAAATGTGATATTTGGTAGGGAAAAAACACAATGTTCACTTTGTCTGGGGTTCTGGTAATAAATTCTGGGCCGCTTCATGCAAGTCAGACCTCTGTGCATTCCCAAGGGTGTCCTCTATTGGGAAATACATGAGGTTCCCCATTTTCCTTGCTGGCTTCGACACCGTAGGCCCAAATCTGTACGTTGCCCACATGAACAAATTGTGCTGTGGCGAAAGGTTTGGGATTACCAGCGGGTTACCCTTTCCCTTTTGCGCCCCCAGTAGGTGCACCCACACACGTGAGGTACCTTTTTCGTCGGGACACCTGTGGGAATGTGAGAAGGTATGACATCTGTTGTTGGCGACGTGTTTCGGTGAGTGGACACAGGGAAATGTCTCTGAAATAGGCTGGAAATTAAGACAATTCTCAGACATTTCGCTCTGGCCACCCACCGAAACACACCGCCAACAACACATGGCCTACCTTCCCGCGTCCCCACACGTGTCCCAATGAAAATGGTACCTCACATGTGTGGGTGCACCTACAGCGGGCGCAAAAGGAAAAGGTTAACCCACTGGGAACCCCTTGCCTGTCGCCACTGCCCATTTTGTTCATGTGGGCAACCTACAGATTTAGGCCTAGGGTGTCGAAGCCAGCAAGGAAAACAGGGAACCCCATGCTTTTCCCAAAAGAGGACACCCGTGGGAATCCACACATGGCCAATTTGGAGAGGCAGCCCATCTCATGTAGCCCTCCCCTGGGGCAGATAAGGGGGGCTGTCCTGTACTCCTCCCTGGGCTCAGGCGTCCGTTCCTAGGAGCAGATATCTGGTCCCAGGGATGGCTGCATGACATGGCACCCACTCCTTTGCGGGTGGGCGGGAGGGGGTCAATGTCCCATCCCGTTAGAAAATTCCCTGACCCTTTGGGGTGTCCCACAGTCCTACCTAAAAAGCGTTCCACCATTTTCACTTTTTTCCTTTGGTATCCCAACTCCCCTTGGTGCAGAGAGGCACACTGGTGTGCCAATCTGGCCCAGGGGTGCCCACACCCTACTGCCCCACCCACTGGGGGGCCTGTCCCACCATCTTTGGGGGCCCTATCCCCCCTCACCCCAAATGGGTGGCGGGGGCACCTCATGCAGTCCTCCCTGGGCCTCCTACAAACTGTTACGTGAGGTACACCCCCCCTCCATTTGGGATGGGAAGGGAGAGGGCCATCAAAAATTGTGGGTCAGGCCCCCCAGTGGGTGGGGCAGTAGGGTTTGGGCACCCCGACGCCAGATTGGCACACCAATGTGCCCCTCTGCGCCAAGACAGGTATAGTAAACAAAGAACACAATTCAAAATGGCAGGCTGACCTTTAGCGGGGCGGATGGGCCCCCTACACTGTTGTGGAATTTTGCAATGTGAAGGGGGTGCACCTCTCCACCCCCACCCGAATTGGAGGGGTGGCGCATCTCATGTAGCCCTCCCTGGGGGCAGATAAGTGGGGGGGCTGTCCTACACTCCTCCCTGGGCTCAGGCATCCCTTCCTAGGAGCAGATATCTCGTCCCAGGGAGGGCTGCATGACATGGCACCCACTCCATTGCGGGTGGGGGAGACGGGGTCATCACCCCGTCCCATTAGAAAATTCCCTGTCCTTATGGGGTGCCCCACAGCCCCCCTAAAATGCGTTCCACCATTTTCCATTTTTTTCTTTGTTTACAAAACTTGCCTTGGCGCAGAGGGGCACATTGGTGTGCCAATCTGGCGCCGGGGTGCCCAAACCTTACTGCCCCACCCATTGGGGGGCCTGTCCCAACATTTTTGGAGTCCCTCTCCTCCCTCACCCCAAACGGGTGGCGGTGGCACCTCATGCAGACCACCCTGGGCCTCCTACAAACGGCTGCGTGTGGTACACCTCCCTCCATTTGGGGTGGGGGGGAGAGGGCCCCCAAAAATGGTGGGACAGGCCCCCCAGTGGGTGGGGCGGTAAGGTTTGGGCACCCCAGCGCCAGATTGGCACACCAATATGCCCCTCTGCGCCAAGGCAAGTTTTGTAAACAAAGAAAAAATGAAAAATGGTACACTACACTTTAGGGCGGCCTGAGGGGCACCCTAAACCGCCAGGTAATTTTCTAATGTAATGAGGGGTGACCCTCTGCCCCCCCACACCAAATGCAGGGGGGGCATCTCATTCAGCCCTCCCTGGGGTCAGATGCCCCTTCCTAGGAGCAGATATCTGCCCACAGGGAGGGCTGCAAGGGGTGCCCCCATTTCCCCTTGGGGTGAGGGGGAGAGGGCCACCCCCCTTTTTCTGTAAAATATATCCCTGGTGGCTAGTGGCCCCCCACTCCCACCCAAAATTCCCTTTTTGTTTTTGTGCTTTTCCTTTTTTATTTTTCCCCCTTCCCTGGCGGCCGATGATCAGCCATCTGCCCCCAGGGTTGTACACATATGTGCCCACATGCTTTGGGGGCCGGGAGGGGGTGAGGGCTGCTTACTGTAAGCAGCCCCCACCTCCCCCCTCATTCAAAGACATCCCTGCTGTCTAGTGTGCATTGCTGCCCGCGCATCGAGCGCCCTGCGCCCGATCCGCGGGCAGCAATGCTGTCATACAGGGTGTCCTTGGAAAGGGGAGAATCTCCCCTTTCCAAGGACACCATTTCCGAAAAAATCCTGGTGGCTAGGGCCCCCAAACCCCCTCCCCCTTACCATCACGTTTTTAAAACATTTTTAATATTATTTTTTTTTGCCACCTTCCCTGGGGACAGATGATCAGCCATCTGCCCCCAGGGTTGTGCACATATGTGCCCCCATGCTTTGGGGGCCGGGGGGGGAGAGGGCTGCTTACTTGAAGCAGCCCCCCTCCCCCCAAGTCACAAACGGATCCACGGTGGTCCAGTGGGTTGCTGTTGACGGATCGAGCGCTTTACGCACGCCGACGTGAAACTGACGGTAATCCAACCCCCTGGCAGTGAGGGGGGACCTCCCCCTCACATAGCCCAGGGATTGGATTACAGTTTTGAGCGATCCCTGCTTTGCGAGCTATCTCGTCCTTGGCACCGTGCATGCACTTCCAAGGACGAGATATCTCGTCCTTGGCACTGTAGGGGTTAATAGTTGATTAACTCAGACTGGGTTTAACTTTAAGTTTCACCTACATCTTTCATTTAAACATATAAAATGAACACATTTTATATGTTGATTTTTCACATTATCAATCCTTTGACAAGAATTAAGTCTTTAAACAAAAACATGCTTTCACAACAGGCACTTCATTCATGAAAAAGCCCATTAAACTGAGTTCTTTTTAATCCGATTTTCCTCTGCAGCACATACACATTTTAGTCAGCATTAGTTCTTCCCTTGAGTGCTGGGATTGTTTACAGTCTGGAAACATGTATCATGCCTTTGTTTAGAGTTTCTCTCTGCACAGCTGATTCTGTTACTTGTTGCAAAGTTTAGCCTGTTTTCCCTGTGGAAAATGAAAACAAGGGTTCCTGGGTTGCTTTTTCATTAGATACAATTTATAGAGCTGTCAGTCAATGAGGCCCGGTTCCTCTGAGCCATACTGGACACACAAGGGCATTGAAGTACCCTTTTAATCTTAATGATTCAATGGAAATGAATGGATCTAACGCCAAAAACAGCGGCTTTTTAAGGTTGCAAAGCTAACATTTTAAAAGGCATTTTCGGTTTTCAGCACAATTAATTCACTTTGCTCCATGTTGAATGTTGCAGAGCCCACTGGCATGCTCCTACAGTGACAACTCTGTTTTCACCCCCCCTGACTATGTGTGGCAGGGTGTGCAGCCTTTTCCTGGTTGTGACCCAAATGCAGTTTTGAAGATGTTGGCGCACACAGGAGTCAGCGCATCCATTTTGGGCTGTTTCCTTCACCATTTCAGTACAGTGATGTAGTGGGCACATTGGAATGGTTCAAAATATCCCACAGGAAGTTGGCAAATAACTCTGTTTTAATATCAATTGTCTAAAACAGGGATTACAACAGACATCAACGGACTTCACAAAGCATAATCTTAAAGTTTATCATAATATATCACATTTATATACTAAAAATGTGTCATAAGTGACGTCATCCTACATGGCAAACTAGGGTAATTTACACAGGATTATGATTGGCTCAAGTTGATCATCTAAGTATACTTTCTATACGGGATAGGATTGTGATTGGCTCTCCATAGTAAGGTGGGCACTCATGCCCTCCCCAAGTGCATGTCATAGTGCAAGTCATTTTCAACAGTTAATTAAAGCACAGCACCTCATTGGCTCTCAAACTATAAGGCTCTTCATTATACAGCCTTCTACAATTGGTTGGCACGCTTGTACCCTTCTGGAACATTCGATGCTCTAGCAGCACGTAAGCTGGTACTCCAGGTGCTGGTGGGTGAGCCTGGGCTTGTCTCCCCACCCAATTAGCCCAACATCTCTCATCGCTCATGCCATCTGCCATTCACATTGTCTTTTAACTTGTCCTGTAGTAGCTCCTTGCCTCTGGGAATAAAAGGGAGTGCAGGCACTCGCTATCTTCAATCTGGTGCACTATGATCTTCGTCTATTTTCATCCTCAGCTCACATGATCAGAGACCATGAGTTTGCTCATATTCTAGCATTTAATAGTCTTTAATGAAGACACTTGGCACCCATAGTGTGCTTTCTTTGCAACTTAACAAGGCATCATCTTCTCCATCTTCTCATGTCTACTGTTCTTCACAAGCTGATAACCAGTTCTCGCTGCTTCTAGTCTTTGACATCAAGTCAGGCAACCTCTTGGTCTTACTTCAAATTCGAGCCAGTGCTTTTCTGCGACACACATAGCTTTCAATCCATTTTCCTTTGTGGAGACAGACTTACTAAATTGCGTCATCAAAGGTGCAGAACTCTATATAGATATGTTGACGGCACCGCATGCAGTCTACATTCTATGTACACTCAGCCTTATGATCACTTTGTCTACTTGCGTTGCAGCGTCTGCACAATTGTAAAATGACTTGTGTTTTCTGCAGTGCTCTTCACACGTGCAATCTTCATTTCGCACATAAAAGCTTACTTGATTCTTTATTTTGCCATCAGATTCTATATCGTTTTATGCATTTACTTCTCTGGTCATTCTTTTCAGTGTGTCACGCTCATTTCTTGTGATGTCACCAGCCTCTTTTTCTCTCATCTTCATACTCCTTCAGGGATTGTTTCTCTCAGGTCATCATCTCTAGGAGACCATCAGTCTTTCGAGGATACTTCATATAGGGTCTTCTCAATGTATACCTCATCTCAAAGACCCTTCGTGGTATAGATACCATTACTGGCGTTCCATATGTTCAATTTCTAGTTTCCAACATACAGTTAGCAGGGGGGCGGGAATTCCTGCAGAGGCACTTTTCTCCTCCTCTACACTCCCCCCTCTGGTTTATCCATCAACCACATGTTCACCGGTCTCCAAATCTACACATCTTCTCTTGAAGAAGTGCTCTTTGGAGTCCAAATCTTTACTACTCATTTCAGGGAACCTGCTGATTTCCCAAGTTCATCGATACTCCAGGTCATATAGTTGCACTGGCCATTCGGATTACAGTAGAACTATCGTCCCACATACTTCTCATGATTCCTTGTATGCAGGAACTTTGCTCCCTCTGGTCCTACAATACTGGCCTTTATGTAGTCTCGGATTTCTTCATCTGTCAACACCTTGGGTTTGAATCAGGATTCAACATCGATCATGATTTGCATTCCTACTGACTTTTTTGTTGCCTTTTTGTATTGTGCAATTATTATCCTCATCATACAGAATCCAAACATGATCAGCACTAAGATTGCTCTAAGAAATCCATGAGAATATGGATGCGAACCAGCTTCATCTGCAATATCTTCTGTCTCATCTTCGACCTCGTAGTGCAAGATTGTCAGCAGTGTTATGGCCTCTGTCAAGGTCCCATTCTCGTCATCATGAGAAGGTACGAATGTGCAACATGATGGGCAGATTTTGGCGCAAACTCCTCCTTCCATTGCAGTGATCATATTGAGAACAAATCTGTTCTGGAGAGTCATCAGTCTTATGGCTCTCAATTCTTCTATGATAGCATTAAATCCCTTTATGGTAGTATTGGTCATTTGCAGAAGCTCCCATCTGGTAATCTGAAGCCACTTAGCATTGGCTATCATCTGGATCCCAGGCATAAAGATAACCGTAAAGATTGAAGCAGTTTTACTGAACAGTCTGTGCTCATATGCAATAGCATCAAAGGTTTCAATTGATTTAGCTGAAAAGTAGTTCTCACTCCTTGTCCGATTAAAGACTTTGAGTGCTCTTCTTTTCCTTTGATGAGAGTCCGCTTTTGGAAATTCTCCAATATTCAAGCAACTCTGAGGAATTACTAATTCTGGAACATGAATAATCACCAAAGAACAAGTTCCTCCCCAATCCTTGGGTAGCTTCATGTAGGCTGTGGGTCCACAGGCCCAGTATCAATCCATCAAGACAGCTGTTCCTACTCCCATTTTGGAGACATCAACTGTAGTCTTGCAGACTATATTAGTTCCTACATGCCTGTTTCCTTCTCTTCAGAAGCACAGTGTTGCATTTGTCAATGAGATCACAATCAGTGGACCTGATTCATCTTCTACCCACATCAGCAGCTTGGCATGTTCAGCCCACAACCTTAAAGATTCATCATTTATGTTTTGCACTTCTTGCACATAATCTGACTTCAACAAATGAGGTGCACAGGACATCAGACCTTCTTCTCATTCCTTCTTGGGCTTCACTCGTCCATAGACTAGCATCTGAGATTGTTCCCAACATCCACGCATCCATGGTGTCTCTATTTTATCAGGGCAGTCCATCTTCCTCATTTCTTTTATGACCACTTCATTTTGTCTTGCCCTAGGATACGTGAGCATCTTGCTTTTCCACACTGGCTCCTTTTCCATCTATGTAGTCTTTATATAATCATCTTGAAACCTAAATGACCATTTTGATCTTCACCACAAGGGGGCCCAATTTCCTTGGAACTGTCCTTGAGTCATACATGCAGCAAGGTGAACGTCATCATACTCTGGAATTTCTCTGGCAATGAAAGTTCGAGCAGCACTCATGGCATAAGGTATGAGAGCACAAACATAACAACCCTCCTTGGATGGTCTGTCTCCTACCTGTTTCATGATCTGATACCACATGTTATGACCCAAATGTGCTGTGCTGTCCAAATAATTATTTATCCCCTCATTATCTTCATCTGCACTCATTTTCCCCCTCCCTAACAACATGGTTGCTGCCCATGGAAACAATTCTAAAGCAACCTTGATCCGGGGGGATAACACAAAAGGTCTGCCTTTTTACTGCCTGGCACATCAACAGTAGTTCCTGGAGTGGGGAGAATCAAAGGGACTTCTGCCTTGCTTGAACCAGGGCAATAATAGAAGAGGTGAAACATGAGAAGTAAAAGGATGCATAGTATGATCGTAAATACATATATTAAAAACCAACATATGAAACTCCACCACTTATGCCATTCTGAAACGTCTTGACCTTGCTTATTTTCTAAAATCGTACCATGTTCAAGATTTCTCATTATGCCTGTGTACTACTTTAAGGAAGGAAAACACCTTTTTAATCAGGCAATTCAGGTAAATCAAGTAGCTGCAGAAGCTGCTCAATTATCGCCATGAGCAACCTCCTTATTGCAGTGCCATATTTAGGATAATGCATAAAAGTAGGTATGTTGACACTACGCCCAACATTAGCAGGATAAGCTCTGAGAATCAATACGAAAACAGCAAATAAGAGCTTATGGGCATCATTATTTGTCAAAACCATAAATTCAACCAAATAATTGCGTTGTATAAAAGGAATCAGCGTATTTCTCAGGCTTCCAGTTTCTTATCAGCTGTTGCTGCTTAAACATATCCACAATATGTCAACAACTTTCTAAAGTAAATTTTCAAAGAACTCTGTGGGGTTCATTAAGACCCTGGCGTTAAGGGGTTAACGGCGCCGTAAAAGGCTGCGGCGCCGTTAACCCCTTAACGCCTTACTACGAGGTCCCTTTGCGGCTCCCGACCTTAACGACTGGTCTGGACCAGCCGTTAAAGTAAGGACCCGCAAAGGGACCTTGATGGCAATTACGGTACCGCAATTTGCGGTACCGTAATTGCTGCCTTCCCCATTCCCATTGAGCCCTATGGGGCAAAAATGGGAATGGGGAAGGGCCATGGAGAAAGGGGGAATTACCCCCCCGCCAACCTTGGAATGTGGTGGTAATTCCCCCTTTCTCCATGGCGGTCTCCGGCATGGACCATGGTGCTAATAGCACCATGGTTTAGCGCCGGAGTCCTAATGAGGGCAAGTGACTCAAGAAATAGATTTGCATGCCTGCTATAATGTCTATAAGGAGTGTCCATGAGAGCCACAGTCTAAGTGAAATCTGCACTTTTTAATTAATCCGCTGGTTTATCGTCCTTTTTTTTGGTCATCGATCGAGTCTGCACACGCTGAAATTCTTCTCCTTGTCTTGCTTCCGAATCGATCATTAGGGGTGCGGGTGCGTCTGCCTCTCTGCTGCAGATTTTTACATCACTTAGATGGATCCATGCCCTTCTGCCCTGAACCTTTACTGCTGAAGGAGTAATATCTTCTACTACTAATGGCCCGACGAATCTAGGCTCACACCACTTCCTGGTGAATTTCCGAATAAAGATTGTATCGCCAATGAACAACTTCGGTACTGATAGTAGTTTTGAAATTCCGGCTGCTGAATGGTCTTCATCTGTGTGCGAAGACCGACCACCCTGGCGCTTGAGTTGATCTGAAATGACAGAGGTTCTAGCAGTCAGACATGTTAAGTACTAATTTAATTCATTTCATAACAGTTCTGCAGTACTCTGGGCATCCCCTCCTGCCCCTCGATGGAGGAGTCAAAGGCATTCTCATTTGTCTTCCTGTCACTAGTGTATGGGAGGAAAGGAGCCATTTGAACCCACCTACATTCAATGCAAAGCGTATGTTATGATCATTCAATTGTTGGCAGTACACTCTCGGCCAAACCCTGATGACGGGTGGGAGATAGCCATTGAATGACACCGAACCAATGCATTTCTCATGACCCCAGGCGATCCATTTTGTATTAACCACTACTCAATCTTTTACTAGGCCGCACATAAAACTCTCAGCGGCAAGCCTGCAACTCTCCCCTGTCCAGCACCACGCATAGCCAGACAAACAGCCCCCACCTACTCTCTACTGTCTGCGCCATGGCTGTCCTATTCGCATGGAAGCTTGGGTATGAATTGTTGCAAGCTGACACTGTATCTCTCCCTTTCCTCAAAGATCATTGTCCTGTGGGTGACCAGGCTGAAGCCTGGTTCACAGAAACCATTTGTCTCCACAAACCTGCCCTGCTCCAACAGCCCCCACCGCTAAGAGTAACTGCCTGTACGAACCCCAAGCCCTAACCTCTTTGATGTAGCAGTGGTGGGAACCTCGCCCATGGGCCACGCTCGATTGCCCCCCATATAACTAATCCTGAGCAAACATATATTCTCCATGCACTAACAAGTTTTTACACCCTTGTTTGATCCTCGAAGCATCTGACAAATGTACCCCAGAAGTACCCATCAAGATAAGGCACCTGGACCCCAAACCCCTGTCTCTCTTTGGTCCAGGTCAATAATGCACACCTCTTGTGTTAACTTATAAACAACAAAATGACATGATGAATCTTGTCTGTCATATTAAATCATGCATGTCTTTGATTACTGTGAAGCTTAGCTTAGTTAGAAATATAACTATGTGGACACAACGTGACCCTGCACCCCTCCCAGATGAGCCCAGCTGGCCCACACACCTCAAGAAGTAACAAGTTCAACTTCAGCCAATCAAGCACCAGCGTATATGTACAATGTATAATGTCTTGCTCTATCGAACCAATGGCCTACGTTTATGTATCCTGTGTAGCACACGTCATAGATGACGCATTTTCAGACATAAAATGTGATGATTCTGTATCATGGGCAGAGCGCTCTCGGAGTAACAGAGTTCTATGTGTTCCCCATTTTGATCTTTATATAAAGAATACCCTTTACTCACTCGCAAGTTCTCCTGGTCGCATTCCCTACTGGGGTGTATCCATTTGTGTCCATTTATTCCATGTTTTTCCTATAATTGTGGGGAGTGACCACTTTCATTTGGTGACCCCGACGCGATAGCGTTCTTTTGCTTTTTTGATGCGAGAAGTCCCCCGGCCACAATGGTGAGATTCGAGGCACCTCCATCAAGGCTGCTCACCTACGGCAACTGGTAACCTTAGAAATGCGTACGCTACTGAGAAGGTTCTACTGGTCCCTGCTTTGCGAATGCCCAAGATACCGCTCGCTGGAGCCGGGTCAGGCTCTTGATTGGGGGGCAGCACCCTGATTGTGGACCGGGCACGGTGGCTCTCGAATCAATACAGATACGTGAGTATCGATTGCAAGTGATTATAAAAGGGAGGGTGAAGGAGACGGGGATGAAGTCAGATTGAGGTACTTGAGGGAAACTTAGTGGTTGTAAGGCTTGGTGGGTTCTGTCTTGGCTATTCTTTTCTGCATAGGGCCATGAGGACACTATAAGAGGTGACGAAGTAGAAGGAGGTACGGGAACCTAGCTCCGAAAGGGGATGGAAGGTGGTGCTGCATAGTGCTATTTCGACTAGTACTGGAGTTTATATAGTGAAGAAAAATAAATAATTGTGAGTCTTGTAGTAGGAGAAGGCTCAGAAACTTAGTTTGTGCTCTTTTCTTTTTCTTATTTATCTTTACGAGTAAGTTTCTACAGGCCGGTCCAGAAGGGACCAGGGCAGGGTGTAAGAGGGATAATCCGGGGTTCAGGGCAGAGGGGCGGTAGTAGGAGAGTAGGAAGGCAGGGCTCGTGTTTTATATATATATGGTGTAAGTGGAGTGTGTCATTGTGTTATGTTCAATGTATATGATCAGTGTTTTGTCATTTTATTGATGGTATAAAGGTTCTATCTTTTGATAAGTGGTTATGGTTCTGAGAAAGATTTGTGGTCAAAAGAATTTGCTGGATAGTTACATGAGCGAAGGCTCTTGTGGTGAATATATTGTGGTAAGACAATATAAAGAAGTGGTTTTAGAGTGTGCACACCACCACGCACGCATCCAATAGCAAAAATAAAACACAAGATGGGAGCGGAAACACCATTCATGCACATATGCCAACACCTCCCCGTGTACAGCGAGAAGATAATAAAATACCATGAGCAATGGTTAATGGAAATAAAAGGGGATGGGACATCCCAAATATGGCCAGAGGGCGGGTCATTTGACAAGTCAGTATTAGACCTTTTTTTTTTAATATGTTTTATTGGTTAAAATATTTAACCTTTAACATAACATGACATGATGTACATCCTCTTTAACAAAATGATATAGGTCCTCTTAAACATGACCCCAGTCATGGATCCAAGTTCAGTCAGTCCAAGTTCAATCAATTCATCAATGTGTTTCTTTAGTAAGTGAGTGAGTCCTCCCCTTATGCCATGTTGGTATTTAGAAATTTTGAACAGAGGGAGCCTAGGGCTCGGGCTCTACAGGGTAGTCCTGACTGATCCTTTCAATTTGATCTTCTTTACCCAACACAGTTCTTAGGTCTTGTATTAGACCTTTTAGCAAAATATTTATCAATCAAATATAAAGGTAAGCAACTCCAGAATAGAAGAGAAGTGTTAGACCTTTGAAGATTGTTTGAGGAAGTACCACAAAATAAAAGTAACACTAGAGGACAACACCCCAAACATCAAAGGCTGGAGAGGAGGGAGGAGAAGGAAAGAAGGGGGGGAAGGAACCCAAAATACTATACCCATTATTAACTAAGCCAGCGAGGGATATAGTGAACCCATATACGTGCCTAAACCAAGCGCTCCTACACCAGCAACGGCTCCTCCTCCCCCATATGATACAAAGGGCGCGTATGGGCCAACATGTGCACCCCAAGTGAATTTAGGGCGTTTAACACAAGATTTTGAAACTCAGATAACCATGACCCAGGCTGAATTGACGCAGTTAAGAGAAATATGTGGGCAAAGCCAACTCTTGCCCGGGGTGGACAGACGCCACCACCCCTGGACACGACTACCCCAGTAAGCCCAACAGGAGATGAGTGGAAGTCCGGGGACTTCCTGTTTCGTATCGATAAAACTCCCCTAAAAGTTATACGAGTGAGCAGAGGAGAAGAGGAACAGGCAGGTGGGGGGCAAGGGAGTGTAACCTCTGATAAGGAGGAAGAATGTTAGAGTGACATAGATGAGTACGAAGAGGGAGCAAGGGCATGTAGCTTAAGCATGCCAGGAAGAATGCCACTGAGTGTTGAAGGAGAGGAAGAAGGGTGGCACCCCGGGAGGTTAAGAAGTAGGATAGGGAGGATGGCATTAGCGAGGAACAAAGGGACGAAGGTGAGTAAAGGAAAAGAGACATTGAAGTTACAGATGCCACTAATCCACAAGGGGGCGGGGAGGCCACACTATGTTCCCTGGGCACAGATAAACAAGGCAAATCTATTGAAAATGTTGCCCCCGCTCTCGTGGGGGGGGGCGAGCAAGTGGATATACGCTTTTGAGATAAACACAGCTGGTGTCCCATTGGCAATTGGTGATGTTAAAAGTCTGCTAGTGTTAGCAGTTGGGGACCAGGCTAATGGAGTGGGTGTGAAGGCAAGGTTCCCGGGAGTAACATTGGACTGTGATCGCCATGATGGGGCATCATTTAACAATGTAAGGGCACAGGTGTGGGACGCACTGAGAAGCACCTTCCCAGATACACCCGATTTACAATCAGTGATGCAATGCACTATGGGGGAGGACGAGGAGGCAGCAGCATACATTCTTCGGGTGCAGGATATGTGGAGGGCAGAAACGGGCACGGCTTGGGACCAATCCACCTCCCTATTTTACTTCATTATTAAGAGAGGCCTCCCAAAGGAAGTACAGAAGGTATTAGACAAAATTGCTGGGATAGAGGTCAAGGGCTGGCCAGAGATACAGAGTTTCATAGTACACCACTGTAGGAGGATCAAACAAAGAGAGAAAGAGATTGCGCAGAAAAGGTTGGCAGACAAAGCAAAGCTTGTACAGACTAAATTGGTGAAGGTCACGGCAGTAGCAACCACCCTCCCCACAGAAAGACTGGGAGAAGGGAAGGAGGGGTCAATTGCAATACAAGCAGGGGTGGCAGCCACTTGGACAGCAAACGGACAGCAGCAATGGGCAGGAGAGGAGCAATATGGAGGGCCCCAGTGGCAAGGAAGGAGTGGAAGAGGAGGAGGAGGTGGGTATAGAGGACAGAGTGGAGGGTTAGGTGGACAAGGACGCCGAGGTGGAGGGCAAGGAGCATGTTGGTCATGTGGTAGGTGGGACCACTTTTCAAGGGAATGTCGCACCCGCCACATGGCATATTACCAAACTGAACAGCAATATGGTCATCCCCATCCAGGCAGCCCCTATGGCTTGCCTATGGGTGGGCACAGACAAGCGGAACAATTTGACCCCTGTTACATGCAAGAGCAGAGAGCACCACCACAAGGAAGACAGCAGCAGTTTACACGTCAAAACCACATGATAAATGAACGCAGTAACCCATTTGTTACCGTGGCTCATGGTGCGCCAGCACCATTCGGAGGAACAGCAGTAGTGGGATATAGTGTTTTCACTCACCCTGTGACAATTAGACATCCACAATAGGACAGCTCACAGAGAACACTTGCGTGTGCAATCCTATCAACAACCCTAAGTGCAGACGAGGAACCACTGGTGGGGGCGGAGATAGGAAAGAAACAGTTCATCTTTATGGTGGGCTCAGGGGCCGAGAAATTGTGTCTAAATGAGGGCCGGTTTCCGCTATCAGAACGGAAATTGGAAATGGAAGGATTCTCTGGGGCTGTGGTCACAGTTCCTTACACTAAAGGTTTGGATGTAATGGTGGGGGGTAAAATGTTGCGGGCACCCCTATTGTATCAGTAAGACTTTCCGCTAAAATTTACTAGGGAGGGACATCCTCAGTAATCTCAATATGACCATCTCCTTTACGGAGAGGGGAATAGTATGCTCAACATGAGGTACATGTGCCATGAGAGCAATGTTACTGATCAACACCATCGCCAATGACATAACAGTCCAGGGAGTGCCAATTGACCCAGATATGTTTGTGCAGGGGATACAAATTCTGGCAACAATAGTGCCAGAAATCACACGACAAGAATGGAGAGTACCTTCTGAGTTTGTGTTTATTTTATTATTATTTCACATTTATAAAGCGCTCACACAGCCCGCAGGCATCGAGGCGCTGTTACAGGAATTGTCTTTTTTTGTTTTTCTTAGTTGCGTAATTGTGTGTGTTTTTTTTCCTTAGTTACGTATTTATAACGCGCTTAAACACCCAAAGGTTTCTAAGCGCGGACCCGGGGATCGAACCTGTTGTTGCTACGTGTCGTCTTGCTTCCAAGACGCGCACGCTGCCGCTGAGCTATCCTCCCGGGATAGCTCACCCCGTGGCTGCCCCTGAGGTGGTACCAGGGTCGATAATGTCCATAGACTTGCATGGTGTACAGGTATCCGCAAAAAGAATAGCAGTGATAGGGTTGGACACGCACGGGTGTGAGTGGAGAACAATGCTATGTATAGATCCCAATATAGCACTGGCAACCTTACAGATGAGGAGCTATTCACGGACAGTGACACTGATGGGGAAATAATAATGGAAATATGTATTCCATGTGACATCATGATTCAAAACAAACAAATTACAAACCCCCTCATGGCCATTGTCAGTGCTCCTCCAGCATTTTTCGATGATGACATGCACCAAGTGCCAGCCACACAAGAAGTGACCCCTTTTAAAATAAAGCTCAAACCCAGTGCAGTGTTACCCCGAGTGAAGTGTCCAGAGAAGCAGAGGATGGGATTAAAGAGACCATACACGCCCTATTGGGACAAGGGATAATTGTACCATCAAATTCACCCTGCAATATGGAAATTTACCCAATTAAAAAATTGAGGGGCGGGGCTTGGAGGATGATACAGGATCTATGCCCACTTAATGACATCATACAGAAAGAATTTCCACTTGTCCCAAACCAAGCGTCAATTTTGTGTAGCATCCCAAAATCAGGAACATGTTTCACAGTGGTAGATTTGAAAAATGCGTTTTTCTCTGTACCACTGGACCCAGAATCACAGTACTTGACCGCATTCACCCTGGGGGGAGGAGCTATGAGGTTTGCAGACTGCCCCAGGGGTATAGCGAAAAAGCCCAAGCATCTTCAATAGAATATTACATGAAGACCTAGGAAACATTGACATCAAGAGTACAATAATACAATATGTAGATGATCTCCTGGTATGCAGAGAAAATGAAGAAGAGTGTAGGATAGATTCAACCACATTGCTGAATTTGCTAGTGTACAAGGGGTACAAAGTGGACAAACACAAACTATAATACTGTTTGAAGGAAGTGCTGTATTTAGGGCAACTGATATCAGAAAATGGGAAACAAATACTCCCAGATAGAGCAGCAGTGCAAGCAACTGTCAGACCCAACACAGTGAAGGAAATGCAAAAATGTCTTGGCATATTTAATTATTGCCGAGCATGTATATTAGAATATGCAGCATACACAAGGCCCTTGTTACAGGCAATAAAGGAAGCACCGAAAGATAGTACATGGATCACATGGACACCCGAAATGAACACAGCTTTTAACACATTGAAAGATCTCATCTCCACAGCACCAGTCCTGGCAACGCCAGATTATGACCGCGAGTTCTTCTTATTCTCGCATTGTGAGGAACAACTCATGACAGCAGTATTAACACAAAAAACGTCACTTGGACAAAAGCCCCTGGCTTACTACAGCAGCACACTTGACGCTGTAATGCGAGGACACTGCGTGCGATCAGGCCGCCACATTCGCCTTTGAAAAAAGCCCACAATTGTAATGGGGTGTTCAGTAACGTTATTTACGGCATTGTTTGCCATTCTTGAAAGATCGAAATTCACACTGACGACACAAAGGGCTACAGTATATGAGATAATATTATCAAGTTCCATCATACACGTAGTTCGTTGCAGAACAGTGAACCCAGCAACATTCATTACAGGAGCATGCACAGTGGAGGACATGCAAAATCATGATTGTGCCACATATGAAGGGGAAGGTGACGACATACCCAAAGCAAACAAAAATGCCCTGGAAGAAGGGGCAAGTATAATGTAGAAGGGTCAGCATCAGTTTGTCCAGAGACAGGAGAAAAGCATGTAGGAGCAGCAGTAGTGCGTTTGGAAGATGGAGAATATGAGACAATTGTACAAAAAATGGTTACCAATGCATTTTTCTGCTCAAACAGCAGAATTAGTGGCATTAATTGAGGCGCTCCACGCAGCAAAGGGATGTGTGGTGACAATTTACACAGATTCAGCTTACATTACAACAACAGTGCATGGAGGGCTGTCAAGGTGGGGGAGAAGAGGATTCAGAAGAGGTGACGGGTCTCCAGTACAACATGCAGAACTACTAAAATAATTGATAGAAGGATTAGCAGAACCCTCAGTAGTGGCTCTAGTGAAGTGCCAGGCACATAAAAACAACAGTGACATCATCTCATTAGGAAATGTGGCGACAGAAGTCGCCGCAAAAGAAGCAGCATATTTCAACAAAAAGGTACAAGGAGAGTTTATATTGAAAGGAAGCACAGAGGAAGGGACAGAAGAAGAGTTTAATTCAATGCCAATATCACAGAGAATTGACCTGCAAAAAAAGAGCCCCGGCTGAGGAACAGGAGTTGTGGGTTAAAAGGGGGCGTACACAGTCAGCAATGGACTTCCTTTGGCACCAAAACTGAACAGGAAAAGTGGTAATGCCCCTAGAATTGTTACAAATAGCGTTCCAACAATTACACTTCCCAGCACACACAGCAAAGTAACATAAAGTGGCAGATATACAAGAAGATTGGTTTGTTCTGGGATTGCAGGAACATGTGGCAAAATTGACTATAGAATTCATAACATGTCAAACATATGATTCAGGAATGACTCTAAGAACTTTAGGAGGAACACTGCCCCGCCCAGTCGGCCCCTTCCGTGAGCTGCATATTGTCTATGCAGACTTGGGGGAGAGGTGTATTGGAGCAAGATATCTCATTGTGGTGGTCTGTTCTTTTTCATGCAGGGTAGATGCGGTCACTGTGCCCACCCGGATACGAAATGTGCAGAAACATTTTTAGTAAGAGAGGTTTTCCCATGGTGGGGAATTTGTGACGTCATACGTTCCGACTATGGAACGCATTTTGTAAATGACTTGTTCAAGGCACTAACATCTTTCTTGGCCATCAACCACAAATTATGCTCGATTTATCACCCGCAAGCGAATGGTGTTGTAGAAAAAATAAACGGCCTCCTTAAAAGCAGATTGCCCAAACTGTGCCACACCCTAAATAAAAACTGGGTGTATTGCTTGCCCCTAGCGTTATTTCAGTTGAGAACACAGCCAAGCAAAGACCAACACTTGTCCTCGCACGAGATAGTGACAGGGAGACGCATGCACACTCCAGTATCTCCAATTAGAAGAGCATCAGATGCTCACAAAACAGCCACAATATTAGGAGAGGAATTCCGGGAATATTTAACGCTGCTGACAAAGGCAGTAAGGAGATAAGCAAGAAAAATTGCACCACCCTTTACACAAGAAAATGAAACAGATATTGTCACTGTTGCAGCAGACAGCCCCAATACACAGTTGATGCTTGTGGAGATGGTATACGTGTGGATATGGTATACGTGCACAGCTTCGTAAAATGATGGAATGCTCCACGATTTCATGGCCCATATGAAGTAGTATATTGTACACCAACAGCGGTAAAAGTGAAGGGCTTGAAATACTGGATACATCTCTCGGACATACGAAAAGCACATGATAGTGTAACACCTCAAGGAGAGCAGCAGGAGGGACCCCACAAGGCTGTACGCTGAGATAAGTGAAGGATACTTTAAAAAGTAGGCCACTGGTTAAAAGGTACAACACTGAAGAAGGATGTAAAAGCAGAAAAATGTCAAATATTATATAATATTTTCTCTCTCTTTCTCTCTCTCTCCCCCTGTCTCTCTCTCTTTCTCTCTCTCTCTCTCTCTCTCTCTCTATCTCTTCAGCCTCACTACAATCTATCTGTCAATAGCCCTCTATCAACGTGGTACTGAAAAAGTGTATAAGAAATATAGAAAAGTAATAAGATGAATATGTACTTAACCCATTATGTCTGACTCTATAGGTACAAACATGACTCAAACGAGGGCCCTCAATAACAGCGAGACAACAATAGATAACAATAGGGGAAATGTTAGTACTAGTACTATGGCCTACTCTTATGAGTGTGGCTTGTATTTTGTTGCAATTGTTTTTTCTATAATGCTAGTGTGCCTTGACCTTTACTGGGCAATATCTTTTATTTTAATAGATATAAAAGAAGGGGGGAAGGGAGTGAAAATAAATGGTACAAGAAGGCACCCACCTAGTGTGGGATGGTTTTAAACTAATTTGGGGCCACAATGTATCCACAAATCTTACTACCCTACACAAAAACAAAACTATCAGACTCCCGCTGGTTGAAGACTCGATATTTGACACCCCTAAACATAATCTCAATCTGCACAATATGAACAATCCTGACACTGATGCATTTATGTTGCCACATGCTAATGTCTATACAGCCACACAACCTACCTCAAGTGGTGATTAAATGTATGATGAAATACAAACCCCTACTACAGTACCCGACACAATGTATTGGCAGCAGAATAATGAAAGTGTACAAACAATAACTGGAATATTACCCATCTGTTACCATAAATTACTAAAAGCTCAGACTGTTCTAGGGGGAAACAGGAGATGGAAAAGGGGGGCGGGACAGAAACGGTATGATGCATATCATGGCTTGGGTTTAGATGCCGTAGAAGACCCACGCCACCCATATCAATCAAATAAATGGTATGCAGATATGAGCACCATGGCAAAACAAGCAACTAATGAGAGTTGCTATAGGTGATCCTTGATACCACATGCTTCAGGGATCCCAAAAGTTTTATACCTCAAGAGGCGCCTATTGCTGAGGCTCAGTGTATTATGCATCTTGCACTGTGTATAATTAAAAGCACCTATCAAGCACACACTGTTTCTTTACAATTGCTGCAGAATGAAAAAACCTGCAACAGCAAGCCACACGGAGTAATTTGCATCAAGGAGCCATTCTTTGTTATCAAAGGGACACTGTTTATGGACAATAGGTGGCAAGAGGAGCAAGTGATGTGCAAAGCAGAAGCATTGTTAGGACTGTCGGGAGAAAAATGTGCACAGTGTGTTTTGGTGAGTTCAAGACTGCCCAGGCTCTTTCTTCCCTCCTTGGATACCCTGATGAAGTCTGTCCTCACTTGTTGCTGCTGCTTCCTGGAGGAAGCTGTACTAAACACCCGGCACACGCTGTCAAACTAGAAATTATATCGTGCCTCCTATTGCTATGAATATATGTATATTGGCCTACGCCAAGCTGCTAACAAGCTGCTTATAAACTACATGTGAATAAACTCGCATTGCAAGGTCCTGACCTTAGAAACCATGTAAACTGTCATTTTGGGTCAAGCCGCCATTTTAGGTTTTCTTGCTCTATAAAGTCACCATGTGAGCTAAAATGGTAGCCTATGTTATTCAGGACAGAACTCGATTGTCATGACCTCTGTACAGCTAATGTATAACTTGCCTGCAGGCCACTTGTTAGGGTCATGAGCTGAGACCTTGTCCTTCTGCTGACCTGTGTGCAATGGATTACCTGTATCACTGAAACTGATCTATAATTGAATGAGAACACCTGATTAACTATATTGTATAAATTAAGTCCCGCATTGTAATGTTAGGCCTAGAGCATACATTATTATCATTTCTTCTGGTTAATGTATAAACCTAAGATGAACTAGATTTGACCTGGCAAGGGACCCTAGAGCAGTAACTTATTTATGGAATGGTTAACCTGCAGAAAGGCTGGACAACAGGTTGGAGAAATGTATAAAAGCCTGACTGTTTCAATGAATATTTGCACTCACTGAGCACACCGAACCACGCCGGAGTTCGCTGTGTTGTACTGAGGGTCGATAGCTATCTGAATTTTGTTCTGTTCTTTTGTAACTGGATTCAGTATAAAATAAAGTACTTTGTATGTTCCTTTGTAACCTGTGTTTGGTGTGTTTCCTTTTTGGTTACCCTGCCTCATATTATTTCCTTGTTTTCACAACACGGAGCGCACGGTGTGCGCAGTGTTTTTTGGTGTTTGGGTGTGAGGGAGTGTGGAGCGAGGCCACCGGCATGGAAGAGATCTTGAACTGTGCAGGCCCTCCTGGCACTTGCGATTGCCTGCCCCCCCCTCACACAAGACTGCAACTGCGCCGCTGGAAGTCCGTCTCTGATACAAATCACAAGAGCCTAATTATAACGGACCAACTACGTGTAAGTAAACTAAAAAACACAAACACTGGAAACGATAGTGGGACTGTTTCTGCCGACAATGTGCATGAGATGCAATCACTACTGCTTCTGTGTGCCTTAAAACTGGCTCTAAAATTGCCAAACATGCACGACACGTGAAAGCCGAGGCTCGGAACACACTAAAACACCCACCTTCTTCGTTTGACCCGTTGCCTATTCCCCTCGGAAGTTTCTTGGTTCCCGCAGACCCTGCCTCAGCGGCCCTGGGTGTGCCTGTCGAGGTTTCCGTGTTGTGTACTGCGGGAGGGGCGGGGCTTGGTGGAGGCCCGCATGGGGCTGGCACCCGGTGTGCTGGGGGAGCCACATCGGGCGGTTGGCTGCTTCTGGGTCTCGGGCCTGAGTCAGAGGGAGAGGTTTGCATGGACGAGGCTGCCGGTGGTGAGGACCCGGCGGTGAAGTTTCAAGAAGCCGCTTTAGTGCCGGCCGCCGACTCGCTCATGGCTGGCCGTGGGTACAAGGCTGTAACACGGAGTCCTGTGACTCCCTACTTCCCAATACCTTCATCCCGCCCCCTGAGCCCCCTGAGCCGTCCTATGGGGGTGAAACACGCACAAACTGCTTATCCACAGTGCCTAACTGTTTAATCTCTCCTTGGCTGGGTGCACAGGATAGGAAGACTTCACTTGATCCACTGTACCTGAACATGCCAAAACCTATGGTTCTAGCTTGGCGCTCACTTAAGCTGTTAGGCTCCTCAATTGATAGTTCTAGCAAACTCAATCCGACTAAACTATATGACGATATGGTGCCTGTCAGGAGTCCTCTCACCTGTCCACCCTACAAAAACACTGATAGCGCCTGTCCTCATCCTGCTCTAGCTTCTTGATCTGACAAAAGTATCATCTCAATAGAAGATGAGGTGTTTTTTCTGTCCCTCAAATTCACACTTACATCTGCTAAATGGAAGACGTGACTCATCAGTACCCTCCAACAATAGGAGGAGTTCACTCGAAGTGGTGACTAAAATTCTGGAAGGAATTACCCAGATAAACAAGACCCGCAACTTCAACAGCAATTGTGCTTCCATAATATCAAGACCTGAAAGGACCCTGTCACCTTCCGCGTGTATTACTGAAGCGACGTCCGACTCTAATGGCAATACCCCTCAGGCAGAATTAGATCAAACGCGGAAGGTTGCACTAAAAAGCCAAAGAAAAGTTGACCCCACTCCCTCCTCCTCCTTAGCCTGCTCACAAGCAAGACATCCTTCAATGTCAAATCAGAAGCAGTTCTCTATCAAAAACATTGGGAAAGTGAAACAAGTACTATTCCACAACAAAGAAGGTGTTGAAAAGTCTGACACAAGCGTCACCTCCTCTGGAATCTGCTCAACGGACTCTTCCATCATAGAGCGGGATTATCCAAAAGTCAGACGCTTAAATGCGAGACAGCATACAAAAGAGCGTCACTCCGACCTTAAACTGAATGAGACTTATCAAGGACTTGCAACCGATATTGATGTCTTCTATGGCCATCACGATTGCCCCGTTCTTAAAACTATATAAACAAATGAACGACAACTTTAAGGACTTGGCAACGTTGATAGCGCTAATTAAATCAAAATTAGTAAACATGGAAAGAGACTTTAACACAGCAAGCAAGGAGACCATTGCAGTAAGGAAAATCCTGGATTCGTCACTTCAAACAATCATAGATCAAAAAGAAAACAATAGACTTGAAATAAAACTACTGGCTGAGATCGCCAGAGAAGCCTTGAGCCTACTGAAACATAGTCAGCTCACGACGAATGGCAAACAAGACCGTGAGACGCTGGAGACTAAGTGCATGCCAAAGGAAATTGCTGTACACCCTGCTCCCCTGAGCAGATCCACGGCGTCCCCAAACTTTCATTTGACGGACGCTTGTCTCACTGGGACCCAAACCGTTGTAGAGAGCCTTGAGCTAGATGAAGCAACCAGCCCATTGGCATTGTTGATCACAATCTTTCGGATGTACCTGTCAGCACTCACGAGCAAAATCTTCAGAACAGAACTAAGCCCACCCTAAACATCCCTGGATTAACTAAACCAGGTGAGTGTGGATCAAATCTTCCTAGCCACTCCACCTCACAAACGGAGACCTGTGAGGGCTCCACTAAAATAACGAAAGGATCCTCTAAAAGTATGAGTTTTGCTAGTGCTCTGGAAAGCAGCAGAGGCCCAAGTAAACCTGCATCTTTGGATCCTCAAAATACTTTCATGTCAGCCACGACTACAGGGCTGAGCTTCAATCAGGACATACTGGCAATCTCTAATCAGACGCCAGTTGAAAAAAACAGGGGTATATATGACATATTCAAAGGAGCTGCCTCCCGAAAATCAGTAGTCACTGAAACAAAACCAAATCAAATAAAAAAACACAGATCTTCATGCCATCTATGCCACTGATGGCTAACAAAAATAGCTTTACAGTCGACACATGTAATGAGACTGACTCTCAAAAAACAGAAGTAAATGGAGCCAAATCCGCCCAAAGCAAAAAAACAAAAAATCAACGATTAAAAAAACAGAAGAGAGGCAATGACTCAAGAAAATTTCTTCGAAATTTAAAAACTGTTAACGTTAATGTTCACCACGGCAACACAGATGTGACACGTCCAACAAAGACTATAGACCTCTCACCGGAGCTCTCGATCGCTGACACAGCCGAGGGATTGGGTTCACAAACAAGTGGCGAAGCACCCCTGATCGACCTTATGGACTTCTCTGTATACAAAGACCTTGTAACTGAGGACGAAGAGGTGGAGACGGATGAGGGTGCTGCTCTGGCGGACCCCCTGCACTCCCTATTAGGATCCAAAGGCAGAGATCAGGCGCCCATTCAAATCCCAAATGGAGCCACTAGACTCTGCACTTTGGTTGAAAAACCGGCCACCCAAGATGCCTCTCTAGCAGAGCCATTGAGTCCTGGATTTAAAATGCTGGAAGACAGGCGAAAAGCGCTGGCTGACACATGGAAACCCTCAAGATCTGAGCTGAGTTTAGACACAAATCCGAGGGACTTTCTGCTGCTTTCCTTTAACCGCAGTGCTAAATCCTATGAAGCCATCAAAACCACTAATGTGCCCAAGGGAAATGAGAGACCTGACACCAATCAGGCCAATGCCGAGAATAAAAACTCTACTCGAAGTGAACTAAAGACCACGTACAAGAGTGACAGTAGCAGTAGAGGCAAAAATCAAAAGTCACACAGGGCTCAGTTTGAACGCATTGAAAGCAGCGACAAACTAATTCTCAACAGGTCCAATGTTCTACGTTTATTCCATTATGTGCCTTCACTCAGAACGATTCAATCTGAGGATATACAAACAGTTGAATTTCCAGAAGAAACCCACAATGATAAAACTATCCTACACTTTAGGTCTAAAATAGTTCTGAACATAGTACTAGATGCAGCTTCAGTACTTATGTCACTGGGCTTTGACATCTCAGAAGTACTGGATAAAGCCAAAACAGAATATGATCCCGAAATTATGAAAATCACAGACGAGGTGTCAAACAGCAAAGCTCCCTCTGCTATACGAGACAGTGAAGAAACACCCTTTAGGCGCACTGTAATCCCCAGAGTGAGCGACTCTTTTCAATATACTAACATAGGGAAAACGACGGCTGCTACCTGCGCACCTGCTGAACCCATTGGAAATCTGGTCAAAGAGGGTAACATCCAAATCACAATCAAAGGTGACAGTCACTTGGACCAGAGGCTCGCAGACCAGAAACTTCCAAAGACTCTAAATAAGGGCTCTAATGACTGGTGCTGGTTGGCGGCAGCTCTCAGTAGACCTACAAGATCATAATGTGAAGAGAAAGAGGAGCAACTCCTGTGTAAGATCTGATCCTGGAACACCAGAGGCTTTTCACACTTATCTCAGGACCTATGGCCAGCTGACCTTGACATAGTCTGTCTCCAGGAAACTTGGCTGGATACCTGCCCGATCTCTGACATCTACAAAGTGGCGATCAATCCTGCCTTTAAAAAATCTAGAGGAAGACCAACGGCTTACTTACTAACATTTGGAAAAAAAAGGCTTGGGTTGTCGAATTATTAACTCTGTAAACTACTCTGCATTTATACAGGTAACCACAATTACCATAGCAGAGAAGCTAAACAACACCTCTAACCACCTCAATGTCATCATCCTATACTGGAATCACCTGCAAGCTGGCACAATGACATTCATAGACCAGGTCTCAGCAGTAGTTGATGAACTTCTGTTAGCCAATGAAACAGCAAACATCATAACTTGCAGAGACTTAAATATTAATTGTCTGTCTGTAAACAACAAAAACACTGAAGTTATTTACACACACAACAGTGTGGCCTCAAGGTGGATGCTGGAGATGGATGTAAAAACCTCGCCATGTTAAATGGAAACACCATTGGTGACATACCAGCTAATCCAACATGGAGGAGATAAGAGCAAAATTCCACTCTGGATTACTTCTTCGTATCCAAAAAATCCAGCAAATGACTTCAATTTTGCTCATAGTGCCTAAGGTGCGCAGCGATCACGAGATGGTGATTCTGTCTATGGCAGGCTCAAGGCAAACGGATCACAGGCCATGGAATCATCGGATCTTGGTGGAGCCAAACAGAATAAGACTGAAACTTCTAACGGAAGAGGTGTCTGCGATCAAAAACATCTATATCAATGAAGAACTTGGAGTGGAATACGCTCATCTCCTCCAACAATTTGTGGGAAAAAAGTAGGGCCTGAGAAATCTCGGCTTTGCCAATAAACACAAATTTCATGTGGAGGTTATAAGACAGAAGCGGGCTTTACGCAATTCCATAAGAAATATAAGAGTTAAAGACGCCATAAGCTACCTGAATGCAAAACGCATCGCCAAACAAAAATATAAAAATTGGCTGAGTGCCCATGAAGCCCTAATGTTCCAAAACGATGCAGAACACTTGATGAAAAAGATGGGAAAAAAAACTCGGCTGAGTTTTGGAAAATTCTGAATAACGAAGGTGCCCCTCAACCAGTACTGATGACCAACATGGTACCTGAAACAGTGTGGATATCCCACGACTCTGAGCTTTACCGTAAAAAAGGCAAGTGAACGTACCACTCAACATCGACACTGGAAAGATGGAATCTCAACTTCACCACAGAAGAGGTCTTGCTGATAATCAACAATGTCAGTGCCTCACGGGCACCTGGGCCCGATGGCCTGACAAACTTTACCTTAAAACAAAACCCTGAAATATGGGCTGAGGTGTGTAAAGAGCTTTTTAACAGAGTCTGTAGTCGGTGTGTCACTCCAAAACCATGGAAGAAAGCCATAATAGTTCCCATTTTCAAGAAAGGGAACCCCTTGGAGCCTAAAAACTATTGTCCAATAGCGCTCTTGGATGTGCTGGGAAAAGTTTATGCTTCAATGCTCCAAAAGAAATTGGCAGCCTGGACTTCGGATAGTGGCCATATGGACGCACAACAGACTGGTTTTGTAAAGGGAATTGGATGCGGCCTAAGCCTCCTGCTCCTAAACTTGTTAAAAATGTAATCCATAAGATCAGGGAGAAAGGTCTACTTATCTTTGATCGACTTTTCTCATGCCTTTGATTCTATTGATCGAGAACTCCTTTGGACCAAGATGTCGAATTGGGGATGCCCTGCCAGAACTCCACACCGCCACTACCATCAAGCTGCAATTAGATCAGAGTGGAACCTTAACGGAAGAAATGAACACCTTTTGCGGAGTGAAGCAGGGTTGCCCATTGGCGGCAATAATCTTCAACCTGTTTCTGTCTGACATAGGCAGCGCAGTCGACGAGCCTCGATCATTCTCACCAAAAATTAATCGGTCTGCCTTAAACTGGATGCTATGCGCGGATGACCTGATCCTGTTAGACTTAACACTGATCGTTCTCCAGCGAAAAATGAACGCAGTAAAATGCTATGTGCAGAGTAATGGTTTGGTCATCAACAACGCAAAGAGTGAAATACTAATGCTACAGAACTTACACATGGGTGGACACGGACTTAATAAAACATTTAAGTGGCACATAGGAAAAGAAACTGTAAGCACTGTAGAAACCACTAGATACCTTGGGATGCACATTGACGCAACCATAAACGATAGGCACTGGATGGAGACCGCTAAAATAAACGGTTGTCAATTTGCTAATCAGGCTTTGATCTTGAACAGATAATATGGGAAGTTCTCATTAAGGCCAGTGATAATTTTCTACCAACAGAAAGTGGCACCCAGCCCTGATGTATGCAGCAGAAATCGCTTTTGGATGCCTGGAAAAACTTTGGTCAACCCTGGAACACATATTTTAGGTGAAAATTCTTCATCTACCCAATAATACTTCAACAGCTTGTATACGATATGAGCTAGGGCTGATCTCTATCAAAGCCCGTATCTGCTGGAACACCCTTGCGCTATATAGGAAAACCATTCTGACAAATGTTACTCTGCAATTTAAAATTCTGAGTAATTCCAGCAGCGGAAAACCAGAGTGTCTATTATCCTTATGGAGCACAAGATGTGAGGAGCTGCTGACAATGTATGGAAAAGATCCCACAACGCTCAGAGATAATACAGACTTAGTGAAGAAAAAGATCTGGAAACTTGAGTGGATCTTTACTGGTGAAGAAAGAACTACCACTAAACTAATGAAAGACGCGCCGTGGGAAGCACAAGCGTATAATAAACCCTCAAAGTATGTAGCTCTCTTTCCTGACAATAAGAGAAGATCAACATACATGCGATTTCGCCTAAATCTGCTTAAGACCAAAGAGAGAACTAAGAAATGGCTTGCATAGATAAGACGAACGTGAACTGTAGGTTCTGTGAACTCTATGAGGGAACGACTAAACATCTCGTCTTATCTTCCCCCCTATTTCAACCACAAAGAACAAAAAGTTTTGGCCCCTTGATTGCAGATTTGTCTACGAGGAATGTTTGAAGAGTGGTGGCACTTGATGTACATTGGAGAGAACAAAAACATGGACATTTGCCTTGACGTTGTTCTTAGATGAGATCGAAAAATATCTTGAAACCACGGATTCTCTCTGCACAATGTTAATGTTAATGTTAATGTTAATGTTAATGTTAAAGGATATTTGTACCGCGCACTATCACCACCGCAGTGGTCCCCTGGCGCTCTCACAAGGGGCGGTGGGGTGGCTGCAGGATCTTCATTAGACTGAGGGGGAATTTATTTTATGAATTTGATATGAAGAAACATGATTGTTCTCATTCCTCTTTTAAAGGCTCGTGAAGGCCAAATAAAAAAAAAATAAAAAAAAAATGTCAGTGGATCGAGGAAACATGCACTCCAATCTGTTCCCAGCACATTGCCATATGAACATGGATGACAGCTCTCGAAAAGCCAATCAAGGTCCAACGAGAAATACCATATGAACTCTGCTTTCATGGAGAAGGGAAAGTGCCCCTGGGCGCAAACAAACACTGCAATAAGACACTAATTTTGCCCGACATGAAGAAAGGAACAGCAGCCTTAATGGACACTTATTGGGCGTACTTGCACCTCCCGCCATCTTGGAGAGGCACTTGTGCCCTGGCCACTCTGCACTCGGCCCTCATGGTAATTCCTGAAAGCCATATTCAAGGGGAGAAGGTGCTAGCCGAGATGTCACAGGCCCCCTGGTCTACAACCGAAGAACCCCCAACGTATGATGTATTGTGGGAAGAGTAGCTGCAACATAGAATGTCCCGGAGAAAGGAGAGATCAAATTACATCTCCACAGAATCCACAGAACTCTTGGCACAAGTACCTGATAAGTTTAAGTTGTTCAATTCTGCAGAGACATTCTTCACCTCACTCATACCAAGCATCCAGGCTCGAGCGAATGACAAATGGCTTCAGATTGTTCGCTGGGAGCTGATCCAGTTGGCCAATGAGACTGACAAGAAGGATTAAACATCATCAAGGTGGAACTAAGAGCCCTGCAACTGATGACCATGCAGAACAGATATGTGCTGGACCTGCTGACAGCAATGGACGGTGGTGTTTGCCGATGTGGACAATGGGACCCTGTCACATGTGATAGCAGCAGTACACAGTCTCTGTGAAAGGATGAAGGAAGAAGGTGGCGTACAGCCAAGCACGTGGTTTGACAACCTGTTTGAATGGGTACCGTCGAGTCTGGGGATGGCCATGAAGTTGCTGATACCAGTCATCATCTTTTTTTCTATTGATTTTCTGTGTGTGCCAGGTCAGGTGCTGTGCAAAATCCATTCCTAATGATGATCATGACAATGGGCAACACAGCAAAGGTGCTTCAGGTTGCAAGGGACACCCAGGTACAAACCTGGAGAAAACCAAAATATCATATGACTGCAGTGTACCACACTGGAGACAGGGTAGATAACCTTTATCACATCACAATTAAAGAACCCTATGAATTAGAATGGTACAAAGAAGTTTGGGTGGATCTAGCAGGAGATGGGGGATGCATTTACATGACCTATACTCCGTATGAATATGCACGGAGAGGTGAGAGCCTCAGGTCAGTGTGTAGGGCCTAGATGCCAATATAGGGAACACCAGTTTGGGATAAAGCAGTGGCTGAGGCAGAAGAATGAAAACATTTGAAAGCCTTAGCACCTTTGTTACTTTAGTAATGAAAGGGGGGAATGTATGGGAGGAAAGGAACCGTTTGAGCCCACCTACATTCCAGGTGAAGCGTATATTATGATCTTTCAATTGTTGGCAGTACACCCTCGGCCGAACCCCGATGACGGGTGGGAGATAGACATTGAATGACACCTAACCAATGCATTTCGCATTACCCCAGAGACTCCATTTTGTATTACGCACTACTCCATCTTATACTAGGCCGCACATTAAACTCTCAGTAGCAAACCTGCATCTCTCCCCTGTCCAGTGCCATGCACAGCCAGCCAAACAACCCCCACCTCCTCCCTACTGTCTGCGCCATGGCTGTCTTATACTCATGGAAGCTTGGGTATGAATTGTTGCAAGATGACACTGTATCTCTCCCTTTCCTCTGAGATCATTGCCCTGTGGGTGACCAGGCTGAAGCCTGGCTCGCACAAACCATTTGTCTCCACAAACCTGCCATGCTCCAACAGCCCCCACCACTAAGAGTTACTGCCTGTACGAACCCCAAGCCCATGGGCCTCTCTTGATTGCCCCCATATAACTAATCCTGAGCTAACATATATTCTCCATGCACTATCAAGTTTTGACACTCTTGTTTGATCCTCGAGGCATCTGACAAATGTACCCCAGAAGTATCCATCAAGATAAGGCACCTGGTCCCCACACCTCTGTCTCTCTCTGGTCCAGTTCAATAATGCACACCTCTTGTGTTAACTTATAAATGACAAAATGTCACAATGAATCTTGTCTGTCATATTAAATCATGCATGTCTTTGATTACTGTGAAGCTTAGCTTAGTTAGAAATATAACTATGTGGACACAACATGACCCTGCACCCCTCTCAGATGAGCCCAGCTGCCCCACACGCCTCAAGAAGTAATAAGTTTAACTTCAGCCAATCAAACACCAGCGTATATGTACAATGTATAATGTCTTGCTCTATTGAACCAATGGCCTATGTTTATATCTCCAGTATAGCACACGTCATAGATGATGCGTTTTTTGACATTAAATGTGATGATTCCGTATCATGGGCAGAGGGCTCTCGGAGTAGCAGAGTTCTCTGCATGCCCCATTTTTATCTTTATATCAAGAATACCTTTTACTCACTCGCAAGATCTCCTGGTCTCATTCCCTACTGGGGTGTGTCCATTGGTGTTCATTTATTCCATGTTTTTCCTATAATTGTGGGGAGTGACCACTTTCACTAGTTTGTGGGGTGTGAGGTGATGGTCCAAACCAGGCTGATTCTTTAGGGAATATAGTGCTAAGGGTAGGCAATATAGCCATCCTTTGTTCAGCGTCAATTTCAACTTGGCCTTTAGGAGGCCGTTGAGTCTCTCACATATTCCATTTGCTTGCGGGTGATAAGCAGGAAAAAACTCATGTTTTATATTCAAGAAAAGCACTATTTGTTCAAATTCTTCATTAACAAAAGGCGGGCCATTATCAGATCTCAGCACTTCACACACTCCACATCTTGGAAAGACTTCTCATACTAAAAACCTTGCTGTGCAAGTGGCGTCAGGGTGTGTACAAGGACCTGCTTTGATTCACCTGGAGAAGGGGCACACCACCACTATCAAATACCTGTATCCACTACATATTTGCAGCATGTCAACACAATTGATACATAATTGTAAAGGACCATTCGGTTGAGGAATCACTCCTATGATTGTTCTCAGTGTGTGCCCAGCGGTAAACGTTTCACATACGATGCAATTTACTACATAAAATGCAAAGGGTTCTAACAGGTTCAGCACAAACCATTCTTCTGCAATAGTTGCTGCAAGACTCTCCCTAGTTACATGCTCTGGGTAGTGAAGTTGTTCAAGCGCTACCCTCAATAATGCTACTGGCATTACTGGCTTTCCAGTGTTGTCCTGTCACCCTAATGCTTCCTTGGGGGATAAAGAAAACCCTGCTTGTTTCCATAATGCTTGCTCTTCCTGTGGTGCACTGCCTTGAATTTCCATGAACTGAGCTCTTGATAAATGGTTAAATCCCTTTTGTACCACCATTATTGTAATCACTTTTTCCTTAAGCTTTGGAACATCAAACTTGAAATGTCAGGTGAATACGCAACCCTTTTGGCTTCTGCATCTGCGTCTTCATTCCTGCAAGAAATAAAATCAGTTTGCTTAGCATGCGCTGCACATTTAACTATCGCTATGGCTACTGGGAGTTGTAGTGCCTTAATAAGCCTGTCCAATAGTAATTCATGCTGCACCGGAGTGCTGTCGGCTCAGAGGAAGCCCCTCCTTTTCTATCATGCTAGCACTGCATGTACAGTCGAAGTCACAAAGGCAGAGTCATTTTATATCGTCACTTCTTGTCCTTCGTGTTTTTCAAGCAATGCAATAAGTGCTACCAATTCTGCCGCTTGTGCTGAAAAGTGAAACGGTAGTCGTGCACTTGCTACAACCTCATATTCACCATTTGCTCTATATCTCACTACAGCAGCACCAGAATGCATTTCCCAATTTATCTGATCAAGTTTCGAAGAACCATCAATAAAGAAAATTTAGGTTTGTACCCCAATTTGATTCTGTGTGTTAACACTGCTGTCATGACTGACCCACCAGTAAGTGAAAATAAAAAAACCTCTTCAGAATAATTGGGAATCCCTAAAACAGGAGCTGTACAAATTGCTTTCTTTAATTCTTCAAATCCATCCTCTCCTTCCTCAGTCCATTCTATTTTCTCCTTATTCACCTGTGCTTTCTTTAAAGCCTGCAAAAGGGTCTTGTATATGAACTATAGTCGAACACCCATGATCTCACATAATTACATAATCCCAAGAATCGTTGCATCTGCTTTACCATTTGTGTTTTTGCAGTTTTCATAATCGCTTCAGCCCTTTCAGGTGTCACTTTCTTTCCCTCATGTGAGATTAACTGGCCTATGTACAACACTTCTTCTTGGCAATACTGTAACTTTGCTTTGTCTACCTTGTCTCCCTTGTCTGCAAGGATAGTGATTAACTGGATTGAATCTTGTCTGCGCTCATCTTCTGTAGTGCTGAAAATCAGAATGTCATCTGCGTATCGTATCACAACACTCTTCAAATCAATATTGCCAAGGTCCATCTGCAGGACTCTATTAAAGATCAACGTAGACTCACAGTACCCTTGTGGCAAACAAGTATTTTTCAGTCAAATTTGGTGAAAGGTAAAGGTAGTCGAGTCTTGTGAATCTTTGTGTAACGGGATTGCGAAAAAGCATTTTTCAAGTCAATCACTGTGAAATATCAAGATTCCACCGGGACACTGCATAGTATCATCGCTGGGTTAGGAACTAAAGGAACTTCAGCCTCTACAATCTGGTTAATTGGTCTCATGTCTTGTATGAATCTCCACGACCCTCGCTTTCATTTCTTCACAGGGTGCACCACAGTATTGCACGATGACTCTTATGGCACCAGAACACCTTGATTCATCAATGCTGAGATAGTTTAAAAAATGCCCTCATCTGCCTCTCGAGACATTGGATGTTGTCTCACTCGTGGTAAAATTGCTCCTGGTTTCAGCTTTATCTTAACCTCTCCCACTCCTTTCAATAGGCCTACATCATAAGGGTCTGTAGTCCATAAAACACTTGGCACTTTTTTTTCATATTCTCATCAAAAAATGTGGACGCAGCAGCATTATTGCCATGCACTGTGGGATTTCTCTTTTCTCTATTCTGATCGAATACTTAATACTCATCGTAAATATTACTTCATCATCTGTTGGATCATCTCTAAACATGTCAGTGATGTCAGTCAATCCGCGCTCTTCCCCAATGGCAATTATTGTTCTCCATGGTCTACTCTCATCATCTGTGCCTTCAAGCATCATCATTTCCCTTCGTACTATGGCTGCATCGAATTGTAAGGGGATAGTCGGTCCTCCCTCTTTGTCCATAGGTATCTGTGTTCTAAACAGAAACTAATTGGGTATCCTCATAGTCCTTCCCACTAAGCCAGGTAGCCATGTTAACAGAATGCTCACCCAATAAAGGAAAACTTCTGGCTCTATCGGCACCCCTCACAGAGCCATTTCCCCTGTAAATGCCAATATAAACTCGCCCACATTCATATAGTATATCCAAGGAGTGGAGCACACTATACCTTCATCAGTGAAAGAAATCGTCATATTAAGCTTCGTCATTAAGTCTCTTCCCAAAATGTTAACTGGTGTCTGCTGTGAATACCACAATGGAACAGAATTATCACATTCTCCTATAGAGACTGCTAATTTATCAGTAAAAGGAACTCGACTTGCGCTCCAGAGAATCCTTGAGCATTTATGACATTTCCGGATATTGGACATTTTCTCTCTCGTATAAATGAACGAATAGTCTCAGAGTCAAGTAAAAATGAAAAGGATTTGCCTCCTAATGTCACATTGATCATTGGTTCATCTTGGGGGTCTGGTGTCACAGATAGTACTGAACGCATCAATTCACCCTGTGAGCTGTCCTATTGTGGATACATACATACCCCTGTGCCCATGAAAGGATTCCCTCCTACCACAGTGACACCCCCTATTCTAGGTGTCAATAACTGTCCTGTGTTTGTAGTCTGCTGCATCTGCATGGGGGCGTGCTGTGATTGCCCTTGTGCTACATTCAATGGTGCTTGCTGTGATTGCTGCGGTTGCTGTACCTTCTGTACTTGTGGTGCCTGTGACTAATACACTGTCTAAACTTTGGCAAACCCTTCCCTAGCCTGTGAGCTATATGCTGGATGATAAGCTGTCCCCCCTCTTGAGTATTCACCATTCTGTATATACTCTTGGCTCTCACATGTGAGCGCAATATGCCGCAACATATAGGAGGGTTTCATTTAATTAGCTCTCCTTGATGATATCCTCTTTGCACATTCTGACTTTCATTTTGCACATTCTGGAACCCACCTTGAGTGTTTTCAAATCCACCCCTTCCACTATAGTGCATGCCTCTACCTTGCGGTATGAATCCACTTCCTCCTTGATTCATCGAGCGTTGATCATTTGCCTGCGATGCACCCACTGCTTACTGTACTTCTAGCACTTCTCCGATTGTCAATACTGTGCCTTCTATGGCTTATTTTGACTGTTTTTTCTGAACAAATTTAGCTCCCTCTCTTTCACCCTTGTCTAAGGTTGGCCTACTTAAAGGCAGGGTTCTATGCTCAGAACCAAGTGGGCTTCCCACTTCACCTCGTGATTGGGAGAATATAGATCGATCTTCTTTTCCTCGGCTTCCCGAGTCGCCTTTCTCTTAAAACTTAATAGGCTTTATCGATCCTATCTCTGATACTCCCTGTATCGAAATCATCATCTAGTGTAACTTTAGATGGCCTGTTGCTCCCTGTAATGGGAGGAACTCTTCTATATCGCTCAATTGTATCACTGGACTCAGCTCCATTAATTCATTCTGAATGCACTCAATCTCACATTCCCGCTGTCTCATCTTTCATTCTAATTCTTCATCTACTTCTCTTCACTTGTTCATTTCCCATCTAATTCTTTCTGCTTCCCTTCTCATTTCTTCTCTCCTTTCCCCTGTTCCTTTCTCTTCCTCCTCCCTATGTCTTTGTTTCCTCTCATCTCTTAATTTCTGTGCTTCCTCTTCTTCTCTCTTCCTGTCCTCTCTGTCCCGTTCTTCCATTGCCCTCTTATCAAACTTTCTTTGTTTCTTTTCCCTTTCTTCTTTCTTTTGTTGCACTTCCTGATACAGCTGTTCTCGCCGCTGTTGGCTCTTCTTTTTCTGCTCATCCTATTTTAATCTCCTTTCTCGTTCCTTGTCTTTCCTGTCTTGCTCATCTTGATCTTCCCTTTGCCTAACTTCCTTGTTGCTTTCCCATCTAGCTTGAGTAATATGTGTCTCCCCATCCATTCCTTCTAAATGAGCGGTCCCTTGTTAGCCTTATCCTTTTCTCCCTTCCATCTCTTTATTACCCATTCTATCTCTGTCGATACATTTGATCGTTTGCCTTACTATTCCCTGTTTTGTAAGGCCTTAAAGGTCTCTTCTTTTCTCATAGTCTCCTCTGGACTATCGTAACTACTATAAATAGGTGGTTCGTATATTGGATTACTATAACCCGTTGCCGCTTTCAATTCCCTTAATGTATACAGTCTTGTGCTTTCTGTATTTATGCTTTTTACTTCAGCGAGGTAAGGAGAGCAGAAGGCTTGTCACCTCCCTCTTTACACTGATTAAGCATCTAATCCTCAGGTGGCAGATCCTCCCTCTCTTCCTGGTACATCTTCCAAAGTTCTAAAATAGCTAACCTCTTCTCTAATTTCTTTCCTGTTTGTGCAGCGTACAGGTATGTGGTCATGTGTTGCAATACTGCTTTTGCCAAAGATCCCCCTTGCGGCCATGGCATGAACATCTTAGCTGCCACGTGTTAGGCACGATTTTGTATGCAGTACCCTTTGGGAGACTACACCAACCTTGTCCCCATGGTAATAGTTAACCCAACCTTTGGTATAAGTCTGTACTACACAGGTTGGTAGTCTGGATGAGCAGCCAGGTGCTGGGAATGGTATTCCTATTATATGTGTATTCCCCTGCTGTATCCTTCTTCCTGAATGCATGCTGTGTGTCTGCAGGTGTGAGGTCATCAATGGAATGCCTGGAGTGTGACTGACTGGAATGTTGAGTGTGTGAGATTCCACCCAGGGCAGCTGGTGATTATGTAGCCTGGGTGTTCATAGCCAGTGGGTTGCCCTAGCACTGTACCTCCTAACCTCCTTGTGATGAAACCTGATTAAAGTAACCTGAAGATCACAGCCGGCTACCTGAGTATCCTTTATAAGTACCCTGACTACCGGTCACAACAATTGGCGACGAGGATGGGAGGAGAAAGGAGAGTGCTGCGGGGGGTGCAGAGCAGGAAGCTGAGAGACCACAGGGAAGGAGAGGGAGCCCACTGCCCCCATGATGATGAAGTAAGAGAGTTTGTCTGTCAGACACAGAGAGGAAGAAGTAAAAATGCCAGTGATTGTTTTGACCAGCACCCAAGTGTAGCAGAGACCTTAAAGTTTGTTTTGTATGAGCACCTGTTAGAGACTGACTTGCTATAAAGGTTCCAGCCTGTTTCCTCATAGGCACCTAGAGAGACTGAGGTCATGGGGAGTTGTTTTCTCCATAGACCTGTAGCACCAGAGCACTCTGAGTGACCAGCAGTGGATTAGGACTTGAAAGGGAGGACCTGAGGGAGTCCTGCCTGTCAATTATGCCCAAAGATGGTGCTGGAGTGAACGGCGCTGTGGAGATGTACAAGGTTTCTCCAAGTCGTTTCCAGTGCAGTGGGTAAAGTGTGCAGACATTTTTTTTTTATTTTTATTTCATTGATTTAATAAAATTAATGATTTTTACAAAACATAGTTGAAGAAGAACGATAGAAATGAAGAAATGAAGAAACATTGTAGAAGAAACATGAACTTCGAAAATAAAGAGTTCATAAAGACAAAATAGCCTTTAGAGTTTGAGTGGTCGCAATTGTCCAGGTATTTCTTTCTCCGCTCATTAAGCGATTCCACCAGAATTCTTCTTCCCTGGTGTAAGATGCCAAAAGATGATGCTGCAGATATTTTTCGCCAATTTCTTGTGTACCTGGACAATTTAGAAGCAGGTGGCGTATAGTTTAAACTTTTGTGGTGTCCTTACAGAAACGACATTTATCTGAGTCACTCAGTCCTCTTCGTTTCAGAATCTCGTTGGTCTGCAGTAAGTTTAAACGTGCTTTCAAGAACAGGTTTCTAGCTGCTTTGCTAGGAAACTTGCTCAGATAGTTAGGAACAATGTTAAGTCTACTTTGGTAGGTTGGAAGGTGGTTGACTGATTTCGCTTTTTCTGCATAATCCAACGTCTTTATCCAGTCACACTCGGCTATTTTCCTTTTTATTTTTAGAGGGTTCCGGATAAGCTCTTGTTCCGAGGAATGAATTTCCACCAATGTTACTTTTCGTGCTGTTTCCCAGGATTTTAGCACCAGACAGCGCGCTGCTTGGACTTCGGTGCGAATCGTGGCTAGCACGTAAGGACAGTCAGGAAGTAGCATTTTTCTGTAGAGCATCATGAATTTGGTCTCCACAGTCCCTTGCAGTGAGAGTAGACCCAATTCCCTTCTAATTAGAGGCGCCGATGTTGATTTTGGCAGACCCAAAACCGTGCGCCAAAAGTACCCCTCTAGCTTCAGCCACAACTGAGGGGGCATGTGAGGAAGAGCATCCGCTGCGTAGGTGAGTGATGGTACCACCTTTGTACGGTAGAATTTGATCGCTGGCAGCAAAGAAAAATGCCCATACTTCTTGTCCAGTGCACGAGCCTGTGCAGCAAATTTTTTTACTTTGTCTACCAAGGTATTTAATACTACCTTGTCTACTTTGTCGAGCGCCACACCTTCCAGGTACCAGGAGAATTTCACTTGTGCCTGTTTGGATTTTTCCATCATCAAAATTTTGGTCTTCGAGACGTTGATGGTTAAGTTGTTTTCACGGACGTAAACAGCCAGATTTTCAAGCTGACTCTGAAGGCCAATTGGGGTCATATCCATTAGGATTAAGTCATCTGCATAAAGTAACCTTGTGGTTTTGCAGTTTCCCAATGACGGCGGAAAGGAGCGAATAGATTGTTCAGAGTCCTTGAAGTCACTGAGGTAGGTGATAAAAAGTGCAGGAGCTAGTGGACATCCCTGCTTTACTCCTCTGCCGACTAAAATTTCTGACGATAGCAAGCCTGCTAGGTTTAACCTCACGCGGAGCTTGGTATCCATATGTGGTGCCTGGATTGGTTGAAGTAATTCTGCTGGACAGTTCCACAGGGAGAGTTTCCTCCACAAGTTAGCTCTATTAACTTGGTCAAAGGCTTGCGCCAAGTCAGTGAAGGCCAGGAAAACTCTCGGGCCTCCTGCTAGCACCTTGCTTTTTAACGCACTGAGAAACATGATGTTTATAGACGTACCGTTGTTCTTGGTAAATCCCGTTTCAAACGGGTCAGCACGATCTGTATCTTTGAACCATCGATGGAATTGCTGGAGTAACAGGGAACTGAACACCTTTCCAACCGTGTCCAAAAGGGCTATAGGACGATAGTTCTTGGGATCTTCTTTACGTCCTTTTTTGAAAAAGTGTGCAGACATTATTACAGCACATGCAGCTGCTGAAGGAAAGGTTTTGCCATAGTGTATACAGAGTGCTGGAGAGCGTGTCGCCCTCAGAGGCCTGCCTGATCCTTGTTTGGGTCAAGGGAGCGAATGACAGGTGCGCTCCGGTGGCCAGGTGACGTGACGTTTGGAGTAGCAAAGCTCTGTGTGACCTAGTTTCCAGTGCCGCAATGATGACGTCAGTGGGACGCCTGGGGAAGCGGCGATGGCATGGAATGTGGATACCTTACCTGTGATAACTGTGAAGACCATTGGTCTGTTACAAAACACCAACATCGCAAACTCGAGTAATGCACCCAGTTGGGTGTGCCAACGTCACCAGGAAGCAAGCCCTGTTCTGGTTTGATTGTGGATACCAGAGAGACTTGAGAGAGGATCTCCTTCAGTTGAGAAGTGTTTTGGTTCTTACGGGATATGACATGATGAACTGTGAGGCATTTCGAGTGCCATGGGAGACCGCACTATGAACTGCTTGAACGAGGACTGCCTCATGGAATAAGGACGGTCTCAGGTTTGATGAGGGGACTTAAAAAATAACCCATAGACGGCATGCTGTTCCTCCGTCGGAACAAGGGCGAAATGCAGCGGTCTGTCCAACATCCTTGCTCCAGTATGGTGCTCAACGCAGATATGGGGTGTAGGAGTCGCACTCCACCGAAGAATGCAATGTTGTGGAAGTGCTGCATTTCTTGTGGACGCTCCTGATACATGTCAAGGATTGAAGGTACTGTTTGCACTAGTGGAGTCAGAAGAACTTCAATGAGGAACATGTCCTAGGTGCAAATAGTAGGATATCGAACATACTGTTTCTCCGTGCAGGTTTGAGGGTTTGGTTTGTGTTGTGTGTCTGGTTAGGTGTCCACTCCGTTATCAAAGAAATCGTGGATGTATAAAGAGAAAACACAGGTAATGTGCAGCTGAAGGGTGCTAAGGTAATTTCCTGACAGGCCAGGAGTGGTGTATGGTATATTTATTGGGTTTTGTGAGCCATGATGGTAAAGTTGGGCTTATGCTTGTTCACTGCGATGTGTGATTAACTGTGGGTAGTACACAGTTGCAACATGGACATTTAGCATGAAATCTTGGTGATGATGTTATAACGTGTTAGTTTAATGTTGAGGATTTGCAGGTTGTTTTAGGTTTCACGTGAGAAACATGCAACATGGACTGCTAGGTCTTTCATGAGAACATTGCAACTAAATAATTGTAGGTATTTGTAGGATATTGTGATGCAACATGTATGGTTTCTCAATGCAAGACACGCGCAGAGTTTTTGGGTTTTGAGTATGGGTGAGAGCATTAGCCCTATGATTTAGAGTAGGTGTGTGTTGCATGCACTGACCATTGAGGTATGGGTGGGAATGGTGACTCGTTGTTGTATGGTGAATGATAGGTGAGCATGGGTGAGAGTAGTAACCCATTGTTTTGTGTAAGGCATGTTGGTGCATTTATTTGACGTGGTGACCCATTGTTGTTGTTATATGGTGGGTGATAGGTGAGCATGGGTGAGAGTAGTAACCCATTTGGTTTGTGTAAGGTATGTTGGTATGCATAAAGCAAAAACAAAGAGGTGATGGCTGGAAGGTTTAGAATGAATCTTAACCACTGGCATTGCTCTGGGCAACCCTCCGGACCACTGTTCTTCACCTGCCAAGCCATTACAGAAGGGGAAAGACCATTTGCAAATCAGGCTTGGCCCCACCCCAAAAGGGGCAGTCCAGCCCGAACTGCTAGGCCACATCCCGTCTGCACGAGACCACAAGCATCCCCAAACATGTTTCACCCTTGTTGGGGCTCATCAGTGAGGAGTAGCTTGGGTTTCTAGGCCCAGCAGGCATGGGACCCACGTCTGGGCATACCCGTCCCACTCGGGGTGACAAAGCATAAACAAAGAGGTGATGGCTGGAAGGTTTGGAATGAATCTTAACCACTGGCATTGCTCTGGGCAACCCTCCAGACCGTGCCTGCTGGGCCTAGAGACCCATCTGGAATGGCTTGGCAGGCGAAGACGATGGTCTGGAGGGTTGCCCAGAGCAATGACAGTGGTTAAGATTCATTCTAAACCTTCCAGCCATCACCTCTTTGTTTTTGCTTTATGTCGGTGTGCATGCCTTTTGAGGTTGTGAATATGGGTGAGATTATTAACCCATTTGTCGTAGTGTAGGTAACGTTGAGTATGGGTTAGAGTGTTAGTCCACTGAAGTAACAGGTGTTGGGCATGGCCCTGACCGCATGCTGTAGGTAGTACGGGTGTGGTTGGAATGCCTGAACATCTCGTTGTCAGTTTTTACAGTGTCCAGGGGTGAGACCGTTGGGTTTACCTGGATGGGAGTGGTTCTCATTCCCAAGAGTTGTAATTAATATCCCAGTCCATAGTTGCAGTATCTGGATGGAGTAGATTTGGGGGGAAGAGTTAGCCCCGCCATGTCAACATAGGGTTTCTGATTTCTTTTGCTTTCAGTTTGTTCACAGTGAATGGCAATTAGAATGGTGTATTTCTTGCCATAATGGGACAATTTTAGTTTATTTTCCATCAAGTTGCCGGAGTTCATTTTGTGTGGGGAAGTGTTGTATTTGGTTTGAGATCCAAGTGTCATGGCTCAGTTTGTGTGGCCACCAAAATGGGGTGCATGAGTGTTTTATTTTGATTGGAATCCTTCTGTGCGTGTTTGTTGCCCAGGTGCATGTGTAGTGCGTTTGGTCCGTGTATGCATGCTGAGTGTGTGTGGGCTGTGTGTCCCAGTTGTTCCTGTTAGATCTTCTTGGATTGGTTGTATCTGGACGTTAGTTAGTTTTCTCATCTTGGTGCAGTGGGACTATGTGCTAGTCCATACAGGGACCGTTTGTGCTTGGGGGCGGCATCTCCAAGATCCATTAGTGGCAGTGGTGGATAGAAGGTGTTTTTTTCAAGGGTTTTTGGTTGTATGTTTGGTTGCCCAAGGTGGGGCAGTCAGTGCTCATATGTGGCAGGCTTGAGGCTTTCCGGTGGAAGCGGTGAGCGGAAGGTGATTTGTTTTGTTTGGTTGGTTTGGGATGGTAGTTTTGTTGGTGTGGTCTCTCTGCCAGTGAGTTAGTTACGCCTGTTTGATAAAACCATCCCTTGTATTTGGAATTGGGTTAAGCGCATGTCTTGAGGTATGTGTCCATTGTGTGGAAGAAAGGGAGGTGTGCTGTGTTGTGTGTGTGGTTAGGTGGAAGGAAGGGAGGTGTTAGGAATGGTATTCCTATTACCCTGACTACCGGTCATAACACCAGGCTTATCTCAAGAGGAGTCAATGTGAGCTGTAGGGTGGTAACATGGAGATTCACAGTGGCAAGTATTCAAATAAACTCTTACACTCAAGATTTCTTGATTAAACAATGATGTATTTATTTAACAGTCAGTTGAATAACCCTTCTTTAGAAGAGAGCAATATATGTAACACAAAAAAAACTTCGAAAATACACACTCTCAGTTTCAATAAATCAGTAGATAACGATTGGGGGTGGCACACGGACACCTCCTACAACCTGAGGTGACTTAAACAACTAGGATACTGTGGACATTGATATATCACTGGTATATTTAGAGCAATACTGAGTTTGGTGTCAACGGTAGGTTAGGTAATAAAACAATGGTTAACAAATATTCTTAAGCAGGTAAGTACTTTTTGAACCGCCCAATACAAAGTAATGTAACCCTTTCCCAGCTGCACAAGTTATAGAATGTGTGACTTTTGTGAGGGATAGTTAAAGTACAAAGTCAGAGGATAGAAGAGTCTTTCAGTGATCCAGGACAGCCAATGTCAACTGATCAAAGTCTAGGGGAGCTGAAGCACTTCTTGAAGGTAAGTAAAAGGTCTTGCACAATGTTTTAGAAGTCTTTGTAGAAAATAGAATCACTGATGGGCCCCAAGCTGGGAGGCTTGTGGGGGGCAAAGCTGCAAGCAACTCTGCAAAAGCAACAAACACACGTCTCAACTGAGAGCTAGCAAGACTATTCAACAAGAGGTAAGTCCCATTAGTTTTTCAGTACCTTAGGTCTGAAGAAATTGGTTCCAGCTGGCTTCTGTTCCAGTTGCAGTATGGCAGATCCTTGTGTTCCTGGGCTTCAGTTGTGGGGACAAGAGGGCGGACGCCTGGGACTCTTGCACTGCGAATTGAAGGTCGGTGGCAGCAATGGACAAACTTCAGATCAGAAGCACTTTGCGGTTTTAGCTTCTCGGCAACAGCTCCACCGTGGTTCTCGGATACATTGTGGACTTTACTTGCATCTTGGGTCCAGCACTCTGTTGAGGTGGCTCAGGCTTTGTCAGTCCTGCTTCATGGGAGTCTGGAGAATCTTCCTGGCGCTCGGGTCCGACTTAAAGAGGACACACTCGATTCTGGAGTTCCTCTCCCTGGCAATCGGTTCCTGCAGCAGCAGTGGAAGTACAGCCAGCTCCAAGAGGATTTCCAGATGAGTTTTTCTTGGGGCCTATTGGTCCCACCAACCCAAGGGGAGAAATCATCCTTTGCAGGACTTCTCTAGTCGAGGTGAATTCAGAGCTTCAACACTACATCAGGGCTTCACCAGGCAAACCAACGGTCCAGGAGTTGCAGCAGGTGTCTCATCCAAGTTCTTCTTCGGATTCCTTCATCCAGTGGTTGACTCTGCCTTCCAAGCAAAAGACCTCACCTTTTATGCATGTTTCTCCCATTGATTCGCAGCCTAGCTGTCAATCACACAGCAGGGTGGCTGTTCTCCAAGGACAGCCAGCCAGCCAATCACCTTTAGGTTCATTCCTGTAACCAAGGAGACTAAGCACAGGGAGTTTCGGGCACCTCCCTCGTTTCCTGCCTGCCAGACACGCTGGAGCCAGAGGCGGGATTCATCAGTGAATCACGACAAAGACAAAATGAACAAAGTGACCAAACCTGGTTTGGCACGCAGAGTAAATCTCAAGAAGTATCTTTTCACCAAGAAATGGCGAAACAAGAAGACCGGGGCCATTTTGACAAAAAGGGCACCATTTGGTGCAATACTGCAGCTGCGAACGCAGCCCGTGGTGAAAGCACACAATGGTAGTAAAAAGTAAACCACTGCAACCAGCCATTAATTGTAGAAAGGGTAACATAAAAATGTTACATGAGAAGCTAGAGAAAGGGGATACTAACTAAGCCCTCCAGCACCCTATGGTAAGATAGTGTGGGCTGAGTCTACAAAGTTACAAATGTAAGTAAAGTCAATTTCACTTCACTTCTCTTGGAAACAGTAGTTAATCCAAGAGAAGGTATTTAAAACTTTGGGAAATCTAAAAGACTTCCCTATAACACTGCGATGAAGGTGCTGTGTGTCACAATGTAAAAGGGTGATTCCTATAGAGTTTGGCAGACTCAAAAACCAAAAGAAACACAGAGTTCAAATCACAGAAAAATGTATGAGAGAGTGGCAAAAGGTCTCACTCTCTCCAGGTTAAACATTAAAAGTCCTAAAGTCCAGAAAAAGTGCTGGGGGTCTCTAGAGTAGAAGGGAATTAGCACATTTTTGAGAATTCTCCCTAACACTGTGCCTTTCACCCCTTCCGCACCATACTGTTTGAGCTTGGGTATATGTTTTGGCAGGGCTTTACACAAGCGCATCAAAGGAGTAACATCTCCCATTGTGATGAGTCTAAATTGACTGTCTCAATACTTACCAGTTTTTACAAAATAACACATTTATAAAAACTACAAATGTGAGCGCGCTCCAACAAATCGCCGGTCAAAACCTCTGTTTCTCAATATTTTTAACCTACTTTTTAGTCTGTGCTGACAATGACCTTAAATAGGTAATAACCTTTTATCTCTATTTCAACTTCACACAACTTATTCTTGTCGCTCTTCAACAACTTTTTTAACCAAACACATAGACAGACAGATAAACTAGTCGACTGTTCTCATTAATCCTTAGTGCTCTTCGCTTTATCTCTGCCCCTAAATATACCTTGATCACAAGGTGTAAGCCATTATCTAACAGACACCTCTCCACTGCACAGCCTAATTTACTCCGATTGGAGTTTATAATTGCTTCTACTGGCTCCCTTGAGCCAGGTTTGTTTCATGCTTATATCTTTTAAACGCTCTTTGTTTACTATTTAAAACACTCTTTGTTTAAACTTAAAAATGCTCTTCGTTGGGGGGGCGCTGTTGAGCAGCCTAGGAAATGGCTGCCTAGCTCGTGAACTCTGTGCGGCACTAGACAGCATCTTGCTTCATCAGCGGAATTCTGATAAATTATCCGTGTTGTTTGGCATATACATGCTTGTGATCACCCTTGGAGGCTCTACCTTAACCTCTGCTCAAAATAGGAGCTCTGCAGCTGAAATACGGCCATAGACATATTCGCCATCGGTGGGCCTCACTGCCGGCTGAAGTGGTGACGCTGCAAGATCCGGCAGGCCACTACTGAACACCATGCTTCTGGGGGCCGTGTGGCGGCTGGCCTCTCCCCCTTGGTGGTGGGGGGTGTTGCCGCTGGGGGGCTGACCTGGCTGCCCTGATCTCGGGTGCCGGGGCGGAGGCCCAGTTGCGGACAGACCTGTTGTCAGGGGAGGAGGACGGCCCGGTGCAGCGTGTTTGCCCTGGGACATTCCCGCACTGCCTGGGGCCTTGCCTGCTGTGCGGTGGCAGCTGTTGCTGGGTCACATCAGGCGTGGGGGCCCGCGGCCTATTCCTGCCCTCTGCCTCCTGTGGTCTTCTGCCGTGGTGCACCGCGGTGGCCGGCCGACTGGTGCCTTTTGTGTGGGGGATCTGGAGGACGTCGGAGGCGTCGAGTTGCCGCCCACTGCTGCAGGTGAGACCACGACATGGGTGGGAACGGACATGCGGTGCGACCGCATTGGTGCCCCTTTGAGGTGCGGGCTCCAGGGGGTGTCTGGCAGCTCGCCCCTGGTTTCTGCTGCTGCTGCGGGAGTGCCAGAGCTGGCACTGGCCCCTCGTGTATCACATCTACTGCATTGTGGGGATATGAGCGTGGCATCCACCTGGATCCTTTGTGCCCCGCGATCGTGGTGGGAGATGCCCGGGGTCCCCCCTGCAGCCCTGATCACCTGTGCCCTACGCTCCTGCCTCTACGGCCCGTGGGGCACCTAACTCAGTGACCTGGGGATAATTATATATACAGTACCCAGGTGTCTGTTGCATGCACCTGGCCACTATTGGTGCTGAGCTAGGTACATCCACGTGTGCCTGGAATACTGGGGCATCCTGTCCTATCACCCCGCGTTGGGCCTTGGCCCTTGGCGCCTCAGCCTAATCCTCCTGGGGGAGCGGTCATGGTCCCTGCCCTGCTGTCTGGCCGGACCTGCAGTCTAATCTTCTAATATCCTACAAGGCACTTACAGGATATTTGGACCCCATCACTATCTACTCACATCTACCAACCCGGATATCACTCCCCTGGGCCCCTACTGCATTACTAACTCAGTGGGGATGTCGAACCGCTCCAGAGGCACCAGCAAGGTGGGTGCAATTGATAAATTTGCCAGGGTGGCGCTCAGGGCGGATGCAGACAACTCATCGCCCAACCCAGAGGACCCTGTTTCGCCGCTTGCTGCTCCTGCCTGGATCTCTCTACAATGATGGAGTCTATGGCTAAAAACTTTGCTTCCTTTCATGAGAAGCTTGATGACATTAATGCTAATGTTGGCTCTCTGAAATCCCAAATTGATCAAACAGACACCAGGATCACAGAGGCGGAATCCCGAATTGGGGCCAATGAGGATACGATACACTCCTTCCAGGACACTGTCACCACGCTCACGCGAGACATGAAAGCCGTCAAGGCTAAATGTGATCACTTGGAGTCCAGATCATGTAGGAACAACATACGTATTATAGGGTTTCTGGAAAATGCTCTCAAGGGCCGCATGGAGTTAGCAGTCGAGGGCATTCTCAAGGAGCTGCTTAACAACCCTGCTCTCTCCCCCTTCTTCACTGTGGAACGCGCACACCGCGCTCTAGCCCCTCGAACCAAGCCTGGTGATTTCCCTAGGCCTGTCGTTGCCAGAATTCTGAACTACAGAGACAGAGACCTTATTCTCAGCTTTGCACGGGAAAAGGGGGAACTTCGCCTGGGCTCACAAATCATCCGGATTTTCCCTGATTTTTCAGTGGGCGTCCAGCAGGAGCGGTGGCAGTTCCTCAGAGTAAAAAAGTTGTTAAGAGAGTGCAATATTCCCTACGCAATCCTGTTTCCTGCGCACCTCAAGTTTACTTTTAGGGAAAAACTTTACTTCTTCACGGTTCCTGATGAGGCAGTGAAGTTCATTGAAGCGCAGATACTGCTCCATAACCCTGCTGAGGACATAATGGAAAATGACTAACCCACTATCTGCCTACACTGTGTTTTCTCCGTTAGTTACGATTATTGGTTAGTTTTCTGTCTCCTGGTTACTTATGCTGACTCATTGTTGAGGAACTTACAAATGTGTTGATGGCATCGCGGCCCATAGCGTCCTCCGGAGAGAGAAATGCTCATTCTTTGCTAGCTATGCTCACCTGTGGCCTGCCCACTGTTACATTGTCCTCTGGTAGCTTCTCCAGACCTGCTGTGGGGGAGAGACCCCGGATTTGTTACTGGCTAGTGGCAACTTGGACACGTTAACCCATGACTTACTCTCATTACCTCCGATGCACATATTGATTAATGTAACTGCTACTCTGTTATGTATTCCGCTGATACATGTACCACACTGATACCTACTGGTACTGTCCTTACATTGGTGTCCGCATGGCAACAGCGCACCCCATTGTGGTTGCAACGGCCAATTGATTGTTGGCCCCTGTTGGGCCCGCAGGGCAGTTGGACCGAGTTGTAACGAGTCTGCTGATGTTTGGTTAAGGGGAATTGTTGATAAATGTGGGTGGAGGGGTTCTGGGCACTGCCGGTTGTTTCTGGGTGGTGAGGGGGGGAGGTTCAGTTGGGGAGAAAACTATAAAAAATGGCAGAGGTAACGCAGCATTCTGCGCTATGAAAGAGTTTCATACATGTAATGTATATTACTGGGATTGTGCACTTAGCTACATGTGCTGGGATGTACCCTAGACGTGCGAGATGCCCACTAAGGTAATGTCCTGGAATGTCCGGGGCCTAAGCAATTACACTAAGTCTCGCAAGATTGTGTCCTATGCTCAAAGACATGGGATTAGGATCCTCATGCTGCAGGAGACCCATGCTCGGTCACACCTGGCAACTGCCATTGCACCATCTTGGGGCCCCAATAGATTCTACACAACCTACTCCACACAGGCAAGGGGAGTACTGACACTGGTACACAAGTCTATTAAATTCACTCTACTAAAAAGCTATATCAACCACGATGGCAGATACGTCATAATACATTGCAGACTAGTGGACAGAGAATATCTTCTAGTGAACACCTACGGCCCCAACATGGATTCCCTCGATCCTACTGGGGTATGTGGGATCATCTGGAGGGGAGACGTGAATCTAATACTTAATGTCGACCTAGATAGGACGGGAGTAACACCCAGGTTACTATTGCGTGCAGCACGCAAACTCCATTCACACTGTGCTGCCCTGGACATCCGAGATGTCTGGAGGTCTTTCCATCCCCACCTACGGGAATACACGTATTACTCAACTGTGCACAATAGCTCATCTAGAATTGATCTCTTCTTGATGTCCAATGGGCTGGTTGGTAGGATCCGGGAGGCCCAGATATTGAACCGTACTATATCCGACCATGCACCTGTTACTCTAACAGTTGAGCTTGGATCGCCAGTTCCCACCTGTAGCACCTGGCGGTTTAAATCGGTGGCCCTCCTGGATATTGTATTTAAGGCTGACATATTGGCTGACATCACTACCTACTTTGAATGCAACTCCTTACAGTTCACCACAGCTAGTGTCCATTGTGACGCGTTTAAAGTATATATCAGGGGGATGTCTATCTCCAGGGAGGCGGGTGTGCTGAAAACCATTAGAAACGACCTTAACCGTTCCGAAGCCAGGCTTTGGGTCCTAGAACAGGAATGCACCACAGCGGATGACCCCGCTAAACTAGCACAAATTAATGAGGAACTTGGTGTTTTTGATACGCATGCTACCAGGGAAGTGCGCTACTTCAGTCGGCCACTAGCGGCGCGTAGATACAGGGAGGGAGAGAGACCCGAGGAAAACACTCGCCAGATTGACAAGCAGGGAGCGGGGCCAGACACAAATTGTCTCCATCAATTATGAGGAGGAAACGCCTCAATGGTCAGACCTGCGAATTCTAGAAATCTTCACTGATTTCTGCACTAATCTCTACGCCGCGCCCTTCAGAGCACAGCACGCAGCATATGAGAGACATCCTTGCCCAGATCCCCATGACACTTATCTCCGAGTCCACTAGGGATCAGCTTGACTCACCAATTACGCTGGAGGAGGTGGTAGAGGTAATCTCTAATCTTCCTAAGGGTAGGGCACCTGGGCCGAATGATCTCACTTCTGAGTTTTACCAGGAATATGTCACTATTCTTGCTCCCAGACTCCTGGAGGTCTGGGATGAATCACTCCATCTAGCCGTCCTTCCCCCCTTGCTGCGTGAGGCTATCATCATGGTGCTTCACAAGCCTGGCAAGCCTAGTGATCAGTGCGGCTCATACAGACCCCTGCCATTGATGAAAATCGACACAAAAATATTTGCTGAGGTGATCGCGAACCGCCTTCTGACCCTCATGACCGGGGTGTATGCCAGGGAGATCTACCATTCAGAACATCCGGTGGCTCTTCAACATTATGGCCAGGATTGACCAGGACGCTAATGCCATTGCCGTTGCACTAGATGTCCAGAAGTCATTTGACATGGTGTCATGGAAATATATGTGGCTGGTGTTGGAGACTATGGGTATCGGCACCAATATGATCAGATACATTAAACTACTGTATACGGATCCGGTGGCCAGGGTGCGGGTTAACTCTCTGACATCTGCAGTGTTCTCATTTTTCAGGGGCACCCGACAAGGCTGCCTGTTCTCTCCAATACTCCTCGCACTAGTTATAGACCCCATGGCAGACAACATTAGAGCTAGACACACTCACAGAGGGATCCGATTGACTGGCACCCCTGAAATAATATCCCTGTATGCCGATGATGTACTACTTTATGTCAGGGATCCCACCGTCCACCTAGACCCCATTCTCTGGGACATCATGCGTATTGCCACCTGCTCAGGCTTCACCATCAACTATTCCAAGTCTGAAATTTTCCTGCTTACCACCAGCACATAACAACCTGCTTCTGAATATCCACTTTGCTGGTTCCCGGGAGGTATTGGATATTTGGGGGTCCAGGTATCCCTTTCCGGGCCTACTCTACTGGCGGATGACTATGAGGCTGCTGCGCAGTTTGCCGAGTCCGAGATGGCCAGGTGGCGCTCCCTTCCGCTGTCACTTGCGGGGAAACTCTCTCCCATCAAGATGATCCTGGTCCCTAAGCTGCTTTATATATTCTGCAATGTCCCCATTTGGCCCGGGAAACATTATTTTACGAACCTACATAAAACTTGCACACAGTTCTTGTGGCACTCAGGCGCGGTCCGTAAGAAATGGTTAGACATGGTGCTCCCATACGAATGTGGCGGACTTACAGTGCCCAAATTGCTGCTGTACTGGGTTGCTGCGCAGGCCCAATATGCTACGTACTGGTACCCGAGCCCCTTAACCTGCCCGCATGTTAAGCTGGAAACATTGGCTGCAGACGGGATCAACATCATGTCCCTCGTGGTTCAGCGTGGGACCGCAACTGACCCCCCATTTGACCCAGTGTCAGCCACATTTTTTGCCTGGAGCCGCATATTTACCAGATCAGCCGACACATGCCCCTACTACAAATGGCTCCCAGCCTGGAGATTTCCAGGGTTGGAACCCACTCATGACACGGCCCTGTCCCATCACTGGGGAGCCTTGGGATACCATGCACTTACCGATTTTTAGGTTCATCGACCATCAGACTTGGAAACAGGTGCCACACGGGCTCTGCACTTGAAATGCTGCAGTATTATAGACTTCACGCCTCCTTCGGTGCCATGTGGCCAACCTTCCCTAATGAGCCTCCCGACTCTCCAGAGGTTGCCTTTATTGCCAACTCTAGTGGTACTCGTGGTGTACTGTCCTCCCTTTACAAACTGCTACTGGCCCGGAACCCTCCCTGCCCCCTGCGCACATTCTGAGTGGGCCGATGAGTTGAACCTGGAGATCTCGGACCACCTATGGCAAAAGATGTGTTCCCATACCAAGAGTGTCTCTTAACTTCCGTTATTGTCTTATCCAGTTCAAATTGCTTAATAGGCTATACTATACACCTCATAGACTTTCCAAATTTGCTGGTACTGACACACACACATGTGCCTGTTGTAAGGAGGAAGGTGCAGATCATCTACACATGTTCTGGCTATGCCATGAGTTGTCAGGCTTCTGGGAGGCAATCCTGGGGGCCCTTGCAGACATTACCGGGTTGGTAGTCGACCCAGACGCGTTGGGGGTTCTGTATGGTAAATGGGAATGTGAGGATGTTAAATGGCAGGCCAAATTTCTAGACATGGGCTATATGGTTGCTAAGAAGTGCGTGGGAAAGTCCCTTCCCCCTACCTTCCAGTGATGGCTTGGAGCACTTACCTGGGCTGGTACCTGTGAGGAAGAATATCTGACAACGCTCCCAGCATGCTCCCGCCCCAGGAACGTGTGGTCAGCCTTTAACAGTTATCTCATGAATCAATCTGAAGACGTATCTGATGACGACCCTCCTGCAAACTCTTAGCTGCACTCTTTCATGTTGTGTACCAGTCTGTTCTTGTCTTCTATCCAGTGTTGCATTCCCGCCTCGTCATGTAAAATGTGTGATATATATCGGTAATGTATTGTGTTCTTTTCTGTACTATGCACTCTGATTTGCATGGTTGCTGTAACTTCTGCCAATAAAAAAACAAAAAAAACAAACGCTCTTCGTGTACACTTTAAAACCAGCCCGTTTCTTTTCTAAACTACCACAATCCCATCCCCTTAATTTGCCATTCCCCTTAGTCAACTCACCATTCACTCTTTCAGCTCAAGACCTTCGGTATCGACTCCCTTCTCCAATCGACCACTTTTGCCTTCCGTCCGTAAAGCGCCTGTGGAAACCAGGAGGGATTTCGTGAAAAAGGGGCCTGTCCCACCTGTATCAATTTTCTTGCAATAATTCTATATCAGCCGCTCTTCATAGGAAACCTCGCGATATTAGGGCTAGATGGTGAAAGGCAATCAATCGTCCGAAGCACTGGAGTCCATAGGTTGATGGGTCTTATGCGTCAACCAATCCGACATGCTACCATGTGAACCCAGAGGCCCTTTTACTCAAGGTAACACATCGTACTATGGATGGGATGGAGAATAACGTCTTACAATGAAGCAATAAGACTGACTCAGGAAGTTGGCAAATAACTCTGTTTTAATAACAATTGTCTAAAACAGGGGGTACAATGGACATCAACGGACGTCGCACAGCATAATATCAAAGTTTATCATGAAAAATCAGACTTATATACAAAAAAACTGTAATAAGTGATGTTATCCTATGTGGCAAACTAAGGAAACTTACATGTGATTATGATTGGCTCAAGGGTAACATCTAAGTATGCTTTCTATACAGGATAGGATTGTGATTGGCTTTCTATAGTCCGGTGGGCACTCATGCCCTCCACAAGTGCAAGTCATCTTCGACAGTTAATTAAAACACAACACCTTTTTGGCTCTCAAACTATAAAGCTCTTCATCATATGGCCTTTTTCAAATGGCTGAAATGCTTGTACCCTTCTGAATCATTTGATGCTCTAGCAGTACTTAAGCTGGTACCCCAGGTACTGGTGGGTGAGCCTGACCATGTCTCCCCACCCAATTAGCCCAACATCTCTCATCTCTCATGCTGTCTGCCATTCACATTGTCTTTGAACTTGGCCTTGTAGTAGCTCCTTGCCTCTGGGAATAAAAGGGAGTACAGGCACTCGCTACCTTCAATCTGGAGCACCATGTTCTTTGTCTATTTCCATCCTCAGCTCACGTGATCAGAGACGGTGAAATTGCTCATATTCTAGCATTTAATAGTCTTTAATGAAGAAACTTGGCACCCATAATGTACTTTCTTTGCAATTTAACAAGGGATGCCTCAGCTTCTCATGTCTACTGTTCTTCACAAGCTGATATCCAGTTCTGTCTGTTTCCAGTCTTTGACAACAAGCCAGGCAACAGCTTGGTCTTGCTTTAAATTCGAGCATATTCTTTGCTGCGACACACACAGCTTTCAATCCATCTTCCTTTGTGGAGACTTGCTTACTAAATTACGTCATTGAATGTCCAGAACTCTATATACATATGTTGGCGGCACCGCCTGCAGTCTACATTCTACGCATAGCCAGCCTTATGATCACTTAGTCTGCTTGCGTTGCAGCGTCTGTACAATTGTAAAACGGCTTGTGTTTTCTGCAGTGCTCTTCACACATGCAATCTTCATTTTGCACATAAAAGCAAACTCGATTCTTCATTTCGCCCTCAGATTCTATATCGTCTTATGCATTTTCTTCTCTGGTCATCCTTTTCAGTGCGTCACACTCATTTCCTGTGATGTCACCAGCCACTTTTTCTCTCATCTTCATACTCCTGCAGGGATTGTTTCTCTCAGGTCGTCATCTCTTAGGAGACCATCAGTCTTTCGAGGACACTTCATTTAGGGTCTTCTCAACGTATACCTCATCTCAAAGACCCTTTGTGATATACGTACCATTACTGGCGTTGCACATGTTGCAAGTTCTGGTTTCCAACATACAGTTAGCAGGGGGCGGGACTTCCTGTAAAGGCACTTGGCTCCTCCTTTACACTACCACAGCACTACCATTTAGGGTTCACTCAGGCGGTACCAGCTTCCTAGCCATGGCTGCATCACACTGGAAAGCTCTACCTGCTGTGGGATGATTCACTCCCACATTGCCTTCCACAAAGCTTTCAAATTAGGTTATTTGTATGATTGCATCTTTCCTGCTGAAACTCACCGCGTCAGTCAATGTATCTAATGTTTAAACCTTTCATGTACAAACTATCCATTATCATTCATCAAACTGTGTGTGTAACTAAGAATTCATAAAGTTGGGCAGCTGTTAATGAAACCCTGAATCACGCTTTCTTACAATTTCCTGTACCAGCGTCTCAATGCCTAAGGGCTGTAGCATGCTCTACAAATCCAAATAAATAAATAAATAAATAAACAGAAAGTCAAACGGAAGACAAGCAAACCACCTCAACAAAGTACCTCTAAGCTGATGTGGGATGTCTTAACCCACTAATCCAAGCCCTGCAACATCACTGTGCATTGCTGGCAGCAGAAACATCATAATGGCCGCCGGAAAGCATGCTGCTTGCCAGAAATCACCAGAAAGTGTGCAGTGAAAACCTGAAAAATAGGCCACCATCTACTTTTGCCTATGTCAGTGGTAACACAGGAGACCACTGCCAAAACCCATCATTTGGCTTCTCACTGAGCAAAATCATTGCAGAAAAAACAGAGTTGTTTCAAAAATCCGCTTTTATTTGGTGTCAAATTTGCACAAATCATGGCTCAAAAACCACCCAAAAAGATCCAACCTCCTTGTTGGTGGGTCAACATCATTCTCCCGCAAGAATCTACATAAATATAAGGTCCACAGAAGTGTATCTATATCTGAACAAAGCCCACTTTTGAGGATTGCTTGCTGGAAGAAATCTGTCAAAAATGGGTCTAATACCGTTACTCACCTCTACCAGAAGCCGGCGTTTTAAAACCATTCTGTGTAAAGTTGTACATTGAGCCCAAACTATGCCAAAGAAAGACTTGTTATCAGAAGCCTAAAAGGTGGATACAATTTAAAACTATATTCTGAAAAGGCTTGAAGCAAGAAATTGTTGAATGTATGTGTTAAAAATGCGTCATATTATAAGATAAGACAGTTTTTGGACATTGGGTTTCAGAGTTAAAAGTTTCCCACACTGTGTTCAAACGAATTCCACACCTTCTCCCCAGACAAAGGAGACTTCCCCCTGCCCTTGGCTCAGAGATTGACAGGCTTTTGTCAAAAGGAACTGGGAGTGGCACCCTGGCCTGTTGCTCTCAGTGCAGACAAAGGAATCGTTGGGCTGAATAGAAAATGCTAATTCAGGTGTGACGGAAAACAAACTGCTGGCAGGAAGGAGAGACATGTGACCTCTGAGTCAGCCCAGACCTTGGAGGCGGAGACAAACCATTGTGTGGATTCAGAAAGCACAGCACATGTATGTTTTAGAAAAATGCTTATAACAAATTGCACCGAACTGACAAAAATGTGAAACTTTGTGAGATTATTAAAATGAAAAATGTGCTGACAGTGTAAGACTAAGCTGGACTCTGTGTGATATTCTGAGACCAAACTCCGGAATTATTCATATTGTAGGCACAGTGTTTATGCTATGAACATAAAAACATTACAGAAATGTGCCCAGATGGGGTGTGAATGCATGGATAAAAATTGGTGCAGAAATAATATTGAGGAACCCACCAAAAGCGCAAAAAGTGATCATTTCTGAACCAAAGCTCTTAGGAAGATGAGAGTTCAACAGAAATGTACCTTAGGCAATGTTGCATGTAATTTTTGTAATATTAGCAAATTGTGTATATTGTAAATATGTTTTTTATGAAAAATAAAATATACTGTACAGAGAAAAGGGGGGGGTCTTTCCCCTAAGCCATAAACATGACACGTGATGACACAGGATGACACGCTGCTTCTTTCTCCAATCAGGGGACAGGAAATCCTCTAACCTATCAGATCTTTAGAGGGTTGGGCATTGTAGAATCAGCCTCCCCACCCACTTTGGAAATACATAAATAGAGACTGCTGAGGACAGATAGGACACACACACTTTTCCACTACTCAACTGATTTCTTGGCGTAGCACCCTGCAAGAAGATCTAGACAAGATCCAGACAGAGACTCTAGAACCCAACTCTAGAACTTTGAAGCAGATAGGCCTAACCCAAAAGCTGAACCTTTCTCAGCAGGCCTGCAGAATCTAGCAACCTGATTCTAACCCCTAAACTTCCAAGGGGCTTTTACATTCAACAGCCGGGCTGTGCTGTTTTGCTATTCTAGCCAAGAACCCTGTGCTAGAACCAAGATCCAGACCCGCAGAGCAGAGCTGTAACCCAGAACCCGTCAGATCCAGTCCAAGAGGCCGCGCATACCGCAGTGCCGTGCTGAGATCAGAGAACTGAGACCTGTCCAGTGGCGACAGAGAATCCCAGCCAAGCCCTTGACCAGATTTTCGACGGGGCCCACTCCATTCCCAAGCCATAGGAGTGAGTATCCAGTCTATAACTGTACATAACCAATCTCTTAGTTTAATGTAAGACTATTCTATCCATTCTATCCATTTCAACCTGCCAGAACTGTATTAGAGAACCTTTTTTATCTATCGTAAATTCTCCTCTCCTCCACATAATCCTTGATAATTGTAGTAATAATCATCTTGGTGCTAATATATATTTTCTGGAGAAAGGCAATCGTCTCGTTCAGTCTCGTTCAAACAGAAAGCACCCGGAGGCGCCTCTGGATAGGTGGCTGGGCTGTTGTGTAGTTTGCGGCTCCATAGAATCTTTAGTGTTAAGAAATCTTTGTTTCTCATCTTTAAAGCGCATCTGTCATTTTTGAAATCTTGACTTTATTTCTGAAAAATCTACCTTCACAAAAACCTCTGTAACTTTTGAATCGCACGTCCTAGAACCGAAATTTAACTGTCATTTTGAATCTAAGATCCTCAGCTTTCTAACAAACCCAAATCCATAGTTCTCCCACAATCGCCTTTCCCGCACAAGGAAAAGTTCCCGCGAATTGCAACTTGGCTCAATTTCACCACATGTCAAAATAGCTGTTTCTTGTTTTCAATTGCTGAATTTCGTTTTCAATCTGATAATCATTCATGAATCATTGCTAGGGTTGACCTGAACCAAGCCAAAGTAACTATCAATTATCCTGAATCTCCTTTAGTAAATTAAAATCATTTTAGCTTTTTTCCCTTACATTGCAATCACATTCAAAAGTATTTTGCATGTTTCAAAATCATACCTGTTTCTCTAAGCTTGCTGGGGGAACTGGGATTGAACTGCATTATTGATGATATTTCTGAAACCTGTGTGCCCTCATTTCCATCTCTTCAGATTGCATAGTGGGGGGAGTGAGTAGTCACAGGGGAAAAAGTGATCATATTGTCTTTTGATTGAAACCATATCAAGTTTATTTATGTGTTGCAATTTCCCATCCTTGCATTTCCTTGAATCATATAAAGTATTCTTTGCTACCTTATCCTTCCTATTCCTAATTGATTAAAGAGATTGTTGATATCATAATATTACCCATTGCTGATTACCGTTCATATTCATAAGTGTGCTATTCAGATATTATTTATTCATAAAAGTGTGATATATGTATATATGTATATATATTGTTACATTCTTCAAATAAACCTTTTAATTTGCAAAACACACCTACTTCTTGGCTCAGTGAGGTCAGGGGATTCAAAGAGAGGGGCGTTATATAAGGGTTCATCATCCAGATTTAAAGAACTTTGACATAAAAATATATAAATAAGGGCTTCCATTGGGCATCCTATACTAAGCATTGATTTAGTTGGAGTGCTGGATTGAAGTCATTTACAGATTGGGGGCTCGTCTGGGATTTCTGGAATAGGTTTACCACTTGTGCAGCTTAATACAGTGTGCTAACTAATAGGATACATAAATCCTGTTGGGCTACCACGCTGTGTTACGCTGTAAAAGCACCCCTAAAAAGGAAACGGTCTGTTTTGCAAAATAAAATAAAAAACTTCTGTAAGTCAGGAAGGAAATCAATTTCCAGAATGGCGACATTGGTAGACATCAAGATAGCTAGAGAGCACCTTTTACATAAGCTATTTGTGAGAGGTGAGTGGACTGAGCAGGACCAGAATGCGTGGTTGCAGGCGATCACACAACAGGTCACTGCAACTGGGTTAGATATCTGGAGAGATCAGGGTCCCTTACATGTGGCCCTGAGTGAACTATATATGGCCCCTAAGGCCAAGGATGAGCACAAGAAGATTGCCAGGATAGCGGCATATTTATATTTATATATGGGAGCCATGCAAGACAAATGTGCTGAAGGCCATGATCTGGCAAGTAGGCAACTGTTGGCATTAGAGAAGGCCCAATCTGATCTGGACTCTTATGAGCACAGACTGCAGAGGAGCCAGGAGTCCGAAACGAAAGTAGGCAACATCTAGTTAAACTCAAAGAGGAGATGGGTATCCTGCAACAGGAAAGGGCAGACCAGGATACCAGAATTCTGGCCTTGCAGAAGGAGTACCAAGAAGTTTTGGACTCCCTACTGCAGAGCGAGAAAAAGCTGGGGCAACAACTGGATTTCAATAGGGTATGCACAGAGCAGGTAGTCACCCTGCAAAGCAACCTACATAGAGAAAAGGCAGAGAGCAACAAATTATTTCTGAAAGACCTGGACACCCAGGCAGAATTTGAGGAAGAGCGCCAGAAAGCTGGTGACCTTCAAAGGCAGAGGGACGACCTGGCGGCACAGAGGCAGGCTCTTGCTCAGGAAAGGGATACCTTAGGCCAGGCAGTCTGCCACTTAAAAGGGAAGCTGGAAGAAAATCACCTGGCCCTCCAGGGACCGGGTGACCTCCAAAAAGAGCATCAAAACTTGTTAGAGCACACCAGGAGGGTGAAAGATGCTCTGGCAAGAAAGGAACAGGCCAGTATGGACGGGACTCAGGAGGTAACCCTCCTGCAGCAAAGACTGGCCCAGTACTCCAAGACAAACTAGGAAGCACGAGGAGAGAATGAGGCTCTCTGTAAGCACAATGATAAGCTCCAGCGACAGGTAGCCATGAAAGAGAGACTGATAGAGTCTAGTAAGGCCTTGATTGAGGAACAGAAAGCTCAGGCTCTTGCATGACAACAGGGAGCAGGGGCTGATAGAGATGAGGTTCGCTGCGAAAGGGAAACACCTGAGCATAACCTCAGGAGTCCTAGTACCAGAGCCTTCATCTCTCCCAGTCCGGGGACTCTGCCACCCCCATGTCCCCTGGCGCACATGAGCCCAGGGCCAAGGGGATGGCAGATTACTATCCAGTCAGAGGTATGGGGCTCATAGGCCAGTACCTCCCAGGAATGGATGGGCGGGCAACTGGGTATGAGCACCCACATACTGTGATGTTTAGTGGGGAACCCCAGGAGAGTAAGACCACTAAGGGCATCCTGAAAACCTCTGCCCAGTTAGGTCAGTGGGGGGGTACCCATCAAATCCTGGGAGCAAGGAGGAATCAGAAGACTCTTCTGAGCGTCCCAGGACACAGGAGACTAGGTCTCCACATTCTGCCAGCCATTCCCAGGCTCGCAGAATCCGGGAAAACTTGGAAGATCAGACAGACATCTCTGGGAGCAGTGCCTCTGAGTCAGAGGATGAATGGACCAGGGTTACCCAAACCAAGAAGGCCAATAAGGCAAAAAGCGCCTTGCTTATGGACCCCTTAAAACAGGTTAAGGCAATAAGGAGTGTCATCACGCCTTATCACAAGAACACCAAGTATTCTGTGTGGGAACACTTAGAGCTCTTCGAGCAAATGATGGGGACTTTCCATTTGAAAGACAGCAGTAGCTGCATTCAGTACGTAAAATGGTCATTCTCCCCAGAAAACTCCAGTTTCTTTGTGGGGCTGGAGGACCAAAATCATTCAAGATGGTCCACATATAGGCAGCCATCTTAAAGCACTTTTCTGTTCACAGAAATCCCCAAGAGGCTCGCAAGGCAGCCTACAATTTACAATGTGGGGAGGATCAGGCCCCACAAGAATTTGTGCAGGAGTTGAAGCATGCCTTTGCGCAGACTACCAAAAGGGAGCGCACGGACAGTAAAGAATTTGTTAATACGTTTTTCTATGCGCTGCCAATATACATCATGACCCAGCTAGTGAGAGATTTTCATGAGAAAAGGTCACTAGACTGGGTTATTGAACAGGCCACACAAATCTATGAGGTGCAGAAGCCCATAGAAAATAAAAATAATGCTCAGAAAAGCCCCAACACGACCAGCACCCCTGCTGCTGCTAAGGTGGCAGAGGTAAAGGTTGCCCCCATTTTAGATTTGGAGATGGGGGGCCTAAAAACTAGCCTGCACAGAATAATTCCAGGCCCAGAAGGCCCTCGGGCTAGTCACTGACAGGGAGTCAAGGAGGTAGTCCCACAAATGGGGTCCCTCACTCCTCTGACTATGTAAGACCCGGCTACAAGGGAAACACGCCCATCCTGGGTTATGTGTGGACCCCTCCACCCCAAGGGGGGGATCCAACCAAGCACCTAACCCAGGGAACTTCCCTCCTAACTTCCCCCAGGAGGGCAGAAATTCCCCAAATCCTGGGCAGAACTTTTTCCCCAGGTACCCACAGAACTTCCAACCCCAAAATCATCCATCCTTCTTTACCCACTTTCCTGAGCCCAGACAACCTAATCCGGGAGAGGGGAGGCCAAGGGTGAGGGGTACCCAAATCTTCCCAACCCGGGATACTACCAGAGAAGGGATAGCTACCCTTCCCGGGATCAGCCCAGGGGAGAAAACAGAACCCCGTATCAGCCTGAGCAGGTTTCACAGTTAGAGCGCCAGGTCCAAAACATGGCACAGGATCTGGGTCGCATGCTGAGGGCTCAGCAGAACCCTCAGATGAGCATGCCGGCACAGAATGCCCCAAACTCTGGACCTGGTGCTCCACAACAATGACGGTTCCCGGGGAGGAGGCACAAGGGGAAGGGGGGTGTAAAACCTTGGAGGAGGCTTCCTTCCCCACTTGTTAACAGCCCCTGGAAACCCAGGAACCGGAAACAAAATCTCCTACCCCTGAAAGCCTGCCACCCAAGGAGCAAAGGGGGGGTAGGAGAAACAAAGGACCCAAACAGACCCATTTTGTGGAGGAGGTACAGACCTTCCAATTTGAAGGAGAGGGGTCCTCAGAGGATCCTGGGAAAAGGATCTTCTCCTTCAGAGATGGGGGAACTCCTCCCAAAGAAAAATGGGTCACAAGGGATTCACATCCAGACTGGGTAGATGTGGGGACTGAGCTAACGCCGGCCATCATCCCATCCCAGAACCAACCACATCAAAATCCCCTGGTTGAAACCCATCCTGGTGACTGCCTCCAAAAAGGGGGGGGGCGGCCCAGAACCGGGGGAACTCAAACTTCTCCTATCTCCAGTTGCCAACTTTTTCTTTCAGATTCCCAAGACTCCCCACAGAATGCCTGCCCAAATTTCTTCTCTCTCCATGTCCAAAACTAAAAAAATACCCCCAGTTGTCCAAAAATGTGCATTATCTGTGCCCCCTTGCGGAGAAGGAGGGAAGATACTATGGCCCGGTTCAAATACAGGGGCAGGGTACAATTTTGGCACTGGTGTACACTGGATCCCAAGCTACCCTTTTGTCCAAAAAGTCCTTTGATGAACTGAATTCAGGAAGGGGGGAGAATTACCAAATTCCTCTCACCTCTCTGCCTGAACAACTTCAGAACTTTGACGGGAAGGAAATCCTGTCGAGGGGACTGCGAATTTGGACATTAAAATTGGGCGACACAAGGTGAAACACCCGGTCATCGTAGTGACTCCAGAGGGCACCCCTTGTTTACTAGGGAATTACCTCCTGTGAAGGTTGTCAACCCTAATAGATTGCGTAAACAAGGTCCTCTGGACCCAGACTAGCTGACAAATAAAATTGAAACAGAGTGTCAACCATGTCAGTTTAAACGGCACATGCCACATGGTTGAACAAAAATCTGACCAAGTAGAATTTCACTTCCAGAACAACCAAATTCCAGACGTGACAGTAATAGCAGTAGGACAACAGACTGGTGATGGGGGGTCTTCTTTATTTCTGAAAATCAACCTTCCTTCCAGTGTAAGGTGGTATTCCACACTGGAAGGAAACACTCTGAAATTCTTTACCAATCCACAATCAGACATTCCCACTCCTATAGTCCAGAAAGATGTGAAATCAGCTCAGAGCCAGGCTGATGTTCAGCAAATTGGAGAGCAGTTGTTCATCCCTGTTCAGTTAAATGAAGGGAAGGACTCTGTTCTTGCCCGCGTGAGTGTGAACAATGGTAAGAGCTTCATCAGCGAAGCCATGTTCCGCCAACTCCCAAAAGATCCAGCCGTTCCCACATTTAGACTCATAGATAAATGGGAAATGGATCTGGAAACACCCAATTCCAAACATCTCCTGCCAAGCAGGTGTCTGCTCAAAATCTCCATAGGCAACAAGAGCATAGTCCACAATTGTTGGGTCGTGTGAGACGGCACTGCCGCCTTTTACTTAGGCAGTGACATTCTCAATCGTTTGGACCTAATAAACTTCAAAGCTTGGTCCTGATTAGCGGATAATCCCATGGGCTTTGATGATCCAGAGAAAGCATTTGGATCAGCTCAATTGCTACCTTATGCAGTTGAAATTCAGATTGGAGAGGAAGTCACCATCCCAGAAAGGACTCAACAAAGTGAAAGTTAAAAGAGGACAGAAATTGAAAAACCCTGATGCCTATATTCATCTAAATGCTTCTCTCCAACAGCAAGGGTTGGGGGTAAACCCGACACCACTAGTCAATGTAGAACATGACACCAGTCAAATAGAGGTGGATAAAAGTGACTTAAAGAGTATCACTCTAGCCGCAGGCACCATTATTGGAATGGCGGTTGATGACCGACATTTTTCCATTGATTTAGGAAATGAACTGTTAGGACCAATCCCAAAGGACTGTTTTGACAGTGACAGTGATGACAACACAACACCAGACAGGATCTTTACCCGGCATGGGGGGAACTTCCTGGTGTACACTTCCTGCCCTTATGGCAAGGAAGATGTGACTTGTGACTTCAGAAGGGATGATGTGATTTCCCAGGTCCATGAGGGCTGCCTTTCCCACCTGAAGCCACCAGTCCAAATCAGCACTTTGACCAGGGACTTCTCCACCCAGCTGGAGGAGGCTGCTGAGATAGCGAAACCAGAAGTCTTTCCAGGCTTCAGGAAGATGGTTGAAGAGAGAGTCAACCTAGCTGATGCCTGTGTGACTCTGGAACAGAAGCAAAAGTTGAAACAAGTTTTCTTGGATTTTCAAGATCTCTTTGCAGTGGACTCATATGACTGTGGTCACACCGACATCCACACAACAACAATTCCCACGGACCCTGGTATGACTCCAGTGTTTGTGAAGCAATGTCGCTTGCCTCTCGCATCAATGGAGTCCCTAACTGAAATTATTAAGAACCTTGAGTCCCGTGGGATAATCCGTCCAGTCCACAGCACCTTCAATAATCCGGTGCTGGGGATATTGAAGCCAAACGGCCAGTGGAGACTCTGCGCCGACCTTAGGGAGCTCAACAAACAGGTCCATACTTCCCGATGGCCTCTTCCCTACATTGACCAAGGGCTGGCCGAGATCTAGGGGTCACAGGTATTCACTGCAATAGACCTTACCAATGGATACTGGACTGTACCTGTCAGTAGGGAGGACCAACACAAGCTGGCTTTTACCTTTTGGGGGCCAGCAGTGCACATTGACCCAGACTCCCTTTGGATACCTCAACTCCAGCAATGAGTTCAACATTTTCCTACATAAGGCCATGCCCGACCTGGGTGAGAGGGGTAGCCTAGCTTATGTAGATGATGTTCTCATCAAAAGCTCAACTGTGGAGGAACACATAGTGGAGATCCGTTATGCTCTGACACAGTTGAGGGCCGCCGGAGCAAAACTCTCCTTTCAGAAAGCACAGTGGTGTAGAACCCGTGTTAATTTCTTGGGGCATGAGATTACTCCTCAGGGTCTCTGTCCCCAGGAAAAGAAAATGGAAGCACTTCAGAAACTGAAAGACCCCACAACTCTGCAGGAACTAAGGAGCCTCCTTGGACTGACTAATTACAGCAGAAAGTTCATTGAGGGCTACGCAGAGATCACCAGACCCCTGATTCATCTCCTGAAGGGGGGGGTCAAGTGGGAATGGGGTCCAGAACAAGCCGAGGCGGTAAAACAACTCAAGAGAAGCCTCTCACAAGCGCCTTGTCTAGCTTACCCTGTCAGAAACAAGGAGTTCTTCTTGGAGACAGGGTTCTCTAATACATGCTTGACTGCAGTATTATACCAAAAGCATGACAAGGTCAATAAAGTAATCTCCTATGCGAGTAAAACTTTATCCTCTGTAGAGGAAAATTCAACGATTGTGAGAAGGCACTCCTGGCAACGGTGTGGGCATTGAAGAATTACTGCCCGTTCATCCAGGGGGAACACATCATAGTGGCGGCTCCACACCAGCCTCTGCAATATCTCCAAAGTGACCAAATCCAGGCCGGAAATGTGAGTAATTCCAGAATTACTTCCTGGATACTGTCAATGCAAGGCTTTCCTGTGGAGGTCAGATATGGCCAAAACAAGAAGAGTTCCCTCGCGCAAGGTCTGGCTGACTTGCATGATTGTGCCAGAGAAAACTGTCTCGCGGATGAAAGTCTAAAAATCAAGGACAACATCGAGGCATACCTCAATTCCCCACACAAAGTCTTTGAAGAAGACAAGTGTGAGGGAATGCCCACTGTTTATGTGGATGGATGCTCTTACCATGTTGACAACAACGGGGGAAAATAACTTGTTGCCGGTGTAGGGAATGCATGGGTGAATGAGTCCCAAGAACCCTCCGCTGGGTACAAGATTGGTCCCTGAAGTAATCAAGTGGCAGAGTTGATGGCTGTGCATCAAGCCATCCTCACTGCGGTCCAACATCAACTTCATGAACTGGTCATAATCACAGATTCGGATTATGTATGGAACGGGTTCGTGGAGCACCTGGTTAATTGGAAAACCATAGGCATGCTATGTGCTAATAACAAGCCCTTGAAACATGGGAAGTTAATTCAAAACATTGATGATCTGGTCACCGTGAATGGGATGACCATCTACTGGAAGAAGATCAACGGTCATTCCAAAGTAGAGGGACCAGACAACACTGGAAATGACTTAGCTGATCAGCTGGCCAAAACCGGGGCCATCCAAGGGGATCTAATAGAGATCAAGTACCTGTTGGGGGAAATTCAGGTCACGGCTATCACTAGGTCCCAGACAAATGCTCACAATGATCTTTCAACTGCACAATGGAGTAAGGAGACCCCAGATACTGATTTGATTACGGCTCAAAAAGGGGATCCAATAATTGGTAAGTTTTACCAACACATTGAGGACACTGAGAACTTTCCCCTGACGGATACCGATTACATTGGGAAAGAGGACCTCAGGGTGATGATGAAATGTCCAAAAATGTTCCGAATCCAAGACGGTTTGTTGGTAAGGAAATCCCTAGCTGGCCATGATCAGTGGGTGGTCCCTACCTCATTCCGAAGCCTGATGTTAAATCACGCCCATGATGCGGCCACAGCCGGTCATAGGGGGTTTCTTACAACACTTGAAATCTTAAGAGAGGTTGCATACTGGCCACACATGGGGCAGGACCTCGACCAATACTTCAAGGGGTGTCTTGTGTGTGCACAAATTCAGCCAACATCCCTCACACACTGTGCGCCTCTCCAAAAGAGGGGGATGACACTGCCATGGTCAGATTTTCAATTAGATTTCATCGGGTCAATGATTCGCTCCTCTAGAGGAAATAAGTACATGTTGACCGTGACATGCTTATTTACTAAATGGGTGGAATGTCTCCTGGCCCCAAACTGCAAGGCAGAAACAGCAGCTGCCCTGATGATCAACCACATCTTTTCGTGTTTTGGACTACCCCAAAGGATCGAGTCAGACAGAGGTAGCCATTTCACCAGCGAAGTAATGACAAAGATGTGGGAGATACTTGGGGTTAAAAGGAAGCTACATATTGCTTACCGGCTATTCTCTAGTGGTGCAGTAGAACGATACAACAAAACCATTGTGAGCATATTAAAAAAATGTGTGGCAGATTCTGGCCCAAGTTGGGATATTCGATTACCTCTTGTTCTAATGGCCTTCGGATCTACCCCTTCATCTGCAACTAAAATGTCACAGTTTGAGCTGATGACTGGACGCAGGATGGTGCTCCCCTAGAATCTGTTCTACAGGACCCAGGAGAAGACATTGATCAATGCCTCCACAACTCATGAGTATGTTGAAAATTTAAGAAAACACCTTCAACATGCTTTTGCCTATGCTCAGCGGAATCTAGAAATATCAGCCGACAGCATGAAGACCCACTATGACTTAAAGACTACCAGAAAAGAATACAATGTAGGATATCTATACAATTTCCATAGGAACCAGGCCAAACAGCGATAATTTCTGCCTACCTGGAAGGGACCTTTTGAAATTGTAGACAAGATCTCACCAGTCGCCTGCAAGATCCGCATCCCCAGAGGCAGTTTGGCAGAAGGGGAAGACAAGTGGGTCCATATTAATCAGCTAAAGTGTTGCCATCCTAGGCACACTCTGCAGCAACTGGAGGAGTCTTCTGGAACCCCAGAGGGGGCCACTCCAGATCCATAAAATTCCAACCCTAAAATATTCCACATATAGTCTATAAAATACAATAATACAAATGTCTCCTGATTTATAAAATGTATATGTCCGCCCCACTACATTGATAGTGGTGGGGAAATGTCTACAAATATGTTTTTGCTTTGGCATCCTAGGAGAGAGAGAGAGAGAGAGAGAGAGAAGGAGAGAGAGACAAACCATGGAGACTGACCAAGGAGGATGACCCGGGGACCGGGATCAAAGATCCGAGGGCCACGGAGTATCGCTCAATACTCCCTTCAGGACTGGCGAGGAGAACCAAGCGATCCACCCCTGATGGAGGAAAAGATGCTGAACTTTGCCATTTGTGGAATCCGGAGAGATGAGGCTGACATCCCAGTCTTGCGAATTTCCCTTGATGGAAAATCAACGGCCATCGCAAGAGGGGGGCTTGTGGGATGTCTTAACCCACTAATCCAAGCCCTGCAACATCACTGTGTATTGCTGGCAGCAGAAACATCATAATGGCCGCCAGAAAGCATGCAGCTCGCCAGAAATCACCAGAAAGTGTGCAGCGAAAACCTGAAAAATAGGCCACCATCTACTTTTGCCTATGTCAGTGGTAACACAGGAGACCACTGGCAAAACCCATCATTTCGCTGCTCACAGAGCAAAATCATTGCAGAAGAAACAGAGTTGTTTGAAAAATCTGTTTTTATTTGGTGTCAAATTTGCACAAATCATGGCTCACAAACCACCCAAAAAGATCCAACCTCCTTGTTGGGTGGTCAACATCATTCTCCCGCAAGAATCTACATAAATATAAGGTCCACAGAAGTGTATCTATATCTGAACAAAGTCCACTTTTGAGGATTGCTTGCTGGAAGAAACCTGTCAAAAATGGGTTAATACTGTTACTCACCTCTACCAGAAGCCGGCGTTTTAAAACCATTTTGTGTAAAGTTGTACATTGAGCCCAAACTATGCCAAAGAAAGACTTGCTATCAGAAGCCTAAGAGGTGGATACAATTTAAAACTATATTCTGAAAAGGCTTGAAGCAAGACATTGTTTAATGTATGTGTTAAAAATGTGACTTATATTATAAAATAAGACAGTTTTTGGACATTGGGTTTCAGAGTTAAAAGTTTCACACACTGTGTTCAAACGAATTCCACACCTTCACCCTGGACAAAGGAGACTTCCCCCTGCCCTTGGCTAAGAGATTGACAGACTGGTCTCAAAAGGAACTGGGAGTGGCCTGTTGCTCTCAGTGCAGACAAAGGAATCCTTGGGCTGAATAGAAAATGCTAATTCGGGTGTGACGGACAACAAACTGCTGGCAGGAAGGAGAGACATGTGACCTCCGAGTCAGCCCAGACCTTGGAGCCGGAGACAAACCATTGTGTGGATTCAGAAAGCACAGCACATGCATGTTTTAGAAAAATGCTTATAACAAATTGCACCAAACTGACAAAAATGTGAAACTTTGAGATTGTTAAAATGAAAAATGTGCTCACAGTTTAAGACTAAGCTGGACTCTGTGCGATATTCTGAGACCAAACCCCGGAATTATTCATATTATAGCCACTGTGTTTATGCTATGAACATAAAAAAAATTACAGAAATGTGCCCAGATGTGGTGTGAATGCATGGATAAAAATTGGTGGAGAAATAATATTGAGAAACCCACCAAAAGCGCAAAATGTGGTCATTTCTGAACCAAAGCTCTTAAGAAGATGAGAGTTGAACAGAAATGTACCTTAGGCAATCTGCCATGTAATTTATGTAATATTAACAAGTTGTGTATATTGTAAATATGTTTTTTATGAAAAATAAGATATACTGTACAGAGAAAAGGGGAGGGTCTTTCCCCTAAGACATAAACATGACACATGATGACACAGGATGACACGCTGCTTCTTTCTCCAATCAGGGGACAAGAAATCCTCTAACCCATGGGTGCACAACATACGGCCCGCGGGCCAGTTGCGGCCCGCCATGCTGTTTTTTCCGGCCCGCGAAGCATAAAGACTTTCCTCATGGAGGGCGGCCCGCAAGCAGCATCGGCCGCCCTCCATCAGGAAAGTCTTTGTTGTCTTCCGGGCCGTACAAAACACTGGCCGTCATTGGCTCAGCACACACACACCACGTCACTCCTATGAGCCACGTAGTGCGTGTGTGCTGCACCAATGGAGTGCAAGCACTACGGCTGGCGTGGCCAGTAAGGCTGGATGCCGGAAGGCATTTCAGCCTTGTTGGCCACGCCAGCCGTAGTACCACTCACCTCGCCAGCGTTCCAGTTTACCTGCCTTCCAGCGCGTCTCCAGTAAGTGGTCTGTGTGTTTGTGTTTGTGTGCCGGGTCTGTTCTGCTGTATGTTTGTGTTGTGTATGTTGAGATGGGGGATGGGGGGGTGTCGGATGTGTATGAATGTTTGTTTTTGAGTATTTGTGTTGTGTATGTTGAGATGGGGGCGCTGGGGGGTGTGTCGGATGTGTATGAATGTTTGTTTTTGAGTGTTTGTGTTGTGTATGTTGAGATGGGGGTTCGGGGCATGTCGGATGTGTATGAATGTTTGTTTTTGAGTGTTTGTGTTGTGTATGTTGAGGTGGGGGGTGGGGGAACGTGTCGGATGTGTATGCATGTTTGTTTTTGAGTGTTTGTGTTATGTATGTTGAGATGGGGTGTGGGGGGCGTGTCGGATGTGTATGAATGTTTGTTTTTGAGTGTTTGTGTTGTGTATGTTGAGATGGGGGTGGGGGGCGTGTCGGATGTGTATGAGTGTTTGTTTTTGAGTGTTTGTGTTGTGTATGTTGAGATGGGGGTGGGGGGGCGTGTCGGATGTGTATGAATGTTTGTTTTTGAGTGTTCGTGTTGTGTATGTTGAGATGGGGGCGTGTTGTATGTGTATGAATGTTTGTTTTTGAGTGTGTGTGTTGTGTATGTTGAGATGGGGGGTGGGGGGGGCGTGTCGGATGTGTATGAATGTTTGTTTTTGAATGTTCGTGTTGTGTATGTTGAGATGCATGTATGGGTGCATGCTTGAGAGTGTGTGTGCTGAGTTGGGGGGTGGGAGTTTCCGGTCTGTATGGGTGCATGTTTGAGATTGTGTGTGCTGAGTTGGGGGGTGGGGGGTTCGGGTCTGTATAGGTGCATGTTTGAGAGTGTGCTGAGTTGGGGGGTTCGTGTCTGTATGGGTGCATGTTTGAGAGTGTGTGTGCTGGGGTGGGGGGTTCGGGTCTGTATGGGTGCATGTTTGAGAGTGTGCTGATTTGGGGGGTGGGGGGTTCGGGTCTGTATGGGTGCATGTTTGAGAGTGTGTGTGCTGAGTTGGGGGGTGGGGGGTTCGGGTCTGTATGGGTGCATGTTTGAGAGTGTGTGTGCTGAGTTGGGGGGTGGGGTTTCGGGTCTGTATGGGTGCATGGTGCATGTTTGAGAGTGTGTGTGCTGAGTTGGGGGCGGGGGGTTCAGGTCTGTATGGGTGCATGTTTGAGAGTGTGTGTGCTGAGTTGGGGGGTGGGGGGTTCGGGTCTGTATGGGTGCATGTTTGAGAGTGTGTGTGCTGAGTTGAGGGGTGGGGATTCGGGTCTGTATGGGTGCATGTTTGAGAGTGTGCTGATTTGTGGGGTGGGGGTTTGGGTCTGTATGGGTGCATGTTTGAGAGTGTGTTTGCTGAGTTGGGGGGGTTCGGGTCTGTATGGGTGCATGTTTGAGAGTGTGCTGATTTGGGGGGTTCGGGTCTGTATGGGTGCATGCTGTTTGGTTGGGGGTGAGTGGGCCATGGGGCATAGTGGGGCATAGTGTTTGGTTGGGGGTGAGGGGGCTATGGGGCATAGTGTTTTGTTGGGGGTGAGGGACAGGGGGCATAGTGTTTGCTTGAGGTGTGGGGGCCATGGGGCATAGTGTTTGGTTGGGGTGAGGGGGCCATGGGGCATAGTGTTTGGTTGGGGGTGAGGGACAGGGGGCATAGTGTTTGGTTGGGGGTGAGGGACAGGGGGCATAGTGTTTGCTTGTGGGTGAGGGACAGGGGGCATAGTGTTTGGTTGGGGGTGGGAGCCATGGGGCATAGTGTTTGGTTGGGGGTTGAGAGTGCCATGGGGCATAGTGTATGGTTGGGGGTGAGGGGGCCATGGGGCATAGTGTTTGGTTGGGGGTGAGGGGGCCATGGGGCATAGTGTTTGTTTGGGGGTGAGGGACAGGGGGCATAGTGTTTGCTTGAGGCGTGGGGGCCATGGAGCATAGTGTTTGCTTGAGGTGTGGAGGAGCATAGTGTTTGATTGGGGGTGAGGGGGCCATGGGGCATCGTGTTTGGTTGGGGGTGAGGGGGCCATGGGGCATAGTGTTTGGTTGGGGGTGAGGGACAGGGGGCATAGTGTTTGCTTGTGGGTGAGGGACAGGGGGCATAGTGTTTGGTTGGAGGTGGGAGCCATGGGGCATAGTGTTTGGTTGGGGGTTGAGGGAGCCATGGGGCATAGTGTTTGGTTGGGGGTTGAGGGAGCCATGGGGCATAGTGTTTGGTTGGAGGTGAGGGGGCCATGGGGCATAGTGTTTGGTTGGGGGTGAGGGACAGGGGTCATAGTGTTTGCTTGAGGCGTGGGGGCCATGGGGCATAGTGTTTGCTTGAGGCGTGGGGGCCATGGGGCATAGTGTTTGGTTGGGGGTGAGGGGGCCATGGGGCATAGTGTTTGGTTGGGGGTGAGGGACAGGGGGCATAGTGTTTGGTAGGAGGTGGGAGCCATGGGGCATAGTGTTTGGTTGGGGGTGAGGGGGCCATGGGGCATAGTGTTTGGTTGGGGGTGAGGGACAGGGGGCATAGTGTTTGCTTGGGGGTGAGGGACAGGGGGCACAGGGGGCATAGCGTTTGGTTGGGGGTGGGAGCCATGGGGCATAGTGTTTGGTTGGGGGTGAGGGGGCCATGGGGCATAGTGTTTGGTTGGGGGTTGAGGGAGCCATGGGGCATAGTGTTTGGTTGGGGGTGAGGGGGCCAGGGGGCATAGTGTTTGGTTGGGTGTGAGGGGGCCATGGGGCATAGTGTTTGGTTGGGGGTGAGGGGGCCATGGGGCATAGTGTTTGGTTGGGGGTGAGGGACAGGGGGCATAGTGTTTGCTTGAGGCATGGGGGCCATGGGGCATAGTGTTTGCTTGAGGTGTTGGGGCCATGGGGCATAGTGTTTGGTTGGGGGTGAGGGGGCCATGGGGCATAGTGTTTGGTTGGGGGTGGGAGCCATGGGGCATAGTGTTTGGTTGGGGGTGAGGGGGCCATGGGGCATAGTGTTTGGTTGGGGGTGAGGGACAGGGGGCATAGTGTTTGCTTGGGGGTGAGGGACAGGGGACATAGTGTTTGGTTGGGGGTGAGGGGGCCATGGGGCATAGTGTTTTGTTGGGGGTGAGGGGGTCATGGGGCGTAGTGTTTGGTTGGGGGTGAGGGGGCCATGGGGCATAGTGTTTGGTTGGGGGTGGGAGCCATGGGGCATAGTGTTTGGTTGGGGGTGAGGGGGCCATGGGGCATAGTGTTTGGTTGGGGGTGAGGGACAGGGGGCATAGTGTTTGGTTGGGGGTGGGAGCCATGGGGCATAGTGTTTGTTTGGGGGTGAGGGGGCCATGGGGCATAGTGTTTGGTTGGGGGTGAGGGACAGGGGGCATAGTGTTTGCTTGGGGGTGAGGGACAGAGGGCATAGTGTTTGGTTGGGGGTGAGGGACAGGGGGCATAGTGTTTGCTTGGGGGTGAGGGACAGAGGGCATAGTGTTTGGTTGGGGGTGAGGGGGCCATTGGTCATAGTGTTTGGTTGGGGGTGAGGGGGTCATGGGGCATAGTGTTTGGTTGGGGGTGAGGGGGCCATGGGGCATAGTGTTTGGTTGGGGGTGGGAGCCATGGGGCATAGTGTTGCACTCCAAGAGTGAACTCAATAACAAAGCTAAAACAGGCACTGTTAGGAGATGTACATCCTTTGCTTTTTTGAGGAAACCTGACTCAACGAAGGCCATACTCCTCTTGGGCAACCCAAACAGCAAACTATAGCAGTCCAAAATAACGGAATGTCCAATCAAGGGTCAATAAAATATATATAATTTAATTAAACAGACGATATACAATAACTAAATCGAACTAAATGATAACAATGGAAAATGTGTAGTACAAAATGTAAGTTTGAAATGCAATAAAAATCGTTACTCCTCAAAAACATTTTCTTTTTCCATGTGTTTAATACAAATTGGGGGTTGAAAAAACCTCCTGACATGTCCCGCCTACCGCCCCGCCCACTTTTACTTTTCGGCCCACTATAGCCCTCATGTAAGGTACTTTCGGCCCTCTGTCAAAATCAGTTGTGCACCCCTGCTCTAACCTATCAGATCTTTAGAGGGTTGGGCATTGTAGAATCAGCCTCCCCACCCACTTTGGAAATACATAAATAGAGACTGCTGAGGACAGATAGGACACACACACTTTTCCACTACTCAACTGATTTCTTGGCGTAGCACCCTGCAAGAAGATCTAGACAAGATCCAGACAGAGACTCTAGAACCCAACTCTAAAACATTGAAGCAGACAGGCCTAACCCAAAAGCTGAACCTTTCTCAGCATGCCTGCAGAATCTAGCAACCTGATTCTAACCCCTAAACTTCCAAGGGGCTCTCACATTCAACAGCCAGGCTGTGCTGTTTTGCTATTCTAGCCAAGAACCCTGTGCTAGAACCAAGATCCAGACCCGCAGAGCAGAGCTGTAACTGAGAACCCGTCAGATCCAGTCCAAGAGGCCGCGCAGACCGCAGTGCCGTGCTGAGACCAGAGAACTGAGACCTGTCCGGTGGCAAGAGAGAATCCTAGCCAAACCCTTGACCAGATCTTTGACGGGGCCCACTCCATTCCCAACCCATAGGAGTGAGTATCCAGTCTAGAACTGTACATAACCAATCTCTTAGTTTAAAGTAAGACTATTCCATCCATTTCAACCTGTCCAGAACTGCATTATAGAACCTCTTTTGTCCATCCTAAATTCTCCTCTCCTCCACATAATCCTTGATAAATGTAGCAATAATCATCTTGGAGCTAATATATATTTTCTGGAGAAAGGCAATCGTCTCGTTCAGACAGAAACCATCCGGAGGCGCCTCTGGATAGGTGGCTGTGCTGTCGTGTAGTTTGTGGCTCCATAGACTCTTTAGTGTTAAGCAATCTTTGTTTCTCATCTTTAAAGCGCATCTGTCATTTTTGAAAACTTGACTTTATTTCTGAAAAATCTACCTTCACAAAAACCTGTGTAACTTTTGAATCGCATATCATATTGTCTATTGATTGAGACCATATCAAGTTTCTTTCTGTGTTTCAATTTCCCATCCTTAGATTTCCTTGAATCATTTAAAATATTCTTTGCTACCTTATCCTTCCTATTCCTACTCCTAAGGGATTAAAGAGATTGTTGATATCGTAGTATTACCCATTGCTGATTACCGTTCATATTCATAAGTGTGCTATTCAGATATTATTTATTCATAAAAGTGTGATATATATATTGTTCCATTCTTCAAATAAACCTTTTAATTTGCAAAACAAACCTACTTCTTGGCTCAGTGAGGTCAGGGGGATTCAAAGAGAGGGGCGTTATATAAGGGTTCATCATCCAGATTTAAAGAACTTTGACATAAAAATATATAAATAAGGGCTTCCATTGGGCATCCCATACTAAGCATTGACTTATTTGGAGTGCTGGATTGAAGTCACTTACACTGACCATATCTGTGCATGTGAAAATGTAAAATAATACATGCATTGCTGCTAGAGCATGAGCTACAGAAACTTTATAACTCTCTATCTCTCTCTCTTTCTCTCCTTTGCTCTCTATCACTCTCTCTCTCTCTCTCTCTCTCTTTCTCTATCTCTCTTTCCCTCCCCTCTTTCCCATATCCCTTATCCCTTTTTTGTCGTCCCAGTTTTTCCCCTTTCCACAGGAGCAACAGTGATGGAGAAGACATCATTAGGAGATTTTTCAATTGTAGATAGTAGTAGGAGTAGAATTAGTTGTACCAGAGCCTACAGCCACGATTGTGGGATCCATTCCATAGCTATTTTGTTTACCATTTTAATGTTTGCATTAGGTATTTATTGGGGAATGTCTTTTATCTAGGTTGGCCATTTAAAATAAGGGGGGGGGGGGGCGTAAATGGACTTGGAATGGACATACATGGACCTGGAACGGGAGTACACCCTTGAACCTTACAAGTTTGTTTAAAAATTCAAATGTTAGTGCAACCCCGAAACCTCCAAGTGTTTAAAATTCCACCTTTCTAGAGCCTTTGCATAATAAGGGGGATCCCACCCCAATCCTTAATGTAAACGAAACAATGAACGCAATAACACCAACAACCAATGTTTTTGTAGGTCTAACAAACGTCACTCAATCTAGGGGCAGTATTTTCAATAATAGCAGCTCCCAAACCATATAAAGCAACATAACAATGTTTGACAATACTGAAAGAATTATAGCCATGAGGAAAAGGTTCACATTGCGTAGTAACAGAAAGAGAAGATAGGTGCGCCAACGTAATTATGATGCATATCATGGCCTAGAATTTGATGAAGTAGAAGACCTTTGCGATCCCAAACACTGAAACAGCTGGTACTCCGACATGAGTGCAATGGGAAGGTGAATGACTAATGGGAGTAGTTACGTTTGTTCCTTAATACCGCATGCGTCTATGGCACCCAAGGTTTTAGTTCCGCAAGAAGTACCCATGGTAAACACACAATGTCTGATTCATCTTGCACTATGCAGGATCAAGGGCCCTTTTCAGGCAGGCAACGTCCACCTAGAGCTTCTCGATCCAGATCTACGAAAATGTAAACAAAACTTGAGTAACCCTAAATCTCTCAGGGAACCGCACCTTCACATCGAAAGAAAAAGATATGTCAACAATGAATGGCAAGAAGCAACGTATTTGTGCAGGACAGAAGGACTACTGGGGGGAGGAAGAAATCGCAAGCAAAGCTGACTCGAGAGGCCCATAATGATACACCAACCGGAATCATAAGAACTGTGTTTTTTCAACGAAGGAACAGCTGCGGTTGGGTCAAACACACAATGCAACAGAACTGTCATGATCCCCGACCTCAAGAAAGGCACTGCTGCACTGATGGACTATTACTGGATCTGTGGTCAGCAAGAGTACTTGCACCTCGCACCCTCTTGGAGGGGCTATTGTTCGCTGGCCATGCTGCACTCCACCCTGCTGGTTGTGTGAGAAGAGAACCTAAAGGGAGAGCCCTGCTTGATCCTCCCACTGCACCTTTCACTGAAGAACCCCAAATCCCTGAACAAACACCAGCAGAACCTTATGACCAGTTGCATAGATGAAGAAGAGCATCAAATAACATACCCCAAGACTCGTCTAACCTGCTTGCACAAATACCGGAAGAATATAAGCTCTACAATTCAGCAAAGACATTTTTTGCATCCCTAGTGCCCAGCATCCAGACAAGGGCCAATGCCAAATGGCTTCAAATAGTTCGAGTGGAGCTAAGAGCCCTAAGACTAATAACCAAGCAAAATAAGTTTGTTTTGGTCCTTCTAATGGCTATGGAGGGCGGTATGTGCAAAAAGATAGAAAAAGATCGGAAGTTCATGTTGCACATTTGTACTTTCTGAAGATGCTGAGAATGGGACACTGACACGTTTCATTGCAGCAGTACATGAACTTGGTGTAAAAATGAAAAAGGAAGTGGGGGTCCAGGAAGAAGACTGGTTCACAATGGCTTTCAGCTGGGTCCCAACATGGCTCGGAACATTGGTAAAGATGTGGGTCCCCATCTTCGTGGTCATCCTGGTGATCTTATGCACGTGCCAACTGAATCTCTGATGTTGTGCCAAAGCTGTACCTAATAGTGCAAAGATGATGGTGACGACTGGGAATAATAATAATAAAAATAAGGTTCCTCTTAACACACAAGAAGTAGAAATCCAAACCGAACTGAATGATGGACACACGCACCGCATGATCCCACTTCCCCTTGACGACGAAGTTCATACCTTGTACAACACAACTATTGTACGTCGCCCAGATCTCGAAAATTACCAGGAGGTGTGGGTGGATTTGGCCAGCGGTGGGGGATGTATATATGTATGACCTGCACACCTGAGCAATATGCGTAGCATGGGGAAACTTTGAGACCTGTGCAGGGCATGGATGCCATAAAGGGAACACCCGCATGGGATGAAGCAGACAGACGTGCAAATGAGTGTATATAAGGGGGGGATTTGTTACTGTAGGAGTAACAAATGGGTGGGAATGTTGGGATGGAAATGAGCCTTTCCCACACCCCTAGGCGCTTCCAAATAAGGCAAATACCCTATGAAGTGATTAGATGTACAAGGGGGGAATCACTTGCATTATTTGTAGCGTGTAGAAATAGATACGCTTCACTAGAAACCCCACAGCCCTCGACTCCATTTTGTATCAGGCCCAGACGGGACAAGCAGCAGGCTCGCACACAAAGCCTAAGTCCCACACAAATGCACTGATGCCACACAAACCCTGTTCCCACGGACGTTCATTTCCCTCCACTCCGCCAGTTTTGAGAATATTTAGTATCTTCTGCAAGAATGTGCCCTGTGAGAGTGTGAGACAACACCTGGCTCCTTGCTGCGTCCATTCATCTCTACTAAACTGCCAGTAAGTCTCTGACCTCCACTCAGCCAGGCCGGAGCCAGCCACATACCACTGTCTTGACCCCCACACCTTTGCATTCTTCAATATGCACACAGCCCCCAGGTCTCAGTCCCCATCATCTGTCCACTGAAGATCTAAGTATGTGCAACTATATTTCATCCTAATAGCAACAAATTCTTTGTAACACAAGGTACCAGTAGGGATAAATTAAAGATCAAAACCCCAGGGTGCAGACCTTGAGTGCGGGAACTGCAGTTTCCCCCCGCACTTTTCCCCTTCTCCTGCACTTGCGCGATATCAATGTCACCTGGCCACATAAGATTGTTGTCTCTGTCTTCCCTCTGTTCCCCCTCCTTTGCCTCATCGCACCTTGAAACACTTGTGTATAGGCGCATTATAAATGCCATATATCATATCATATCAAGGAAGTCCTGAATGCGTAGGTCGGCCTGACTGTATTTTATCCTCCCCTCTCCCTGGCACTATTTCCCGTGCTGCCCAGGTGCCTGCCACAATGAGTTAATATTCAGGCTTAGCATGTTTAGTTTAGATAGCAACAATGTTCTAATGTGCGACCCAACCTTCACCACAAGGATGAGCCCAGCTGACCCACATGGATCCAGACAGACGGAGAAGAACAAACCAATTACTGCTTGGCATCCCCCATGTAGCAGGCCCCGAATTGTACTTTATAGACGTGACATGGATTGAGTTTATAAACCGTTGTTTGCCATTGCATGAGTTAGAGCGCTACCGAGCAGAGTCCTTTGCTGATATTTGTATTCTGTATAATTAAAACCTTTTTATCCTTGTAACGCTATCTCCTAGCCTATTTACTTAGCGGGTTGTCTTTATTCTGGAGTGTGTGTACAAAGGGACTTGCCTTCAACACCCATGAAGATCTGCTCTCAAATCTCGATTCTAACTCTCCATCTGTCCTCATTCTACTCGACCTCTCCTCTGCCTTTGATATGGTAAACCACAACAACCTGATCGCACGTCTCTGTGATACACTGGGCATCACTGATCAGGCCTAGGCGTAGCTAACTTCCTTTCTCTCTGACCGCCCACCCCAGGTGGAATCGGGGTCCTTTCTTTTCTCTATCACCCTTTCTATGTGCCCTGTCCTCCAGGGATCTAACCTATCCCCCTGGTTTAATAATGGCTACATGGCCCCGCTGGCCCATAGGATAGCCACTTTCATCTACAGCTTTCAGTGTTACGTGGATGACATGCATCTCTCTTTCAGGCTACTCTCAGCCTCTTCCTCTTCCTCACTCATACCTGACTATCTGTTCATAATTCAGTCGTGGTGTGCTGCAAACGACCCCTGCCTCAATGCATTAAGAACAGAGATTGTTCTCATCAGGGCCCTTCTCCCGACCTCCGACCTTCCCTCTTTCTTGCTGGCCGGCCTCACTTGGTCCTGCACCTCCACCTACCAATGAGGCTATAAATCTGGGGGTCATCTTCGACTCCACTCTCTCCTTCTCGTCTCACATTGCAGACATCTCTAAAAAGTCCCACTACCAACTGCACCTTCTGAGAGGTATTCTACCTTTTCTCACTTTCCCCCAGAGGCTCACCGTGTCCGGAGCCCTGGTCCTCTCTAAACTGGACTACTGCAACAGCCTCTTCTCAACCTTCCTTCATCTACTCTCCGTCCTCTTTAACTCATCCAGAACAGAACCGCAAGACTTATTCTTGGCCTCAAGCCCAGGGACCGCATCTTTCCGGCGCTGAAATCCCTTCACTGGCTCTCCGTGGCTGCAAGGATTATGTTCAAGACCCTTTGCATTGTCCACACGGCTTTCTGGGGCCGGTCCCACTCTTTCTGCAATGTTCTTTTCCTAAATACTCACCTTCCCAATCCTTTGCTCATCTTCCTCCAACTCTCTACGGTGAGCCGCTTCTCCAAGCAGAGACTTGGAGGGAGATCTTTATCCTCCTCAGGTGCCTCCCTCTGGAACAGCCTCCCTGCCTCTCTCCGTTCTGAGCTGGATATCCTTAAGTTCCAGAAACTGCTCAAGACCTTCCTCTTCACCTCCTCCTTCTCTCTTCCTCTCCCCGGCTAACCACCTCTTTCTGCTCTCTCGCTCTCTCCTCTCCACTTCTGCTCAGCTTTGCTGACTGGCTGCCTGGTGTACCTTCAGAGCCTCGCAGGTCCCCAGCTTCCCCGCCAGTCTCCTGCACTTGCTGCCGGGCCTTGCACTTGCCGCAGCACTACTGCACTTCGCCTATGACCCATGAGAGTGGTATCTCTCTGGACTTTACCCATGTTGTGATGGGACCGGGTGCACTTGGTCCCTATTGCCCTCCCCCTCGCACTTCCTGTTCTTTGCACCTGCACGATATGAATGTACCACGCCTAGTAAGATTGTTTGTCTTGTCTTCCTTATGTCTTCCCCTCCCATGCATGGTTGCGCTTTGAAACACTTGTGTAGAAGCGCATAATAAATAAACAGTCAATCAATCAATGAGGCACAGCCTCGGTATCCAACATCCACCACTGACAGATCAAAACTGTCAGCAAAATAGAGTTCTCTCGGACCTGAGGTCAGTCACGAGCGGGGGTGGGGGGGCAGTGAAAACATCTGTGTCTGTGTCTTTTTTCCTGCTCCCTCACCGCGCTCCCCCACCCTACTGTGTTCAACGGAGAACACAACACTAGTCTTCTAGAGTTCTAGGCCTGACCCTTAGTCTTGGATCCTGAGGGAGCCTTCTGGAGCAAGCTGCTGAGGCAGACATGCTGTGGCGATCTAACAAATCGTGGACTGGAATGCTACCCATAGTAATGGGCAGTGTTTAGACGCATTTGTTGAAGCATTTGCATCCGTAACTTTTTTTGCTGTATCTTGACAAGGCATACCGCGTGTGGCTGCAGTGCTTCCTGTGCTCTGGGAATCCAGCTGTTCCTCATGAGGCCCAACAAGCCAGAAACTTCTCAGGGCCACTTGTGTTCCTGGGCATTTAGGGCTGGACGGCGGCCTTTGGGTGGTAGTCCTCTTCAATAATGGATGTTATTAGATAACATGATGGAATGGGACACATTCTAGACACACACTATTGATTAAGATGTATTGCTTCAAATATGCCATTTGGTCACTTTTCAGTTTTTTAAATTATATGTCGGTCATTCGACTAGTTAGTATCCCGTAACTTGTCTGAGATTTTGACATATGTTTCGTATGCAGGATGGCTTGAGATTATTGCATCTGGTCTGAACTTTGCCAGTGACGCCCCTATCGTGCCTTATCCCTGAATAAGGAATGTATGCCTTATATACTCGCCACAGATCCATATCATCAGGTAATTTTGTTACTGTCCGTCACACCAATTCTATAAAGTTTCCAACTTCGTCTTTGCTATACGCAGCCCTACAGATAAGATAGGCCGTGTTTCGATCACTTATACTGCCTAGAAAAATTGGCAAATACTCCCAAAAATGTAAAATATGGAGTAAAAATACTCCCAACTAAAAATAGGAAAAAGACATGTAGAATCTTGCGACCCTGCTTTCAACCTCACAGCTCCATGGATATGTTTGGACCAGTAGTGCATGAAGTACCACGGGAAGAAACTACTTTTATAGGTGCCTGAGTGGAAGAAGTACACATGTATCTTTAAATGGTCATGAATAAATTAATATTACAAAAGCATTTCCGTTTTTCAGGTAAAACATTTGTACTCGCTTACAAAATACTCTCATTGGGAATTTGACTTACATTTGTAGTCCCTAAAAATTCATTTTACTCCCAACTTTAAAAAATATGGAGTCAAATACTCCCACTTGCAAAACTTATCTGGAGCACTGGCTATATGAGTTCCTTTTTCTCTGTGTCCTCCTGACTGCATGAACCTTTCCTACATGTTCCACCACTTCCACTAACTAAAGCACCACAATGTCAAACCTGGCATGTGGCTGACTCTTGAAGGCAAGTCCCTGTTTACTCTCATGCCAGAATGAATACAACCCTCTAGGGAAATAGGCCAAGAGACAGTTTGCAAGGATAACAAGGTTTAATTATACAGAATACAAAATATCAGCAAAGGACTCTGCTGCTCGATAACGTTCTGACTCCAGACTGAATATTGATGCCTTTTGAGAGGCCACAGAATCACTGATGATATCACATATAGGGTCTGAACCCACACAGATGATTGGTAAGACATTATACATGACCCTGCTCCATAGGGCATGCCAGTCTACAATTGGATCGTTTCTCAGCTGTCTGTCGATTCCCACGTGGGTCAGATGGGATCATCTCTCCATGGAGTGAAGGTCAGGTCTATCATAAGTTACATTGTGAAAACATGATAATATGCTAATCCTACTACTACATCAATGTGGCATGCCCCTGGGAGGCTCCGGGACTGGTGCCACGGGGAAGGGAGGAAGAAATACTGTCACACTAACCCACACATTCTGGGCTTTGTTGCTACCTCTCCCCTTTCACTCAAGGCTTCCACCCTCGTTTTGATCTATAATGTATCCCTCCCTGAACCTAGTCTTACAAAGGATGTATTTTCATGCTGAGGGGTGAAACAGTCAAACGTGCTTAGATCTTTTATGGTAACTTGGTTTATACTAGTGGTTTGGGGATCACTCGCTATCATGGATGCAGGGCTGCGGGGGTCGGGTTGTGGTGTGGGCTCCGGCTCTGGGTTGGGGTTAGAGGCCTGCTGGCAGCTTGCTTGTGATGAATGGGCACTGCAAGGAGCCTGGTGTTGTTTTGCGGCCTTGCTTGGCGCATTCCTCTCAATGATACTAAATAATTGGAAAAATGGAGGGACAAGCGGCTGCTTCCGTGAGAACTGGTTATGTGACTCATTGTGTCCTAATGATCTGGGTTTCGTTGTGCCCATTCACAGAGCTAAGAGCTGTGTAGTGCGGCCATCCAAGACTCTGCCTCTGCCATAATTACAAAATGGCGTTTCTTTCAATGCGCTTTCTTGGGTTATGCATCTATTCTTCGCGCTATATTGAATCCGAGTTTCATAGGGCGGTCCCCCCCCCCCTTGTACACTACATGATTTCATATGGGGTTTGCCGCACCTTAAAGCGCCCAATGGGGTGGGATAGACTCATTTCCATTCCAACACTCTTCCTCCACCCAACTCTCCTTTTAGAGGCATCCTTGTGGGAGGAAATGTCACCATCTCCATAGAAACAAGAATATCTCAAATTCTCATAACCGCTGGCGATCCGAACCTTAGCAATATGCGAAGCAAGGCTATAATGCAACTGCGAGAACCTGCCATTAGCGCCACAGAGCCTAATGCTTCAGCATCTCTGCTAAGTGACACAGATTAGGGTACCACATTTGAGCAACATCTGCACACTTCTCCTTTCTAGCTTTTAGAGCAGAAGTCGGAGAGAACAGGAGTGTGTCTTGCGTATCAGTCAGCAATTGCAGCTCCCGCCACCGCGCGGGCTGCTTGCCACAGGTAGCTATTTCCTAGTGCCGTTCATTGTTGGGTTGGCCGGTCAGGTGATGGGCACCACTAGCAGAGGACTGCCTGATTGATACCCACCACAGGAAGAGGGATTTTGGAGGGGAGCAGTGGCACGGCGGGCCTAATCATTTACAGACGCCGGCTTCTGCCCCAGGGGCATTATATTTGACTCTCTGTGCCCTAGATGGCCTGATCCAAAGGGAGGCACTTTTCTGGTATCATGAAGACATTAAAATGCAAATAAAAGGAAATGTCACTGAGACGGGCCCGATTATCTCATCATGCGGGAACTCGCTGATTTAAGGCATAATTGAAGCCGCTGCTTGAACGTCCTCCTTCGCTGATGCGAAGGGAAGGTTCTTATCCATAAATCCTGCACACCGGGCAGAGTGTGCCTTGCCATTTGAATTTAATAACAGGTCCTCTCGGGACTCATGAGACCGATAACAGAAAATTGTTACTTGAACACCGGGTCACGCACCCATGACGAGGGGTGTCGGTGGCATTGACGAAGTCAAGGGCCTGCAGCAAAGACACATAATTCAGAGTCAAGTAATGTGCTCTTACATATTCTGTGTGAGTGTGTGAGAGCGGCTTATGTTAAGCCCGCTTCCGTTTTGTAATGGTAGATTTGCTGTTCTCGCGCGTTCCCCTATAAGTCCGTTTTCTTTATCCTCTTGAGTCGAGGTTACATATTGTCCGATAAACGGACACTTCTCACTGTCGACCTCGGACATGACAGCAGCGGTAATTAAAACCCCATGCTGGGATGTGTTCTGCTTCCGGAGGTAGTCCACAGCTTAGGCATCTGACACTGAACACTTCAAAAATTTCGCAGGGCAGACACAGGTCAGTCACATGATATTATAATTAAGTGCACGCTTTGGTTTGAGACTCTAATAAAAGAGTCTGGGTGAATTTCTTGAAAAAGTCAACGTCTGTTCAACCATCCCAGCCGTGCCCTCAGAAAACCTTAAAGCAATGAAAGCCTGGAGGCTCGGGTATAGGTGTCATGGCAGGATTGCAAAACACAACTCAATTGGCAGCAGTACATAATGGCCTCCCTTATCTCAGAAGGACGTGCTTTCTGGGTTAATAAGTGGGGTTGAATGATTTCGGGGATATGTAGTCACGTTTTCATCAGAGGCAAACCACAGGAACTATTTCTGATGTAGCTTCTTCAATTTTATGGTACAAACATGAGCATAATTACTTTAGCCTCCTGGCATCCTCTAAAGCAGGGTTGTCCACCTGCAGGCCTTGAGGGCCCGAAACATGTTGAATGTACAGGATACCTCTCATTAATATTCATGAGCAAAATGTGCAAACAATGATTCTATAACTGGCCCATGTTTTTTTCTCATGAACATTAATGAGAGATATCCTGAAACCCCATCAGGATTCCCGGCCTTCAAGGCCTGGAGATGGACAACTCTGCTTTAGAAAATGGCACCAACCTGATCTGGCTAAGGACGGGCACATTGAGGGCATGATTAATGAAAGTAAGGAGCTGTGGATTTGTTTCAACATCTGGCAACTGTTCCTTTCCAAGCTTATCCTTCGCCGGGTGCTCACCGTCACTCCGAATTGTGAGATGGTGGCTGCGGGACATGAGAGCTTTCTCGATAGTCAAGGGTATCATCCTTTGGATATCAATTTGGGTGGGTGCCACAGGGGACCATTGCATAATAGAGAGCTTACTGTTTTGGTAGGTTCTTTGGGGGCTTTTCCTCACACACAGGTGGGTGGAGGGGCTGGTGGAGGCACAATGACACTATCCATAGAATGGAAAAACATTTTTATTTTCAAAAGTTCACTACATCTGGGAAAACCTGATGTGACACATCTAAACACACAAAAGCTTCACAACCTTGGAAGAAGGCGTTCATGTCTAAAAAAGAAGGATTTCATGATTTTGAGGTTTTCGGCATAAAACTAGGCTTTATGTAGAACTGGTAAACAGGACAAGACTTCTGAAAATTGAACCTGGTAGATCACGTTTTAAAATTGGAAAATTGTATCTTTATTTCAGGCATGTGGAGTTGCGCTCAATGCAAACACATGGCCGTGACTATCACGTGCACAAGTGTGCATTCACCTTCATGTCCTCCAACTTTATTTATTCTGACAAATGTCTTGGCAGGTGGGAGTGCTCTACTAAGATTCTGCAAGACTTCCAGATCCCTGCAATGGCACGATTATTACTCAGACCAGACAGAAGGCAACACCATCCCCAGCTCTGCATTCATCAGACTAGCGAAAAGGCTTCATTTCAAGGAGCTCTGAACCCCACAGGGAACCTCTTCAAGGCATTCGGAAGGACATAAGGGCATATTCTTAAATTCCCTGCAATAACCCAATAAGACAAAGAGGATTGGCCTTCTCTAAGATCACTTATACTCAGAAAATGATAGAAGCGGTCATTTAGAAAAACACATTATTTTAATTAATCAATGTATGACGATGAATTCACATGTAAATAAACAACATGCATAGAAGGCGGACAGCAAAAATGACTCATCCCTTTCCTTCTCTCCTCACTTTGTGGGCCTTGCCAAGAAGGCCCACTATCAGCTGCACGATCCCTTTCCCCACCTTCCCCCATAAACCCAACGTCTCCAGAGCTCTGGTCCTCTCTAGGCTGGACTATTGCAACAGACTCTTCCTCAATCTTCCTTCATCCTCCTTTTGCCCCCTTGAGCTAATCCAGAATAGGACTGCAAGACGTATCCTTGGCATCAAGCCGAGGGACCAAAATCTCTCCACTGGCTCCCGGTTGCTGCTAGGATCAAGTTGAAGACCTTCTGCATCATCCATTGTGGGGCGTGGAAGCCTGTTACATCCAACTAAATACCTCCCTGCTAGAGTCCTTCGGTCTTCTAGCTTCAACTCTCTGCAGATTCAATGCTTCTCTAAGCATAGCGTGGGGGTAGATGTCTCTCCTCCACAGAAGCCTGCCTCTGGAAAGGTTTCACTGCCCCTCACAGGCTTGAGCCAGATCTCCTTAGGTTCTGGAAACTGCTCAAGACCCTTCTTTTCTCTTCTTCTTTCCCACCCCCCCTCACCTGCTAACACCCCGGTCAGCTGCAGTGACTGGCTGCTTGTTTCCCTCTTAGTTCTACAGGGCACCAGGCCCCCACGCCCAGTACACCCCCCTCCTCGCACTTAGCATGTGGACCCACACCCCCTGCACCTCATGCAATCTATGGCACTTGCCCTTCCGGCATCCCCTAAGCACTCACTTAGACCCTTTGCTACTCCCTCCTCCCCCTTTTTCACGTGCGCTCTCTCCTCTTTACCCTGCTCCTCCCTTCCACCCTAGCACTTTGCAGTTCATGCAGACTGGTAGACTGGCATTCCCCCCATCACCCTTCTTGTTACTGCACGTGCATGATCCCAATGCCACAAGGCCTAACAGGACCGTTATTGTTATCTTTCTCCCTTGTCCTGCACATCTTTTTTGTCTTGTGGCGCCTTGAAACACAATTTGTTGTATTACACATATCCAATAAAATACATAAATAAAAGAGAGAGATGAGGGCAGTGCTTTAGGGGAGAAAGAGAGGCAATAGATTTGGTGTTAAGAGGCTGCAAGGAGAAACAATAACCTGTTACTGCTTTTGCAATATTTGGCAACCAGTGTTTGCCCTCTGAATGTTAAGTAGCTGCCTTTCCATCCCCCTGATATATGATGCCTGCGATAGCGTTGTTATTTACAAGCCACTCCATAAAATGTAGCATCCATTCCAATAAGGTTAATGTCTCTTGGTAAAATGCCATAACCATTCTGTAGAGAAAGGAAATGAAAATCCTGTCTAGGGCAGCCAGTCGCCAGGGGATCGGGAATCTTATAATATTTCGAGGTCATTGCTGTATTGCAAAGCTTATCATAGAGGACTTTGTCAAACTGTGAGTGCTCTGATGTGGCTGGTAAGTGGGAATTTTGCTTGCCTTTGTATCAATATTATTTGGTTCCTAGCTGTAGCCTGACCTCTGGAACCACAACTTCACATGATTCAATGCAGAATCTCGATTCTGGGCAGTAGTCTCCATTTCAGTTTCTTTTTATTCAGATTTTGTTTCAAGTTTGCATATTTAAGCGGTCACTATCAAGGAAGAATTGTCTGTCCAAAGACCAAAACACTGAGCACATTACATGGTGAACAGTCCATGTCCTTGACAATGGCAGCAACTGAACTCAGCAGAACTCTGTGCACTGATGACCCATGGGTGACTGATGCCTGCAGAATGGTTGTTGCAGGAAAAGGAAGTGGACTGGGAGGTGATTGGTGTCAGAGGTGGGATCCATCAGATACATCAATGGGGGCAAAGTACTCATATTGCCACCCTCTACTCTCCCTGTAGCCTACTAATGTTTCTCAACACATCTTCCTGTTATCAGTCATGTGATTAACAAAGTCATGAAAAGCCTTGCGAATATTGCCCCAAATGCAGTCCAAAATCACCTGTGATTGACCACATTCAGAGGCATGCACACACATAGCTAGTTAATACATCCCTTACGGCTCTTGCTAGTCATGACCCTCATGTTTCCAGATATTATTGGCAGATCGGTGGACATACAGACACATTATAGGCAGCACGAGTGGCAAGCACAAAAAGGCACACACAAGGATGTAGTTCTCAAGAAGGTAACTTTTACTCTGGCAAAAGAGGGTGAGGAGGGCACCACATATTATAATAGTTGCTTATATTAAAAAAATATACTGAATTCACTATACAGTGAGTTGATCATAATGTTCTTGCCTGGAGCTGCCGATTCAAAAACGGTCCTGTGGCACTATATATTAAATATTGGCAACCTATTTGGGGCTAACTGAGATGCGCCTTTCTTAACGAAGTGGTCCCACTTTGTTTCTTGGAAACTTTTACTCTGGCAACACAAATGGAAGACAGATTCTTTCATAACGAACAATGAGCAAAGGAAAGGTCTTGTTGAAAGTTCTTGGTGTGGACTCATCAGGACCGTGCTTCAAAATCCAGTGGACCACCCTACCCTTTGAATTCTTATTGTGGATTTGCGGGCTTGCAGACTTATTTCTAGGGAGTCGAAGGTAAGGGCCCTCTGAAGTCAACATATGATGGGCTTAGTAGTGTCTTTTAAGTTCTCTTCCATAAGTCTAACATAGAGATGGATTTTCTGAACCTGGTCTATTCTCCCAGGGTTGGAGGCAGGGACTTGCTTCGTAAGTTAACCATCACCTGATCACATTTCTGTTCTGTTAAATGATCCTGGTGCCCAGACACTCCTTTTCCTGCTGTTCTATCATAGCTTCTCTGTTCCTCAGTGAGATTGTACATCCTCCCACATCTGAAGTCTGCCCAGGGGCATTCTGGTCTGACAGAATCTACCTTGCTAGTAAAGTGGCCTGCTCTCTTCCCTCGTTCTCAGGTAGTTAAACTCCATCTCCCCCTCTAGCTTCTTTACATCCTCCTGTTAGGGTGAATTCTCATAAATGTGCTAATTCCCTTCAATTTAGTGACCCCCAGCAACTTTGCTAGATTTTGCTAGAGGACTTGATTTTTTTACCTGGAAAGAGTGTGAGCATTTTTCCACTCTTTCATGCATTTTGATGTGTGTTTTACTCTTGTGTTCTTTGATTATGGAGTTTTAGATAACTCCATAGGCATCATCTTTTCATGTGTGTCACACAGCACCCTCAGTGCAGTGACACAGGGAAGCCTTTTAGGATGTCCCAAGGTTTAAATACCTTCTCTGGGATAAACTACTGTTTCCCAGAGAATGTAAAGTTAAATTGACTTTACTAGTCTTTTTAAATTCCTAGACCCAGCACACACTATCATATCAACATTATCTATAGACCACTGGGACCTATAGGGACATTCGAGGAGGACATCCACAACCTACTTTCTAACAACCTTAACACTTCATCCCAACTACTTGTCCTAGGGGACTTTAACCTGGGTTTCAATGACCCTCTAGATACAAATGCCACCACCATTGCCAATTGTCTTTCTAATCTGGGTATAATGCAAAAAACTCTAGTACCCACTCACAATAAAGGGAGAATGCTTGATTGGCCAGCAGACTACAACTGCACTGCCAATATCAAAGCCATTGTCCCCCAACACTGAACAGACCACTTCTTCTTGTCATTTGAATTATCTAACTCCAGACCATGTCCGCGAGTATCTATCATGGATCCGCCATGCCTAACAAGAAATAAAAAGAGCATCACCAGAGATAAAGGGATCCCGGCGATTCTACCCATCTTTAACCGACTAGAGGATCACTTAAACCCAGAAACATTAGTCAACGAGTACAACAAAATGATGTTAACCACCCTTGACAATATCGCCCCTCTGAAACGTAGACCGAGTAAACCTAAATCTCACCTAAACAAATGGTTTACCCCTGAACTAAAAGATCTGTGACTACTTAAGAGGAGTTGCGAAACAGCATGGAGGCTTATCCCCTCAGAAGATCACAAAATGAAACTAACAGAAATCTCCTCCCAATATATAAAAGAAATCCACTTGGCCAAGCAGAACTCATTCAACAAGCATATATCCAATGCTAATTCAAGCATGAGGGAACTGTTCAATATCCTCAAGGAACTAGAGTCACCCATCCCCATTCCGGATATATGCTCCAAAGATAAAACCTGGTGCTCTGATATTCAACAAGCCTTATCAAATAAAATCTCCTTACTCCAAAAATAAAATAGCCAATAAAAAAGCCTCCCTCACTCAACCACCCAAGACTTACAACCCAACTATAGACCGTGCTCTAAAGTAACAGGACCCAGCTGCACAATGTATGTTCTCTAAAACATCTATCCTTGAGGTGGAGAAAGTCATCCTCTCTCTCAAGCCTTCAAACTGTCAGGGTGCTACCTGCCCTGCCCAGCTGATAAACGATGCCGCTAGGGATCTTTCTCCATTTATTTCAAAACTTGTCAACTCCTCATTCACGTCCAGCATTGTGCCCACCAATTTAAAACAATCTTGGGTACTACCCTTGCTCAAAAAGCAAACGCTAGACCCACTTATACCCACAAACTACCGTCCTATCACGACAGTTCCTTTTCTGCTTAAAATCTTGGATAAGATTGCTTATAATCAAATCCAAAGTTTTCTGGAACAACACAAACTCTTAGGAGAGCGTCAATCAGGATTCCGACCCCAACACGGCACAGAGACTGCCCTCATTGATTTGAAGGCACAAATAGATGAACTAAGAGACAAATGAAAAATGGCTCTCCTTTTGCTGTTGGAACTCTCGGCGGCATTTGACCTTGTGGACCATGGGGTACTTTGCAGCCACTTAGACTCTGCTGCCTATTTCTCCAGAGAGGTCATAACTTGGATTAAATCCTTTCTTAGTGACAGGACCATGAGGGTGTTCTCCCCATCGGCAGCGGCCAACCCAATTCCCATCTTGTGTGGAGTTCCTCAGGGTTCTTGTGTCTCCCTTACTCTATACAACATATTTACCAAGCCCCTTTTTGATGATCTGGACCTTCTTGGTATCACCTACACTAATTATGCAGTTGATACCCAGATTCTCCTCCCACTTTCTGGGGATTATAGTAAGGATTTGGCCTTGGTGAATAGGGTGTATATCATCACCCGGGCATGGATGGCAACCCATGGTCTATACCTGAATGATGACAAAACAGAGCTCATCATCCTAGGCACTCATTCTAACCTCAAAAAACTAAGCCAGGACTACACCTCATTCGAGATCGATGGTAATATCATTAAGGTGTCTAAAGAAGTGAAGACACTTGGTCTCTATCTGGATGCCAACCTCTCTTTTGACAAACAGGTGAAGTCTCTGGCATCTGCCACCGCTTACAGATGTAAGCTCATTAGAGCAGGCAAACACTTTCTCTCAGACAAAAACTGCCTTATCTTAGCGAGAGCCTTAATCCTGTCTAGGCTTGATTATTGTAATGGCCTCTATATTGGAGCCAATAAATCCATTACCCATCGAATTCATATCTTACAAAATAACGCCCTGCGAGCGTCCCTCGGTGTGTCTAAAAGATCGCGTATTTCAAATATCAGGCGCCAAAACAACTGGCTGTCCACCCAAAATAAAATCAACTTAAAAGTGGGATCCCTTGTTCACAAAGCCCTGAACAATGCTGCACTGAGCTATCTCACAAACAAACTCATAAAAAGAAACCATACACGCCCAGCTAGAACTTCTAATGCCAATAGCCTCATCATACCTAGATTTAGGCTAACTAAGGTGGGGGGAGGCAGCTTCCTGGTTCGAGCAGCCCAATTATGGAATTCACTGCCTCACCCTTTACGTGAGGAGCAGCCCTTTCCGAAATTTAGAACCAACTATATCAACCTGCTGAGGTCTGCCAATGATTAGCCCACTAGCGCTTACTCTTCATCATGAGACCCCTAATATAGACAAATTACTGTCCTGCTTATTTTTGCTCTTGTGGACATTTTCACTTTGCCCATCTGGTCGATGAGCTATTGTACATTTAGTTGTCTGTACATATACTGTCTTCATCGTACTTTGTACTTACTATGCTTGTATGTAAACTGTAATTGCCGCTCTAACTGTAATATATTGTATTTTGTATGTAACCCATGACCCTACCCTGTAACTTAAGCCTTGTATTTTCTGTACTGCTGTGCCCGGCTACCTTTGGGTCTGGTGCGCATTATAAGTGAATAAAACAAACAAACAAACAAACAAACAAACAAACAAACACTATCTTACAATAGAGTGCTGGAGGGGTTACCTAGTATCCCTTATGTCTAGAAACTCATGTAGCAGTCAAATGCTACCCTTTCCTATCTAAATGGCTGGTGGCAGTGGTTTTACAATGAACTACCATGATTTTTTCCGACTGCGAACACCGGTAGCTAAAAATCAACAGAGCCATGTTTTTCAAGATGGTGCCTTAAGCCCCTTTGTTTAAACAGGTCCCGGTCTTCTTTTTTCACCATTTCTTTTTGGAAAGGTCCTTCTAGAATTTGTCTCTGCGCGCCAAACCAGGTTTGGTCCCTTTGTTTCTATGCCTTTGACAGCTGAGGCTGAGTGTGAGGAACAACCAGGAAAGGTTGAATCAGCTGCTGAAGATTCAGAGCTGGAAGAAGAACTTCCCCCTGTTGGAGATCTGGATCCTAAAGACCATCCTGAGCTGCAGTCTATACTGGCAGAAGGTGGCCCCTGTAGGGAAGAATTCAGCAGAGGTCAAAGAGAGTGTCCTACTCTTGAAGGACTTCGCCAAAAGGCAGCTTCCCAGCTAGACGGGCAATAGCCAGGGAAGCATAGGTTGTACTGGGAAGATGGCCTCTTCTACAGTGAACCAACCAAGTCTATCCGAGGGGACTAAAGAAGACTTGTAGTGCCTCTAGAGATCAGACAACAGTTACTACAGTTAGCCCATGAGATTCCTTTGGCTGGTCACTTGAGTTTCAAGAAGACCAAAGAAAGGCTTTCTATATATTTCTACTGGCCTAAGTTGTGGTCTGATGTAGATAAATTCTGTAGATGCTGTCACACTTGTCAGACATCTGGCAAGAGTGGAGCCAAGAATTGGTCACCTTTAGTGACTCTCCAGTGGTGGGAGTCCCTTTTGAGAGGTTAGGAATCGACATTGTTGGTCCCTTAGACCCTCCAACCTCTTCAGGCAACCCATTTATATTGGTTGTAGTAGACCATGCTATTAGGTATCCTGAAGCCATACTTATGAGGACTGTTACGGCTCAGGCTGTTGCTAAGGCCCTACTTGGTATTTTTACCAAGGTAGGTTTTCCTAAGGAAGTCATCTCTGGCAGGGGATCAAATGTTATGTCCCACTACGTGCAGGCCGTGTTTAAAAACTGTAGAGTGACTTACACGTTCTCAACTGCCTACCATCCCCAGACAAATGGGCTGGTAGAGAGGTTTAAAAGAACTATGAAGAGCATGATAGGTGCTTTAGAGGAACCCCTTAGAGAAGAAAGTGGGACCTTCTACTGCCATGCCTTCTATTTCCCTATAGAGAAGTTCCTCAGGAGGGAGTTGGATTTAGTCCCTTTGAGCTTCTCTATGATCAACCAGTTTGAGGCCCTTTGGCACTAATTAAGTAGGGGTTGGAGAGTGCTCCTTCCCCCAAGCCAGTGAGAGTCACTGACTATGTGCTTGGTCTCCGGAGGAGAATTACACACATGATGACAGAAGTATCTGATAACTTAAAAGCAGATCAGGCTCTGGTGAAGCATTGGAATGACCAGAAGGCCAACATGGTTGAGTTTACTCAAGACCAGCACGTTTTAATTATGGTACCTACAAGCAGAAGGCCTTACAGGACAAATGGATTGGACCTTTCAAGGTTGTGGGAAAACTTGGAGAGGTCGATTATCTGGTGGACTTAGGCAATCCTAAGGAGGCCCCCAGTGTCTATCAGACCAACCGTATAAAGGCCTATGTCTCAAGGCCAGAAGTGGGAGCTTTGCTTCTAGCTTCAGCTCAAGAGGAGGAGTGAATCTCTACCTGATCTCCTCAGGGTACAACCTTTAGCCAAGAAGATAGAAGGAGTTAACCTCTCTTCTAATCTGACACTGGAACAACAGGAGGAGTGCAAGTTTCTGTTAAATCAGTTTGCCTCCCTGTTTTCACTATCACTAGGCTTGACCCCTTGGGGCCAGCATGATATTCCCACTGGTGACTGTTTACCTGTTAAACGCAGAGGTTACAGGATGTCAGATCATGTAAGAACCCACATAAAGGAAGAGGTCAACAGATGCTTGATCTCAGGATAATAGAGCCCTCTACCAGTCCATAGCCTAGTCCAGTTGTACTAGTGCCAAAGGCAGGATCCAAGGAGTTGAGATTATGTGTGGACTAGAGAGCTCTAAATGCAGTCACTAAGACTGATGGCCATCCTTTACCTAGGACAGATGATCTGGTGGACACACTTGGTTCAGTCAAGAACCTCAGTACATTTGACCTAACGTCAGGCTATTGGCAAATAGCCCTGACAGACCATGCCAAGGAGAAAACTGCATTTTCAACGCCAGCAGGCCTCTACCAGTTTAAGGTAATGCCTTTTGGATTAAAGAATGCACCTGCAACATTCCAAAGGATGGTTAATCAAGTTCTGAATGGAATGGAGGACTTCTGAATGGCATACTTGGATGACATTGCCGTGTCCAGGCCTACTTGGAAAGAACATGTTGACCACTTAGGATATGTTTTGCAGGCTCTTGAACAGGCCCATCTGACCATAAAGGAAAGTAAATGTCAAATTGATCAGAGCAAAGTAGTATACCTTGGCCAAGAGGTAGGAGGAGGTGAAATAAGGCAACTGCCTAGGAAAGTACAAGCTGTACAAGAATGGGCCACCCCTACTACTCAAACCCAAGTGAGAGCCTTCTTAGGTCTCACTGGTTATTAAAGGAACTTCATACAGAACTATGGGTCCATAGCTTCTCCCTTGAAGGTGGTCTCGTCACCTACATTTCCTAAAAAGGTCAGATGGAATGAGGAGTGCACTAAGGCATTTGAAAGACTTAAGAAAACCCTTTGTTAAGCACCATTCTTAAGAGCTCCTGACTACAGCCAAACCTTCATTGTGCAAACAGATGCTTCCAATACAGGTATAGGTGCAGTTCTGAGTCAGTTGGATGAGAAAGGTAAGGAACACACAATCTGCTTTATCAGCAGAAAGCTGAAGGAACCTGAAACAAGGTGGGCAACAATTGAAAGATCATGTTTTGCCATTGTGTGGTCTCTGAAGAAGTTTAGGCCATACTTGTATGGATCTACTTTTGTGTTTCAGACAGACCAACAACCCTTGAGATGGTTAATGCAGATGAAAGGGGAAAATCCTAAATTGTTAAGACGGTCAATCAGCCCACAGGGGTTTGATTTTACTATTGAACACAGGTCAGGGTGTAATCACCAAAAGGCTGATGGTCTCTCCAGAATGTATGACCGAATGGAGTAAGGAGATTCATCCAGGGGTGGATTAAATCCTCCTGGCCCTTACCTGGAAAGAGTGTGAGCCTTTTTTCCCACTCTTTCATGTATTTTGATGTGTGTTTTACTCTTGTGTTCTTTGATTATGGAGTTTAGATAACTCCATAGGCATAATCTTTTCATGTGTGTCACACAGCACCCTCAGTGCAGTGACACAGGGAAGCCTTTTAGGCTGTCCCAAGGTTTAAATGCCTTCTCTGGGATAAACTACTGTTTCCCAGAGAATGTAAAGTTAAATTGACTTGACTATTCTTTTTAAATTCCTAGACCCAGCACACACTGGGCCTCATTACAACCCAGGCGTTAAGGGTTAACGGCGCCGTTGGCGCCGTTAACCCTTAACGCCTGATTACCATTTTAACGCCTGCTTTTAGCAGGCGTTAATATGCAAGGCGCTAACCCGCCTTGGTGCTAATTACGGCACCGTAATTTACGGTGCCGTAATTAGCGCCTTCCCCACTCCCATTATGCCCTATGGGGCAAAAATAGGAATGGGGAAGGGTAAATGGGGAATGGGGATTTACCGCCCCACTCACCTTGGAATGGGGCGGTAAATCCGCCATCCACCATGGTGTAAACAGAGTTTACACCATGGTGGTAAAGTAGGGAACTTACCGCCTGGGTTGTAATGAGGTCCACTATCTTACAATAGAGTGCTGGAAGGGTTACCTAGTATCCCCTATGTCTAGAAACTCATGTAGAAGTCAAATGCTACGCTTTCCTATCAAACTGGCTGGTGGCAGTGGTTTTACAATGAACTACCATGATTTTCCCTGCCGCGAACACCAGTAGCTAAAACTCACGGGAGCCATGTTTCCAAGATGGCGCCTTAAGCCCCTTTGTTGAAACAGGGACCGGTCTTCTTTTTTTGCCATTTCTTTTTGGAAAGGTCCTTCTAGGGTTTGTCTCTGCGTGCCAAACCAGGTTTGGACCCTTTGTTTCTATGCCTTTGGCGGGCTTCAGGACTGAAGACCGCCTCTGGCGCCGGAGTTTCTGGGGTGGGCAGGAAGTGAGGGGGGTGCCCGAAACTCCCTGTGCTTAGTCTCCTAGGAGACCCAAATGCACTCTGCCATGATTGGCCGGCTGACTGTCCGGCAAGGACAGCCACGCTGCTGGGTGAATGGCAGCTAGGCTGGAATGAATAGGAGAAAACTGTTTAAAAGGCATGTCTCTTAGACTGAAAGGCGGAGTAGACCACTGGAACGAAAGAACCAAAGACGAGCTGGAAGAGGACGGCTGCTGCAACTACTGGACAGTAGGGATGTAACGGTATAACGGTATACCGTTAAAGATACCGTGAACCACTTAATTGACCAATAATAACCGTCACATTGTTTATACCGGTATACCGTTTATACCGTGAAGTGTGCTTTTCAATCTGATTTGGAAAGGCTGTAACGTAAAGAGTGCGTGTGTGTGTGTGTGTGTGTGTGCATGCGCACAAGCGTATACTACAATCAGCCTCCATTGATCTGTGGCATGCAGGCTATCAATATGGCAACATGTTCATCTTCACCAGTAGCCAGTGCAGGAGCTACAAGCCTAAATGACCACTTAAGAAAAGCTATTCTCCACATGTGTGTTTGTGTTTGGTGGAAGCAAGGGGTGGCATTTCAGTGGAAAGTATGTCGAAAAGCCCAATTCTGACCCTTGGTGCCTGGTTTTGTTTGTGATGATAAATCTGACAATTTATGACCTTTTAAGAAAATATTTGTTAAGATTAGTTCACTCCACCTTCCATACTGTGATAACCATGATATACCATCATTTGGCAAGAAGGTTATCGTACCGTCATAAAACTAATACCGTGACACCCCTACTGGACAGTTGGTTTGCCCGGTGGAGCCCTGCTGCAGGTCCCAATCTCCAAGTTCACCTCCACAGAGAAGCCCTTCAAGGACGACTTCTTCCTTTGAGTTGGTAGGACCAATCAACTCGTAAGCCACCTGGATACCAATCGCGGAGCTGGTTAGGATTAACCAGGGGGAAGGACACCAGCTTGTGTGCTTGAAGAACAGCAACCAGAATCGAAGAATTGCCTATTTGCCAGCTTTGTGACCAGTCGCCATGCAGTGCAGGAGTCCCCTGATGTCCTCCCGCTTGTCCCCACGACTGAGGCTTAGGAACAGCGGGATCTACAGGAACTGCCGGAACCACCGTCTTCAGCTGCATCTTTTTCTTCAAAATAAGGTACTGTGAAAACTCGACGAGAGAACTTACCTCTCACTGCGAAAGTGTGTACAACTTTGGCAACTTGCAGGCCTGCTAGTCAGCTTGTGACCCGACATACGAACCTTTCTTCCGTGAACTACTTCTAAGAACCAAGGCAAAGACTTTTCCGTTTTAAATATCAGAACCATTTTTACCTATACAAGACATTAGTCCATTGACTTTGGCCTACCTATTGCATCCAATCAACTCCTCTGGTGAACTATTGCCATTGTTTTAAAGTAACTGTAATATTCGTTTTATTAACTTGTGCCTTTTTGCTCCTACTTCAATGCTATTTGGCTCCTATTTCAAGGGAGCTCAACTGCTTAGTAATTAGTATTGTAGTACTACTTGTGTGTGATATTGGTCGCCTTCTTTAGTGAATGCTTTATAAATGATTGTGTAATAAATTAAGAAGTGTTTTTATCAAGAAACCTTGAGTCTAAGTGTCTACCTGAATACTTGTCATTGTAGATCTTTGTCTAACACCCTTACAAACTCACATTCCCTCTTGAGATAAGCCTGGCTGCTGAGCTCGCAACCAAAAACTGTGTAGTACAGACTTATACCAAAGGTTGGTTTTGCTTACACCTGTAGTCATAGTTATGCGTAGTGGTCTCAGAGTGTACTGCATGCAAACTCTGCTTAACTCCTCCTAACTGGGAGACAGTGGCTCTCTCCTTCTACAACCTCGACTCCTCGTCTTTAGATAGCTCTCCCACTCCAACCTTCTCAACAGCTCTCTCCCCAGAGAATAACACTTCTCGTTTCAACCGCCTCAATATTCTCCCTCTCACATCCACCATAACTCTTTCCAGATGGTAATAATTCTCCCCTAATGTAACTCCTACCACCAGCCTCCAACTATGTCCTTAAAATAGATCACAACGGCGTCCCTCTGTTTTCCATGAGTGTAAATCAGAAGTCAGAAAATCCTTTGGTAAGAAAGAGAAGCCATTTGGTGTGAATGTAACACTTCCATTATGGGAACTGTCAACTTTGTAATCCCCCATTGGTCAGTGGAAGGACAGAGTTTGCTGGTTTTATCTCTTGTGCGGACAACTGGAATACATTTAATTTTAGGTTTGTTTGTCGTGCAAGTGAGGAATTGCTATCTGGCAAAGGGGCAAAACCCTGACTTTTCAAATGTGTATTATTAAATATAATGATGAGGTAAATCCCATCTTCAAATGTCTTTTCCGTAAACTCCAGGCCAAAAGCATAGTGCACTTGTGCCCTGCTGTATCAGTATCCTTATCCGCATACCCGTGGCTTAGAGCAGGTTCGAAGGTCACAAGATGTCCACTTGACACCCGCAGTGACAGCCAAGCCTCTGCAGCACAGGGGCAGCATTCAAATATGCCCCTACTGCACCAAAACTATGATGGTCATAAGTGACCTATGATGGTGACATGGTAAACTCTAAAATAAAGCTATGCCTGAGTTTAGGCATGGTGCATGGCACTAAATATGATCATACACACAACTCACTTTGAGAGACCAGAGGTAATGTTTTTCACGACCTCTTGTGAACAGCCCTCTACAAAAACACTTGTTTGACAATATACTATGCTCACAGGGTCACTTGCTTCCCCAAGTCCATTCGTGGTTATCCCTTTTGTATATGATTAATACTCATTAAATTCTCATATACTACACAAATTTATATCAAACATAATTATTTATTTTTTATAACATATCCTCAATAAAAGACTTTTCTATCACAAACATAATATTAAAGAATTTTTCAACGATTTATAAAAAACTTTATGAGACATTTCACAATAATATTCAATTTAGCTGTGCACATTCAATATCCTGTAGTACTCCATCAATTGGCAATTTATGAGAATAATATCTTAATAAGGATTTGTTATTTGCTCTCCTCTCTCATAGAGAAATACATCCCAGTCCATAAAACATTTGACTCTGTGTTCATATCACTCATGCTTACTTTCATACCACATTCATACCACACCCGACATGTTTCATTCCTTTCACACTTTCATACTACTAACAAGGAAATTCTTCAGGGGTTTTATTGTACACATTCATTTAGAATGTACAATTGTGTTTGTCTTCTTTTGGATTTTTTCTAGGGCTTGACTTTGAATGAAATCCCGTTAGTCCTTTCGTCCGGTTCAACCATCAAACGGATAGCTGTGGTAAGCAAGTGTGGGATAATCGGATTTTAATACTCGAATAACATCCCGGTTGTTATTTTTATTATATACAACCTGCTGAATTTAAAATGACAGCAGAAGGGAATCATTAGTTTAACTAGCTCCTTCTATACATCTGTTGTGACAACATCGCTCTTGCTAGCTTGGTACAGGCTTGACATGGTAGGTTCGTTCTTGGTAAATTTTATATCACCTTTAGTTAACTGTATCGTACTCATGTAACTCACACTATGATTACATCATACATTACTGGATCTCTAATGGTTGTCTTAACACATTACCTTTGTAAAAATCACCTAATTTCTCTTTCTTCTCGGTGCGGCCCGTCAAATACTGTGTCCGCACTTCCAGATTATTCTGATGACCGAAAAACTGTTCACCACCATATATAATAGACCACTGGGGCATGCCCCTAAATGGAAAACATTAATTATTTACCATGAGTTTTTTTAATTTATTTAATCTTATTTGCTTTCATTACTGTGGGTCAAAAATATTTAATGCTTTGCATACTAACCTAATAGTCTTGTTTTTCAGGTTTCAGGTCACTGGTAGTGCTACATATGATCATAGCAATACTTATGATTAAGGCCACCTCATTTTGTGAGTAAAAATGAATTGTGTACAGTCACAGCTCCTATCAAGATGTAGGATTTGTTTTAATGCACACAAGGATCAACCATGATCCTTTTGAGCATTGTATTGAAGAGGTTGAGCTGGGCAACCGTTAGTAGGTTGTCTGCTTTGCTCGGACAGTTAACTTGGGCTGCCGGGCCGCTACCCCCCCCCCCGTTCCAGCTCTTGGAACCGGTGCTTAACGCCACATTATTGAGTTGATCATTTGTGTGCATTAAAACACAAATTGGTCAGGAAATTGGTCAGATATGGTGGCACATGTTTGGGCGACTTAAGATCTGCATTGGATTTTTGTTGGTGAGGTAATTTATTAATGTAGTTATTTATTTATTTATTTATTTAATTAAAAAATATTAGCATGTGAGGGCCTTTTGTACAACCACAAAATATAAAAGAAACCGCATTGCAAAAAGAATACAAAAACACGAATTACATACAAGATTCATAATCAATTTGATCTTCATCCACATTTTAAGAAAATAATGAACTTAAAACACATAGGACCTCATTACACGGAAGGCGGTAAGGTTTTAACGGTACCGGTAAGGGTACCGGTACCGGTAAAACCTTACCGCCTTACTACGAGGTCCCTTTGCGGGTCCTCCCTTAACGCCTGGTTTTTCTAGGCGTTAAGGACGGGACCCGAAAAGGGACCTCAGAGCTAATTACGGTACCGCAATTAGCGGTACCGTAATTAGCACCTACATCATTCCCATTGAGCCCTATGGGGCTGATTGGCTATGATGAGGGGTAATGAAAGATGGCGGAATTAGCACCATCACCCACCTTGGAATATGGCGCTAATTCCGCTATCCACCAAGGCGGACCCGGTAAGTAGTCCCTTCTCCCGTTCCATAGAAGCCATTAAAAAGATATAAAAAAGAAAACAAACAAAATGGCCACCATGGATGGAGGTGAAGGGACTACACATAGTCCCATCTCCCTTTCCATGATGACCTGTCAAAGAAAAGTGAAGAACTTGAAGGACGTGGCACGTGTCCGTCGAAGGCAGGTTGGTCTTTCTTGTGCTGGTAATGAACCAGCGCGGGCCAATCAGATAGTTTGTAATAATCTGATTGTCCCTCGCCCGGTACTAATTCCATTTGCAGCGCTGACTAACTCTCGTTTCTAACCTATTTATACTAGTTTCCCAAGTGAGCTTGTGATACATCTTCAGGTGTTGGGAGGTAATATGATAGGCCTTGTATGAAGATATACAATATATGTACTTATTTAAGAATGTCTGTGCAGTGGGGATTGGAACCTTGTTGTAGCACTTTCTGGCCTTGGTGTAGGTAGTGCTGTATGTTCAGATATGCTGTCTCTATTCTACAGGGCTTATGTAGTGTCTGTTGTGCTATTGTTCTATTTGTGTTTTAAAATTAAGCAATACACAAGGACCTTTAATGAGGGTCCCTGGTGGTGTTAGCACCCGTTCCAGCCCGTGGAACGGGTCATTATTGCCATTAGCACCCCAGGTTTTAAATTTGGAAACCCGGGGTGCTAAGAGCAAAGTATTTTCTTTCAATGAACAGGACATCTTGCAGTGTCCCGATCATTGAAAGAAAATACTTACACAAGATGGCCGCCACTGAGCTGGAAGGCGGGCTCCATATGCAGCCCCTCTTCCATTTCCATGGCGACCAGTGGCTGGGAGATGGAGTGGCAGAAGTGGTGGCGTGGACCGCCGCTATTGTATTCAGGTAAATGGGGCGCAGGGAGCTTGGGGAGGGATCATAGCAAAATGAAGGGAGGGTGGGGGGAAGATAGCGGGGCGGGGAAAGCAGCCTTCAGGTTGCCTGGAACACAGACTTGGATCGTGGAATTCGGCGCGTGATACAAGCAGCTTGATTGGTTGCTCCCCCCGACACGGGTGATAATATTTATGTGTGCACGCGCCATGACTGACTTTTGATTGGTTGATTCGCTTCATTTTGTAAAGTTTACTCCTGCATCAGAGGGGATTTTGGACACAGGTGTAAAGATAAAATAATGAGAACAACCAGAAGTAGATACTTAAGACAATGAGCCCAGCATTAGAATGAGCCTCCAACCAATGTGCAGGGCCAGGCAATATTCTGAGACAGCCCTTGTGTATGGACCACATCTTCTGGCAAAGTAAACCAGTCGGTAGAAAGACAGAGCCGGAGTCCAGCGACCAGAAAAGTGAATCCTCACCAGAGCCATGTGGACTCACCTGGGGAAGATTGTACCAACAGTGATGATCTGTCATGATCTCTGCTTCCAAAAGATCAGGACTTGCCCGACTCCCTTGGAAGCAGACCCATAACCCCGGTTCCGAGTGCCAGCCAGTCCTAATTGGGACCTTTTGGACCCTGTCCTGGCGCCAGTGGCACCAGGCTCATAAAGATGCCCAGTCCCAGCGCTGGAAGCGCCGGGCTCATAATGCTTGGGTGGACTTACCTGCAGCAGACCATGCTGCTTACTTACCTGCCAGTTGAACCCCTGATCCTCTTCTGTTTGGGACTACTTTTCCTGTTGGGTGGGGCAGGAGCCACTCCCTAGGTTCAGAACACTGGAACTCTTCTGGAAAGCAGGAACTCTTTTCTTAGGCGTGGCTGTGGAAGGAGACACCTAAGCACTACAGGAGGCTATTTAAACCACACCCGATGGATGAATCTTGCTTTGCGTTATTCTGCATTCTCTGCAGCAGAACGCTCATCGTGTCTTCTGCTTCTGATCCTGGGCCTAAGGGAACAAAGGCTTACCATCCTGAAATCCAGTCTTCAGCAGCACCTGTAAAGACAAAGAAAGAACAGGTTAGCACTACGGTCTTCAGTGGCAGCGCATCTCTTACCTGGTCCATCGGCTGTCACCAACGCCTTGCGCTGCATTCCGGCATCTGAAAGACAAAGGCTTACCTACTCTTCGCATGCTCCGGAGGTCTTCGCACTGCATTCCGGCATCTGAAAGACAAAAGCTTACCAGCTCTTCGCACGATCCGGAGTTCTTCGGCGCTGCATCCCGCATCTGAAAGACAAAAGAAGGTGCGTTTAAAGACATTGGGCAACTTTATTACTCACGTGCCATTACTCCTTCCCACGCCGAATCCAGTGGGTATTCCAGCACCCTTCAGCTTCTCTAAAGCTCCGAACTTGTACCTGCAATATAAAAGGGGCAGTTAGTGCGCATCGTGAAGCAGGCTACAAGCGCTTACTTACGTGCTTCCAGGCGCTTCTATTCCTCACGCGGGTTCGATCCTCAACTCTCATCAGCCCGCCATCCGCCATCGCCGGAACCCTGCAAAACAAGAGATATCATTACAAAAGACTTTTAAGACATTTGAAGTGCCCAGAACTTACCGTTCGTGCAGTTAACGACGGACAGCAGTCCTCTGAGGTCAAGAGGCCTGCACCCTTATCCAGCGAAGAAACTGGTTACGGCACCCTGCCCCGAGGCAGATGGAGAGCTCGGCGTTCACTTACCTAAGGTGAGGGTGTTAACCTTTGGGGTTCTACAGGAGAAGAGAAAGGGAAGAGGAGAGAGGCACCCAATAACCCCAGTTCATTAATCCCATATTTTCTATCTGCAGACATCTTACTCTTCGAGTCAGACATACAGTGCACAGAGGTCCAGCCCAAAGAGCCAACCGTGTGTTACACATCACCTTTGAAGATACGGCATTCACCCAGTCAAGACCGGCGCCTCTGCGGGAATCAGGTGAGCGTTACAGAACGCAAAGCCTATCGCAAAACTCCCACCCAGGCGCTATGGAAACCTCGGATACCGACCAGCTAGCCCAGTTACTTGGGGAACTAAGAGCAGAAGTGCATGCAGCCCGTCAGGAAATGAATGCTCTAAGAAGGGAACTGATTATTTCCAAGGAGCGAACAGACGATCTCGCTAGACAATTGCTACAGTCACAAGCCGGACAAACTCCGTTACCCGCATCAGGGGCAAATCTTCCTTCAACATCCTCTACGAACCCACTGCAGATCAACCTACCTGGGAATGTACCTCTGGCTCCGCCCGAACGATTTTCTGGTGACCCAAAGAGGTTTGCAGTATTTATTAATCAGTGCCGGTTGCACTTCTTATGCCGGCCAGCAGCCTTTCCAACTGATCAAGCTAAGGTAGCTTTCGTGCTTTCGTACCTTAGTGGCAATGCGGCAGACTGGTCGATCCCTCTAGTTAATCAAGATGATCCGGTTCTCCATGATTTTCGAGCTTTTCAGCTCAGTATGGAAAAACTGTTTGCAAGACATTCACAGGGGCAGGCCTTGGACAATGAGCTCCTTTCATTGCGACAGGGTAATCAAGACCTTTTGGCTTATATTGCGTCTTTCAACAGACTGATAGTGGAAACTCGATGGCCTGAGGACAAAAGGATTACGCTGTTTTATAGAGGTCTATGTGGAGAGCTCAAAGATGTGTTAGCCCAAGTAGTGAATCCCCCGCAAGACTGTTCGGACTATATTGACTTAGTCGTTCAAATTGACCACAGACTGCAGAACAGGAAGGCCGATCGTTCCAAGTTTGATGCTCGAGTATTTTCCAAACCACCAACTCCTACCAAAGGAGTAGACTCCGGGGAACCCATGCAAATAGGGGGCCTGAAAGGACCACTAACACAAAAGGAGCGGGAAAGGAGAAAACAGCTGCAATTATGCCTCTATTGCGGAAACTCGGGGCACTTTCTTCGAGACTGTCCGGTGAAACCAGCCAAGAAGGCAGTAGGAGCTGCAGTTACCAGGGTCACAAACTCTGAGCAGGGAAACGACCTCGCCCGACAAGAATAGAGGTCCTCTTGCCGAGCGTTAAAACCAGTTCCGTGACCTCGCATTTCGTGATACCTATGGTCCTCATTAGCCCTGAACATCCGGATCGATTACATGCGATTGAAGCTTACGTCGACAGCGGTGCCATCGGCAATTATGTGGATCATGAAATGGTTTTGAGGATGAATCTGACTCTTTGTCCAAAGGCTGTAAAGGACGTCATTACTACGGTGGATGGTACGGAGATAGCCTCCGGACCAGTAACGCATACCACCCAAGAAGTGACGCTAGTAAGTCAAGATGGACACCATGAGAAGATCGTGTTTGATGTGATCAAGGCCCCCCAGTTCCAGATTATTCTAGGAATTCCTTGGTTAGAGAAGCACAATCCTCAGATCGATTGGCGAGCAAGAACGGTTCAGTTTCCAGAATGTGTCTCCACTTGTCACCCTCGACCTGGTGTTGCACTGGCAGCAATTTCCTCGGAGGCTCCTCAGTTACCTCCTGAATACCTAGAATTCCAAGATGTTTTCCGGAAGGATCAGGCTAACTCTCTACCTCCTCATAGGTCTTATGACTGCCAGATAGCCCTGATACCTGGATCTACTCCTCCTTGTAGTAGAATTTATGCCCTCACCGAGCCTGAGAATCTTCACCTCCGACAATACCTGGATCAATACCTAGCGAATGGTTTTATTCGTCCTTCCAAGTCCCCTGCTTCCTCAGCTTTGTTCTTCGTTCCAAAAAAAGAAGGGGACCTTAGAACTTGTATAGATTATCGCGCCCTGAACCAGATCACCGTTAAGAATAGATATCCGTTACCTTTGATCCCTGAACTCCTGGACCAAGTCAGAAAAGCATGCATATATACAAAGCTGGATCTTAGAGGAGCCTACCACTTGGTACGAGTAAAAGAGGGCGATGTTGGAAGACGGCCTTCCGCACCAAGTATGGGCTATTTGAATATCAGGTCATGCCCTTCGGACTTTGCAATGCCCCGGCCGCCTTTCAATATTTTATGAACAATTTCCTCAGAGAGCTCATAGATGTGTGTGTTGTTGTTTACATTGACGACATCCTCGTTTATTCTTCATCGGAAACTGAACATCGGAAACACGTGAAAATGGTCCTCGAGAGATTGCGTCAACACAAACTTTTCGCTAAGTTGGAAAAATGTGTTTTCAACGTGACTGAAGTTGAATTCTTGGGATTCATATTATCACCTAGCGGAGTGCGTATGGATTCAAAGAAGGTCGATGCAATTCTCAAATGGCCATCGCCATCCTCCGTAAAAGGTGTTCAAAGCATGTTAGGCTTCGCTAACTTTTACCGCAGGTTTATCCCCGAATTCTCTCGATTAGTCCAGCCCATCACCGCCTTGTTAAAGAAAAACAAACGTTTTAAATGGTCTACCGAGGCGGAACAAGCTTTCCAGAATTTGAAGACTAGATTTATCTCTGCACCGATCTTAAAACATCCTCGCCCAGAACTCCCCTACATCGTTGAAACTGATGCTTCGAGCCTTGCCATGGGGGCAGTGCTATCACAAAAGGACCCAGTAGCCAATCAGTTGCATCCCGTGGCATTTTGGTCCCGCAAATTCTCGCCTCTTGAAATCAATTACACTATTACTGATAAGGAACTTCTAGCTATCAAGTCCGCCTTTAAGGCTTGGCGGCATTATCTTCTGGGGGCCCGACACACCGTTACTGTGATTACAGATCACCGAAACCTGCAATATTTGAAAACCGCAAAAGCTCAATCCTCTAGGCAACTCCGTTGGGCACTATTCTTTGCCGAGTTTGACTTCATAATTACCTATCGACCAGGTACAAAAAACGGTAAATCTGATGCCCTTTCTCGGATGGGAGTGGAAGAACATTTGATCAATCCCAAACCTGTACCTATCATTCCCGAACAAAGAATTCTAGGAGTAATCCATAGAGGAAGTTAAGGATAAAGCCAGGCTACTGGTAACTCCAGCAGACATACAGAATTGGCATCTGCAGGGAAAGGACTTTACGGTGAAGGACAACCTATTATATTTCCAAGAACAGTTATACCTGCCCAGCACAGATTTACAGAAAAAGGTAATCTCTTGTTATCACGATTCTTTAATGGAAGGACATCCCGGTATGACCAAGACCTCGGAAAAGATCAAGCGCTACTTCTGGTGGCCGTCTTGGAAAAAAGATATCAGAGACTTTATAATGTCCTGTGGAGTATGCGCCCAAAACAAGAGTCAAAAGGAAAAACCAGCCGGCCTCTTACGCCCTATTGACATCCCGCCTCGCCCTTGGCATACGCTTTCTATGGACTTCATCACCGATCTACCTCCATGCTCCGGATACAATACGATCCTAGTAATCGTGGACCTATTCTCCAAGATGGCGCATTTCATTCCACTCAAAGGCTTACCAACAGCAGCAACTCTGGCCCGAGAATTTCTCGAAAACATCGTCCGACTGCACGGTTTTCCTTCAGTTCTAATTTCGGATCGAGGTAGTCAATTTATTTCTCATTTTTGGCGAAGTTGCTGTCGGTCGGCTCAAATTGATGTGAGACTTTCGACCAGCCACCACCCTCAAACCGATGGACAAACCGAGAGGACCAATCAAACTCTGGAACAGTATTTGCGCTGCATGCTACAACAAACTGAAAAAACTTGGAAAGATATCCTTTGGATAGCCGAATATGCCTACAATAACTCTGTCCACTTGGGAACTGGGAAGACCCTGTTTTTTCTTTTATACGGTAGTCACCCTCGAACCTCGGAGTTCGATCCACTCCAAGATCTTGGAACACCAGCAGTAGACCACCTGCATTCTTCAATCACCCAAGCCTTTAAGGAAGCCTTTTCTCACCTTCAAAGGGCTAAAGAACAATACAAGAAAGGAGCAGACCAACATCGGAAGGAAGCCCCCCAATATCAAGTAGGAGATCAAGTCTGGTTATCAACCAAATATCTACCTCTAAAAGGACCACGCACATTCAACCCAAGATACCTTGGTCCCTATTCCATCACTACCATAGTAAATCCAGTAGCGGTCAAGTTGGACTTGCCCCCTCACATGAAGATACATCCGGTCTTCCACGTCTCTCTATTAAAACCCGTGCAACCTCAAACCCGACTAATTACATCTCCAAGACCTATTCTAGTTGATGGAGAACTCGAGTTTGAAGTCAAAAGCATCCTGGATTCCAAGATCTCCAAATCTAAACTATTTTACCTGATTGACTGGAAAGGCTACGGTCCCCAAGAAAGATCCTGGGAACCTGCAGAATATGTCCACGCGCCTCATCTAATCAAAAGATTTCATCGAACATTTCCTAACAAGCCCAAACCCCCGGAGAAGCCCGGTTTGGGAGGGGCCTTGAGGGGGGGTGCTGTCATGATCTCTGCTTCCAAAAGATCAGGACTTGCCCGACTCCCTTGGAAGCAGACCCATAACCCCGGTTCCGAGTGCGAGCCAGTCCCAATTGGGACCTTTTGGACCCTGTCCTGGCGCCAGTGGCACCAGGCTCATAAAGATGCCCAGTCCAAGCGCTGGAAGCGCCGGGCTCATAATGCTTGGGTGGACTTACCTGCAGCAGACCATGCTGCTTACTTACCTGCCAGTTGAACCCCTGATCCTCTTCTGTTTGGGACTACTTTTCCTGTTGGGTGGGGCAGGAGCCACTCCCTAGGTTCAGAACACTGGAACTCTTCTGGAAAGCAGGAACTCTTTTCTTAGGCATGGCTGTGGAAGGAGACACCTAAGCACTACAGGAGGCTATTTAAACCACACCCAATGGATGAATCTTGCTTTGCGTTATTCTGCATTCTCTGCAGCAGAACGCTCATCGTGTCTTCTGCTTCTGATCCTGGGCCTAAGGGAACAAAGGCTTACCATCCTGGAATCCAGTCTTCAGCAGCACCTGTAAAGACAAAGAAAGAACAGGTTAGCACTACGGTCTTCAGTGGCAGCGCATCTCTTACCTGGTCCATCGGCTGTCACCACCGCCTCTCGCTGCATTCCGGCATCTGAAAGACAAAGGCTTACCTACTCTTCGCATGCTCCGGAGGTCTTCGCACTGCATTCCGGCATCTGAAAGACAAAAGCTTACCAGCTCTTCGCACGATCCGGAGTTCTTCGGCGCTGCATCCCGCATCTGAAAGACAAAAGAAGGTGCGTTTAAAGACATTGGGCAACTTTATTACTCACGTGCCATTACTCCTTCCCACGCCGAATCCAGTGGGTATTCCAGCACCCTTCAGCTTCTCTAAAGCTCCGAACTTGTACCTGCAAGATAAAAGGGACAGTTAGTGCGCATCGTGAAGCAGGCTACAAGCGCTTACTTACGTGCTTCCAGGCGCTTCTATTCCTCACGCGGGTTCGATCCTCAACTCTCATCAACCCGCCATCCGCCATCGCCGGAACTCTGCAAAACAAGAGATATCATTACAAAAGACTTTTAAGACATTTGAAGTGCCCAGAACTTACCGTTCGTGCAGTTAACGACGGACAGCAGTCCTCTGAGGTCAAGAGGCCTGCACCCTTATCCAGCGAAGAAACTGGTTACGGCACCCTGCCCCGAGGCAGATGGAGAGCTCGGCGTTCACTTACCTAAGGTGAGGGTGTTAACCTTTGGGGTTCTACAGGAGAAGAGAAAGGGAAGAGGAGAGAGGCACCCAATAACCCCAGTTCATTAATCCCATATTTTCTATCTGCAGACATCTTACTCTTCGAGTCAGACATACAGTGCACAGAGGTCCAGCCCAAAGAGCCAACCGTGTGTTACACATCACCTTTGAAGATACGGCATTCACCCAGTCAAGACCGGCGCCTCTGCGGGAATCAGGTGAGCGTTACATGATCCTTCTGCCGAAGGAAGCTGCTGCTTAGGCGATCCAGGCCTGGGATGTCGTCCAACCCCACCAACAAAGGGTGTGGATTAATTAAAGGGCTACAAATTAAGGTGTGTCCTGACCCAGTATCATCACAGGCACCACTAGGTGGCCGCAGTGGGATTTTGAGCTTGGCATGTGCCGGGGCAGACTCACTAGTTTGCCACGGAACATGCCATGCTCAAAGTCCCACTGAAGCCACCTAGTTATTTTGTGGCAGTTTGCCTACTTCAGAGGCAAAGGGAAGGCCAAGTCAGAAGGGGCAGAGGGAGGGGGCTGCATGGTAGAAACAGGTGACATCCAGCAGCAGACTTGTCTCCACAGTAGTCTGCCAGGTGAGGCATATGTGAAAGACGAGACAAAGTCCAGGGTGCAATGCAGGCCTCCAGTCCATACACAGGGCCAAACATGAGTGTCTTTGGAGGTTGTAGAACTGTGTCTGTCTTGTGCCTGCTGCCAGTCCATTGCGCTCTGCTGTTTTCTATGGTTGGGTATCACAGCACACTGCCTAGCCCTGCCGGTATCTGCCATGTTGTATTCTTCAGTGGTCAGTCCATGGCCAATATGTCCTGGTGCAGCATGGGTCGTCTTGCCAATATCCATGGATAGCGAGATCGCTTCCTTAACCTCTTCTGACTTATCTTTCATTTTGTTTCAAAATGTCTGCCACCACCTTAGGTTTATGATTAATTTGCTACTGATGATTTTTCAGGACTTCTATTTGTTTGTTTGTTTGTTTGTTTATTTATTTATATGGCGCACCTTACCCAGGGGCAACAGGGCGCAGGCAGAAGATAATTCGAAGCTTACAATGTTGCAGAAATATACACATTGAGGTAGTGATAGAGATAACCAAAATTACAGAATAAGAAATGTACAAATCTTCATACATACAAAGTCAATATCTATGCAGGGGTAAATATACAAATATACAAATATGTACAGGGCTGTTAGAGGCGGGTACTCCTGAGAAAAAATATTCAGGATTACAGGATTACAGGAATAGGAGGTATGGAAATGTATACAAATCTTCATGCATAAAAGGTCAATATCTATACAGGAGGAAAGTGTACAGATGTGTGCTGTAAGGGCTGTTAGAGGCGAGGGCGAGGTCGCGAGCAAGGTATCACTATCTATACCTAGGTATAGAAAGTGCAGCTACAAACAAGGGTTATTGGAGTTAAGGTGACTGATGAGGTGTTTTCTAAAGTGTAAGTATGGTTGGTCAACTCTTAGGTTGTGTGGCAGCGAATTCCAGAGCATGGCAGCTTTCACCGGGAAACTGTTCCCACCAATGGTGGAGAGTTTGAATCTGGGAATTATCAGGCGGTTGGAATGGATAGTTCTTGTTTGTCGGATGGAGGAGTTTCTCTTTACCTTGTCCATCAGGTAGCTGGGGGCAGCATTGTTGAGGGCTTTATGGGTTAGGGAGGCCAACTTTAATTTGATTTTGTTGTCTGTGGAGAGCCATTTCTGTTGGCGTCTGGTGGTAGAGATATGATCTTTCTTATTAATGCCGAGGGCAGCTCTCAAGGCATTATTTTGAAGGATTTGAAGCCTGTGGATAATGGCTTTGTTAGCGCCACTATAGAGGGCATTACAATAATCGAGCCTAGATAGTATGAGTGCTCTTGCCAGGATCAAGCAACTGTCATTGGATAGGAATGGTCTGCCTGCCCTTATTAATTTGCAGGTGTACGCAGTGGTAGATGCTAGTGAGTTGACCTGTTTAGTGAATGACATAGTGGCATCTAGATAAAAGCCGAGGGTTTTTACTTCCCTGGATACTCTAATGAGATTGCCATCTATGTTGAATTCGGCATATTCAAGGCCTAGTTTGTTGATATTAGCGGGGGAACCTAGGATGATGAGCTCTGTCTTGTCATCATTCAGGCATAGACCATGCGATGCCATCCATGCCTGAATGATGAGATATACCCTATTCACCAACTCTCTGTCCTTACTGTGATCCCCTGAAAGTGGGAGGAGAATCTGAGTGTCATCAGCATAGTTAGTGTAGGTGACACCCAGATGGTCCAGATCGTCGAACAGGGGTTTGGTGAAGATGTTATATAGTGTGGGGGAGACGCATGAGCCCTGCGGGACTCCATAAGTAATAGGAGAGGGGTCTGCTGCTGCTGAAGGGGAGAAGACTCTCATGGTTCTCTCGCTCAGAAAGGACTCAATCCATTTGATAGCTTCTGGGGAGAAGTGAGCAGCTGAGTCAAGGTGTTTGCAGAGGACCTTGTGGTCGACGAGGTCGAAGGCCGCGGAGAGGTCGAGTAAGAGGAGGAGTGCTGTCTTACCCTTGTCCCTAAGATCATCAATTTGGGTTTTCAGATCGATAAGGGCTGTTTCCGTGCCGTGAAGTGGGCGGAAACCTGATTGTCTGGAGCCTAGTAGCTTGTGTAGTTCTAAGTATTTTTGAATCTGGACGTAGGCAACTTTGTCTAAGATTTTCAGTAGGAAGGGTACCGTGGTGATGGGTCGGTAGTTAGTGGGGATGAGGGGATCAAGCGTCTGTTTTTTGAGGAGGGGGAGCACCCAAGATTGTTTTAAGTTGGCGGGGATGCTGCCTGAGGAGAAAGAGGCGTTTATGAGTTTAGAGATAAAGGGCGACAGGTCTCTGGCTGCGTCCTTTATTATGTGCGCGGGGCAGATATCGCCTTTACAGTTTGATGGTTTAAGGGAAAGGATGATTTTCTCAACCTCCAGGGTGGTGGTTTTAGAAAAGGTGAATGGGTTGATGTGTGTACTTGGTGAGGCAATGGGCGGAGATATGGGAGGGTTAGTGAGGTTTAGTGAGTCTTTTTTTAGTTGAATTTTGTTTTGTAGGGTGTTTATTTTATTTGCTAGTGCTTGTTGGATGACTGTGCACCAGGTCTGGTTCTTAGTGCAGGTGTCGGGTGTAGCAATGGGTGACTCAAGTTCCTTCAGTATGGAAAAGAGCTCCTTCATACTTGAATTGGAGTTGGCAATGCGGATGTTATAGGAATCCCGTTTGGCTAAACAGATTTCAGCTTTGTAATGGCGAGAAATCGTGTCAAGGATGGCTTTCCTTTCACTGGAGGGGCATAGTTTGCAATCAGCTTCACATTTTCGCTTTTTTAGGCGGAGGGCTTTGAGTTCGGGTGTATACCATTTGTTTAAATGGGTTTTTGGCTTGCTGGTGCGAAGTTTGAGTGGGGCAATTTTGTCCATGGTAGATAGCATGATTTTATTGTATTCGTGAACTAGTGTATTGGGATCTAGATTGTCTGGTAATGTGTTTAAGGTTGGAAGGATAGCTGGGATGATTTTTTCTATTGAGATATTTTTCTTGTTTCTTGTGAGGCAGGGTGGTGCCAGTGACACGGTTGTGGTAGTTGATCTAGAGGTCAGTAGGTTGAAGGAGACCAACGAGTGGTCGGTCCAGGGTACTGGTGTGGTGGCGGTGATGACCGCTGAGCAATTGGCATCAGCAACCCAGTCTAGGGTTCTACCCTTCAGGTGGGTGGGTAGGTTGACTTTTTGAGAAAGTCCGAGTGAAGATATCGTATTGGCTATGGTAGATGCATGTGAATCTGCTGGGTCGTTGAACCCTAGGTTGAGGTCCCCTAGTAGCAGTAGTTGTGAGGTGGTTTTCGCATTGTTGGAGATTAGGTTGTGTAAATCTTCCTCGAATGTTCCAAGTGGACCTGTTGGTCTGTAAATCAGGTGGATAGTGAGGGATTGGGTGTGATTTATGGGGAGTTTGGCAGTGAGGGATTCACACGACTGCAGAGTTTGAGTCGGGGCTAGTCTGAGAGCTAAACTTGCTTTGGATATGATGGCGATGCCACCGCCCCGGTTGCCTACCCGGTCCTGCCTAGATATAGTGTAGCCGTCTGGGATGGCCAGCATTAGAGATGGGCCTGCTGCATTGTGGAGCCACGTTTCGGTTAGGGCAATAAAGTCTAATTTCTCTGTGATAATTAGGTCTGCTATATCGAGGGCATGTGCGACCAATGATCTGGTATTGAGGAGAGCTCCTTTGTAGGAGTGTACATTCGTTTTTACCGAGATGTTTGTATGAGTGATAGGTTTGGACTTGGTTGTGGGTATAGTGGTGCCTTTGGTGGACCTTTTGGCTTCGCATTTGGAGTCAGACAGGGATCTTCGGGGCGGCTCATAAAGTTTAGAGAGTCTGGCGCGAAGTTTGTTGTTTCTTTCGGTGGTGGGGCAGGGGTGGGAGGCAAGGGTTTTAGGTCCTGACTTGCAATAATATCTTGGGTAGGAAGGGTCAGGATAGTATCTAGTTGTGTAGGAGTTGTAGGTGAGATTGGAGCCTGGCTGGGGAGGGGGGGCTCCTGAATCAGTCTCCTGGATAGGAGTGTCTGGGGATGCGGGCGTGGCCATTGCACAGAAGATGAGTAAAATGGTTAGTATTTTCTACAGTACTGCGCTGGCTTTGTGTGGGGGTGGTAGCAGCAATATAGGTGCTATTTGGGAGATGGGGTGGGCAGGGGCGAGAAGCAGTACAAATACGTGTCATTCAATTCAGGCAAGGCAGTAAAGGTGCAATATACAGATAGGGTAGTAATGCCTAGATTCAGTTTGTGGTCAGGGGGTGAACTTTGGGTTGCGGTAGGAGCTCAGTAGTCTCTGGGAGGACATGGGTGGCTATGTAATCAGAGCATGTGCAGGAATAGTGGTAGCCAGCGAATATACGGTGGGGTATCACCTAGATTCAAATAACACAATTTGGCAATAATGCAATGGGGCATCACCTAGATTCAAATGACACAGTTGGCAATAATGCAGTGGGGTATCACCTAGATTCAAATAACACAATAGTCAATAATGCAGCGGGGTATTACCTAGGTTCAAATAACACAATTGGCTAGATTCAAATGACACAATTGGCAATAATGCAGTGGGGTATCACCTAGATTCAAATAACACAATAGGCAATAGTGCAGTGGGGTATTACCTAGGTTCAAATAACACAATTGGCTAGATTCAAATGACGCAATTGGCTAGATTCGAATGACACAATTGGCAATAGTGCAATGGGTATTACCTAAGTTCAAATAACACAATAGGCAATAATGCAGTGGGGTATCACCTAGATTCAAATGACACAATTGGCTAGATTCAAATGACACAATTGGCAATAATGCAGTGGGGTATCACCTAGATTCAAATGACACAATTGGCTAGATTCAAATGACACAATTGGCAATAATGCAGTGGGGTATCACTTAGATTCAAATGACACAATAGGCAGTGAAGCAGTGGGGTATTACCTAACAGTCCTGCACACGGGTTATGCATTTGGTTACTATTTCCAGGGGTTTCCTGGGGTGTCACAGACACACATGATGCTGGAGACAATGGTAGCTGGCAGTAATGCAGTAGTGAAGGCCAAAAGTTACCTAGAATAAGGTGGGCATAGGGTATTGCAGATGGCAGATTTAGGCGTAAACAGGCACAGAAACAGGTGTCAGGTGGCAGCGTTAGCTTACCTAGAGCGGTAGGGGCAGAGTTCCTGGCCCTGGCTCCTATGGCTCCAAACAGGAACCCAACAGGCCTTAGTGTGGCCTTCGTGAGGGCCAGCGTATCCGCCTGCCGGCGGATGCTCGATCGATGTAGGAGGCGGTCTCAGCCTCGTTTTGGCGCCGCGCTGCGCCCGGCATGGAGAGGTCAGGCAGGCCTCAAGGACCTGATCTGATCAGGCACTATTACCAGAGTCTAGAGTATTCATTCATTGACCATGGAACTATGAAGCCTTGACCAACACTACCTGATTCTGACCTATAACCTTTAGTTTACTACACACAACTACTCTTCAGAGTCCAGATCAGCCCTCTGAAACAACTGTTCCTCTTTTGAGTTTTAATTACAGTTATGGAGACTTTTGTTTCCTTCTAGACTTCTCCCTCAGCATCTGGTAGCTTCAGTCTTTCCTCTCTGAACTCCAGAGCTGCCTCTTTCTCACTGCCATGCAGGCATCCTTCACATGTTCCACCAGCATGCTGGCATCCTCCTGTGGGCTCCTGAATCACTCTGCCGCCCCCTAACATGCCTCTACTCTAAGCTGACCAGCTCCACCCCCTCTGTATCCACTTTTGCCATGTTGGCTACCTTCACCCTTGACACCACCCATCTGACTCCCTGCTCCGCTCCTTCTCCTCCATCACATGGAAACTTCCGCCAACTCCATAACTGGTCACCATGTCACTTGTCCAGCTCCACTTCAACTCTAGACCCAACCTTCTCATCTTGGTTTCCTTCCTTTTGGCCTCCAGCCCGCTACTTCCTGCTCCCCGCCCAGACTTCTCCTTCATCCCCAGCTCTTCCCACTCCTTCAGGTTAGTTTTTTACACTTCAGTTCTGACACATACCCCCCAGATCCACACTGCCCATGCTGGCTTCCATCCTGCTAGACTACACCCATGTGCGTTCCGGGCTCCTCCGTCATCACCCCTCAAACTTCTTCACTCAGTACCCTGCTGCTGATGAACCCAGCCCCACCTCAGATCCGCGTCACCCATGCTGCCTTCACATACCTCTTGCCTCTGCCCAATTGGATGTCTGCTCCTTCTCCCACTCCTCTGCTGGTTGCCATGGCACCCGTCCCGCTCCACTCCATTGCACATCCACCCTTGTATGGTTGGTTCCCTTCCCTTTTCTACCATCTGCTGAATTCATCCTCCCCCTGCAGTCTCCTCTGCCTTCTTCAAAGGTTTCTTATCACCTGGCCAACACCACCCCGGCCCCCCCTTCCCTGATCTACCCTCATCACCATGCTGGCTTCGTGCTCCTTTCTGCTGCTCACTTCGGTGTCCGGTCAAAGGTTCGAATGCAAAAGGATCGAATGCCATAGGGTCGAGTCAATAGGACCTAAAACAAATGGGTTGAATATTTTTTTTTAAATGTATAAATTTTACAGCAAAAAAAAATCGACCCTTTTGTTTTCGGTCCTTTTGATTCGACCCTATTGTATTTAGATCCTTTTGATTCGAACCTTTGACCTATAACCGCTCACTTCCTCTTTCAGCCCGCATTAAGCCTCTGTTAGTAAAGTGAAAGTGTTTGCCAGGAGGATACTGCACTTAAAAATGTCTAATGTTGGTTGTCCTTAATCTACGCAAGTCCACCCATGTATTGTCCCCGGTGACTGTTCCATTTACTTCCCTCCGCACCCTGGTCAGAATGTCACTCAAACTCACCCCATTGTAAGAAGCTCACAGCTTCCTGTGAAATCTGATTTCTTATCTGTTGTACAATATTTTGCGATCAAAAGATATAAAATAAATATACATAAGTACATTGTCTGAAATAAGTAAATAGATACATAGAAATATAACTGAGACAATGGAAGTGGGTGTGGTCACCAGGATTCGTGGATGCCCAGACCCAGCCGCTAACTTAAAGGGGGTTTATTTGTAAGCAACAGACAAAAGGGTGTGAACTCCAAAGCATGACAGGATGTCTTCTCCTTAGGTTGAAAGCCAGGCCAGCAGTGAGTCACTGTCTGGCCTCAAAGTCCAGGATAATGGTCTTTGGGGGCCTGAGATGGTTTGCCCACAAGTGTCATCTTCTTCTTTGGCCCCCCATGGGGGTGACCACGATGGGTCCCACCACAATGTGCTCCAGATAGGGGTGACCACTGCTAGAAGGATAAGGGTCACCATTTGCTTGGTGTCGGCCTAGTTCTTTGCAGGTTCTGGGGCTCGCCGACTACCCCTGAAGCTCCCCCTCCGGTTCACCTCCTTGGACCTTCATGGCAATCTCATGCCAGGCAACACTTCGTCTTCTCGCTCAGTCCTTCCCCCTCCCATACCATGGACTCCTTTCACTTCTATAACTCCTCCCACTCAGACTAGTGTGACAGGTATAAGGCGTTTCCGTGAGACCTGCTTTGTCTCTGCCTGTGCAGCCTTTGCACCTGCTCTTCTTCTGTCTCTTCTAGGCTTTCCTCTTTGGGGACCTTCCGTCCTTCCTCCTTCTTGCTGACTGTCCCCTCCATCGGGTGTCATTTGTCCTGTCCTTATCTCTCCCCTTATTCTCACTTCTAGCTTCTGGTTGTAGGACACTTGCCTTTTCATCCTGGGCGCCTCACCTTGAAGACGCACGCCCTGAGCTTTTCCTCTTGGCTTTCCCCAGCCAGCATGGTAAAGTATGGGTACATGGAATTAGCCAATCCCAATGACCACAAGCAAGTTGGTTTGGATGCAAGGTTTGCTCGCTTCAGCCGGAAAAGCAGGCATTTGCACATTTCCAGTCTCTTGTTTCTTAGTGTCTGTTACTCCAGCATGTTCCTGCAGTTCTACTGGCTTAACTGATCTCCTTAAAGGGACCATGATAGCATGTCCTTGTCACAAGCCCCTCCCAAACTCACGGGTGAGGGTTTGGCAGAGGAAGGGATCATCCCCACACCACTTCCGGGTCCTGCCTCACATAGTGGGTTGTGATATCCGGCCCTCTTCGTCGACCTTGTCTCGGGAGGATAGCTCAGGGCCACCGTGCTTGCCTTGGAAGCAAGATGATACAGAGCAACACAGGTTCTAGCCCCGGTCCTCGCTTAGAAACCTCTGGGTATTAAGCGTTAACCCATCCTCAACTCTAGAGCAAGGCAGGGCAACTTGGACGTTCCCTGGCACAGGCAGCAAAGAGAGGTGCATTTTCTGAATTGTATTTTTCACATGTCCAAGGCTAGAAGTGAAAAGTGACATACTGACACAACCATTTTGCAGGAATTAGACTATAATGTAGCCAAATTGACATGGCATCTAAGTGTGTATAGATTCAGTGAATCTGCCAGCATCCAAAAGTGTGCTTTCTCTTTCATAATGATCCTTGTACCATGTCTTTACAGTGTGATGACATCAGCCAGTGTGTGAGTGTGGTGTGGGCCGAGCTGCACTAGGTGGCAGGTCTTGCTGGAAACTGGGTTTGCTTGTTGCTCTGGGAGACACGATAGGCATATTCACACAGTATAAAGGCAGAACATTGTCTAGGGATGGTTGCAGTTGTTTTAGAGAGACAGAAAGGATTTTCCTGTAGGCTACACTGGTGAAGAGCACAGCCCCAGACCATGTTCCCTATGTGTGTGTGCCAGGGGAGGTAGTGCCCCAGTAGTTGGTGGGAGGATCCCACATTCATGTACTCCTAAGTAGACTCTGCATCTCTCTCATGTTCAAGGTGGATGCTCTCATTTTGTGACCATTGTCCTGGGGGAGGATGAACTTTTGAGACTTGAACTATCCGCAAAAGTGCTGGTTCTTTAGGGCCTCTCTCTCCACGAAGAAGATAGTGTTGAGAGATTGGAAGAGAACAAAATGTCCCATATTAGCAGCGTGCTTTGAGGACCTGCTGAAGATGTTGTTTGAGAGAGTCATCCTGCGCTGGCAAAAAAAGGGTGTTCTGTACAAGGAGATCTGGGGCAGGGTCCTAGACCTGACATAACAACATGTTGGTTTTCATTATTCTTTCTTTGTCTGGCCTTTCCGTCTGTACTGAATTGTAAATATTTCAATTTAAATGCCAATACAGACAAAAAGGATGGATGCTCTCAGAACGGCTGAGACCCGCTAGCAAACTCCCTATGGCCACAGAGGGGCAGTGCGGAGCATGGAGGGGCCACCGACTAGAACTCTAGCAAGGACGGAACATGGTCACTAAGATTTCTCCTCAGAGAATAGATGGTAGTATGAGTTTAATTTAAAATGGCCCTATGCACAGGATTCTGGCACACTTATTCTGAGCCCCTAGGTCGAGCTGAGTGACTGTTTGGAGCAGGGGCAAGGGGATTGCACCCCAGATAAAGAGAGAGCCTTATTGCTCAGCATGTTACATCGAACATGCCAACCTAGACAAAAAGAGTGCATTCCCGTGAGAAATGGTATGTTATATTCGAGGCTGGATGTGATCTCAGAACTGTGATCTGGCCTAATACTCTGAAACACTTTGATTTAAAGGTGTGTAAGCCCAGGGCTCCAGACGCATTTGTTGTCCTATTGGAACCGACAGGTGGTTTTGGCAGATGTAAGACTTTCCTTTCCTTATAGGGTGGTATATTCGCTCCAGGGGTGAAAACACTGTAGAGACCCCAATGCTAGTGACGTGTCAGGGGTGGACTGGGAACCAAAAGAGGCCCTGCAAATCATTTTCAAAGCGTCCCGATATTACACATTTTGAGCAAGCCCCACCCTTTTGCTATGCGAACATTTGAGTTCTCAGTAGGCCAGTCCACCCATGCCTAAGGTGCAGAGACCTAATGGGAAATCTCCAGAGTTCCCTATAGGCCAGTCCACCTATGCCTAGGGTGCTGAGGCCCACTCTATGAAATCTCTAGAGCCTCAGCAACATGTCCAAGTAGGATACAGGCTCAGGGAAAGTTGGGTTGCCAGCAGGGCCTGTTAAAGGAAGGGCAGAGGGATTAAGGGGTGAAGAATAGCAGTTGGGGGACACATAAAATGTGGGTGTCAGCAGGACCACCCATAAAAAGGGAAAACTCAATAGAAAAGGCTGGCGACACACAGGCCCACGGGGTTAGAAACCCACGTATGTGGGGTTAAAATGGCAAGGCAGCCGGACAGTTCGACCTAACATTGCCGGCATATGATGCCGGTGTAAAGACTGGTAGCGGGTGGTCTGTACATCCGCTCTCTATACGGTAGAGGAGAGGCACAGAAGACCCCAGCCAAGATTCTCTATTACGGTAGCAATGGACGAGCAATCAAGGCCTAGCTTCTCAGGGGGTGATGCAGGCTGGTTCTTAAGTACAGTGTAGTCCCCGAACCCCCACAAAGGAATGTCCACACACTGTATTACTGAAAACACAGTCTTTATATAATTAATATTCAAAGGTATGTACACGATCACAATAACGCACTTTGTACTCGGAAATCTACAATGATAAATATATACAATTCTAAAGTGGTACCACCAATGTTATCAAATCTCATTAAAGTGCATCAACAGTACGGTTAAAATGTCACACAGATCAATAACGAGTAAACCAGCCATAGAGATAGGAAGGAACGTAAGATGGTTGAAACAATAGGCAGAATACTGGCCTATACCAATAGACACAGTTCTGTGTGGAGATCCCCCCACCTGGGCAACCTGTAAGATAAAGGTATATAGCACAAGCCCAGTCCATATATTGTTCAATAGCCTTATTTCCTCCTATTAAGGTTTTACCCCCCCCCCAATGTACCTGGTGGAGTAGAGTTCTTTGAAGACGCATCGAAGGATCCTTCTTGAGTGACTCCCTTTAAAGTAGTGGCCACGGATCGTCGAGAGGCGTCGAAGATGGTGAACTTGTCGTCAACAGCGGCGATGAGAAGTTCAAGGGTGCCAAGACCCCGATGTCGATCCAGGCGGTGCTCGTCAGCGACGTCCTGCGAGGATGAGGTGTGCGGGGCACCTCGGCGACGGATTGTTCAGGACTGCAAAGAGTTTCAGAAGAACTGTGGCCCAACAAGGGCGTCGAGTCGTCGAAGTCTTTGTGGCCTTCAGGTGGCGGAAAATCCACCGGCGGATTCTCCTCGGCGCGTTGGTCGTCCTCGACTTTCTCCGGCGGGACAAAGCAGTCGACGTTGCGGACAAGGGAGTCCTTAGATTCAAATGTTCTTAGGCAAAGGAGCGGGCGGCTCTGGTCATCGGCGGCACGGCTTTAAGTGGTCCCTACGGCTGGGCAACACAACTTCGACGGGCCTCCAACAGTTACACAAACCTGCGAATCCTGGTCGACGGCAATAGACTTCGACAGAGGCGAAGTCCGGGTGCTTTGCTTCGTTGTCCTCAGCGGTCCCGCCTCGGGTCGGCAGCCTTTCGAGGGTCTGACTTCCAGGCAGCTTCGGTGAAGGTTAGCAGTGCTCGATGGTCCCTCGGAGCATGGGAAGAGGGCGCCTTACCAGGTCCTCTCTCGGATCAGTCCTTGACGAGTTTGGCAGCTTTCAGATCAGGTTGAAGCAAATGCAACAGCAAGTCTTCGTCTTCCAGCTGGGCATCGAGGATCAGCAGTTACAGTTACTCTTAAAGTGTAGACATATCTTCTGAACGCTTCTGAACAATTTCCAGTTGTGAGAGGTCCCCAGATATACTATTCTGTCCTTCATCCACACTGCTGGGTCACTCTCAGCAGCCAATCATACAGAAGGGCATTCATGCAGTCAGTCAGCCAATCAGGCACACAGTGCATTCAGGCCATCCTCCTCCCTCTCAGACACTCACAACAAGGAATGTGGATTGGGACAAGTACCCAGCCATTCAACACTACACACTGCATTCAGGCCAGTTTTGGGCAGGGCTGTCTCAGTCTTTGTCTCACATGCCAAAAACCAGGCAACCACAACAAGAAGTGCATATTGGTCACACACTCCATTCACCCAGGTCCCACCCACAGAAGGTACCCACAACATACAGTCACTGGGAAGGCTCCAGCTAGTCAGGCCGGGCCTTCACAACAACACCATATATGGCACTTCCACCCAACAGCCAGTCAGGGGGAAGGGGCAGAGTCAGGGCTTCCCAGGACTTTGGGAAAACAAGGTAATAGGTAATCGAAATCAAGAGAAGCCACAGGGGCCATCTTGTTTTCTATCAGGAATCAACTGATTCCAATGGCAGGGCCTGGGGATCCCCAAAAATTCAAAGTCAGCATGGAGCTGCCACCAGCCCATACACTGCTCTGCGGGCCACCCACAGGTGCCCAAAAACATAAACTAGGGGCACAGGGTTGTACCCCCACCCATGGGTGCCATAAGGGTATCCCACGGGTCTGTTCACCAAACCAAAAGAGAGAAAGCTGCACCACCAGGAGTCCCACATGAACTCCTGGGTGGAAAAAATGACAGAACACACGATAAAAAGGCAGTAAAGGACAAGGAACAAGGATACGGAGGCCCTGTCCCTCCGATGCATTTCCAGCATCACAGCCGGCAGGTGTCGTAGTGCGCAGTGTCCAATAACAGTCACTCAGATTGGACCCAATAAAGGCCACTTCCATCACTTTCATTGTTGTTTTTCCTTACAGGCCACCTTTGCCAAACTGCAGCCTGTCAGGAATTAGCACATGCTCTTACATCACATGTTGTTTGGGTCCATGCTGGAGCAGCACAGAGGCCCTGGGAGCGACGCAGTGGCCCAGTGATGTAAGGAGTGGGTATGGAGGTGGCTGGGGTTGTTGGAGAGACAGTAGGCAAGCTAGGGGGTGGGTAGGAAGAGGACTAGAGGCAGGCTCGTACTAGCCTACATGCCAACAGGGCAATGCCCGAACCAAAGATGCAACTTGCTAGTGTGGGCCAGTTTTTTTGGTCAAAGTGGGACACTTTTTTGGCCAATGTGGGCCAGTTTGATGATTTACTTCACCATGCGGCTTGTAGTTTTGAACATTGTTGCTGAATACATTTTTATTGTATCCCCCAAACAACCGTGGGTGCTATTCAAAAAGTCAGTCACAAAAGGAATGAATTGACATTTGTAACTGTCGGCCATTTTTGCTTTAGTGCCCGAGACAATTTTGTGCCCCAGACTAGGGGGGAAGTGGCGGAATAGCAGGAGGGTTCGACTCAAAGGACTGCAGGGGTGTCACCCATATAGGGAACGGGAGCTGGGAGTGGGTGGTGGGAGAGGGGCCTATGAAGGGTGTTGCGGGGCATCCCCCGCACACGTGAAGGGATTAGGAGGAGCAGGGATTGACCAGGATAGATAGTTGCAGCGGACAAAAGGACCCACACAATGGGAAAGGCAGAGTCGATGAACCCGGCCTGCTACAGTATATCATGCATACAAGGCTCCAAGAACTGTAGGTTCCTGTACTGAAAACCATTCTGTGAAAATATGCAAACTTATCTGCAACCTTGTTGGCTTCCCTATAGAAAAGGACTAAAAAAGGGGGGTCCTGAAGGTTGTGGATGTCTCATTGGTAAGACAGTTCAACACAACCCTTTGGAGCACTTTAGAGTAACGCGGAAGGAGAGACACAGGGCAATAGTTGTCCGGTAGGTTCGGGTCAGCCCCTGGCTTTTTCAGGAGAGGGCTGACTGTGGCTGTTTTGAAAACAGAAGGAAAGGAGGAAAGCAGACTCGAAGGACAGGTGGAAGAGATCATGGAGGCGAGAGACCACTAAAGGGGCAATAGGCTTCACTAGTTTAGTATCAAGAGGGTCTGATTGGACACAAAAGGGGTCAGCCTTCATCAGTACGGATAGCACTTCATCAGTGTTAGTGTGATTAAAGTGGGTGATAGAGGCAGAGGATGATGGTAGAGTAGGCAGATTTTAAAATGTAGGAGGAGGGAGTTTGAGGAAAGTCAGGAGAGAGTGTCTAATTTTGGAAATGTTTGCAGAAAAGTATTCAGCTCGGTCTTCAGCTGTGAGAGTGTGGTTGATAGTCACAGGTTTAGGAGGAGTGAGGAGTGAGTGCCTGTAGCCGGTGAGGATGGTTGAAGTGAGAGTCAATGAGGGTTAGGTAGAATTCCCTTTTTGCTCTATCAACAGTGGACTTGAGAGAGTTCAGGGCAGAGAGGTGGAGTTGCATGTCCTCATGTGAGTGGGTACGCCTCCATTTGCGAAGCAGACAATGTATGTTTGTATGGAGAGAGCGTATGAATGGGGTGACCACTGGTTGAGGATACTGAGACTTAGGAGTGAAAGTAAGTAGTGGGGAGTGAGAGGAGAATGAGTCATATAGTAGGGATTGGAATCTGGAGAAGGCAATGTTGGTGGAAGAGATATTGGGTGTGAAGGAGGAGAGTGAGAACTGTAGGTCAGAGAGAAAGGGGAGGAATGGCAGAAGGTCTACATTTCCTTTAGTAATAGGTAAAGCAAGTGATGGGGAAAGGACAGAGGGTGGAAAGGAGATGGTGGTGGAAACAATTGAGTGAACAGATATGGATGGTGTGACAGTAGTATTAGTGGCTAAGAGAGAGGTGGAGATGAATAAGCGATCCAAAGAGTAACCCCTGTGTGGGTAGGTAGGTTATGGATAGAGCGGAGAGTGTGGTCACTAAGAAGAGAAAAGACTGAAGTTCAGATTCCTGAGAAGTGGTTGGAGAGTGAAAGTTAAAGTCACCTAAGAGAATGAGGTGATTCAGTGGAAAGAGAACCAAGGAGTTGCCCAACATCATCAAAGAATGGTCCAGTGGGACCAGGAGGGCGCTAGATGGTGATTATGTTAACTGAGTGAGGCAGAGCAATTGAGATGGTAAATGCAAAAGAGGTAGGAGAGGACATGGGATTGGAAATTTGTGAGGCATTGTGGAGGGAAGAGAGTAAGGGCCTCATTCCGAGTAGGGCGGTAAGGGTTAACGGTCACCGGTAACGAGACCAGTGCCGTTAAACCCTTACCGCCCTACTACGAGTCCCCTTTGCGGATCCTTCCTTAACGCCTGCTTTTAGCAAGCGTTAAAGACGGGACCCGAAAAGGGACACCGGGGTCAATAAAGGTACCATAATTTATCGTACCGTTATTGCCGCCTTCCCCCTTCCCATTGAGCTTGATAGGGGCTCAAATGGGAATGGGGAATGGCCCGGGTGAATGGGGAATTACCGGTCCCTCTGACCTCGGAATGGACCGGTAATTACTCCATTCCCCAGGCCGGAGTTTGGACGAGTTCGGAGGCAGCCATGCTGCAAATAGCGGCATAGTTACCTCCGAACTTGGAATGAGGCCCTAAGTGTCCAACGCCTCCGCCTCTGCCAATCAGTCAAGGAGAGTGAATGAAGGATAGTTTGGTGTCATGTAGGGCCACCAGAGTGTCAGTGTCAGATGGAGAAATCCAGCTTTCACTGATGGCAAGTTCGTCTGGTGAAGGAGAGCTGGAGTGAAAGTAGTCACTGATAAAGTAAGTTTTCTTGCATACAGTCTAAGCATTCCAGGGTGCAATGTTCAGTTGATGAGGGAAGGAAGAGTAGAGAAGTTGAGTCTCAGAGTAAGAGTCGGAGAAGTGTTAGAAGAGGTATGGTTAGCTCATCGGCATTGTTTGTTGGAAGGAGGTGAAAGAGCGATGGAGCAGTGGGTGTTTTGAATTGTGAGTTTTATAATAGGGATAGGAAAGGAGGGCTTGTAGTGTGATTGGAGAAAGCATATGGAGAGGTGAGTAGGAGGAGCAGCAGGAGGAGCAGGAGTGAATGCATTATAGGCGAGTAGCACAGTGTGAAGTGACTGTACAGTCATTAGGAAGCTTGGGGTACTCACAGGTGCAGCAAGGAGAAAGGCAAACACAAAGGCTCATAGGCTAAGAGGGAAAGAGGCAGGTCAACAGCTGGTCTTCACCCCTCAGTGGTCCGCCCTTAACTGGTACACCCCTGACTGGATGCCCCTATGGAGTTCAAAAGGGAGGAGACACACTCTAATCACCACTGCTCTACCTTTTGGAAGCAGCACTGATTCTCCAGTAACAAACCTTTTCCCACCAGAAATCTGTGCGGTCGTTGCTGGAATCTTCACTATTCATATTGGAAATTCATTCTGGTCAATGCAGTCCCTTATGGGATCAACCCGGCCGCTCCTTGTTAGGGAGAATTCTCTTTTTAGGCTGAATTTCCTAACCTAGTGAGTCCCCCAGCAGCTTTGCTGGATTTCTGGAGTTTGTTTTTTCCATCCTGCCAAGAGTGAGACTCTTTTCCTCCCACTCTTGGACATGAATGTGTGTAATTTCTTTGAATGTCAATGTGTTCTATGGGGTCTTTTACTCCATAGGGTCTCATATGTTTTTCTATGTGTGTTACACCGCACCCTACGTGCCGTAACACTGGGGCGTCCTAGCGGACCTCCACCATAGACTCCATACCCGGGGACTGACTACTGTCTCCCCGGGCATGTAAAGTCACCATTGGCTTTACTAGACCTAAATTTACTAACAGAACTAGTACAAACCATCTTATTGTGGACGTACTAGTAGGGGTAATTCGATTACTCCTGGATCTGTTACTCGAGGGGGCACTGTCCCGTCCTCCCTCGTCGAGTTTTGGCTGGTGGCAGTGGAAACTACTTGTTATGTTCGACCCCGAACATAACCCTATGGGATTCATCCCATTGTTGGAGATTGATACTTTTTCTCGTTTATCTCTAACGTACCACCGATCTACTTATCTTAAATAAGTTTATCGGATGGTATTTTCTGCCAGAACTCGGTTCGTAAAATGGCGTCTGTGTTCGTCTCTGTGACTCCTAAACCAAAGGTCGAGCCCTTTGTTCCACTTTTGGCGGGCTCTGTACAGAGACCCTCCAAAGTGGTGCCATTCTGTCTGGGTTACCACAGGGGCGTGGGAGGGGGTTTAGGCACCCTGGACCGAGTTGCCTTGCCAACTCCGGTCGCACTCTGGAGTGATTGGCCCAAGTGGTGAGCCTTCCCGCTCACCACTTAGCATGTGTTGATTGACAGCTAGGCTGAATGAATGGGGGTTTTCTGCATAAAAGCAGGGCTTTTGGGACTGGATCTTCAGAAGTCGCCACAGGACCTAAGAATCGACGAGGGTAGCGCTGAGCCGACCTGCACAACGTCACCTCTGGTGGAGCCCTGCGGAACCGACTCACCACTTCCCGACGACAGAGGAGATCTCCCTGCTGGAGAGTCTCTTCCCCTGACTGGTGGGAACAACCAGTCCCCTTTGCTTTTTATTCGCCTAAGGACGCAGTGGTCGAATTGCACGTGCAGAGCACCTCGGCAACCGGATAGCCACTACCCCTGTACCGCGACCAAAAGGTGGTGCCTTGTGACGGAGCACTCCGCGGCTTGTCTCTTCCCTGGTGGTGCACCGGACTTCATTTTTCTTCGACAACAAGATCATCTCTACTCTTGGCAAAGACCCGACGTGCATCCACCACCAGGAACATCTGCCCCCGCCGGAGCTGCCCTCCACAACAAGGTACCGTGTCTGCCTGGCTTCCCTTTCGATCGGTTCGAGTGAGGTGTCTTAATCCTCTCCTTCCCGTTGGGTCGCCTCCAAGCTTTTCTCATTTATTGTTCTGAACTGGTTCAATCTGCCGATAACAATTTGCTACAAAGACTTGAATGCATCTCCACTAGAGACTTTTTGGGACATATCGCCTTGCCTCTCTCCGAGTGGGCCTGGCCTCTGAACTTTACGATCTATTGTGATTCTTGCCTTCCTGCCTTGCATTTTATCTGTGAAGTATTGAACTGTGTTGATTTCGTAACCTGGCTATCTTTTTCTCTCCCGTCCTAACTAATATTAGAGTGCCATCTAGGTTGAGGTATACACCTCTGTCTGTAAATAAGTGGTGCCGGTAGAACCTAGACTTGTCGAAATATTGCTAGGGGGATTGATCGTTTCTTCTGCGTAGAGTAATTGTGTTTGATTTGTTTGCCGTGAAAGTGCCATAGTGTTTTTGATAGATGTTTCGTTATAAATAAATACCTTAATATTTTTACACTAAGCCTCGTTGCGTGTTTGCTTGTCTTGCTGTGAAGAATTGCCCTATTTTGTATACTCCACATACTGCTCAACTTTTCTTGAGGGAAGTCTGACTGCTCAGCCACAGCTACCAAGTGAATCTGTGTGGTACAGACTGCTACCAAGTGGGTTCACCGCCAAACACCTGTAGTCCTAAATCTTTTGCATTGGTCCCAGAGGGAACTGCACAGGTTTCCGCCTAACACTGGTGTACAGCAGTGGGATTTGTATCGAGTATACAGTTTAGAGTGCTTTTCGACACTGTAGGATAACTAACCACAAAACTTAGCACAAAAAGCAACTTTCAAAAAACATGTCTACAATGGAAGCTTACAGTCAAGAGTCCTTGTCAGGTGAAAATACTGAGAGTTTGCGAGCTCTCTGTAGGCAAGAGAATCTTTCTGTAAGAGGCAATAAGTTAGAACTAATAGAGAGATTGCTGGCGAACCAAAGTCTGGGTACTGGTTCAGAGGAACCAATCTCTCCAGCAAATGTAGATAACAGTGATGGTCTTGATCTGAATCGGAATTCTGATGATAGCGATGAAGAGGCTGACGAGGACGGAATGGCTAACGAAACTGTCTCCCCTGCTCCTCTACCTGCCTTACCAGCTGTGCCTACGGGGCCCATACCAGGTCCCACAAGTAACCCTGCTTATTTTGAACTTGAAAAAATGAAGCTCGAATTAGAATACAAACGGTTTTTGGCTCAATCTGAACGAAACCAAGAGCTCGAGTTCAGATGGATGAATGCCCAGGCTGAGCAGAAGCAAGCTGAGTTAAGACTCAGGGAAATAGAACTTAATCACGAGTTAGAGATGAAAAAGTTGTCTATGGAAAATGCTTCCCTCTCCTCTCGTTCCTCTAGGAGCTCCAGTCCCAAAAGACCTCGGATGCCGAAGGAATTAGTGGGTATGTATGAACCGAGATTGGATGTGTTGGATTGGTTGAAACTGTTTGAATACAATCATGGGCTCCAGGACATCACCGGGAATGCTTTGCTTCTCTGGTTGTTCTCTAGGCTCCCTCCTGTTGCGACTGATGTGGTAATGGAGTTGGGGGAGGCGGATAAGACGGATTACGAAAGTGTGAAACTAGCTTTAATAGCTAGATTCGGGAAGACCCCTTCCCAGTATCTTAAGAGGTTTAGAACCCTCAAAAAGCATGATGGTACCCCTTGGGCTACCTGGGTGAGTGAAGGGTTGAAAAACTTAGAGGGATGGATTACGGGTTACAAAGTGAACACTTATGAGGGTATGAGGAATCTTTTTATGTTGGAGTCTATTTATGATGCCTGTTCTCCTGAGCTCAGACAGCACTTGGCTGATTCGAAGGAATTGGATTCCCGGAAGCTAGCTAAGGCTGCTGACTTGTGGGTTGCCAACAGGGCTACTCATAAGGATTCTGGGGCAACTCAGAAAAAGGATGAGGGAAAACAGCCTAAAAAAGACTCAAAAGAGAATTCTAATAACTCACATTCCAAAGAGGGCCCCAAACAAAACCAGAATGGTAAGCCACAAGGAAAACCACAACAGAATAGTGTGTCTTCTGGTGCCAAACCAGAAGAAGGTCAGAACAAGCCACCATTCCAGAAAACATTCGGAAAATGCTTTGTTTGTGGCTCGACTGACCACGTGAAAGGAGATCCCAGATGTAAGGGTAAACCTTCAGGGGTCCAGCTTGTCTCCTTAGCCTTCGCTCCAGAGGAGGAAGTCCAAATGGCAAGTGGAAACTTTCTACTGCTAGCTGACAAACCCATTGGAGTCTCAGCCAGCGTTTCTTTAGTATCTCTGGGGTTGTGGGAACAACAGAATTTAGATGTCTATAATTCTATCCCCGATAATACTAAAGAGTATTATAAGGACAGTGTCCAGGTGAATGGTCAGGAGACTCCTGCCATTAGGGACACTGGGGCCAGCATAAGTGTGGTGGATAAATCGTTTTTTCAGGCTGAGAATGTTGCTAAGGCACCCAAACTCCTCACCAAGTTAGCTGGAGGGCCTGTGCAGATGCTTCCCCAATTACCAGTTCTCATCCAGTGTAACGACATGACTGTGAAGATACCTGTCAGCATACAGAGTGAGGTACCAGGACGCCTACTGTTGGGTAACGATTTGAAAACTCTCGGAGTTGTATCGCATACTCCCAGACCTCCTAGTAAACGGTTACAGGAGCTAACCAGACCTGCAAGAGAGAGGACCATGCGCGGTACTCTCCAGGAGATGATGAAGAAAGAAATCACTCCTGCTCCACTGGAATTGACGGCCGCTGTCTCCAAGAAATCGGAAGCAAAAGGGAAACCTAAGACTTCTATCCTGAAACCCGCAGCCAGCATTCCAGTGCAGTCAACACGGACTTCCCCGCGGTTGTCCAAAAGTACACCCGTAACTCCACCTCCAGCCGAGGCTGAGAGGGAGGTACAACCCTGTGTGGTAGAATTAGACTCTGAGGAAGAGCTAATGGAAGGCCAGGAACTCATTGGAGATCTGGATCTTGTTGACCATCCTGAGCTGCAGTCTTTACTGGCAGAAGGTGGACCCAGCAGGGCAGACTTCAGTAAGGGACAGAGGGAATGACCAACTCTGGAAGGTCTTCGCCACCAGGCCGAAGCCCAGGCTGAAGGGCAAGAGCCTGGGAAATACAGGTTGCACTGGGAAGATGGCCTCTTCTACAGTGAACCGACCGAGTCTGCACCTGAAGACTACAAACGACTTGTAGTACCCCAAGAGAACAGACCACAGTTCTTGCAGTTAGCCCATGAGATTCCTTTGGCTGGTCACTTGAGTTTCAAGAAGACTAAGGAAAGGCTCTCTCTCTACTTCTATTGGCCAAAGATGGGGGCCGAAGTAGAAAAACACTGCAGGAGCTGCCACACCTGCCAGACCTCTGGTAAGGTTGGCTCCAAGAATGTGGCACCTTTAGTGCCTCTCCCAGTTGTGGGAGTCCCATTTGAGAGAGTAGGGATTGACATCGTTGGTTCCCTTGATCCTCCAACCTCCTCAGTCAATAGGTTTATACTTGTTGTAGTAGACCATGCTACTAGGTATCCTGAGGCAATTCCTATGAGGACTGTTACAGCCCCAGCTGTGGCTAAGGCCCTCCTTGGTATTTTTACTAGGGTCGGGTTTCCTAAGGAAGTAATTTCTGACAGGAGGTCAAACTTTATGTCCAACTACATGAAAGCCATGTGGAAAACCTGTGGAGTTACTTACAAGTTCTCAACAGCGTACCACCCACAAACCAATGGGTTGGTACACCGGTTCAACCGAACCATGAAGAGCATGATAGGTGCTTTAGAGGAACCCCTTAAGCGTAAGTGGGACCTTCTACTGCCATGCCTTCTCTTTGCTTATAGAGAAGTCCCTCAGGAGGGAGTAGGTTACTCGCCCTTCAAACTACTCTATGGTCATCCCGTCAGAGGTCCATTGGCCCTGATTAAGGAGGGGTTGGAGAGTGCTCCTTCCCCCAAGCCAGTCAGAGTGACTAACTACGTGATAGGTCTCCGGAGGAGAATGTCACACATGATGACGGAAGCAAGCGATAACTTGAAAGTTGGACAAGCATTGGTCAAGCACTGGCACGATCAAAAGGCTAACATGGTTGAGTTTGCTCAAGACCAGCTCGTTCTCGTTATGATCCCAACAACACAGAGGGCCTTGCAAGATAAGTGGATGGGACCCTTCCGAGTTGTGGGTAAACTCGGAGAGGTTAACTATCTGGTGGACTTGGGCAATGCCAAGGAGGCTCCGACAGTCTTTCACACCAACCGACTTAAAGCGTATGTCTCACGACCTGATGTAGGAGCATTGCTTCTAGCGTCATCCGAGGGAGAAGAAGAGAGTGAAGCTCTTCCGGATCTCCTCACAGGCTTACATTTAGATGAAAAAATTGAAGGAGTAAATCTCTCCTCCAATCTGACACCCGAGCAACAAGAAGAGTGCAAATCTATGTTGAATCAGTTTGCCTCTCTGTTCTCGATTTCACCAGGCTTGACCCCTTGGGGCCAGCACGACATACTCACTGGTGACTGTCTGCCGGTCAAAAGCAGAGGATACAGAATGTCAGAAAACGTACGAACCCACATCAAAGGTGAGGTCAGCAAGATGCTCGATCTCGGGGTAATAGAGCCCTCTACTAGTCCATGGTCTAGCCCAGTTGTGTTAGTACCAAAGGCCGGATCTAAAGGACTTAGATTCTGCGTGGATTATAGAGCTCTTAATGCAGTCACCAAGACTGATGCCCACCCTTTGGCAAGAGCAGATGAGTTGGTGGATAAACTTGGCGCCGCCAAGTTCCTCAGCACATTTGACTTGACGTCAGGCTATTGGCAAATAGCCCTGACAGACCATGCCAAGTAGAAAACTGCATTTTCTACCCCCGTTGGCTTATACCAGTTTAAGGTAATGCCTTTCGGATTGAAGAATGCACCTGCTACGTTTCAACGAATGGTAAACCAGGTTCTGAATTGGATGGAGGACTTCTACATGGCATACTTGGATGACATCACAGTGTTCAGCAATTCCTGGGAAGAACATGTAACCCACCTGAGAGATGTTTTGCAGGCTCTTGGACGAGCCAATCTGACCATAAAGGCGAGCAAATGCCAAATTGGACAGAGTAAGGTAGTCTATCTTGGACATGAGGTAGGAGGTGGAGAAATAAGGCCTTTGCTCAGTAAAATTGAAGCTGTGCAAAATTGGACAACACCGACTACTCAAACCCAGGTGAGAGCCTTCCTAGGCCTCACTGGGTATTACAGGAATTTCATAGAGAACTATGGGACCATAGCTTCTCCACGGAATGTCATCTCCTCGCCCAAATTTCCTAAGAAGGTTAAATGGAACGAGGAGTGCAATCAGGCTTTTGAAAACCTGAAAAAGGCTCTTTGCCAAGCCCCAGTACTCAGAGCTCCTGATTACCGCCAACACTTCATTGTGCAGACAGATGCTTCAAATGTAGGAATAGGTGCCGTACTCAGTCAACTGGATGGGAAAGGTAGGGAGCACCCCGTTTGCTTCATCAGCCGCAAGCTGAAGGATCCTGAAACAAGGTGGGCAACAATCGAAAGAGAGTGCTTTGCTATCGTGTGGGCTCTGAAGAAGTTTAGGCCGTACTTGTATGGTTCTACTTTTGTCATTCAGACTGACCACCAACCCTTGAGATGGTTAATGCAAATGAAAGGGGAAAACCCAAAACTATTGAGATGGTCGATCTGCCTGCAAGGGTTTGATTTCACCATTGAGCACAGGTCAGGGTGTCACCACCAAAATGCTGATGGTCTCTCTAGGATGTATGTCATCGACTAGAGGTATGAGATTCATCCAGGAGTGGATTAAATCCTCCTGTCCCTTAGTCTGGGGGGGGCGAGTGTTAGGGATAATTCTCTGTTTAGGCTGAATTTCCTAACCTAGTGAGTCCCCCAGCAGCTTTGCTGGATTTCTGGAGTTTGTTTTTTCCATCCTGCCAAGAGTGAGACTCTTTTTCTCCCACTCTTGGACATGAATGTGTGTAATTCCTTTGAATGTCAATGTGTTCTATGGGCTATGGGGTCTTTTACTCCATAGGGTCTCATATGTTTTTCTATGTGTGTTACACTGCACCTTACGTGCCGTAACACTGGGGCGTCCTAGCGGACCTCCACCAGAGACTCCATACCCGGGGACTGACTACTGTCTCCCCGGGCATGTAAAGTCACCATTGGCTTTACTAGACCTAAATTTACTAACAGAATTAGTACAAACCATCTTATTGTGGACATACTAGTAGGGGTAATTCGATTACTCCTGGATCTGTTACTCGAGGGGGCACTGTCCCGTCCCCCCTCGTCGAGTTTTGGCTGGTGGCAGTGGAAACTACTTGTTATGTTCGACCCCGAACATAACCCTATGGGATTCGTCCCATTGTTGGAGATTGATACTTTTTCTCTTTTATCTCTAACGTACCACCGATCTACTTATCTTAAATAAGTTTATCGGATGGTATTTTCTGCCAGAACTCGGTTTGTAAAATGGCGTCTGTGTTCGTCTCTGTGACTCCTAAACCAAAGGTCGAGCCCTTTGTTCCACTTTTGGCGGGCTCTGTACAGAGACCCTCCAAAGTGGTGCCATTCTGTCTGGGTTACCACAGGGGTGTGGGAGGGGGTTTAGGCACCCTGGACCGAGTTGCCTTGCCAACTCCGGTCGCACTCTGGAGGGATTGGCCCAAGTGGTGAGCCTTCCCGCTCACCTCTTAGCATGTGTTGATTGACAGCTAGGCTGAATGAATGGGGGTTTTCTGCATAAATGCAGGGCTTTTGGGACTGGATCTTCAGAAGTCGCCACAGGACCTAAGAATCCGACGAGGGTAACGCTGAGCCGACCTGCACGACGACACCTCCGGTGGAGCCCTGCGGAACCGACTCACCACTTCCCGACGACAGAGGAGATCTCCCTGCCGGAGAGTCTCTTCCCCTGACTGGTGGGAACAACCAGTCCCCTTTGCTTTTTATTCGCCTCAGGACGCAGTGGTCGAATTGCCCGTGCAGAGCACCTCGGCAACCGGATAGCCACTACCCCTGTACCGCAACCAAAAGGTGGTGCCTTGTGACGGAGCACTCCGCGTCTGGTCTCTTCCCTGGTGGTGCACCGGACTTCACTTTTCTTCGATGACGAGATCATCTCTACTCTTGGCAAAGACCCGACGTGCATCCACCACCAGGAACAACTGCCCCCGCCGGAGCTGCCCTCCACAACAAGATACCGTGTCCACCTGGCTTCCCTTTCGATCGGTTCGAGTGAGGTGTCTTAATCCTCTCTTTCCCGTTGGGTCGCCTCCAAGCTTTCCTCATTTATTGTTCTGAACTGGTTCAATCTGCCGATAACAATTTGCTACAAAGACTTGAATGCATCTCCACTAGAGACTTTTTGGGACATATCGCCTTGCCTCTCTCCGAGTGGGCCTGGCCTCTGAACTTTACGATCTATTGTGATTCTTGCCTTCCTGCCTTGCATTTTATCCGTGAAGTATTGAACTGTGTTGATTTCGTAACCTGCCTATCTTTTTCTCTCCCCTCCTAACTAATATTAGAGTGCCATCTAGGTTGAGGTATACACCTCTGTCTGTAAATAAGTGGTGCCGGTAGAACCTAGACTTATCGAAATATTGCTAGGGGGATTGATCGTTTCTTCTGCGTAGAGTAATTGTGTTTGATTTGTTTGCCATGAAAGTGCCATAGTGTTTTTTGATAGATGTTTCGTTATAAATAAATACCTTAATATTTTTACACTAAGCCTCGTTGCGTGTTTGCTTGTCTTGCTGTGAAGAATTGCCCTATTTTGTATACTCCACATACTGCTCAACTCTTCTTGAGGGAAGTCTGACTGCTCAGCCACAGCTACCAAGTGAATCTGTGTGGTACAGACTGCTACCAAGTGGGTTCACCGCCAAACACCTGTAGTCCTAAATCTTTTGCAGTGGTCCCAGAGGAAACTGCACAGGTTTCCGCCTAACACTCATCAAATCGGCTTTCAATTTATAAATTCTCCTTCCTCCCGTTTCCAGTAGAATAAAAGTGGCATTGCCTCTGTAAACCACAAAGTATTCTGTATGTTTAGGTATTGATATTTGTTTCCAGCTAGCCCATCATTGCCAGTTCATATCATGCCTTTGTAGTGGGGTCAAAGGGCACAAAACACCCTGTACAACCCAAGCTCTGGATTTATCAAACTATAGATAGACTTCCTCCTTTTGCAATTGTAAGGAAACCAAATGCTTCCAATGGTGAGGGGCTTTTGGAAGAGTGGAAAGCAAGGTGCGAGGGTTGGTTAAAATCTCTGGGAGCTTCAATGGAGATGTTAATATCTAATCCAGATATGATCAAGTCGAAGCTGCGGTTGCAGGATTGGGTTGATACGCAGGACGTAATGGCCTTTTATAGGCTTGCTTCAAATCTAATGTATTTGTTTTTTAAAGATTTATGTATTAAACCAAAGATAATAAAAAAGAAAAATATTAGTATACTGGAAACAGCGGCATGGTGCACTGCAGCCCAGGGATACAACTGCCGTGACATAGTTATGGGCTGCCAGGTCATAAAGACAATATGGGGAGGCGGTGCGGTGCAGTGCAGAATCAGCTTCAATCAGCGAGAGGAGGTGGGCCATTGGGTGAGCAAATGCGATGCAAGGGGCGGGAATCGAGAGACAGTTGCCTCTAAAAAACGATGCCAGTGGGGGTAACGATAAGACGGTGGCAGCAGCCGTGACTGACAGGCCAGTGAGTGTGGGGGCCCTCGAGGTTGGTGGCATGGCTGGCACTCCAAGCTGTGTCAAGTGATGAGGCTCAAAATTTCACCAATCAAGAAGGGCCATGTCACATCCCTGCGTAATAATTAGACCTTATAAACCAAGCCGGAGGGCTGTATCGGGAGTTATGGACCCGGAACACCAAATTAATGGTCCAGGCACAGCAAGGACATTTAACGGGGTGTATAAGAAATTGGCAGGATGATGGGAGGGAGGCGTGACTTGCCGTAGAGGTGGTTCAGAAACAAAACACTGAGTACATGGTTACATCCGAGACCTTATTCACCCAATGTGCTTTATTGACCACCAATGTACCGGATTGAAGTGATCACAACATGCTACTCGTATCCTTCAACGGCCTTAATACTTCTCAGAGGTTTTGCGAGATACAGGAGGTCAGTGTCTCGGCAGGAGGCAATCGTTCAATCTGACATATCAATTTAATAAACCTACAGCCCACCTCTCTGATAATTCCACATTGGAGTGGAAAAAGCAAAGCCTTTTCTCCGCAAACCTGGGTCACCTTTATCTGAGTCTTCTAAATCACCACAGGCCTCTGGCTTAACCGTACAAAAGATTATAAAGAAATGAGAATTAAAATGCAAATACGTCTTGTTTTAAAGTCCCAGATGTCTGGCTACAATAAAACAGAGTCCATTCGGAGAACTCTCAAACATATAAAAGCAAAGTAAAAACTCATCGTAGTTTTCTGATGCAAAACTGGAAGTAAATTACTGGGAAATGGTGACTTCCATGAGACCGTCTAAATTAGCCATTGAAGAGAGCCCTGTTCTTGAGGCTTCTTAGGTGTTATTCCACCCACATCTCTATTCCCTTCCCTCTAAGATGGCAATACTACACGCCTCTGCAGTTGATTGCACCAGAAAGAGTGTTAACTTTCATTGCTCCTTTGTTCAATCATTCGGGCGAGAGGTGTGGTCTCTCCTGAATCTCATTTTCGAGGTCAATCTCCCCCTGACTTTCTCAGACATACTCCTATGGAGTATTGACCCCGAGAATACGAAAAGAACGCATCCCACCTGTAATCTCTATTTATTGCTGTCGCCGTTAAAACTCATTACAGCCAACTGGAAAGATCCTAAAAATCTATCAGTAAATGGTTGTCGGAACAATATTTGTCAAATACACAGATTAGAACACTGTATGGCAGTACGTCTTAATATGAAACTCAAACACAATGTTAAATGGTCCCTTTTTACTGAATATGTCTCCTTTCAAAATATGGCAACTCATGGTTGAGGAATATCTATTGCTTCAAAGTTCCAAATATTTGATTACATGTATATTCCTATTACCTGTACCTAATTTTGCACATTATGAACACCTCCCCACCTCCCCTTCTCCCTCTGTTCCCTGTCTGTTCTAGTATGTCCCCGACGTGCGGATTAGATCATCTTTCTGGCTGAGCGCCATATTTGGTTTACATTGTTGCAATACCCTCGTTTCTGATCATTTCACCTACTCATGTCAAACCTATCAACAGATTGATCTAATCATGTGTTTCACTGTTATTACCATTAAATGATCAATAAAAATAATTAAATAAAAAAGAAGAAAAAAAAGAGGGTTAATTCTCTTGGTCTTGGACCCCACGGTCTCTGCAACAGGTTTCTCAAGAATAACCAGGTTATTTGGGAAAATATTCTACATATACTAGCTGCTAAAATTGTAACCCAAAGATGTACCCCGCATTCTTGTTGTTGTTCTGATCTTTAAGAAAAGGCGACAGTCTTGATCCCACAAACTATCAGCCTATCCCCTTACTGGACGCCGATGCAAAGCCTTTTTCTATCCTTATACGGGTCTGGACACGGTGTCCTGAGAAGACACCAAACAGGATTCCAGCAAGGGAATAGGTACGAGCCTCAATGTTGACGTCATTGATTGCATTCAACCATCGACATGGAGCAAAAATGCTCCACCCACGTACATGGGCAACATTGATCTTTCCATGGCTTTTGATGAAGTCAACAGGCACTTATCGTGGGCTCAACTGCAACATTGGAGTTTTCCATCTTTTTTTACTTAACATTAGTATCTATTTATATAACAAAATCACCTTAAAAAGTAGATTAAATACACAAGGTCCCTTCAGAAAGGAAATCCCCACTTATAGAGGCCCTCCACAATGATGCATTTTGGCCCAAGCCTTTTTAACCTATATTTGGCTGACCTAGGTAAATTGTTAGAGAGGACCACATTAATCTCTCCAAAAGTTGATGTTCACAAGAAGTCTTGGATGTCGTACGCGATCACTTTCCACATCGTGCTGGCGTTTGTGTGTATGGGCAAAGAATGGGCTTGTGTCATTTTAGTTTTCTGATTCGTAACGTGCAGGCCATAGTTCAACCTTCATGTAAACGTGCGTCCAGATTTCCATAATTCCAGCCTCTGACCCTCAGGTTACATCTGTCAGCAGCAGGTGCACGAACCCACTGAACTATCTCGCTAGCTTTTGGCTTGCTTTTCTGCTGCTTTCCGCTCTGCATTGCTGCCAGCCGGCCTGCTTGTTAGATATTTTGGGCACGCGCGCCTCACACATCTTCATTGTAGATGAGCTCACATTTTGCATTGTAGAAGGTTTTCAGTTGCTAACAAGATCCGAATCTTACCTCGGCATTATTGAGCACAAACCCTAAATTAGCTGCCCACCAGAGCCATTAGTCAGCTGGCACGAACAAATAGCTGCGGGCACCAAGTCAGCAGGTTCTCTCCCTGCCTGCCTGCCTGTGGATGAAGGGCTTTGAGCTGGGCGCAGTGCAGCTTGGAAGGGTCGAGCTGGCAAGCAACCAAGTGCGGGGGCTTGCAGGTGGGGAGTGAAGAGAGCAAGCGTGATTGGAACCCCTTGCTCACATAGGTACGCGAATGTATTTGTGTACCGTGCAAGGCTTCCAGTCTCAGAAAAATGCGTTCTATTTAGCCATTTCCTTGTTCCACTTATTTTCTAGTTTTGCGGTATGGAATGGCCAAACTACCATTCGTTCGCCCAGTCTCCTTACCACCCTTCACCCCACCACCCGTTGCTTGGTAGTTTTGCAAGCAGTGTCAGCATACCCCCAATAGCAGTCGCAGCCTGTCTCATAAAGCCAGCCTGGGAACAGGCAGGGCCGGTCCACCCAGCAGCTGCTGCCCTAGTAATAGACAGATGCGTTTTATACGATGATTTACAGACTCGAGGGCACAGAAAACGTTCAAATATTGGCCCTTTGATATCAAGGAGTTGCTCACTCTCAAATAAGACATCCTTTTTAATTTGGCTAAAATAATCTAGGTGGGGTGCGTGAGTGTCTGCGTGCTTTATGAAGGGGTACGTCAATCAATGCATCCCTTTCTTTTAAACACTATTCTGTAATCCCCTGTGCTACCTAAGAGGAAAGCAACACATTAAACAAGCCAAGGCTGGGAATTGGAACCATTTAAAGACCCCCAGAGGAAACATTGTTTCAAGGTGTCTTGCATTTTAGACAGGAGCACTTGAAACAATGCTTCCCTTGAGGTCTGTAAATATATGCAACCCCCAGTGGCCACCATTTTAGGAAACCATGAAGAAAACCTTGTAAAACAAGTCCATCTCCTTAATTCAATGTCCACGCCCTTTTCAGGTTCGAAAGCAATCGGTTCCTACATGTGTAGGTGCCCTTTAAGGTGGTCCTGTGCAGATACATTCAAATCCTTCTTCCTTGCAATGTCTGAAAACTTGGTTTGGGGTTCAAGCTATGCAAAGAGAAGGCTGACGTTGTGGAAGGCAGCATGAAGGCCACCCCTCTTCCGCAAGGTCAATATTTTGCATCGCCACCCTCTCCCTGTCCACTTGAGGAGGCACCCACACTCCTCCTGCTGTGCGGCTCTGCCGTCACACTCTCCCTAATCCCCTCACTTACTTTTGTTTGTTTGTTTGTTTTATTCATTTATAATGCGCACCAGACCCGTGGGTAAGAGGGCGCCGCAGTACAGGATATGTGAGGCATAAGTTACAAAGTTACATAATTACACATATAATTAGCGATATATACAGGCTGCACCAGTAATACAGTGAATTATATACAGGATATTATACAGTTTGCAGGTGGTAATCAGCAGGTTAGAGGAGGGCAGGTAGTACTGGCTAGCTGACCAATTGTTTCAGATGGTTGATGTAGTTGGATCTGAATTTAGGGTAGGATTTCTCCTCATGTATGGTGTGGAGCAGTGAGTTCCATACTTGGGCCACCCGGACGGGGTTGCTGGCACATCCAGCCTTGCTGAGTTTAAATCTAGGAATGATAAGTGTGTTGGCATTGGAGATTCTAGCGGGTCTGGAGGATGTTCTTTCTACAGATCTATCAGTTAGGTAGGGAGGAGCCATGTTGTTGAGGGCTTTGTGAGTGAGTGAGGTCACTTTCAGTAGTATTTTATCCTGGGTTGACAACCAGTTGTTATTGCGCCTTATCTTAGAAATGTGTGCTCGTCTAGGGATACCTAGGGCTGCTCTCAGGGTGTTATTTTGTAGAATTTGAATTCTGTGTATGATGTGTTTGTTGGCCCCGATATTTAAGGCGTTGCAGTAATCAAGTCTAGATAGAGCAAGAGCTCTAGCTAGAATCATGCAATTATCATTAGAGATAAAGTGTTTGCCTGCTCTGATAAGCTTACATGTGTAAGCTGTGGTCGAAGCCAATGAGTTCACCTGTTTGTTGAAGAAGAGGGTAGCATCTAGATGGAAGCCTAGAGTCTTCACTTCCCTGGCTACCTTAATAGTGTTCCCATCGATCTCAAATGCAGAGTAGTTCTGGCCTAGTTTTTTGAGATTGGAATGATTGCCCAGAATGATTAACTCCGTTTTGTCATCATTCAGGCATAGACCTTGAGTGGCCATCCATGTCTGGATGATGAGATACACCCTATTTACCAAGGCCAAATCCTCATTGTAATACCCTGAAAGCGGGAGGAGAATCTGGGTATCATCTGCATAGTTTGTGTAGGTGATACCAAGAAGGTCCATATCATCTAAAAGGGGCTTAGTAAATATGTTGTATAATGTTGGAGATACACAGGAGCCCTGGGGCACGCCGCATGAGATGGGGATTGGGTCCGCTGCATCTGAGGGGGAGAACACTCTCATGGTCCTTTCGCTGAGGAAAGATTCAACCCATGTTATGGCTTCTTTAGAGAAGTGTGCAGCGGAGTCAAGGTGGTTTCAGAGGACATTGTGCTCTACAAGGTCGAATGCGGCCGAGAGATCCAAGAGTAAGAGGAGGGCTATTTGACCTTTGTCTCTTAGCTCATCAATTTGACTTTTCAGATCAATGAGAGCGGTCTCAGTCCCATGTTGTGGACGGAATCCAGACAGTTTTACACCTAATAGCTTGTGGTATTCTAGGAACTGTTGGATTTGTGTGTATGCAATATTGTCCAAGATTTTTAACAGAAAGGGAACTGTCGTGATGGGGTGGTAGTTGGTAGGAATGAGGGGGTCTAAAGATTGTTTTTTTAGCAATGGCAGTACCCAAGATTGTTCCAAGTTGGACGGCACAATGCCTGAGGTGAAGGAGGCATTTACAAGTTTAGTTATGGATGGAGAGAGTTCTCACGCGCCATCTTTTATAGGTTGTGCGGGGCACAAATCGCCTTGGCAGTTGGAAGTCTTAAGAGAGAGGATGACTTTCTCCACCTATCGGATGGATGTTTTTGCAAATCTAAATTGGGCGGTAGTGTTTTACTCCATAGGGGGAGGGTTGGTGTTGGTTTTAGGTGGTTGATTAAGGGCTGCTTTCTTAGCCGATATTTTTTTTTGGAGAATGGCAACTTTGTTGGCTAGAACTTGTTGTATCTCTGTGCACCAGACTTTGTCTTTTAGGCATATATCTAGGTTGGGAGTAGGCGACTCTAGTTCCTTTAAGATAGCAAACAGCTCCCTCATACATGAGTTGACTGAGGAGGTACGTTTGTTATATGAGTTGCGTTTGGCCAAGATAATTCCCTTCTTGTATTGTGAGGAGATTTCTATGAGTTTGTTTTTATGGTCATCTGATGGGGTAAGTCTCCAAGTGGATTCACAACTTCTTTTAAGTTGACAGAGATCTTTCAGTTTGGGAGTGAACCATTTGTTAAGGTGGGCTTTGGGTTTACTTGGTCTAAGTTTCAGAGGGGCGACGTTCTCAAGAGTGATTTGTATAATTTTGTTGTATTCTTCTACGAGCATCTTTGGGTCTAGATGTTCATCAAGTTGGTTTAGGGTGGGTAGAATGGCAGGAATTACTTTATCCTCAGTGATACTTTTTTTGTTCCTGGTAGGGCGTGAAGGAGCCATATTGGCTGCAGGAGGGATTGGCCTAGTGGTAAATAAGTCATAGGTTATCAAGTAAGGGTCTCTCCATAGTTGTGGGTAGATGGAGGTAATGGAGGCGGAACAGTTATAGTCTGCTAACCAGTCGAGGGTTCTTCCTCTCTCATGGGTGGGTTCCATAATTTTTTGGGTAAGTCCTAATTCGGTGAGGGTATTGGCCACATTGATGGCCTGTTCGTCTGAAGAGTCATTATAACCTAGATTAAAGTCTCCAAGAATCAGTAGTTGAGTGGAGGTTTTGAGATTGGTAGTTAGTAGACAGTTAATATCTTCTTCAAATGTACCCACAGTACCGGGAGGCCTATAAATAAGGTGGATAGTCAGGGTCTGGGAGTTATGAAGTGGGAGTTTGATAGAGCACACTTCGCAGGAGTTTAAGTCTGGAATGGAGGTAGTTCTCATGTTTAGGATGATTTTGGCAATGATGGCATTGCCACCACCTTGCATGTTATTTCTATCTTGTCTCAGTATGGTGTAGCCTTCTGGGATTGCTCGAGATAATAGGGGTCCGTCTGCCTCGTGCAACCAGGTCTCTGTAATGGCGAGGAAGTCCAGCTTATTAGACAATGGGCCTCATTACGACCCTGGCGGTAAGGGGTTAACGCCAGCGTTAGCTGCGCCGACCCCTTACCGCCAATTACGAGGTCCCCTAGCGCCATGGTGCTTTTAACACCTGCTTTTAGCAGGTGTTAAAATCCATGGCGCTAAGGGACCATGGAGTTAATTACGCCACCGTAATTTACGGTGGCGTAATTAACGCCTTCCCCACTCCCATTATGCCCTATGGGGCAAAAATGGGAATGGGGAAGGGTAAATGGGGATTGGGGACTTACCGCCCCGCCAAGGTCGGAATGGGGCGGTAAGTCCGCCAACCACCATGGCGTAAACGTAGTTTACGCCATGGTGGTAAAGTCACGGCCCAGGCGGTAACTTACCGCCTGGGTCGTAATGAGGCCCAATATGAGTTCACAGATGTCGGTTGCATGCACCGTTAGGGATCTGGTATTTAGTAATCCGCCTTTAAGTTGAAGGGCTGCGGTGGTGGTTTTGGTTTGATTGGTTTTGATAGAAGAAGTTGGTGATAACCTAGCTGTACGATTAGTACTGGTTTGTTGTGTCATGGTTCTTTTGTTGGTGACAGGGAGGGATCTAGTCAGCGGCTCGTGTAGTCTCGCAAGTCTGGCTCTAAGTCTGGAGTTTTTGGTGGGCGGACGACATGGTAAGCTTAGTGGTTCCATTGGTGAGATCGACTTGTTTCATAGTGGTGCAGAGGAAGGTGGCTATATGGGTAGGGTAGTGTTGGAGAGTCTTGGTAGTGAGGTGAAGGATAGTACCGGAGGTAAGGCAGGTTAGGAGCAGTAGGGGGGTGATAGACCAAAGGCAAAGTGTTATGATGCTCATGGTGTATCAGTATAAGGTTGTTGGGCATATAAGCATGTGCTCAGGTGCACATGTGGGCTGGATGCTGTAGCCAGTGGCAGGGACCATATGGGCTCAATGCAACAGTGAAATGGCAGGGCATATATGGGCTAAGTGCAACAATTAAATGGCAGGCACATATGGGCTAAGTGCAACAATCAAATGGCAGGGAACATATGGGCTCAATGGCACAGTCAAATGGCACGGCACATATGGGCTAATGTCAGGCACATATGGGATGGATGCAACAATCAAATGGCAGGGCACATATGGGCTAAATGCAGTAGTCGGGCCGAATGTTTAGACTGGCTAATGAGACCTTGTTCCATGCATGAGTTGTGGTATTAGGATTGTCTGCACCAATAAGCCTCATCCACGAACATACATGGAGGACAATGTAATGCAAATATCGAGAGTGGACACTGGCTGAAACACAAGTGGAGGGATATGTGCTAAGGCTTACTGCTAAATCCTGGAATACACTGTTGCCATTGTAAATTGTTTTAAATGTAAACCAAATGTAATCCGTGTGCATATTGTTGTATGAGCCATAAGTGAACTCGGCACAAACTCTAGACCATGGATTATTAAATTGCAGAGGGGCTGGACATTATTACTAAAATGTATAAATACGGGAATGTCCAGATGTCCAGTACCTCTCACTCCTCACACTGTACGACTGGTACTCACTGTGATGTATTCAGGGCCAGATAGCTATCTGAACTTGTTTCTTTGCAACTGCGCAGTAAAATAAAGATCTGTGAATCTTTATAAGCCTGTGTTTGTTGCATTTCCTTTTGTGGTACTCAGCCTCGATATTTCCACTTGCTTTTACACTCTGAGCTCTGCTTCTGATAATAACTGGTGTATCTCCGAGCTCTACTCCTGATAATCACAGGGTTCACTCTGATCTCTGCTCCTGATAATCACTGGATTCACTCTGATCTCTGCTCCTGATTATGATAATGATAATGTGTTATTTATATAGCGCCTTAAGACAAAGCGCTTTACCTAGCACATATTTACATACAATATAACCGAACTGAAATTGGTACTCATTTATCGACCTTGGAAGGATGAAAGGCTGAGTTGGCCTTGCCGGTATTTGAACCTGCGACCTGCAGTTCATGCTCAGATCGCAGCAATGAGCGCTTAACCCGCTGAGCTATCTTACCGGCATAATCACCAGGATCACTCTGAGCTCTGCTCCTGATAATCACTAGGGTCACTCTGATCTCTGCTCCTGATAATCACTGGGGTCTCTGTGAGCTCTGCTCCTGATAATCACCGGGGTCACTCTGAGCTTTGCTTTGGATAATCACTGGATTCACACTGAGCTCTGCTCCTGATAATCACAGGGTTCACTCTGATCTCTGCTACTGATAATCACTGGGGTCTCTCTGAGCTCTACTCCTGATAATCACTGGGTTCACTCTGATCTCTGCTCCTGATAATCACTGGATTCACTCTGATCTCTGCTCCTGATTATGATAATGATAATGTGTTATTTATATAGCGCCTTAAGACAAAGCGCTTTACCTAGCACATATTTACATACAATATAACCGAACTGAAATTGGTACTCATTTATCGACCTTGGAAGGATGAAAGGCTGAGTTGGCCTTGCCGGTATTTGAACCTGCGACCTGCAGTTCATGCTCAGATCGCAGCAATGAGCGCTTAACCCGCTGAGCTATCTTACCGGCATAATCACCAGGATCACTCTGAGCTCTGCTCCTGATAATCACTAGGGTCACTCTGATCTCTGCTCCTGATAATCACTGGGGTCTCTGTGAGCTCTGCTCCTGATAATCACCGGGGTCACTCTGAGCTTTGCTTTGGATAATCACTGGATTCACACTGAGCTCTGCTCCTGATAATCACAGGGTTCACTCTGATCTCTGCTACTGATAATCACTGGGGTCTCTCTGAGCTCTGCTCCTGATAATCCCTGGGGTCACTCTGAGCACTGCTTCGGATAATCACTGGGTTCACTCTGAGCTCTGCTCTTGATAATCACTGGGGTCACTCCTAGCTCTGATCCTGATAATCAATGGGGTCTCTCTGAGCTCTGCTCTAGATAATCACGGGGGTCAATCTGAGCTCTTCTCCTGAGAATCACTCGGTTCACCCTGATCTCTGCTCCTGATAATCACTGGGTTCACTATGAGCTCTCCTCTTGATAATCACTGGGTCACTCTGAGCTCTGCTCCTGATAATCACTGGGGCCTCTCTGATCTCTGCTCCTGATAATCACTGGATTCACTCTGATCTCTGCTCCTGATTATGATAATGATAATGTGTTATTTATATAGCGCCTTAAGACAAAGCGCTTTACCTAGCACATATTTACATACAATATAACCGAACTGAAATTGGTACTCATTTATCGACCTTGGAAGGATGAAAGGCTGAGTTGGCCTTGCCGGTATTTGAACCTGCGACCTGCAGTTCATGCTCAGATCGCAGCAATGAGCGCTTAACCCGCTGAGCTATCTTACCGGCATAATCACCAGGATCACTCTGAGCTCTGCTCCTGATAATCACTAGGGTCACTCTGATCTCTGCTCCTGATAATCACTGGGGTCTCTGTGAGCTCTGCTCCTGATAATCACCGGGGTCACTCTGAGCTTTGCTTTGGATAATCACTGGATTCACACTGAGCTCTGCTCCTGATAATCACAGGGTTCACTCTGATCTCTGCTACTGATAATCACTGGGGTCTCTCTGAGCTCTGTTCCTGATAATCCCTGGGGTCACTCTGAGCTCTGCTTCGGATAATCACTGGGTTCACTCTGAGCTCTGCTATTGATAATCACTGGGGTCACTCCTAGCTCTGATCCTGATAATCAATGGGGTCTCTCTGAGCTCTGCTCCTGATAATCACGGGGGTCAATCTGAGCTCTTCTCCTGAGAATCACTTGGTTCACTCTGATCTCTGCTTCTGATAATCACTGGGTTCTCTCTGAGCTCTGCTCCTGATAATCCCTGGGGTCACTCTGATCTCTGCTTCGGATAATCACTGGGTTCACTCTGAGCTCTGTCCTGATAATCACTGGGTTCACTATGAGCTCTGTCCTGATAATCACTGGGTTCACTCTGATCTCTGATCCTGACAATCACTGGGGTCTCTCTGAGCTCTGCTCCTGATAATCACTGGGTACACTCTGAGCTCTGCTCCTGATAATCACTGGGTTCACTCTGATCTCTGCTCCTGATAATCACTGGGTTCACTCTGCTCTCTGCTCCTGATAATCACTGGGTTCACTCTGATCTCTGCTCCTGATAATCACTGGGGTCTCTCTGAGCTCTGCTCCTGATAATCACTGGGTTCACTCTGAGCTCTGCTCTCGATAATCACTGAGTTCACTCTGATCTCTGCTCCTGATAATCACTGGGTTCACTCTGATCTCTGCTCCTGATAATCACTGTGTTCACTCTGATCTCTGCTCCTGATCATCAGAGGGGTCACTCTGAGCTCTGCTCCTGATAATCACTGTGGTCACTCTGAGCTCTGCTCCTGATAATTACAGGGTTCACTCTGAGCTCTGCTCCCAATAATCACTGGAGTCACTCTGAACTCTACTCCTGATCATTACAGGGTTCACTGTGAGCTCTGCTCCTGATAATTACTGGGGTCACTCTGAGCTTTGCTTTGGATAATCACTGGGTTCACACTGAGCTCTGCTCCTGATAATCACTGGGTTCACTCTGATCTCTGCTCCTGATAATCACTGGGGTCTCTCTGAGCTCTGCTCCTGATAATCCCTGGGGTCACTCTGTGCTCTGCTTCGGATAATCACTGGGTTCACTCTGAGCTCTGCTCTTGATAATCACTGGGGTCACTCCAATCTCTGATCCTGATAATCAATGGGGTCTCTCTGAGCTCTGCTCTAGATAATCATGGGGGTCAATCTGAGCTCTTCTCCTGAGAATCACTCGGTTCACTCTGATCTCTGCTCCTGATAATCACTGGGTTCACTATGAGCTCTCCTCTTGATAATCACTAGGTCACTCTGAGCTCTGCTCCTGATAATCACTGGGGCCTCTCTGATCTCTGCTTCGGATAAACACTGGGTTCACTCTGATCTCTGCTCCTGATAATCACTGGGTTCACTCTGATCTCTGCTCCTGATAATCACTGGGTTCACTCTGATCTCTGCTCCTGATAATCACTGGGGTCTCTCTGAGCTCTGCTCCTGATAATCACTGGGTACACTCTGAGCTCTGATCCTGATAATCACAGGGTTCACTCTGATCTCTGCTTCGGATAAACACTGGGTTCACTCTGATCTCTGCTCCTGATAATCACTGGGTTCACTCTGATCTCTGCTCCTGATAATCACTGGGTTCACTCTGATCTCTGCTCCTGATAATCACTGGGGTCTCTCTGAGCTCTGCTCCTGATAATCACTGGGTTCACTCTGAGCTCTGCTCTCGATAATCACTGAGTTTACTCTGATCTCTGCTCCTGATAATTACTGGGTTCACTCTGATCTCTGCTCCTGATAATCACTGGGTTCACTCTGATCTCTGCTCTTGATGATCAGTGGGGTCACTCTGAGCTCTGCTCCCGATAATCACTGGGGTCACCCTGAGCTCTGCTCCTGATAATTACAGGGTTCACTCTGAGCTCTGCTCCCAATAATCACTGGCGTCACTCTGAACTCTGCTCCTGATCATTACAGTGTTCACTGTGAGCTCTGCTCCTGATAATCACTGGGTTCACTCTGATTTCTGCTCTTGATAATCACTGTGTTCACTCTGATCTTGGCTCCTGATAATCACTGGCTTCACTCTGAGCACTACTCCTGATAATCACTAGTGTCTCTCTGAACTCTGCTCCTGATAATCACTGGGTTCTCTCTGAGCTCTACTCCTGATAATCAGTGGGATCACTCTGAGCTCTGCTCCTAATAATCACTGGGTTCCCTCTGAGCTCTGCTCCCGATAATCCCTGGATTCACTCTGAACTCTGCTCCTGATCATTACAGGGTTCACTCTGAGCTCTGCTTCTGATAATCACTGGGTTCACTCTGATTTCTGCTCTTGATAATCACTGTGTTCACTCTGATCTTGGCTCCTGATAATCACTGGCTTCACTCTGAGCACTACTCCTGATAATCACTGGTGTCTCTCTGAACTCTGCTCCTGATAATCACTGGGGTCTCTCTGAGCTCTTCTCCTGATAATCACTGGGTTCACTCTGAGCTCTGTTCCTGATAATCACTGGGGTCACCCTGAGCTCTGCTCCCGATAATCACTGGGTTCTATCTGAGCTGGATCACTCTGAGCTTTGATCCTTATAATCACTGGGTTCACTCTGATCTGTGCTCTTGATAATCATTGGGTTCGCTCTGATCTCTGCTCCTGTTAATCACTGGGGTCTCTCTGAGCTCTGCTCCTGATAATCACTGGGGTCATTCTGAGCTTTGCTTTGGATAATCACTGGGTTCACACTGAGCTCTGCTCCTGATAATCACTGGGGTCACTCCTAGCTCTGATCCTGATAATCAATGGGGTCTCTCTGAGCTCTGCTCCTGATAATCACGGGGGTCAATCTGAGCTCTTCTCCTGAGAATCACTTGGTTCACTCTGATCTCTGCTCCTGATAATCACTGGGTTCTCTCTGAGCTCTGCTCCTGATAATCCCTGGGGTCACTCTGATCTCTGCTTCGGATAATCACTGGGTTCACTCTGAGCTCTGTCCTGATAATCACTGGGTTCACTATGAGCTCTGTCCTGATAATCACTGGGTTCACTCTGATCTCTGATCCTGACAATCACTGGGGTCTCTCTGAGCTCTGCTCCTGATAATCACTGGGTACACTCTGAGCTCTGCTCCTGATAATCACTGGGTTCACTCTGATCTCTGCCCCTGATAATCACTGGGTTCACTCTGCTCTCTGCTCCTGATAATCACTGGGTTCACTCTGATCTCTGCTCCTGATAATCACTGGGGTCTCTCTAAGCTCTGCTCCTGATAATCACTGGGTTCACTCTGAGCTCTGCTCTCGATAATCACTGAGTTCACTCTGATCTCTGCTCCTGATAATCACTGGGTTCACTCTGATCTCTGCTCATGATAATCACTGGGTTAACTCTGATCTCTGCTCCCGATGATCAGTGGGGTCACTCTGAGCTCTGCTCCTGATAATCACTGGGGTCACTCTGAGCTCTGCTCCTGATAATTACAGGGTTCACTCTGAGCTCTGCTCCCAATAATCACTGGAGTCACTCTGAAGTCTACTCCTGATCATTACAGGGTTCACTGTGAGCTCTGCTCCTGATAATCACTGGGTTCACTCTGATTTGTGCTCTTGATAATCACTGTGTTCACTCTTATCTTGGCTCCTGATAATCACTGGCTTCACTCTGAGCACTACTCCTGATAATCACTGGTGTCACTCTGAACTCTGCTCCTGATAATCACTGGGTTCTCTCTGAGCTCCACTCCTGATAATCACTGGGATCACTCTGAGCTCTGCTCCTAATAATCGCTGGGTTCCCTCTGAGCTCTGCTCCCGATAATCCCTGGATTCACTCTGAACTCTGCTCCTGATCATTACAGGGTTCACTCTGAGCTCTGCTCCTGATAATCACTAGGTACACTCCGATTTCTGCTCTTGATAAATACTGTGTTCACTCTGATCTCGGCTCCTGATAAACACTGGCTTCACTCTGAGCACTACTCCTGATAATTACTGATGTCTCTCTGAACTCTGCTCCTGATAATCACTGGGGTCTCTCTGAGCTCTTCGCCTGATAATCACTGGGTTCACTCTGAGCTCTGTTCCTGATAATCACTGGGGTCACCCTGAGCTCTGCTCCCGATAATCACTGAGGTCAATCTGAGCTGGATCACTCTGAGCTTTGATCCTGATAATCACTGGGTTCAAACTAATCTGTGCTCCTGATAATCACTGGGTTCACTCTGAGCTCTGATCCTTATCATCACTGGGTTCACTCTGAGCTCTACTTCTGATAATCACTGGGATCACTCTGATCTCTGCTTCTGATATTCGCTGGGTTCACTCTGAGCTCTGATCCTTATCATCACTCGGTCCACTCTGAGCTCTACTTCTAATAATCACTGGGGTTACTCTGAGCTCTGCCCATAATAATGACTTGGGTCACTCTGAGCTCTGCTCCGGATAATCACTGGGGTCTCTCTGAGCTCTGCTCCTGATAATCACTGGTGTCACCCTGTGCTCTGCCCCGGATAATCATGGGGTCTCTCTGAGCTCTGATATCTAGCTGGATCACTCTGAGCTTTGATCCTTATAATCACTGGGTTCACTCTGATCTGTGCTCCTGATAATCACTGGGTTCACTCTGAGCTCTGATCCATCCTTATCATCACTGGGTTCTCTCTGAGCTCTACCTCTGATAATCACTGGGGTCACTCTGAGCTCTGCTCATAATAATCATTGGGGTCACTCTGAGCTCTGCTCCTGAAAATCACTGGGGTCTCTCTGAGCTCTGCTCCTGATAATCACTGGGGTCACTCGGAGCTCTGCTTCAGATAATCACTGGGTTCACACTGAGCTCTGCTCCTGATAATCACTGGGGTCTCTCTGAGCTCTGCTCCTGATAATCACTGGAGTCACTCTGAGCTCTGCTTCGGATAATCACTGGGTTCACTCTGATCTCTGCTCCTGATAATCTCTGGGTTCGCTCTTATCTCTGCTCCTGATAATCACTGGGTTCACTCTGATCTCTGCTCCTGATAATCACTGGGGTCTCTCTGAGCTCTGCTCCTGATAATCACTGGGTTCACTCTGAGCTCTGCTCTTGATAATCAATGGGTTCACTCTGATCTCTGCTACTGATAATCACTGGGTTCACTCTGATCTCTGCTCCTGACAATCACTGGGTTCACTCTGATATCTGCTCCTGATAATCACTGGGGTCTCTCTGAGCTCTGCTCCTGATCATTACAGGGTTCACTCTGAGCTCTGCTCTTGATAATCACTGGGTTCACTCTGATCTCTGCTCCTGATAATCACTGGGTTCACTCTGATCTCTGCTCCTGATAATCACTGGGTTCACACCGATCTCTGCTCCTGATAATCACTGGAGTCACTCTGAGCTCTGCTCCTGATCATTACAGGGTTCACTCTGAGCTCTGCTCCTGATAATCACTGGGTTCACTTTGATTTCTGCTCTTGGTAATCAATGTCTTCACTCTGATCTCGGCTCCTGATAATCACTGGGTTCACTCTGAGCACTACCCCTGATAATCACTGATGTCTCTCTGAACTCTGCTCCTGATAATCACTGGGGTCTCTCTGAGTTCTTCTCCTGATAATCACTGGGTTCACTCTGAGCTCTGTTCCTGATAATCACTGGGGTCACCCTGAGCTCTGCTCCCGATAATCACTGGGTTCACTTTGATTTCTGCTCTTGGTAATCAATGTCTTCACTCTGATCTCGGCTCCTGATAATCACTGGGTTCACTCTGAGCACTACCCCTGATAATCACTGATGTCTCTCTGAACTCTGCTCCTGATAATCACTGGGGTCTCTCTGAGTTCTTCTCCTGATAATCACTGGGTTCACTCTGAGCTCTGTTCCTGATAATCACTGGGGTCACCCTGAGCTCTGCTCCCGATAATCACTGAGGTCAATCTGAGCTGGATCACTCTGAGCTTTGATCCTGATAATCACTGGGTTCACTCTGATCTGTGCTCCTGATAATCACTGGGTTCACTCTGAGCTCTGATCCTTATCATCACTGGGTTCACTCTGAGCTCTACTTCTGATAATCACTGGGATCACTCTGATCTCTGCCTCTGATATTCGCTGGGTTCACTCTGAGCTCTGATCCTTATCATCACTCGGTCCACTCTGAGCTCTACTTCTAATAATCACTGGGGTAACTCTGAGCTCTGCCCATAATAATGACTTGAGTCACTCTGAGCTCTGCTCCTGATAATCACTGGGGTCTCTCCGAGCTCTGCTCCTGATAATCACTGGTGTCACCCTGTGCTCTGCCCCGGATAATCATGGGGTCTCTCTGAGCTCTGATATCTAGCTGGATCACTCTGAGCTTTGATCCTTATAATCACTGGGTTCACTCTGATCTGTGCTCCTGATAATCACTGGGTTCACACTGAGCTCTGATCCATCCTTATCATCACTGGGTTCTCTCTGAGCTCTACCTCTGATAATCACTGGGGTCACTCTGAGCTCTGCTCATAATAATCATTGGGGTCACTCTGAGCTCTGCTCCTGAAAATCACTGGGGTCTCTCTGAGCTCTGCTCCTGATAATCACTGGGGTCACTCTGAGCTCTGCTTCAGATAATCACTGGGTTCACTCTGAGCTCTGCTCCTGATAATCACTGGGGTCTCTCTGAGCTCTGCTCCTGATAATCACTGGGGTCACTCTGAGCTCTGCTTCGGATAATCACTGGGTTCACTCTGATCTCTGCTCCTGATAATCTCTGGGTTCACTCTGATCTCTGCTCCTGACAATCACTGGGTTCACTCTGATATCTGCTCCTGATAATCACTGGGGTCTCTCTGAGCTCTGCTCCTGATCATTACAGGGTTCACTCTGAGCTCTGCTCTTGATAATCACTGGGTTCACTCTGATCTCTGCTCCTGATAATCACTGGGTTCACTCTGATCTCTGCTCCTGATAATCACTGGGTTCACACCGATCTCTGCTCCTGATAATCACTGGAGTCACTCTGAGCTCTGCTCCTGATCATTACAGGGTTCACTCTGAGCTCTGCTCCTGATAATCACTGGGTTCACTTTGATTTCTGCTCTTGGTAATCAATGTCTTCACTCTGATCTCGGCTCCTGATAATCACTGGGTTCACTCTGAGCACTACCCCTGATAATCACTGATGTCTCTCTGAACTCTGCTCCTGATAATCACTGGGGTCTCTCTGAGTTCTTCTCCTGATAATCACTGGGTTCACTCTGAGCTCTGTTCCTGATAATCACTGGGGTCACCCTGAGCTCTGCTCCCGATAATCACTGAGGTCAATCTGAGCTGGATCACTCTGAGCTTTGATCCTGATAATCACTGGGTTCACTCTGATCTGTGCTCCTGATAATCACTGGGTTCACTCTGAGCTCTGATCCTTATCATCACTGGGTTCACTCTGAGCTCTACTTCTGATAATCACTGGGATCACTCTGATCTCTGCTTCTGATATTCGCTGGGTTCACTCTGAGCTCTGATCCTTATCATCACTCGGTCCACTCTGAGCTCTACTTCTAATAATCACTGGGGTAACTCTGAGCTCTGCCCATAATAATGACTTGAGTCACTCTGAGCTCTGCTCCTGATAATCACTGGGGTCTCTCCGAGCTCTGCTCCTGATAATCACTGGTGTCACCCTGTGCTCTGCCCCGGATAATCATGGGGTCTCTCTGAGCTCTGATATCTAGCTGGATCACTCTGAGCTTTGATCCTTATAATCACTGGGTTCACTCTGATCTGTGCTCCTGATAATCACTGGGTTCACACTGAGCTCTGATCCATCCTTATCATCACTGGGTTCTCTCTGAGCTCTACCTCTGATAATCACTGGGGTCACTCTGAGCTCTGCTCATAATAATCATTGGGGTCACTCTGAGCTCTGCTCCTGAAAATCACTGGGGTCTCTCTGAGCTCTGCTCCTGATAATCACTGGGGTCACTCTGAGCTCTGCTTCAGATAATCACTGGGTTCACTCTGAGCTCTGCTCCTGATAATCACTGGGGTCTCTCTGAGCTCTGCTCCTGATAATCACTGGGGTCACTCTGAGCTCTGCTTCGGATAATCACTGGGTTCACTCTGATCTCTGCTCCTGATAATCTCTGGGTTCGCTCTTATCTCTGCTCCTGATAATCACTGGGTTCACTCTGATCTCTGCTCCTGATAATCACTGGGGTCTCTCTGAGCTCTGCTCCTGATAATCACTGGGTTCACTCTGAGCTCTGCTCTTGATAATCAATGGGTTCACTCTGATCTCTGCTACTGATAATCACTGGGTTCACTCTGATCTCTGCTCCTGACAATCACTGGGTTCACTCTGATATCTGCTCCTGATAATCACTGGGGTCTCTCTGAGCTCTGCTCCTGATCATTACAGGGTTCACTCTGCACTCTGCTCTTGATAATCACTGGGTTCACTCTGATCTCTGCTCCTGATAATCACTGGGTTCACTCTGATCTCTGCTCCTGATAATCACTGGGTTCACACCGATCTCTGCTCCTGATAATCACTGGAGTCACTCTGAGCTCTGCTCCTGATCATTACAGGGTTCACTCTGAGCTCTGCTCCTGATAATCACTGGGTTCACTTTGATTTCTGCTCTTGGTAATCACTGTGTTCACTCTGATCTCGGCTCCTGATAATCACTGGGTTCACTCTGAGCACTACCCCTGATAATCACTGGTGTCTATCTGAACTCTGCTCCTGATAATCACTGGGTTCTCTCTGAGCTCTGCTCATAATAATCATTGGGGTCACTCTGAGCTCTGCTCCTGAAAATAACTGGGGTCTCTCTGAGCTCTGCTCCTGATAATCACTGGGGTCACTCTGCTTCGGATAATCACTGGGTTCACTCTGATCTCTGCTCCTGATAATCACTGGGTTCACTCTGATCTCTGCTCCTGATAATCACTGGGTTCACTCTGATCTCTGCTCCTGATAATCACTGGGTTCACTCTGATCTCTGCTCCTGATGATCAGTGGGGTCACTCTGAGCTCTGCTCCTGATAATCACTGGGGTCACTCTGAGCTCTGCTCCTGATCATTACAGGGTTCACTCTGAGCTCTGCTCCTGATAATCACTGGGTTCACTCTGAGCTCTGCTCTCGATAATCACTGAGTTCACTCTGATCTCTGCTCCTGATAATCACTGGGTTCACTCTGATCTCTGCTCCTGATAATCACTGGGTTCACTCTGATCTCTGCTCCTGATGATCAGTGGGGTCACTCTGAGCTCTGCTCCTGATAATCACAGGGGTCACTCCGAGCTCTGCTCCTGATAATTACAGGGTTCACTCTGAGCTCTGCTCCCAATAATCACTGGAGTCACTCTGAAGTCTACTCCTGATCATTACAGGGTTCACTGTGAGCTCTGCTCCTGATAATCACTGGGTTCACTCTGATTTGTGCTCTTGATAATCACTGTGTTCACTCTTATCTTGGCTCCTGATAATCACTGGCTTCACTCTGAGCACTACTCCTGATAATCACTGGTGTCACTCTGAACTCTGCTCCTGATAATCACTGGGTTCTCTCTGAGCTCCACTCCTGATAATCACTGGGATCACTCTGAGCTCTGCTCCTAATAATCGCTGGGTTCCCTCTGAGCTCTGCTCCCGATAATCCCTGGATTCACTCTGAACTCTGCTCCTGATCATTACAGGGTTCACTCTGAGCTCTGCTCCTGATAATCACTAGGTACACTCCGATTTCTGCTCTTGATAAATACTGTGTTCACTCTGATCTCGGCTCCTGATAAACACTGGCTTCACTCTGAGCACTACTCCTGATAATTACTGATGTCTCTCTGAACTCTGCTCCTGATAATCACTGGGGTCTCTCTGAGCTCTTCGCCTGATAATCACTGGGTTCACTCTGAGCTCTGTTCCTGATAATCACTGGGGTCACCCTGAGCTCTGCTCCCGATAATCACTGAGGTCAATCTGAGCTGGATCACTCTGAGCTTTGATCCTGATAATCACTGGGTTCACTCTAATCTGTGCTCCTGATAATCACTGGGTTCACTCTGAGCTCTGATCCCTATCATCACTGGGTTCACTCTGAGCTCTACTTCTGATAATCACTGGGATCACTCTGATCTCTGCTTCTGATATTCGCTGGGTTCACTCTGAGCTCTGATCCTTATCATCACTCGGTCCACTCTGAGCTCTACTTCTAATAATCACTGGGGTTACTCTGAGCTCTGCCCATAATAATGACTTGGGTCACTCTGAGCTCTGCTCCGGATAATCACTGGGGTCTCTCTGAGCTCTGCTCCTGATAATCACTGGTGTCACCCTGTGCTCTGCCCCGGATAATCATGGGGTCTCTCTGAGCTCTGTTATCTAGCTGGATCACTCTGAGCTTTGATCCTTATAATCACTGGGTTCACTCTGATCTGTGCTCCTGATAATCACTGGGTTCACTCTGAGCTCTGATCCATCCTTATCATCACTGGGTTCTCTCTGAGCTCTACCTCTGATAATCACTGGGGTCACTCTGAGCTCTACTCATAATAATCATTGGGGTCACTCTGAGCTCTGCTCCTGAAAATCACTGGGGTCTCTCTGAGCTCTGCTCCGGATAATCACTGGGGTCACTCTGAGCTCTGCTTCAGATAATCACTGGGTTCACACTGAGCTCTGCTCCGGATAATCACTGGGGTCTCTCTGAGCTCTGCTCCTGATAATCACTGGGGTCACTCTGAGCTCTGCTTCGGATAATCACTGGGTTTACTCTGATCTCTGCTCCTGATAATCTCTGGGTTCGCTCTTATCTCTGCTCCTGATAATCACTGGGTTCACTCTGATCTCTGCTCCTGATAATCACTGGGGTCTCTCTGAGCTCTGCTCCTGATAATCACTGGGTTCACTCTGAGCTCTGCTCTTGATAATCAATGGGTTCACTCTGATCTCTGCTACTGATAATCACTGGGTTCACTCTGATCTCTGCTCCTGACAATCACTGGGTTCACTCTGATATCTGCTCCTGATAATCACTGGGGTCTCTCTGAGCTCTGCTCCTGATCATTACAGGGTTCACTCTGAGCTCTGCTCTTGATAATCACTGGGTTCACTCTGATCTCTGCTCCTGATAATCACTGGGTTCACTCTGATCTCTGCTCCTGATAATCACTGGGTTCACACCGATCTCTGCTCCTGATAATCACTGGAGTCACTCTGAGCTCTGCTCCTGATCATTACAGGGTTCACTCTGAGCTCTGCTCCTGATAATCACTGGGTTCACTTTGATTTCTGCTCTTGGTAATCACTGTGTTCACTCTGATCTCGGCTCCTGATAATCACTGGGTTCACTCTGAGCACTACCCCTGATAATCACTGATGTCTCTCTGAACTCTGCTCCTGATAATCACTGGGGTCTCTCTGAGCTCTTCTCCTGATAATCACTGGGTTCACTCTGAGCTCTGTTCCTGATAATCACTGGGGTCACCCTGAGCTCTGCTCCCGATAATCACTGAGGTCAATCTGAGCTGGATCACTCGGAGCTTTGATCCTGATAATCACTGGGTTCACTCTGATCTGTGCTCCTGATAATCACTGGGTTCACTCTGAGCTCTGATCCTTATCATCACTGGGTTCACTCTGAGCTCTACTTCTGATAATCACTGGGATCACTCTGATCTCTGCTTCTGATATTCGCTGGGTTCACTCTGAGCTCTGATCCTTATCATCACTCGGTCCACTCTGAGCTCTACTTCTAATATTCACTGGGGTCACTCTGAGCTCTGCCCATAATAATGACTTGGGTCACTCTGAGCTCTGCTCCTGATAATCACTGGGGTCTCTCCGAGCTCTGCTCCTGATAATCACTGGTGTCACCCTGTGCTCTGCCCCGGATAATCATGGGGTCTCTCTGAGCTCTGATATCTAGCTGGATCACTCTGAGCTTTGATCCTTATAATCACTGGGTTCATTCTGATCTGTGCTCCTGATAATCACTGGGTTCACACTGAGCTCTGATCCATCCTTATCATCACTGGGTTCTCTCTGAGCTCTACCTCTGATAATCACTGGGGTCACTCTGAGCTCTGCTCATAATAATCATTGGGGTCACTCTGAGCTCTGCTCCTGAAAATCACTGGGGTCTCTCTGAGCTCTGCTCCTGATAATCACTGGGGTCACTCTGAGCTCTGCTTCAGATAATCACTGGGTTCACTCTGAGCTCTGCTCCTGATAATCACTGGGGTCTCTCTGAGCTCTGCTCCTGATAATCACTGGGGTCACTCTGAGCTCTGCTTCGGATAATCACTGGGTTCACTCTGATCTCTGCTCCTGATAATCTCTGGGTTCGCTCTTATCTCTGCTCCTGATAATCACTGGGTTCACTCTGATCTCTGCTCCTGATAATCACTGGGGTCTCTCTGAGCTCTGCTCCTGATAATCACTGGGTTCACTCTGAGCTCTGCTCTTGATAATCAATGGGTTCACTCTGATCTCTGCTACTGATAATCACTGGGTTCACTCTGATCTCTGCTCCTGACAATCACTGGGTTCACTCTGATATCTGCTCCTGATAATCACTGGGGTCTCTCTGAGCTCTGCTCCTGATCATTACAGGGTTCACTCTGCGCTCTGCTCTTGATAATCACTGGGTTCACTCTGATCTCTGCTCCTGATAATCACTGGGTTCACTCTGATCTCTGCTCCTGATAATCACTGGGTTCACACCGATATCTGCTCCTGATAATCACTGGAGTCACTCTGAGCTCTGCTCCTGATCATTACAGGGTTCACTCTGAGCTCTGCTCCTGATAATCACTGGGTTCACTTTGATTTCTGCTCTTGGTAATCACTGTGTTCACTCTGATCTCGGCTCCTGATAATCACTGGGTTCACTCTGAGCACTACCCCTGATAATCACTGGTGTCTATCTGAACTCTGCTCCTGATAATCACTGGGTTCTCTCTGAGCTCTGCTCATAATAATCATTGGGGTCACTCTGAGCTCTGCTCCTGAAAATAACTGGGGTCTCTCTGAGCTCTGCTCCTGATAATCACTGGGGTCACTCTGCTTCGGATAATCACTGGGTTCACTCTGATCTCTGCTCCTGATAATCACTGGGTTCACTCTGATCTCTGCTCCTGATAATCACTGGGTTCACTCCGATCTCTGCTCCTGATAATCACTGGGTTCACTCTGATCTCTGCTCCTGATGATCAGTGGGGTCACTCTGAGCTCTGCTCCCGATACTCACTGGGGTCACTCTGAGCTCTGCTCCTGATAATTACAGGGTTCACTCTGAGCTCTGCTCCCAATAATCACTGGAGTCACTCTGAACTCTACTCCTGATCATTACAGGGTTCACTGTGAGCTCTGCTCCTGATAATCACTGGGTTCACTCTGATTTCTGCTCTTGATAATCACTGTGTTCATTCTTATCTTGGCTCCTGATAATCACTGGCTTCACTCTGAGCACTACTCCTAATAATCACTGGTGTCACTCTGAACTCTGCTCCTGATAATCACTGGGTTCTCTATGAGCTCCACTCCTGATAATCACTGGGATCACTCTGAGCTCTGCTCCTCCTAATAATCGCTGGGTTCCCTCTGAGCTCTGCTCCCGATAATCCCTGGATTCACTCTGAACTCTGCTCCTGATCATTACAGGGTTCACTCTGAGCTCTGCTCCTGATAATCACTGGGTACACTCCGATTTCTGCTCTTGATAATCACTGTGTTCACTCTGATCTCGGCTCCTGATAAACACTGGCTTCACACTGAGCACTACTCCTGATAATCACAGGTGTCTCTCTGAACTCTGCTCCTGATAATCACTGGGGTCTGTCTGAGCTCTTCTCCTGATAATCACTGGGTTCACTCTGAGCTCTGTTCCTGATAATCACTGGGGTCAGCCTGAGCTCTGCTCCCGATAATCACTGGGGTCTATATGAGCTTGATCACTCTGAGCTTTGATCCTTATAATCACTGGGTTCACTCTGATCTGTGCTCCTGATAATCACTGGATTCACTCTGAGCTCTGATCCTTATCATCACTGGGTTCACTCTGAGCTCTACGTCTGATAATCACTGGGATCACTCTGATCTCTGCTTCTGATATTCGCTGGGTTCACTCTGAGCTCTGATCCTTATCATCACTCAGTCCACTCTGAGCTCTACTTCTAATAATCACTGGGGTCACTCGGAGCTCTGCCCATAATAATGACTTGGGTCACTCTGAGCTCTGCTCCTGATAATCACTGGTGTCACCCTGTGCTCTGCCTCGGATAATCATGGGGTCTCTCTGAGCTCTGATATCTAGCTGGATCACTGTGAGCTTTGATCCTAATAATCACTGGGTTCACTCTGATATGTGCTCCTGATAATCACTGGGTTCACTCTGAGCTCTGATCCATCCTTATCATCACTGGGTTCTCTCTGAGCTCCACTTCTGTTAATCAATGGGATCACTCTGATCTCTGATCCTGATATTCGCTGGGTTCACTCTGACCTCTGATCCTCAACATCACTCAGTTCACTCTGAGCTCTACTTCTGATAATCACTGGGGCCACTCTGAGCTCTGCTCATAATAATCACTGGGGTCACTCTGAGCTCTGCTCCTGATAATCACTGGGTTCACTCTGATCTCTGATCCTGATAATCACTGGGGTCTCTCTGAGCTCTGCTCCTGATAATCACTGGGTTCACTCTGAGCTCTGCTCTTGATAATCACTGGGTTCACTCTGATCTCTGCTCCTGACAATCACTGGGTTCACTCTGAGCTCTCCTCTTGATAATCACTGGGGTCACTCTGAGATCTTCTCCTGAAAATCACTGGGGTCTCTCTGAGCTCTGCTCCTGATAATCACTGGGGCCACTCTGAGCTCTGCTCATAATAATCACTGGGGTCACTCTGAGCTCTGCTCCTGAAAATCACTGGGGTCTCTCTGAGCTCTGCTCCTGATAATCACTGGGGTCACTCTGAGCTCTGCTTCGGATAATCACTGGGTTCACTCTGAGCTCTGATCCTGATAATCACTGGGGTCACTCTGAGCTCTGCTCATAATAATCACTGGGGTCACTCTGAGCTCTGCTCCTGAAAATCACTGGGGTCACTCTGAGCTCTGCTCCTGATAATCACTGGGGTTACTCTGAGCTCTGCTTCTGATAATCACTGGGGTCACTCTGAGCTCTGCTCCTGATAATCACTGGGGTCTCTCTGAGCTCTGCTCCTGATAATCACTGGGGTCACTCTGAGCTCTGCTTCGGGTAATCACTGGGTTCGCTCTGATCTCTGCTCCTGAGAATCTCTGGGTTCACTCTGATCTCTGCTCCTGATAATCACTCACTGGGTTCACTCTGATCTCTGATAATCACTGGGGTCTCTCTGAGCTCTAATCCTGATAATCACTGGGTTCACTCTGAGCTCCGCTCTTGATAATCACTGGGTTCACTCTGATCTCTCTTCCTGATAATCACTGGGTTCACTCTGAGCACTACTCCTGATAATCACTGGTGTCTCTCTGAGCTCTACCCCTGATAATCGCTGGATTCACTCTGAGCTTTGTTCCCGTTAATCACTGGGGTCTCTCCGAGCTCTGCTCCCGATAATCACTGAGATCAGTCTGAACTCTGCTCCCGATAATCACTCGAGTCTCTCTGATTTCTGCTCCTGATAATCACTGGGTTCACTCTGAGCTCTTCTCCTGATAATCACTGCACTCTGAGCTCTGTTCCAGATAATCACTGGGGTCACCCTGAGCTCTGTTCCCGATAATCACTCGGGTCTCTCTGAGCTGTGCTCCTGATAATCACTGGGTTCACCCTGAGCTCTGCTCCTGAAAATCACTGGGGTCTCTCTGAGCTCTGCTCCTGATAATCACTGGGGTCACTCTAAGCTCTGCTTCAGATAATCACTGGGTTCACTCTGAGCTCTGATCCTGATAATCACTGGATTCACTCTGAGCTCTCCGCTTGATAATCACTGGGGTCTCTCTGCTCCTGATTATGATAATGATAATGTGTTATTTATATAGCGCCTTAAGACAAAGCGCTTTACCTAGCACATATTTACATACAATATAACCAAACTGAAATTGGTACTCATTTATCGACCTCGGAAGGATGAAAGGCTGAGTTGGCCTTGCCGGTATTTGAACCTGCGACCTGCAGTTCATGCTCAGATCGCAGCAATGAACGCTTAACCCGCTGAGCTATCTTACCGGCATAATCACCAGTATCACTCTGAGCTCTGCTCCTGATAATCACTGGGGTCACTCTGAGCTCCTATCCCGAAAATAACTGGGGTCACTCTGTGCTCTGCTCCAGATAATCACTGGGGTCTCCCTGACCTCTTCTCTTGATAATCACTGGTGTCACTTTGAGCTCTACTCCTGATAATCACTGGGGTCACTCAGAGCTCTGCTCCCGATAATCACTGGGGTCATTCTGAGCGCTGCTCCCGATAACCACTGGGGTCACTCTGAGCTCTGCTCCCGATAACCACTGGGGTCTCTCTGAGCTCTGCTCCCGATAAACACTGGTGTCACTCTGAGCTCTACTCCTGATAATCACTGGGGTCACTCTGAGCTCTGCTCCTGATAATCACTGGGGTCTCTCTGAGATCTGCTCCTGATAATCACTGGGTTCACTCTGAGCTCTACTTATGATAATCACTGGGGTCTCTCTGAGCTCTGCTCCTGATAATCCCTTGGTTCCCTGTAATCTCTACTCCTGATAATCACTGGGTTCACTCTGAGCTCTGCTCCTTGTAATCATTGGGTTCACTCTGATCCCTGCTCCTGTTAATCACTGGGGTCTCTCTGAGCTCTGCTCCTGATAATCACTGGGGTCACTCTGAGCTTTGCTTTGGATAATCATTGGGTTCACACTGAGCTCTGCTCCTGATAATCACTGGGTTCACTCTGATCTCTGCTCCTGATAATCACTGGGGTCTCTCTGAGCTCAGCTCCTGATAATCCCTGGGGTCACTCTGAGCTCTGCTTCGGATAATCACTGGGTTCACTCTGAGCTCTGCTCTTGATAATCACTGGGGTCACTCCTAGCTCTGATCCTGATAATCAATGGGGTCTCTCTGAGCTCTGCTCTAGATAATCACGGGGGTCAATCTGAGCTCTTCTCCTGAGAATCACTCGGTTCACTCTGATCTCTGCTCCTGATAATCACTGTGTTCTCCCTGAGCTCTGCTCCTGATAATCCCTGGGGTCACTCTGATCTCTGCTTTGGATGATCACTGGGTTCACTCTGAGCTCTACTCCTGATAATCACTGGGGTCACTCTGAGCTCTGCTCCTGATAATCACTGGGGTCTCTCTGAGGTCTACTCCTGATAATCACTGGGGTCACTCTGAGATCTGCTCCTGATAATCACTGGGTCCACTCTGAGCTCTAATCCTGATAATCACTGGGTTCACTCTGAGCTCTACTTATGATAATCACTGGGGTCGCTGTGAGCTCTGCTCCTGATAATCACTGGGTTCACTCTGAGCTCTGTCCCGGATAATCATGGGGTCTCTCTGAGCTCTGCTCCTGATAATCCCTTGGTTCCCTGTAATCTCTACTCCTGATAATCACTGAGCTCACTCTGAGCTCTGCTCCTGATAATCATTGGGTTCACTCTGATCTCTGCTCCTGATAATCATTGGGTTCACTCTGATCTCTGCTCCTGTTAATCACTGGGGTCTCTCTGAGCTCTGCTCCTGATAATCACTGGGGTCACTCTGAGCTTTGCTTTGGATAATCACTGGGTTCACACTGAGCTCTGCTCCAGATAATCACTGGGGTCACTCTGAGCTCTGCTTCGGATAATCGTTTGGTTCACTCTGAGCTCTGCTCTTTATTAATCACTGGGGTCACTCCTAGCTCTGATCCTGATAATCAATGGGGTCTCTCTGAGCTCTGCTCTATGTAATCACGGGGGTAAATCTGAGCTCTTCTCCTGAGAATCACTGGGTTCACTCTGATCTCTGCTCCTGATAATCACTGGGTTCACTATGAGCTCTCCTCTTGATAATCACTGGGTCACTCTGAGCTCTGCTCCTGATAATCACTGGGGCCTCTCTGATCTCTCCTTCGGATAAACACTGGGTTCACTCTGATCTCTGCTCCTGATAATCATTGGGTTCACTCTTATCTCTGCTCCTGATAATCACTGGGTTCACTCTGATCTCTGCTCCTGATAATCACTGGGGTCTCTCTGAGCTCTGCTCCTGATAATCACTGGGTACACTCTGAGCTCTGCTCCTGATAATCACTGGGTTCACTCTGATCTCTGCTTCGGATAAACACTGGGTTCACTTTGATCTCTGCTCCTGATAATCACTGGGTTCACTCTGATCTCTGCTCCTGATAATCACTGGGGTCTCTCTGAGCTCTGCTCCTGATAATCACTGGGTTCACTCTGAGCTCTGCTCTGATAATCACTGAGTTTACTCTGATCTCTGCTCCTGATAATTACTGGGTTCACTCTGATCTCTGCTCCTGATAATCACTGGGTTCACTCTGATCTCTGCTCTTGATGATCAGTGGGGTCACTCTGAGCTCTGCTCCCGATAATCACTGGGGTCACCCTGAGCTCTGCTCTTGATAATTACAGGGTTCACTCTGAGCTCTGCTCGCAATGATCACTGGAGTCACTCTGAACTCTGCTCCTGATCATTACAGGGTTCACTGTGAGCGCTGCTCCTGATAATCACTGGGTTCACTCTGATTTCTGCTCTTGATAATCACTGTGTTCACTCTGATCTTGGCTCCTGATAATCACTGGCTTCACTCTGAGCACTACTCCTGATAATCACTGGTGTCTCTCTGAACTCTGCTCCTGATAATCACTGGGTTCTCTCTGAGCTCAACTCCTGATAATCAGTGGGATCACTCTGAGCTCTGCTCCTAATAATCACTGGGTTCCCTCTGAGCTCTGCTCCCGATAATCCCTGGATTCACTCTGAACTCTGCTCCTGATCATTACAGGGTTCACTCTGAGCTCTGCTCCTGATAATCACTGGGTACACTCCGATTTCTGCTCTTGATAATCACTGTGTTCACTCTGATCTCTGCTCCTGTTAATCACTTGGGTCTCTCTGAGCTCTGCTCCTGATAATCACTGGGGTCACTCTGAGCTTTGCTTTGGATAATCACTGGGTTCACACTGAGCTCTGCTCCTGATAATCACTGGGGTCACTCTGAGCTCTGCTTCGGATAATCACTTGGTTCACTCTGAGCTTCTCTCTTTATTAATCACTGGGGTCACTCCTAGCTCTGATCCTGATAATCAATGGGGTCTCTCTGAGCTCTGCTCTAGATAATCACGGGTGTCAATCTCAGCTCTTCTCCTGAGAATCACTGGGTTCACTCTGATCTCTGCTCCTGATAATCACTGGGTTCACTATGAGCTCTCCTCTTGATAATCACTGGGTCACTCTGAGCTCTGCTCCTGATAATCACTGGGGCCTCTCTGATCTCTGCTTCGGATAAACACTGGGTTCACTCTGATCTCTGCTCCTGATAATCATTGGGTTCACTCTGATCTCTGCTCCTGATAATCACTGGGTTCACTCTGATCTCTGCTCCTGATAATCACTGGGGTCTCTCTGAGCTCTGCTCCTGATAATCACTGGGTACACTCTGAGCTCTGCTCCTGATAATCACTGGGTTCACTCTGATCTCTGCTTCAGATAAACACTGGGTTCACTTTGATCTCTGCTCCTGATAATCACTGGGTTCACTCTGATCTCTGCTCCTGATAATCAATGGGTTCACTCTGATCTCGGCTCCTGATAATCACTGGGGTCTCTCTGAGCTCTGCTTCTGATAATCACTGGGTTCACTCTGAGCTCTGCTCTGATAATCACTGAGTTTACTCTGATCTCTGCTCCTGATAATTACTGGGTTCACTCTGATCTCTGCTCCTGATAATCACTGGGTTCACTCTGAGCTTCTCTCTTTATTAATCACTGGGGTCACTCCTAGCTCTGATCCTGATAATCAATGGGGTCTCTCTGAGCTGTGCTCTAGATAATCACAGGGGTCAATCTGAGCTCTTCTCCTGAGAATCACTGGGTTCACTCTGATCTCTGCTCCTGATAATCACTGGGTTCACTATGAGCTCTCCTCTTGATAATCACTGGGTCACTCTGAGCTCTGCTCCTGATAATCACTGGGGCCTCTCTGATCTCTGCTTCGGATAAACACTGGGTTCACTCTGATCTCTGCTCCTGATAATCATTGGGTTCACTCTGATCTCTGCTCCTGATAATCACTGGGTTCACTCTGATCTCTACTCCTGATAATCACTGGGGTCTCTCTGAGCTCTGCTCCTGATAATCACTGGGTACACTCTGAGCTCTGCTCCTGATAATCACTGGGTTCACTCTGATCTCTGCTTCAGATAAACACTGGGTTCACTTTGATCTCTGCTCCTGATAATCACTGGGTTCACTCTGATCTCTGCTCCTGATAATCACTGGGTTCACTCTGATCTCTGCTCCTGATAATCACTGGGGTCTCTCTGAGCTCTGCTCCTGATAATCACTGGGTTCACTCTGAGCTCTGCTCTGATAATCACTGAGTTTACTCTGATCTCTGCTCCTGATAATTACTGGGTTCACTCTGATCTCTGCTCCTGATAATCACTGGGTTCACTCTGATCTCTGCTCTTGATGATCAGTGGGGTCACTCTGAGCTCTGCTCCCGATAATCACTGGGGTCACCCTGAGCTCTGCTCCTGATAATTACAGGGTTCACTCTGAGCTCTGCTCCCAATGATCACTGGAGTCACTCTGAACTCTGCTCCTGATCATTACAGGGTTCACTGTGAGCGCTGCTCCTGATAATCACTGGGTTCACTCTGATTTCTGCTCTTGATAATCACTGTGTTCACTCTGATCTTGGCTCCTGATAATCACTGGCTTCACTCTGAGCACTACTCCTGATAATCACTGGTGTCTCTCTGAACTCTGCTACTGATAATCACTGGGTTCTCTCTGAGCTCTACTCCTGATAATCAGTGGGATCACTCTGAGCTCTGCTCCTAATAATCACTGGGTTCCCTCTGAGCTCTGCTCCCGATAATCCCTGGATTCACTCTGAACTCTGCTCCTGATCATTACAGGGTTCACTCTGAGCTCTGCTCCTGATAATCACTGGGTACACTCCGATTTCTGCTCTTGATAATCACTGTGTTCACTCTGATCTTTGCTCCTGATAAACACTGGCTTCACTCTGAGCACTACTCCTGATAATCACTGGTGTCTCTCTGAACTCTGCTCCTGATAATCACTGGGGTCTCTCTGAGCTCTTCTCCTGATAATCACTGGGTTCACTCTGAGCTCTGTTCCTGATAATCACTGGGGTCACCCTGAGCTCTGCTCCCGATAATCACTGGGTTCTATCTGAGCTGGATCACTCTGAGCTTTGATCCTTATAATCACTGGGTTCACTCTGATCTGTGCTCTTGATAATCATTGGGGTCACTCTGATCTCTGCTCCTGTTAATCACTGGGGTCTCTCTGAGCTCTGCTCCTGATAATCACTGGGGTCATTCTGAGCTTTGCTTTGGATAATCACTGGGTTCACACTGAGCTCTGCTCCTGATAATCACTGGGTTCATTCTGATCTCTGCTCCTGATAATCACTGGGGTCTCTCTGTGCTCTGTTCCTGATAATCCCTGGGGTCACTCTGAGCTCTGCTTCGGATAATCACTGGGTTCACTCTGAGCTCTGCTCTTGATAATCACTGGGGTAACTCCTAGCTCTGATCCTGATAATCACTGGGGTCTCTCTGAGCTCTGCTCCTGATAATCACTGGGGTCACTCTGAGCTCTGCTTCGGATAATCACTGGGTTCACTCTGATCTCTGCTCCTGATAATCACTGGGTTCACTCTGATCTCTGCTCCTGATAATCACTGGGGTCTCTCTGAGCTCTGCTCCTGATCATTACGGGGTTCACTCTGAGCTCTGCTCTTGATAATCACTGGGTTCACTCTGATCTCTGCTCCTGATAATCACTGGGTTCACTCTGATCTCTGCTCCTGATAATCACTGGGTTCACTCTGATCTCTGTTCCTGATAATCACTGGAGTCACTCTGAGCTCTGCTGCTAATCATTACAGGGTTCACTCTGAGCTCTGCTCCTGATAATTACTGGGTTCACTCTGATTTCTGCTCTTGGTAATCACTGTGTTCACTCTGATCTCGGCTCCTGATTATCACTGGGTTCACTCTGAGCACTACTCCTGATAATCACTTGTGTCTCTCTGAACTCTGCTCCTGATAATCACTGGGTTCTCTCTGAGCTCTCCTCTTGATAATCACTTGGGTCACTCTGAGCTCTGCTCCTGATAATCACTGGTGTCTCTCTGAGCTCTGCTCCTGATAATCACTGGGGCACTCTGAGCTCTGCTTCGGATAATGACTGGGTTCACTCTGATCTCTGCTCCTTGTAATCTCTGGGTTCACTCTTATCTCTGCTACTGATAATCACTGGGTTCACTCTGATCTCTGATCCTGATAATCACTGGGGTCTCTCTGAGCTCTGCTCCTGATAGTCACTGGGTTCACTCTGAGCTCTACTCCTGATAATCGCTGGTGTCTCTCTGAACTCTGCTCCTGATAATCACTGGGTTCTCTCTGAGCTCTACTCCTGATAATCGCTGGATTCACTCTGAGCTTTGCTCCCGATAATCACTGGGGTCTCTCTGAGCTCTGCTCCCGATAATCACTGAGATCAGTCTGAACTCTGCTCTGATAATCACTTGAGTCTCTCTGATTTCAGCTCCTGATAATCACTGGGTTCACTCTGAGCTCTTCTCCTGATAATCACTCGAGTCTCTCTGATTTCTGCTCCTGATAATCACTGGGTTCACTCTGAGCTCTTCTCCTGATAATCACTGCACTCTGAGCTCTGTTCCCGATAATCACTGGGGTCACCCTGAGCTCTGCTCCCGATAATCACTCGGGTCTCTCTGAGCTCTGCTCCTGATAATCACTGGGTTCACTCTGAGCTCTGCTCCTGAAAATCACTGGGGTCTCTCTGAGCCCTGCTCCTGATAATCACTGGGGTCACTCTAAGCTCTGCTTCAGATAATCACTGAGTTCACTCTGAGCTCTGATCCTGATAATCACTGGATTCACTCTGAGCTCTCCTCTTGATAATCACTGGGGTTACTCTGAGCTCTGCTTCTGATAATCACTGGGGTCTCTTTGAGCTCTGCTCCTGATAATCACTGGGGTCACTCTGAGCTCTGCTTCGGATAATCACTGGGTTCACTCTGATCTCTGCTTCTGAGAATCTCTGGGTTCACTCTGATCTCTGCTCCTGATAATCACTGGGTCCACTCTGATCTCTGATCCTGATAATCACTGGGGTCTCTCTGAGCTCTGCTCCTGATAATCACTGGGTTCACTCTGAGCTCTGCTCTTGATTATCACTGAGTTCACTCTGATCTCTGCTCCTGATAATCACTGGGTTCACTCTGAGCACTACTCCTGATAATCACTGGTGTCTCTCTGAACTCTGCTCCTGATAATCACTGGGTTCTCTCTGAGCTCTACCCCTGATAATCGCTGGATTCACTCTGAGCTCTGCTCCCGCTAATCACTGAGATCAGTCTGAACTGGGGTCTCTCTGAGCTGGATCACTCTGAGCTTTGATCCTTATAATCACTGGGTTCACTCTGATCTGTGCTCCTGATAATCACTGGGTTCACTCTGAGCTCTGATCCTTATCATCACTGGGTTCACTCGGAGCTCTACTTCTGATAATCACTGGGATCACTCTGATCTCTGCCCATAATAATCACTGGGGTCACTCTGAGCTCTGCTCCTCATAATCACTGGGGTGTTAGGGAGAATTCTCTCTTTAGGCTGAATTTCCTAACCTAGTGAGTCCCCCAGCAGCTTTGCTGGATTTCTGGAGTTTGTCTTTTTCCTCCTGCCAAGAGTGAGACTCTTTTTCTCCCACTCTTGGACATGATTCATGGTATTCCTTTGACAGGTAATGTGTTTTATGGGCTATGGGGTCCTTTACTCCATAGGGTCTCATGTGTTTTTCCTATGTGTGTCACATAGCACCCTCCGTGGAATAACACAGGGGTGTCATAGTGACACCCCACCATAGACTCCATACCCTGGGACTGACTACTGTCTCCCAGGGCATGTAAAGTCACCATTGGCTTTACTAGTCCCAAATTATTAACAGAAACCAGTACAAACCATCATATTGTGGACGTACTGGTCGGGGCAATTCGATTGCCCCGGGGTCTGTTAGTCGAGGGGCACGTCTCCATCCCCCCTGATCGAGTTTTGGCTGGTGGCAGTGGAAACTACTTTTTATATTCGACCGCAAATATTTTCCTATGGGATTTTCCCATTGTTCGAGGCTACCAACTTTAATTATTTAATTCTCATAGCCTCGAACATACCGGCGGTTTATTTAATTAATATTAATTCTCCGGTTGGTATTTTTTGCCAAGACTCGATTCAAAAATGGCGTTTGTGTTCTCTTCTGTGACTCCAATCCAAGTCGAGCCCTTTGTTTCACTTTTTGGCGGGCTTCTCCACAGAAGCCTCCAAAAGTGGTGCCACTCTGTCTGGGTACCACAGGGGGTGTGGAAGGGGTTTAGGCGCCCTGGACCGAGTTACCTTGGTAACTCAGGTCGCACTCTTGTGTGATTGGCCCAAGTGGTGAGCCGGCCGGCTCACCACTTAGCATGTTTGAGTGACAGCTAGGCTGAGTGAATGGGGGTTTTCTGCATAAAAGCAGGGCTTTGGGGACTGGAACTTCAGAAGTTGCCACAGGACCTGAGAATCCGACAATGGAGAAGCAGAGCCGACCTACCACGACGACACCACCGGTGGAGCCCTGCAGAACCGACTCACCACTTCCCGACGACAGAGAAGATCTCCCGGCTGCAGAGGCTTCTTCCCCTGACTGGTGGGCACAACCAGTTTTCCTTTCTTTCTTCACACCCCATCCCGGTTTGTGGTCGAACTGCCCGTGCCAAGCACCCCGGCAGCCGGATAGCCACTCACCACTGAACCGAGAATCACCGGACCGCTCCTTGTACCTGAGAAACTCTGCGGCTGGTTTCTTCCCTGGCAGTGCAACTGACTCCCGTCTTCCTCCACGACGAGATCCTCTCTTCCCCCGGACGAAGCGCCAACTTGTACCCACTGCCAGGAACAACTGCCCCCGCTGGAGCGTTCTCACCACTTTAAGGTACCGTGTCCACCAGGCCTCCCTTTCTAAAGATTGCTACAATGTAATAATAACTACTTAACCTTCTGGACTGGGCTGGGCGCCTTGACCATCTAACTGGTCCCTATCTTTTGCTCCAACTCTTTCTGAACTGATTGCGAGACCTTTGGGCACTTTGAACCGTGTGACCTTGGACACATTTCGACTGGAGCCTCTTAAAGTGGGTCCGGTCTTGTTAACTTTGATTTAACGGTTTTAACCTGCCTTCTTCTCCTACTGTGTTCTTCCGAAAGTGTTGGGATCTGTTTCTATTTTTGCTCTGCCTTTCTCTCCCTTTTAAACGAATTGATTAGAGTGCCATCTTCGTTAAGTGCTCACCACTGTCTGAAAATAAGTGTTGCTTTACTTAAGACTTTTCTAACTAATCGTTGAAGGGAGTGTATATCTTTTAGTGACCGTATTTTTGAACTGCTTGATATTAGAGCCAGTGTGTTTTATTAGATGTGGTTTTAAATAAAAAATGATATCTCTTTTACACCAAGCTCTGGTCAGCGTTTGCTTGTTCTACTGTGTTCTTTTGACCTATTGTGAATACTCTGTATACTGCCAAACTCTTCTTGAGGGAAGTCTGACTGCTCAGCCACAGCTACCAAGTGAATCTGTGTGGTACAGACTGCTACCAAGTGGGTTTACTGCCAAACACCTGTAGTCCTAAATCTTTTGCAGTGGTCCCAAAGGGAACTGCACAGGTTTCTGCCTAACATGGGGTCTCTCTGAGCTCTGCTCCTGATAATCACTGGTGTCACCCTGTGCTCTGCCCAGGATAATCATGGGGTCTCTCTGAGCTCTGATATCTAGCTGGATGACTCTGAGCTTTGATCCTTATAATCACTGGGTTCACTCTGATCTGTGCTCCTGATAATCACTGGGTTCACTCTGAGCTCTACTTCTGATAATCACTGGGATCACTCTGATCTCTGCTCCTGATATTCGCTGGGTTCACTCTTACCTCTGTTCCTCATCATCACTCGGTTCACTCTGAGCTCTACTTCTGATAATCACTGGGGACACTCTGAGCTCTGCTCATAATAAGCACTGGCGTCATTCTGAGCTCTGCTCCTGAAAATCACTGGGGTCTCTCTGAGCTCTGCTCCTGATAATCACTGGGGTCTCTCTGAGCTCTGCTCCTGATAATCATTGGGGTCACTCTGAGCTCTGCTTCGGATAATCACTGGGTTCACTCTGAGCTCTGATCCTGATAATCACTGGGTTCACTCTGAGCTCTGCTCCTGATAATCACTGGGGTCTCTCTGAGCTCTGCTCCTAATAATCACTGGGGTCACTCTGAGCTCTGCTTCGGATAATCACTGGGTTCACTCTGATCTCTGCTCCTGATAATCTCTGGGTTCGCTCTTATCTCTGCTCCTGATAATCACTGGGTTCACTCTGATCTCTACTCCTGATAATCACTGGGGTCTTTCTGTGCTCTGCTCCTGATAATCACTGCGTTCACTCTGAGCTCTGCTCTTGATAATCACTGGGTTCACTCTGATCTCTGCTCCTGATAATCACTGGGTTCACTCTGATCTCTGCTTCTGATAATCACTGGGTTCACTCTGATATCTGCTCCTGATATTCGCTGGGTTCACTCTTACCTCTGTTCCTCATCATCACTCGGTTCACTCTGAGCTCTACTTCTGATAATCACTGGGGACACTCTGAGCTCTGCTCATAATAAGCACTGGCGTCATTCTGAGCTCTGCTCCTGAAAATCACTGGGGTCTCTCTGAGCTCTGCTCCTGATAATCACTGGGGTCTCTCTGAGCTCTGCTCCTGATAATCATTGGGGTCACTCTGAGCTCTGCTTCGGATAATCACTGGGTTCACTCTGAGCTCTGATCCTGATAATCACTGGGTTCACTCTGAGCTCTGCTCCTGATAATCACTGGGGTCTCTCTGAGCTCTGCTCCTAATAATCACTGGGGTCACTGTGAGCTCTGCTTCGGATAATCACTGGGTTCACTCTGATCTCTGCTCCTGATAATCTCTGGGTTCGCTCTTATCTCTGCTCCTGATAATCACTGGGTTCACTCTGATCTCTACTCCTGATAATCACTGGGGTCTTTCTGTGCTCTGCTCCTGATAATCACTGCGTTCACTCTGAGCTCTGCTCTTGATTATCACTGGGTTCACTATGATCTCTGCTCCTGATAATCACTGGGTTCACTCTGATCTCTGCTTCTGATAATCACTGGGTTCACTCTGATATCTGCTCCTGATAATCACTGGGGTCTCTCTGAGCTCTGCTCCTGATCATTACAGGGTTCACTCTGAGCTCTGCTCTTGATAATCACTGGGTTCACTCTGATCTCTGCTCCTGATAATCACTGGGTTCACTCTGATCTCTGCTCCTGATAATCACTGGGTTCACTCTGATCTCTGCTCCTGATAATCACTGGGATCACTCTGAGCTCTGCTCCTGATCATTACAGGGTTCACTCTGAGCTCTGCTCCTGATAATCACTGGGTTCACTTTGATTTCTGCTCTTGGTAATCACTGTGTTCACTCTGATCTCGGCTCCTGATAATCACTGGGGTCACTCTGAGCTCTGCTCCTGAAAATCACTGGGGTCTCTCTGAGCTCTGCTCCTGATAATCACTGGGGTCACTCTGAGCTCTGCTTCGGATAATCACTGGGTTTACTCTGAGCTCTGCTTCGGATAATCACTGGGTTCACTCTGATCTCTGCTCCTGATAATCACTGGGTTCACTCTGATCTCTGCTCCTGATAATCACTGGGGTCTCTCTGTGCTCTGCTCCTGATCATTACAGGGTTCACTCTGAGCTCTGCTCTTGATAATCATTGGGTACACTCCGATTTCTGCTCTTGATAATCACTGTGTTCACTCTGATCTCGGCTCCTGATAAACACTGGCTTCACTCTGAGCACTACTCCTGATAATCACTGGTGTCTCTCTGAACTCTGCTCCTGATAATCACTGGGGTCTCTCTGAGCTCTTCTCCTGATAATCACTGGGTTCACTCTGAGCTCTACTTCTGATAATCACTGGGATCACTCTGATCTCTGCTTCTGATATTCGCTGGGTTCACTCTGAGCTCTGTTCCTTATCATCACTCGGTCCACTCTGAGCTCTACTTCTAATAATCACTGGGGTCACTCTGAGCTCTGCCCATAATAAAGTCATTTATTGGGTCACTCGGAGCTCTGCTCCTGATAATCACTGGGGTCTCTCTGAGCTCTGCTCCTGATAATCACTGGTGTCACCCTGTGCTCTGCCCCGGATAATCATGGGGTCTCTCTGAGCTCTGATATTTAGCTGGATCACTCTGAGCTTTGATCCTTATAATCACTGGGTTCACTCTGATCTGTGCTCCTGATAATCACTGGGTTCACTCTGAGCTCTGATCCATCCTTATCATCACTGGGTTCTCTCTGAGCTGTACCTCTGATAATCACTGGGGTCACGCTGAGCTCTGCTCATAATAATCATTGGGATCACTCTGAGCTCTGCTCCTGAAAATCACTGTGGTCTCTCTGAGCTCTGCTCATGATAATCACTGGGGTCACTCTGAGCTCTGCTTCAGATAATCACTGGGTTCACTCTGAGCTCTGCTCCTGATAATCACTGGGGTCTCTCTGAGCTCTGCTCCTGATAATCACTGGGGTCACTCTGAGCTCTGCTTCGGATAATCACTGGGTTCACTCTGATCTCTGCTCCTGATAATCTCTGGGTTCGCTCTTATCTCTGCTCCTGATAATCACTGGGTTCACTCTGATCTCTTCTCCTGATAATCACTGGGGTCTCTCTGAGCTCTGCTTCTGATAATCACTGGGTTCACTCTGAGCTCTGCTCTTGATAATCAATGGGTTCACTCTGATCTCTGCTCCTGATAATCACTGGGTTCACTCTGATCTCTGCTCCTTGCAATCACTGGGTTCACTCTGATATCTGCTCCTGATAATCACTGGGGTCTCTCTGAGCTCTGCTCCTGATCATTACAGGGTTCACTCTGAGCTCTGCTCTTGATAACCACTGGGTTCACTCTGATCTCTGCTCCTGATAATCACTGGGTTCACTCTGAGCACTACCCCTGATAATCACTGGTGTCTATCTGAACTCTGCTCCTGATAATCACTGGGGTCTCTCTGAGCTCTGCTTCTGATAATCACTGGGTTCACTCTGAGCTCTGCTCTTGATGATCAATGGGTTCACTCTGATCTCTGCTCCTGATAATCACTGGGTTCACTCTGAGCACTACCCCTGATAATCACTGGTGTCTATCTGAACTCTGCTCCTGATAATCACTGGGGTCTCTCTGAGCTCTGCTTCTGATAATCACTGGGTTCACTCTGAGCTCTGCTCTTGATGATCAATGGGTTCACTCTGATCTCTGCTCCTGATAATCACTGGGTTCACTCTGATCTCTGCTCCTTACAATCACTGGGTTCACTCTGATATCTGCTCCTGATAATCACTGGGGTCTCTCTGAGCTCTGCTCCTGATCATTACAGGGTTCACTCTGAGCTCTGCTCTTGATAACCACTGGGTTCACTCTGATCTCTGCTCCTGATAATCACTGGGTTCACTCTGAGCTCTGTTCCTGATCATTACAGGGTTCACTCTGAGCTCTGCTCCTGATAATCACTGGGTTCACTTTCATTTATGCTCATGGTAATCACTGTGTTCACTCTGATCTCAGCTCCTGATAATCACTGGGTTCACTCTGAGCACTACCCCTGATAATCACTGGTGTCTATCTGAACTCTGCTCCTGATAATCACTGGGTTCTCTCTGAGCTCTGCTCATAATAATCATTGGGGTCACTCTGAGCTCTGCTCCTGAAAATCACTGGGGTCTCTCTGAGCTCTGCTCCTGATAATCACTGGGGTCACTCTGAGCTCTGCTTCGGATAATCACTGGGTTCACTCTGATCTCTGCTCCTGATAATCACTGGGTTCACTCTGATCTCTGCTCCTGATAATCACTGGGTTCACTCTGATCTCTGTTCCTGATAATCACTGGAGTCACTCTGAGCTCTGCTGCTAATCATTACAGGGTTCACTCTGAGCTCTGCTCCTGATCATTACGGGGTTCACTCTGAGCTCTGCTCTTGATAATCACTGGGTTCACTCTGATCTCTGCTCCTGATAATCACTGGGTTCACTCTGATCTCTGCTCCTGATAATCACTGGGTTCACTCTGATCTCTGTTCCTGATAATCACTGGAGTCACTCTGAGCTCTGCTGCTAATCATTACAGGGTTCACTCTGAGCTCTGCTCCTGATAATTACTGGGTTCACTCTGATTTCTGCTCTTGGTAATCACTGTGTTCACTCTGATCTCGGCTCCTGATTATCACTGGGTTCACTCTGAGCACTACTCCTGATAATCACTGGTGTCTCTCTGAACTCTGCTCCTGATAATCACTGGGTTCTCTCTGAGCTCTCCTCTTGATAATCACTTGGGTCACTCTGAGCTCTGCTCCTGATAATCACTGGTGTCTCTCTGAGCTCTGCTCCTGATAATCACTGGGGCACTCTGAGCTCTGCTTCGGATAATGACTGGGTTCACTCTGATCTCTGCTCCTTGTAATCTCTGGGTTCACTCTTATCTCTGCTACTGATAATCACTGGGTTCACTCTGATCTCTGATCCTGATAATCACTGGGGTCTCTCTGAGCTCTGCTCCTGATAGTCACTGGGTTCACTCTGAGCTCTACTCCTGATAATCGCTGGTGTCTCTCTGAACTCTGCTCCTGATAATCACTGGGTTCTCTCTGAGCTCTACTCCTGATAATCGCTGGATTCACTCTGAGCTTTGCTCCCGATAATCACTGGGGTCTCTCTGAGCTCTGCTCCCGATAATCACTGAGATCAGTCTGAACTCTGCTCTGATAATCACTTGAGTCTCTCTGATTTCAGCTCCTGATAATCACTGGGTTCACTCTGAGCTCTTCTCCTGATAATCACTCGAGTCTCTCTGATTTCTGCTCCTGATAATCACTGGGTTCACTCTGAGCTCTTCTCCTGATAATCACTGCACTCTGAGCTCTGTTCCCGATAATCACTGGGGTCACCCTGAGCTCTGCTCCCGATAATCACTCGGGTCTCTCTGAGCTCTGCTCCTGATAATCACTGGGTTCACTCTGAGCTCTGCTCCTGAAAATCACTGGGGTCTCTCTGAGCCCTGCTCCTGATAATCACTGGGGTCACTCTAAGCTCTGCTTCAGATAATCACTGAGTTCACTCTGAGCTCTGATCCTGATAATCACTGGATTCACTCTGAGCTCTCCTCTTGATAATCACTGGGGTTACTCTGAGCTCTGCTTCTGATAATCACTGGGGTCTCTTTGAGCTCTGCTCCTGATAATCACTGGGGTCACTCTGAGCTCTGCTTCGGATAATCACTGGGTTCACTCTGATCTCTGCTCCTGAGAATCTCTGGGTTCACTCTGATCTCTGCTCCTGATAATCACTGGGTCCACTCTGATCTCTGATCCTGATAATCACTGGGGTCTCTCTGAGCTCTGCTCCTGATAATCACTGGGTTCACTCTGAGCTCTGCTCTTGATTATCACTGAGTTCACTCTGATCTCTGCTCCTGATAATCACTGGGTTCACTCTGAGCACTACTCCTGATAATCACTGGTGTCTCTCTGAACTCTGCTCCTGATAATCACTGGGTTCTCTCTGAGCTCTACCCCTGATAATCGCTGGATTCACTCTGAGCTCTGCTCCCGCTAATCACTGAGATCAGTCTGAACTGGGGTCTCTCTGAGCTGGATCACTCTGAGCTTTGATCCTTATAATCACTGGGTTCACTCTTATCTGTGCTCCTGATAATCACTGGGTTCACTCTGAGCTCTGATCCTTATCATCACTGGGTTCACTCGGAGCTCTACTTCTGATAATCACTGGGATCACTCTGATCTCTGCCCATAATAATCACTGGGGTCACTCTGAGCTCTGCTCCTCATAATCACTGGGGTGTTAGGGAGAATTCTCTCTTTAGGCTGAATTTCCTAACCTAGTGAGTCCCCCAGCAGCTTTGCTGGATTTCTGGAGTTTGTCTTTTTCCTCCTGCCAAGAGTGAGACTCTTTTTCTCCCACTCTTGGACATGATTCATGGTATTCCTTTGACAGGTAATGTGTTTTATGGGCTATGGGGTCCTTTACTCCATAGGGTCTCATGTGTTTTTCCTATGTGTGTCACATAGCACCCTCCGTGGAATAACACAGGGGTGTCATAGTGACACCCCACCATAGACTCCATACCCTGGGACTGACTACTGTCTCCCAGGGCATGTAAAGTCACCATTGGCTTTACTAGTCCCAAATTATTAACAGAAACCAGTACAAACCATCATATTGTGGACGTACTGGTCGGGGCAATTCGATTGCCCCGGGGTCTGTTAGTCGAGGGGCACGTCTCCATCCCCCCTGATCGAGTTTTGGCTGGTGGCAGTGGAAACTACTTTTTATATTCGACCGCAAATATTTTCCTATGGGATTTTCCCATTGTTCGAGGCTACCAACTTTAATTATTTAATTCTCATAGCCTCGAACATACCGGCGGTTTATTTAATTAATATTAATTCTCCGGTTGGTATTTTTTGCCAAGACTCGATTCAAAAATGGCGTTTGTGTTCTCTTCTGTGACTCCAATCCAAGTCGAGCCCTTTGTTTCACTTTTTGGCGGGCTTCTCCACAGAAGCCTCCAAAAGTGGTGCCACTCTGTCTGGGTACCACAGGGGGTGTGGAAGGGGTTTAGGCGCCCTGGACCGAGTTACCTTGGTAACTCAGGTCGCACTCTTGTGTGATTGGCCCAAGTGGTGAGCCGGCCGGCTCACCACTTAGCATGTTTGAGTGACAGCTAGGCTGAGTGAATGGGGGTTTTCTGCATAAAAGCAGGGCTTTGGGGACTGGAACTTCAGAAGTTGCCACAGGACCTGAGAATCCGACAATGGAGAAGCAGAGCCGACCTACCACGACGACACCACCGGTGGAGCCCTGCAGAACCGACTCACCACTTCCCGACGACAGAGAAGATCTCCCGGCTGCAGAGGCTTCTTCCCCTGACTGGTGGGCACAACCAGTTTTCCTTTCTTTCTTCACACCCCATCCCGGTTTGTGGTCGAACTGCCCGTGCCAAGCACCCCGGTAGCCGGATAGCCACTCACCACTGAACCGAGAATCACCGGACCGCTCCTTGTACCTGAGAAACTCTGCGGCTGGTTTCTTCCCTGGCAGTGCAACTGACTCCCGTCTTCCTCCACGACGAGATCCTCTCTTCCCCCGGACGAAGCGCCAACTTGTACCCACTGCCAGGAACAACTGCCCCCGCTGGAGCGTTCTCACCACTTTAAGGTACCGTGTCCACCAGGCCTCCCTTTCTAAAGATTGCTACAATGTAATAATAACTACTTAACCTTCTGGACTGGGCTGGGCGCCTTGACCATCTAACTGGTCCCTATCTTTTGCTCCAACTCTTTCTGAACTGATTGCGAGACCTTTGGGCACTTTGAACCGTGTGACCTTGGACACATTTCGACTGGAGCCTCTTAAAGTGGGTCCGGTCTTGTTAACTTTGATTTAACGGTTTTAACCTGCCTTCTTCTCCTACTGTGTTCTTCCGAAAGTGTTGGGATCTGTTTCTATTTTTGCTCTGCCTTTCTCTCCCTTTTAAACGAATTGATTAGAGTGCCATCTTCGTTAAGTGCTCACCACTGTCTGAAAATAAGTGTTGCTTTACTTAAGACTTTTCTAACTAATCGTTGAAGGGAGTGTATATCTTTTAGTGACCGTATTTTTGAACTGCTTGATATTAGAGCCAGTGTGTTTTATTAGATGTGGTTTTAAATAAAAAATGATATCTCTTTTACACCAAGCTCTGGTCAGCGTTTGCTTGTTCTACTGTGTTCTTTTGACCTATTGTGAATACTCTGTATACTGCCAAACTCTTCTTGAGGGAAGTCTGACTGCTCAGCCACAGCTACCAAGTGAATCTGTGTGGTACAGACTGCTACCAAGTGGGTTTACTGCCAAACACCTGTAGTCCTAAATCTTTTGCAGTGGTCCCAAAGGGAACTGCACAGGTTTCTGCCTAACATGGGGTCTCTCTGAGCTCTGCTCCTGATAATCACTGGTGTCACCCTGTGCTCTGCCCAGGATAATCATGGGGTCTCTCTGAGCTCTGATATCTAGCTGGATGACTCTGAGCTTTGATCCTTATAATCACTGGGTTCACTCTGATCTGTGCTCCTGATAATCACTGGGTTCACTCTGAGCTCTACTTCTGATAATCACTGGGATCACTCTGATCTCTGCTCCTGATATTCGCTGGGTTCACTCTTACCTCTGTTCCTCATCATCACTCGGTTCACTCTGAGCTCTACTTCTGATAATCACTGGGGACACTCTGAGCTCTGCTCATAATAAGCACTGGCGTCATTCTGAGCTCTGCTCCTGAAAATCACTGGGGTCTCTCTGAGCTCTGCTCCTGATAATCACTGGGGTCTCTCTGAGCTCTGCTCCTGATAATCATTGGGGTCACTCTGAGCTCTGCTTCGGATAATCACTGGGTTCACTCTGAGCTCTGATCCTGATAATCACTGGGTTCACTCTGAGCTCTGCTCCTGATAATCACTGGGGTCTCTCTGAGCTCTGCTCCTAATAATCACTGGGGTCACTCTGAGCTCTGCTTCGGATAATCACTGGGTTCACTCTGATCTCTGCTCCTGATAATCTCTGGGTTCGCTCTTATCTCTGCTCCTGATAATCACTGGGTTCACTCTGATCTCTACTCCTGATAATCACTGGGGTCTTTCTGTGCTCTGCTCCTGATAATCACTGCGTTCACTCTGAGCTCTGCTCTTGATAATCACTGGGTTCACTCTGATCTCTGCTCCTGATAATCACTGGGTTCACTCTGATCTCTGCTTCTGATAATCACTGGGTTCACTCTGATATCTGCTCCTGATATTCGCTGGGTTCACTCTTACCTCTGTTCCTCATCATCACTCGGTTCACTCTGAGCTCTACTTCTGATAATCACTGGGGACACTCTGAGCTCTGCTCATAATAAGCACTGGCGTCATTCTGAGCTCTGCTCCTGAAAATCACTGGGGTCTCTCTGAGCTCTGCTCCTGATAATCACTGGGGTCTCTCTGAGCTCTGCTCCTGATAATCATTGGGGTCACTCTGAGCTCTGCTTCGGATAATCACTGGGTTCACTCTGAGCTCTGATCCTGATAATCACTGGGTTCACTCTGAGCTCTGCTCCTGATAATCACTGGGGTCTCTCTGAGCTCTGCTCCTAATAATCACTGGGGTCACTCTGAGCTCTGCTTCGGATAATCACTGGGTTCACTCTGATCTCTGCTCCTGATAATCTCTGGGTTCGCTCTTATCTCTGCTCCTGATAATCACTGGGTTCACTCTGATCTCTACTCCTGATAATCACTGGGGTCTTTCTGTGCTCTGCTCCTGATAATCACTGCGTTCACTCTGAGCTCTGCTCTTGATAATCACTGGGTTCACTCTGATCTCTGCTCCTGATAATCACTGGGTTCACTCTGATCTCTGCTTCTGATAATCACTGGGTTCACTCTGATATCTGCTCCTGATAATCACTGGGGTCTCTCTGAGCTCTGCTCCTGATCATTACAGGGTTCACTCTGAGCTCTGCTCTTGATAATCACTGGGTTCACTCTGATCTCTGCTCCTGATAATCACTGGGTTCACTCTGATCTCTGCTCCTGATAATCACTGGGTTCACTCTGATCTCTGCTCCTGATAATCACTGGGATCACTCTGAGCTCTGCTCCTGATCATTACAGGGTTCACTCTGAGCTCTGCTCCTGATAATCACTGGGTTCACTTTGATTTCTGCTCTTGGTAATCACTGTGTTCACTCTGATCTCGGCTCCTGATAATCACTGGGGTCACTCTGAGCTCTGCTCCTGAAAATCACTGGGGTCTCTCTGAGCTCTGCTCCTGATAATCACTGGGGTCACTCTGAGCTCTGCTTCGGATAATCACTGGGTTTACTCTGAGCTCTGCTTCGGATAATCACTGGGTTCACTCTGATCTCTGCTCCTGATAATCACTGGGTTCACTCTGATCTCTGCTCCTGATAATCACTGGGGTCTCTCTGTGCTCTGCTCCTGATCATTACAGGGTTCACTCTGAGCTCTGCTCTTGATAATCACTGGGTTCACTCTGATCTCTGCTCCTGATGCTCTCTGAGCTCTCCTCTTGATAATCACTGGGGTCACTCTGAGCTCTGCTCCTGATAATCACTGGGGTCTCTCTGAGCTCTGCTCCTGATAATCACTGGGGTCACTCTGAGCTCTGCTTCGGATAATCACTGGGTTCACTCTGATCTCTGCTCCTGGTAATCTCTGGGTTCACTCTTATCTCTGCTACTGATAATCACTGGGTTCACTCTGATCTCTGCTCCTGATAATCACTGGGGTCTCTCTGAGCTCTGCTCCTGATAGTCACTGGGTTCACTCTGAGCTCTACTCCTGATAATCGCTGGTGCATCTCTGAACTCTGCTCCTGATAATCACTGGGTTCTCTCTGAGCTCTACTCCTGACAATCGCGGGATTCACTCTGAGCTTTGCTCCCGATAATCACTGGGGTCTCTCTGAGCTCTGCTCCCGATAATCACTGAGATCAGTCTGAACTCTGCTCTGATAATCACTTGAGTCTCTCTGATTTCTGCTCCTGATAATCACAGGGTTCACTCTGAGCTCTTCTCCTGATAATCACTGGGTTCACTCTGATTTCTGCTCTTGATAATCACTGTGTTCACTCTGATCTCGGCTCCTGATAATCATTGACTTCACTCTGAGCACTACTCCTGATAATCACTGTTGTCCCTCTGAACTCTGCTCCTGATAATCACTGGGTTCTCTCTGAGCTCTACTCCTGATAATCACTGGGATCACTCTGAGCTCTGCTCCTAATAATCACTGGGTTCCCTCTAAGCTCTGCTCCCGATAATCCCTGGATTCACTCTGAACTCTGCTCCTGATCATTACAGGATTCACTCTGAGCTCTGCTCCTGATAATCACTGGGTTCACTCTGATTTCTGCTCTTGATAATCACTGTGTTCACTCTGATCTCGGTTCCTGATAATCACTGGCTTCACTCTGAGCACTACTCCTGATAATCACTGGTGTCTCTCTGAACTCTGCTCCTGATAATCACTGGGTTCTCTCTGAGCTTTTCTCCCGATAATCACTGGGGTCTCTCTGAGCTCTGCTCCCGATAATCACTGAGATCAGTCTGAACTCTGCTCCCGATAATCACTCGAGTCTCTCTGATTTCTGCTCCTGATAATCACTGGGTTCACTCTGAGCTCTTCTCCTGATAATCACTGGGTTCACTCTGAGCTCTTTTCCTGATAATCACGGGGGTCAACCTGAGCTCTGCTCCCGATAATCACTAGGGTCTATCTGTGCTGGATCACTCTGAGCTTTGATCCTTTTAATCACTGGGTTCACTCTGATCTGTGCTCCTGATAATCACTGGGTTCACTCTGAGCTCTGATCCTTATCATCACTGGGTTCACTCTGAGCTCTACTTCTGATAATCACTGGGATCACTCTAATCTCTGCCCATAATAATCACTGGGGTAACTCTGAGCTCTGCTCCTCATAATCACTGGTGTCACCATGTGCTCTGCATCGGATAATCATGGGGTCTCTCTGAGCTCTGATATCTAGCTGGATCACTGTGAGCTTTGATCCTAATATTCACTGGGTTCACTCTGATATGTGCTCCTGATAATCACTGGGTTCACTCTGAGCTCTGATCCATCCTTATCATCACTGGGTTCTCTCTGAGCTCTACTTCTGTTAATCAATGGGATCACTCTGATCTCTGCTCCTGATATTCGCTGGGTTCACTCTGACCTCTGATCATCATCATCACTCGGTTCACTCTGAGCTCTACTTCTGATAATCACTGGGGCCACTCTGAGCTCTGCTCATAATAATCACTGGGGTCACTCTGAGCATGAAAATCACTGGGGTATCTCTGAGCTCTGCTCCTGATAATCCCTGGGTTCACTCTGAGCTCTATTCATAATAATCATTGGGGTCACTCTGAGCTCTGCTCCTGATAATCACTAGGGTCTCTCTAAGCTCTGCTCCTGATAATCACTGGGTTCACTCTGATCTCTGCTCCTGAGAATCTCTGGGTTCACTCTGATCTCTGCTCCTGATAATCACTGGGTTCACTCTGATCTCTGATCCTGATAATCACTGGGGTCTCTCTGAGCTCTGCTCCTGATAATCACTGGGTTCACTCTGAGCTCTGCTCTTGATAATCACTGGGTTCACTCTGATCTCTGCTCCTGAGAATCTCTGGGTTCACTCTGATCTCTGCTCCTGATAATCACTGGGTTCACTCTGATCTCTGATCCTGATAATCACTGGGGTCTCTCTGAGCTCTGCTCCTGATAATCACTGGGTTCACTCTGAGCTCTCCTCTTGATAATCACTGGGGTCACTCTGAGCTCTGCTCCTGAAAATCACTGGGGTCTCTCTGAGCTCTGCTCCTGATAATCACTGGGGCCACTCTGAGCTCTGCTCATAATAATCACTGGGGTCACTCTGAGCTCTGCTCCTGATAATCACTGGGGTCTCTCTGAGCTCTGCTCCTGATAATCACTGGGGTCACTCTGAGCACTGCTTCGGATAATCACTGGGTTCACTCTGATCTCTGCTCCTGATAATCACTAGGTTCACTCTGAGCTCTTCTCCTGATAATCACTGCACTCTGAGCTCTGTTACCAATAATCACTGGGGTCACCCTCAGCTCTGCTCCCGATATTCACTCGGGTGTCTCTGAGCTCTACTCCTGATAATCACTGGGGTCTCTCTGAGCTGGATCACTCTGAGCTTTGATCCTTATAATCACTGGGATCACTCTGATCTCTGCTCCTGATATTCGCTGGGTTCACTCTGAGCTCTGATCCTTATCATCACTCGGTTCACTCTGAGCTCTAATTCTGATAATCGCTGGGGTCACTCTGAGCTCTGCTCATAATAATCACTGGGGTCACTCTGAGCTCTGCTCCTGAAAATCACTGGGGTCTCCTTGAGCTCTGCTCCTGATAATCACTGGGGTCACCCTGTGCTCTGTTCCTGATAATCACTGTGGTCACTTTGAGCTCTACTCCTGATCATCACTGGGTTCACTCTGAGCTCTGCTCCTGATAATCACTGGGGACTCTCTGAGCTCTGCTCCTGATAATCACTGCAGTCACTCTGAGCTCTGCTCCTCATAAACACAGTTGCCACTGTGAGTGTTACAATGTATCCCGCAATAGAATTGACACTAACCTGGGCAGTCAGTCAGATCCAAAGGTGCAACTCTGCAGATAAGGAAGATCTCCCGGAAAATCCTGTTCCCTCCCCACCAATGTATACTGTTCGGTGGAGGAAGAAACACAACTCCCAGGGAAAACCCTCCGGGGAAGAAAAATCCTGAGCGGAAGCATTGGAGGTGTTGATCAGTCGGTTGTTTCCTGGAAATTGGGCTCATTGAGACTGCTATTGATGATGAAAGCCGTCCTACGTAAGAGACAGGAGAGGTGAGCACTCCGCTGGGATAGCGAATGGACTGTAGATAGAAGGTGGTGATAGATTTAACTTACTGCCAAGAAGGAGGGAATGGTTTCTTGTTTTAAAGAAGAAATAATCAGTTCTCTGCCTCAGATGCTGAAAACAAATCACTGATAGGATGGCAAGAAAGGTGGTTAGTAAGGTAGTAGAAATGGACTGGGAAGAAAGAGGTAAGAATGGATACAAACTCGAGGAACTCACTTTTCAGCGGTAGAAGGGAAACCTGCAAGAGGGAATGAAGATGGAATGAGAAAGCGGGTTGGCGCTTTAACAAGTGGACTAGGTCTAAAGAGGGAATTGGAAAGAAGAGGATAACAGTGAAGTTCCTGACGAGGAGAGAGTAACAGACTATAGAATTCACAAAGTCTAGGTGCGAATTTACGAAGCGCAGTGTAGGAGAGTAGTGACGCATTTGCTTGACTTCCTGATGTCTGTATATGTGTCAAATGAGAAATTATATCGTACCTCCTATTGCAATGAATATATGTATATTGGCCTACGCCAAGCTGCTTGTAAGTCACTTGCGAAGAAATCCGTGTTGCAAGGTCCTGACCTTAAACTCAATGTAAGCTGCCATTTTAGGTCAATCCGCCATTTTAGGTTTGCTTTGTAAAGTTACTCTGTGAGATAAAATGGTGGACGACGTCATTCTGAAATACAACATGGCCGTCTTGACCTCTGCATGTAGCTAATATGTAACTTGCCTGCAGGCCGCTTGTTGAGGTCGTGAACTGAGACCTTGTCCTTCGTTGACCTGTGTGTAAAGGATTATTCGCTTCAATGAAACTAATCTGCGAGCATATGTTAAGAACAATGTATTCAAATACCAAACTAAGAACACTTGTTTAACTACATTGTATTAATGTTTGAAAAGACTTATATGAAGAATCCCAAAACACACAGTTGCGTGTAGGCTTGTTCATATATGTATTAAAAGCAAACCAGTTACATGTGGATATGCGAACTTGGCATGAACCCTAGATCAGTGATGTATTAGAAGAATATTAACCCGAAGTAGGGTTGGACATCGTGTTCGCAAATAGTATTAAAGAGCAATGAATTCTAAGCTACAGGGTCTCTCACTGAACACACTGAACCACGCTGGAGTTTGCTGTGTAGCACTGAGGGCCGATAGCTATCTGATTTTGTTCTGTTCTTTGTAATTGAATTCAGTATAAATTAAAGTACTTTGTATGTTCCTTTGTAACCCGTGTCCGGTGTATTTCCTTTTGGGGTACTCAGCCTCGATATTTTGATATTTTTTTCACATATGGGGTCACGTGACTTCATTCGTGTGTGCTCAGTAGACGTTCGTCGGCAGCTCCGTTGTTCATAGTACAGATGACCAAGTCATCGGCCATGTTAGGTGAGTCAAGCAGTTACACATTTTCGCCGGAGCTGCCATAATGACCAGCGGCGAAAATGTGTAACAATATGCCCCCTCCTCAAGGGGGGAGAGCCCGGCTTTCCTAGATGAAGCCGGAAAAATTTCAGAACCAGACGAGGAGCATGGACTCCAGAGGCCAACTCCCATGTCCTTTCTGCCGGGGAGTAACCCTTCCAGTCGACTAGAAACTGCAGGCGACCCCGAAAATATCTAGAATCGCAGATGCCAGCAACCTCGTATTCAGGTCCAGTATCAGTCATCACCGGTGGAGGAAGAGTATTAGGAGCACGTTGAAAACGATCCTCCACAGACATCTTGATTTGTGAGAAGTGGAATACCGGATGAATACGAGACGAAGAAGAGGGCAAAGTCAATCGAACAGCGGCAGTTCCAACCAAAGACAACACCTTAAAAGGCCCAAATAATTTAGGAGATAATTTGGACGGCACTAGGTGTCTCGGAAGAAAGCGGGCAGATAACCAGTGTCACCCACTTTAATGTTTGGGAGATGTTGGCGATGACGATCTGCTAATAGCTTTGCTCGATCCTGGGCCTCTTGATACGAGCAAGTTGATGTCCTTTCTGGATATCAGCGATCAAACTGTCCACTCCTGGACAGTTGGTGAAAGACTTGGATACAGAAGGCTCAAAGGATGGATGGTATACATAGGAACAGTAGAAGGGGCTGGTCTTCAGTGCTGAATGCCTGGCATTGTTAGAGGCGAATTCTGCCAACGGTAGTAAATCCACCCAGTTATCTTGTGCAGCAGAAACAAAACAACGTAAGTAGCCTTTAATGTTTGGAAGAGACGCTCTTTCTGGCCATTGGTTTGGGGATGGTAGCCCGAGCTGAGAGCTCTCTTAACACCCAGTACGTGGCATATATCCTTCCAAAAAAGGGAAGTATATTGGGAACCCCGATCGGAAACAATGGTGTTTGGAAGTCTGTGACGGGAAAATATTTCAGAGATAAAGATCTTAGACATCTGATCTGCTCTAGCTAGCTTGACTAATGGGGTAAAATGTACCATCTTCGTGAAGTAATCTATAGTCACCATTATGGTGGTGTGATGAACAGAAGGAGGAAGGTCAACAATAAAGTCAGTGGAAATTACTTGCCATGGTCTGTCCGGAATGGGCATACGCAAAAGTAACCCAAACGGAGGGCTTTGTGGAGTCTTGGATTGTAGACAAATGGTTCAAGCTGAGACATAGTCTCGAACATCCTTGTTCAGATTAGGCCACCAAAAGTGCCGAGAAATTAGATCAAGAGTTGTTTGATAACCTCGATGCCCCGCAGCCTTTGAATCATGGCACATGAAGAGCACTTCCTTCTGTAGATCGGAGGTGGGGACAAACCCCTGGTCTTTAAAAAAGTAGTAACCATTATTCTTGGTGAGCTGATGAGTAGGAGACAAATTTGTACAGAACTGTTCGAGACGAGCAGTCTCCTGTCTGAGAATTTGAAGGAAATCAGTAACGGTTGCCAGAAACTTAGCCTTTGGGAATAGTAACTCTGGATGAAATTTCTTTATCGGAGGTTCTTTTCGAGAAAGAGCATCTGCTCCGAGATTTTGACTTCCAGGAAAGAAAGTAAACTCTATCCGATAGGGTAAGAAAAAATGAGCCCATCGTGCCTGTCTGCTGTTCGTGGTGTGAGCTTGCTGCAGGACTTTAAGGTTGCGGTGATCAGTACGGACTTCTATCGGATGCATAGAATCCAACAAAAGATGCCTCCATTCCTCAAAGGCTTTTTTGATTGCCAATAATTCCTTTTCAAGAACAGAGTAATTCTCTTCAGAAGATGAGAAAGTTTTGGAGAGATAAGCAATGGGTCTTTCTTCGCCTAGCTCATTCCATTGTAATAGGAAAGCTCCTAAGGCATGGTGGGATGCGTCCGTTTCTACTATAAAGGGACGTTACTGGTCCGGAGTTAACAAGATAGAAGCAGAGGTAAAAAGAGATGTGAGGTCCAGAAACGCCTTTTGTGCTGGATCGTGCCATAAGAAAGTTCTTCCTTTTTTAAGAAGTCGGGTGATAGGAAGAATCATTTCCGAACAACATGGAATGAACTTACGTTAAAAATTAGTAAATCCTAAGAACCATTGGATATCTTTGATACTTGCGGGTGGATTCCAATCCAAAACCGCCAATACCTACCTAGGATCCATAGAAATTCCCTGGGCGGACAAGACGAACCCTAAGTAAGTTACTTGTTCCTTGTGAAATTCACACTTAGCAGCCTTACAATACAGTTGATTGGCTTTGAGACGGGCTAGAACAAGGTTGTCATGTTGAATGTGTTCTTCTTTACTGGATGAAAACACGAGAATGTCATCTAGATAAATGATAACAAAATGGAGAAGAACTTCAGTGAATAAATGATCCATAAATCGCTGGAAGATTGCAGGTGCGTTAACCAGCACAAACGGCATTACAAGATACTCGTAATGACCAAATGGGGTCTGAAAAGCTGTCTTGCATTCATCACCTGGGGCGATACGAATCAGATGATACGCACCTCGTAGATCTAACTTGGTGTAGAAAGAGGCCCCCTGAACAGCTTCCAGAATGTCTGGAATTAAGGGCATAGGATATTTATCTGCTATAGTGATCTTCTTGAGTCCTCGATAATCAATACATGGTCACAGCTCCTCTGAATCTTTCTTAGGGATGAAAAACAGTGAGGCACCAGCAGGTGATTCAGATTCAGCTATTAGTCCATTCTGCAGGTGAGTATGAAGATATTCCTTGAGGGCTTTCTTTTCTGGTTGGGACAGGATGTACATGCAGCCAAATGGTACTGGTTGATCTGGGAGTAAATCAATGTGACAATCGTCCCTTCTGTGAGGAGGCAATTTAGGGAAGTCAGGGTGTGAGAAAACTGATTGAAATTGTTGGTGACAAACCAGAATGTTACCTAAGTATCCAATAGAAGGAACTACAGCGGGATTTATCACCATAGATGGAGTCTGAATCCCTACTGAGGCTTAAGAAAGACAGTGGGACACACAGTATTCAGATCCCAGAAAAAGAGTACCTGTAGTCCAATTTATAAAGGGGTTGTGAGTCCGTAACCACAGAAGCCCTAAAATGATGGGAAAATGTGCAGTCTTGATTAGATCAAATACCACCGTCTCCTTGTGGGAAGCGATCAAACAAGTTATGGGTGCCGTCTGTTCTCTAATGGGTCCGGAGCTCAACGGGCAGCCATCAACGCCTTGGATGGGGGTGACAACAGACTTGGTGGATCTGCTTACTCCATGTTGGACAACCCACATATCGTCCAAAAAATTGCCAGCTGCTCCGCTATCAATTAATGCAGGAACTCCTTGTAAAACTTGATTGGGTAGGACAATGACGAGAGAGAGAACCAACATAAGTTGTTCGGTGGGATAGGCCTCCAAGGATAAACCCACTCTCTTGGGGGAACATTGTTTAGTAACACCTGTCGTAGTTCCCCTTACGACAGGGTTTTGGCATTTCCCTGCATCGGGGTGCATGATCGACAAGGAGGAACTATAGGGCAATCCCGTAGAACATGAGAGGAAGCCCCGCAATACATACATAGTCCCTGACTCATTCATCTTTCTCTTTCGCTAACTGACAAGGGCCCCTGGCTAAAACTATCTGCATAGGTTCGTCTGCTAACATAGGCTTGTTAACAACAATCGGAGATTTGGAAAAGGTTTTACTACTCTTCCCCTTCCTCCTTTCTTGAGAGCGTTCATGAAGACGATAGTCGATTTGCATGGTTTGTGTGATCATATCGGCTAAATTTGCGGGACAGGGGATTTTACAAATCTCATTTTTCAGATCCTCGGAGAGTCCCCGTCGAAACAAGGTGAGTAGACCAACGTCTGGCCATCCAGTTTCGGCAGAGAGCTGTTTAAATTGGGTTATATAAGACATGAGGTCTTTACTGCCCTGTCTTAAGTCTAATAGCCTTTCTTGGGTAGCAATTTCTTGTCGGCCAAACATAGAACGTAGGCTATTGGTAAAGGCGGGATATGAATCTAAAATTGCATTCCCTGAAGTCACCAAAGGGGTTGCCCAAGCCAAAGCGGGCCCAGTTAAGTGCGAGATCAAAAAGCCAACCTTATCTTTATCAGTTGGGAACAAAACGTGCTTTAAAGGTGAATTGAACCGTACAGCTGTCAAGGAATTCTTTCAGTTTCTGCGGGTCTCCATCATATTTACCGGTCTGTAAGGTGGAAGGAGGAGTATCAGTAAATACTCGTGCGACTTGCTGCCGTAATTGAGCATTGTCAGATTTGAGAGATTGCATCTCTAAAGACATAGACTGCATAACAGCCATAAGTTGTTGCATTTGTTGATCCATTGGAACTCCGCTGTTAGTCCAGTAGTGTCTTTAAATGGCGTTGCTAACTGTTACGCTCAGACGTACTTTTAAACAAGAATAAATGTATCCTGCAATAGAATTGACACTAACCTGGGCAGCCAGCCGGATCCAAAGGTGCAACTCTGCAGATAAGGAAGATCTCCCGTGTTTTACGTGCAGGAGTTCATATGGGACTCCTGGCGGTGCAGCTCTCTTTCTTTTGGTTTGGTGAACGGACCTGTGGGATACCCTTATGGCATCCATGGGTGGGGGTACAACCCTGTGCCCCTAGTGTATGTTTTTGGGCACCTGTGGGTGGCCCACAGAGCAGGGTATGGGCTGGTGGCAGCTCCATGCTGAATTTGACAGGTGCGCGGAGTATCCTCCATTTTGGGATACCCCGGCCCTGCCATTTGGATCAGTTGACTCCTGATGGAAAACAAGATGGCCCCGGTGGCCTCTTGCTTTCTATTACCCATTACCTTGTTTTCCCAAAGTCCTGGGAAGCCCTGACTCTGTCCCTTCCCCCTGACTGGCTGTTGGGTGGAAGTGTCATATATGGTGTTGTTGTGAAGGCCCGGTCAGACTAGCTGGAGCCTTCCCGGTGATGTATGTTGTGGGTACCTCCTGTGGGTGGGACCTGGGTGAATAGAGTGTGTGACGAATATGCATTCTGTGTTGTGGGTGTCTAGTATCTAGTGGTTGACACAATGACTGAGACAACCCTGCCTGAAACCGGTATGAATGCAGCTTGGAGTGTTGAATGGCTCGGTACTTGTCCCAATACACATAACTTGTTGTGAGTGTCTGGAGAGAAGTGAATGGCCTGAATACCTCGTGTGCCTGATTGGCTGCCTGCCTGCCTGAATGCCCGTAGTCGTGATTGGATGCTTGAGTGTGACCCAGCGGAATGAATGGGAGATCAACAGTATATCTGGGGACCACTCACTGCTAGGAATCGTGTTCAGAAGCTGAAGTCCACTACGACGAGTAACTGGATTAACTGACGCTTGACCTTGAAGCCCTGCTGGACGAGAAGAATTGCTGTTGCTCTCATTCACAATCCGAAAGCTGCTGTGCCTCCAAGGACTGACCCAGAGAGGACCTGGTAAGGCGCCCTCTTCCCGAGCTACGAGGGACCATCGTGCACAGCTGATCTTTGCCAACGCTCCCTGGTAGACAGACCTTCGACAGGCTGCCGACCCGATACGGGGACTGCTGCGGAACTCCAAGGAGAAGCCCCCGGACTGTTGTCCGCCACTGTCAACGACCACCGTCGCCGACCGGAGCCGCCATGCTCCCGTTTGCCTAAAAACTTCAATTGATCACCGGACGCTCTAGTCTGCATCGTCACCCGCTTGTCTCCCGCTGGAGAAGGCCTGACCGTCGACGCGCCGAGGAGCATCCACCGGTGGGTTTCCCCCCACCTAAAGACCGCAGAGACGCTGACGACTCGATGCCCTTGCTGGGCCACAGTTCTTCATCATCTCTTTGCGGTCTAGAACTATCGTCACTGAGGTGCCCCGCACGCCTCTTCCTTGCAGGACGCCAATGCTCCGTCGTCGACGAGCACCGCTAGGAACGAAGCTGCCACTTCCCTGCCGTAGTTCACCCTGTTCACCGTCGGACATTCGATGACCCGTGACTCCTGCCTTAAAGGGAGGGCACTCAAGAAGGGCCGTCGATTCCCCGACACCGAACGCCAAGTTCCCCGACACCTCTCGACGATCCGTGGCTCCCGCCTGAAAGGGAGGCACTCAAGAAGGATCGGTCGACGCATCGTCGGAGAACTCTACTCCACCAGGTACATTGGGGGGGTAAAACCTTAATAGGAAGAAGTGAGACTATTGAACATATGGACTGGGCTTGTGCGATATATCTTTATTTTACAGGTTGCCCAGGTGGGGGGATCTCCACACAGAACTGTGCCTAGGGGTAGGAGTCAGTATTCTGCCTATTGTTTCAACCATCTTACGTTCCTGCCTATCTCTATTGCTGGTCTCCTCGTTATTAATCTGTGTGACATTTTAACCGTACAGTTGATGCACTTTAACGAGATTCGATAACATTAGTGGTACCACTTTAGAACTGTATATAGTTATCATTATTGACTTCCAAGTACAAAATGCGTTATTGTGATCGTGTACAGACCTTTGAATATTAATTATATAAAGACTGTGTTTTCAGTAGTACAGTGTGTGGACATTCCTTTGTGGGGGTTCGGGGACTACACTGTACTTAAGAACCAGCCTGCATCACCTCCTGAGAAGCTAGGCCTTGATTGCTCGACCACGTACCAATAATAGAGAATCTTGGCTGGGGTCCTCTGTGCCTCTCCTCTACCTTATAGAGAGCGGAAGTACAGACACCCCCTACCAGTCTTTACAAGCCACACAAAAGGCATCCAGCCCACTGAGAGCATGATTGACCAATCTCTGGAAGGTGGCAGGGGCATTCTTCAACCCAAAAGGCATGACCCTAAACTGGTAGAGTCCCTCTGGTGTTGCGAACGCCGTCTTTTCCTTGGCATGGTCCGTCAGAGCTATTTGCCAATAGCCTGAGGTGAGGTCAAAGGTGCTCACAAATTTGGCAGCACCTATGGTGTCCACGAGCTCATCAGCCCTGGGCAATGGGTTCGCGTCAGTTTTGGTGACAGCATTGACTCCTCGGTAGTCCACACAGAACCTCCAATCCTTGGTATATGCCTGGGAACTTGCCTTGGGGACAAGGACCACGGGATTGGACCAGGGACTGGTTGAGGGTTCAATAACACCCAGATCCAACATCTTGGCGACCTCAGCCTGGATGTGGTTCTTAACCGTATCTGACATTCGGTAGCTCCTGCTCTTGACAGGCACACTGTCACCAGTGTCAATCTCGTGCTTACACCACAATGTAAGGCCTGGCGTCAGCGAAACAGAGAGGCATACTGCTGGAGCAAAGTCCTGCAGGACCTCTGCTGCTCGGTTGTCAAATCTGGAGAGAGCTGCACTCCCTCCACTGAGCCATCCTGAGGGTTGCTATGCAGAAAATCAGGAAGGGGCTCATTCTCATCCTCTTCTTGCTCTGAAGCTAGCAAGAGACATGAGACTTCTGTTCGCCGGTGGAAAGGCTTGAGCCGATTGACATGGAATACCTGAGTGGCTCCCCCTGCGACTCCCATGTCAACCAGATATTTTACCCGCCCATCTTGGAGATTATCCGGAACAGTCCAGTCCATTTATCTGCCAATGCCCGAGGCTTGTTAGGCTCCATCATGAGGACCTCCTGTCCCAGAGTCCAATCCACTTACGATGCTTTAAGGTCATGCCAGTATTTGTTCAATTCCTGGCTGGCCTTGAGATTCGCTGTTGCTTGACCCATCATCTGTGTCATCCTCCGTCTGAGGCCTAACACATAGGCCCCACTTGCCTGGCGGGACCGGGAGGGGTGGCTTCCAAACCTTCTCTGATCAAGGCGAGGGGCTCCCTCACGGGATGTCCAAAGAGTAACTCAAAGGGGCTGAAACCAACGCCTTCTTGAGGTACCTCTCTGTAAGCAAACAGCAGGCATGGCAGGAGGATATCCCATTTCCTCCTTAGGGGCTCTTCCAAAGCACCTAGCATGCCCTTGAGAGTTTTATTAAATCTCTCAAGCAGACCACTGGTCTGGGGTTGGTAAGAAGTGGAGAACTTGTAGGTTACCCCGCACTCTTTCCACATGGTTTTCATGTAACTAGACATGAAGTTGGATCCTTGGTCAGAGACAACCTCCTTGGGGAATCCAACACGGGTGAAAATGCCCAGGAGAGCCCGGGCAACCACCTTGACCATAACAGTCCGAAGGGGTATAGCCTCAGGGTACCTGGTGGCATGATCTACCAAAACCAGGATTAGCCGATGTCCACCTGACGTGGGGGGGTCAATGGGACCGACAATGTCGATACCCACCCTCTTAAACGGTGTGCCAACTACTGGCAATGGCTGCAGTGGGGCAATGATACTTCCTCCAGTCTTGCCAGACAACTGACAAGTTGGGCAGGTCCTGCAGTGGGACTCCACTTCTACTCCCATCCGAGGCCAGTAGAAATGGGCAGAGAGTCTCTGCTTAGTCTTCTTGGTGCCAAGATGACCAGCCAAGGGCACCTCATGTGCCAACTGCAGTAGGAAGGGCCTGTAAACCTGGGGTACCACCAACCTCTTGAGGGCACCAGGTTCAGGCTTAGTGGGCTCACTAACAAGGAGCTCACCCTCCCAATAAATCCGGAAAGTCCTAGGCACTTCTCCTTGTGCCTGGGACAGGGCCTGTTTCCTCAGACCCTCGAGAGAGGGACACTCTCTCTGTCCTTTACGGAAGTCTGCCCGGGAGGGTCCCCCTTCAGCTTACAAGCATTGAAGATCGGGATGATCCTCCGGCTTGAGAACCTCTCCCACAGGAGAGTCTTCTGGCTCTTCTCCCACAGGAGTTGAGATGGGGTTTACCACTGGACCCAGCCCGTCCGGAGCATGGATCCCAATGGGTGCTGTAGGAACAGCAGGAATAGAAGGAACTCCCTCCACAGAGGTGGCCTTCTTGCTCTTCCTTCATCGTGCCTTAGGCCGCACCTTCGGCTCGGGCACCTGACTCACAGCCAGACCCGATGTCACCTGCAATCTAGTGACCACAGCAGCAGTCATGGGAAGACCATTGCGATCAATCCCGACTCGACTAGATCGTTACCTAACAGAATGTTAGCAGGGACATTGTCCTGAACCAGGACAGAAAGCTTTGATTTCTTGTCTCCAATTACGAGTGTGACTCGGGCTACAGGCGATAATTTGGGAGGCCCACCAGCTAACCTGGTTGTTCTCAGAGGAGCATCTACATAGTCTTCTGGCTTGAGCAGGGTCCTGTCCACCACTGTCATGCTTGCCCTAGTGTTTCTAAAATCAGTAGAAAGCTGGCCATTCAGGAGGACACTTCTCAAAAATCTACGGGTGTTCTGTGGGATAGTCGCCAGTACTTCCGCATACTGGTCCCAGGCCCCAAGGGACACTAAGGAAATCTCTACGGGAGCACCAAAAGTGATTCCGGTAGAGGAGGGGAGGACAGTGGCCTCCACCTCAGACATGGGGTAAGGGTATGTCAGGCTGACAGCCTGTACGAGTGCCTTACCTTTACAATTGGAGTCACCCCTTTTGTGATCCAGAGCCCCACAGTCCCAACAAGTGCCGGGAGTGCGGGGTACGGTACTGGAACCACCAGGAGCCTGCTTCACAGCAGGTGGACCACTACTCTTATTCCCACCCACAGATGACTTATCCGCACTAGACTTTTGGTTCTTAGGAGAGGAGGGTTTAGGTTTATTCGACTGTGACTGCTTTTGGAACTCCTCAGCTTTCTGAGAGGCCCCCTTTTCTTTGTTCTTGTCCTTCCCACTGCAGTCCATAGGGGACACCCGGTGGGAGACCCACTTGTCAGCCAACCTAGCCAGCTTAAAGGGATCCAAAATTTTCTGGTCAGCAACATACTGACGCAGCTCCGGTGAAAGGCTTCAGAAAAATGCTCAAAAAAACAATAGGTGGGACAATTCAATGAAAGTTTTCACCTTGTAACCAAGACACATTCTCTCTTTTCTTAAAATCGCTGAACCTTTTAAGGTATTGGGTAGGCGTCGTGCCAAACCTGGCAATCAAAGTAGATTTCATACACTCATACTGACCCCTTTCTTCCACACTCAGCTTCAGAATACAGTCATATCCAGTTTGAGGCACTCTGCTTAGCAAACACTTACCCTTATCTCTTTTGTCAACATCATGAATTGCACAAGCCACTTCAAAAGCTTCAATCCATTGGAGGATATCAGAACCTTCCGAAAACACACCAACCAAATCCTTCATAAATATAGTTGCTGGGGACCTGACACTCTCACTGGGTTTCGCTGAAGTCTCCACTCGACCTTTCTGTAGCTGGATTCTCTGACATTCAGTGTCCTTGTCTTTGTGTTCAAGATCCCTATTCTTGAGTTCAACTTGTTGAGCCAGTTCCTCCTTCTTAAGTTCAGCATCTATTTCCAACTTGCGATATTCAAAGGCCAATTTCATCCTTAATAACTCAAGTTCCAAGGAATTGCTGGGGTTCGGAACAGAGGCAGCAGGAATGGTGGCATTCCCAGAAACAGATTCAGTAGAAACCACAGGGGCAGAGTCCTCATTGGTTGCATTCCCCCCCTCATCAAGAGTTTCACCATGGGTCTGGTAGTCCACCAGGGCAGCTATCAGCTCAGCCCTTGACTTATCCACAAAGTCTAACTCCCTGGCTTCACAAGCACTCTGGAGAGCCTCTAAGCTCATCCGAGTCAATTTACCATTTGCAATAGACTCCATTGCTTGGAATGCAATTATTTTGTACACACCCAAACCTTAATCTAATAAAGTGCAGATATTTTGTAAGTGGCACGGTTATACACTGATTCTTAAAACCACAAGCATCCCACCGCTGCCACCAGTGTAAAGACTGGTAGGGGGTGTCTGTACTTCCGCTCTCTATATGGTAGAGGAGAGTCACAGAAGACCCCAGCCAAGATTCTCTATAAGGTAGCAATGGAGGAGCAATCAAGGCCTAGCTTCTCAGGAGGTGATGCAGGCTGGTTCTTAAGTACAGTGTAGTCCTCGAACCCCCACAAAGGAATGTCCACACACTGTATTACTGAAAACACAGTCTTTATATAATTAATATTCAAAGGTATGTACACGATCACAATAGCGCACTTTGTACTCGGAAGTCAATAATGATAAATATATACAATTCTAAAGTGGTACCACTAGTGTTATCAAATCTCATTAAAGTGCATCAACTGTACGGTTAAAATGTCACACAGATCAATAACGAGGAAACCAGCAATAGAGATAGGAAGGAACTCAAGATGGTTGAAACAGCAGGCAGAATACTGACCCCTACCACGAGGCACAGTTCTGAGTGGAGATCCCCCAACCTGGGCAACCTATAAATAAGGGTATATCGCACAAGCCCAGTCCATATGTTCAATAGTATCACTTCTTCCTATTAAGGTTTTACCCCCCCCCCCCCATGTACCTGGTGGAGTAGAGTTCTCCGACGATGCGTCGACCGATCCTTCTTGAGTGCCTCCCTTTCAGGCGGGAGCCACGGATCGTCGAGAGGTGTCGGGGAACTTGGCGTTCGGTGTCGGGGAATCGACGGCCCTTCTTGAGTGCCCTCCCTTTAAGGCAGGAGTCACGGGTCGTCGAACGTCCGACGGTGAACAGGGTAAACTACGGCAGGGAAGTGGCAGCTTCCTTCCTAACGGTGCTCGTCGATGACATGGCGTTGGCGTCCTGCAAGGAAGAGGCGTGCGGGGCACCTCAGTGACGATAGTTCTGGACCGCAAAGAGATGATGAAGAACTGTGGCCCAGCAAGGGAGTCGAGTCGTTGGCGTCTCTGTGGTCCTTAGGTGGTGGGAAACCCACCGGTGGATGCTCCTCGGCGCGTCGGCTCCGTTTTGGCGACGGCGGTCGTCGACAGTGGTGGACAACAGTCCGAGTGCTTCTCCTTGGAGTTCTGTAGCAGTCCCCGTATCGGATCAGCAGCCTGTCGAAGGTCTGTCTACCAGGGAGCGTTGGCAAAGATCAGCTGTGCACGATGGTCCCTCGTAGCTCGGGAAGAGGGCGCCTTACCAGGTCCTCTCTGGGTCAGTCTTTGGAAACACAGCAGCCTTCAGATTGCGAGGGAGAGCCACAGCTACTAATTCACGTCCAGCGGGGGTTTCAAGGTCAAGCGTCAGTTACTCCAGTTACTCGTCGTAGTGGACTTCAGCTTCTGAACACGATTCCTAGCAGTGAGAGGTCCCCAGATATACTGTTGATCTCCCATTCATTCCGCTGGGTCACACTCAAGCATGCAATCACGACTACGGGCATTCATGCAGGCAGGCAGCCAATCAGGCCCACAAGGTATACAGGCCATTCACTTCTCTCCAGACACTCACAACAAGTTATGTGTATTGGGACAAGTACCGAGCCATTCAACACTCCAAGCTGCATTCATACCGGTTTCGGGCAGGGTTGTCTCAGTCATTGTGTCAACCACCAGATACTAGACACCCACAACACAGAATGCATATTCCTCACACACTCCATTCACCCAGGTCCCACCGACAGTAGGTACTGTTGTGATGTCTTATGGGTAGCAGGGAGCCTTCAATGCTTTCCTATATGATGATGTCTCAGTCCTATGTGATGTCATGGAATGTTCTGTTTGCATCTTGTGGATAATGTTCTAAGTTGGTCAGTTGGAGGAAAGTGTTGAAGGAGAGGAGCCTCTGAGTGTAGGGGGTCTCCTTCCCTTATATGTAACCCAAATAAATACTGTTACATTGCTTACCTGACTGCGCCAGCCTCTTCATAACAATGGCGACGAGGATGGGATGATGGAGGTCCCCGCAGACAGGTCAAAGGAGACCCCAGCATCTGCCAGCGTCGAGTCGCGGCCTGCAGCAGGTGATCGCATCGCTCCCGACATCTGCTCCATCCGTGCCTCCTCTGAGCAGCCTGGAGGACGGAGTTCGGAAGTGCTCCGTGAAGTAGGAGCCCCAGCGGGGAGAAGTGACGGCGCCGCCGGAGAAGAAAGCGACAGGCAGTGCGCTGCTCCGCCCCCCCTTTGCGTTGAGCGGCCCGCCACACAGAACGGCCGACGCTGAGTCCCATTCCGGCCCGCCGAAGAAACGACCGAAAAGGCCGTGGGGGGAAGCTCAAGGAGGGCTGCTCCGCTCCCAAGTAGCGCGCCGAGCAGCCGTCCAGTGATCACGGCCTCAGGGAAGGTCACTCCGCTGCCGTAGCGTAGAGCGACCGCCGCGTCCCTGCAACGTTTGCGCAAGTAAGTGCCTTTAGCTCCGGTTAGCGCCCCAGCTGATCCCAGCCCGCACACACGCTCGCCAGTGTGTGGAAGACAACAGAAGCAGCAGATGATCTGCGTGGGAGGGATGTGAGGTGGGGAAGACGCCGGACTTCGTTACCGTAGTTCCCCTAGCAGACAACCTGCGTGGGAGGGAAGTGAGGTACCGTAAAACACCTAAAAGAGGAGCAAGTGAATTGGATTGAAGACTGCACTCGCAGTGCAGAAACATACCAGGGGTAAGGGAGTAAGTCTATGTGAGCCTGCAGTTGATTTTGGACATCCGTAGAATGATCTCTTACTGCGTTAAGTCCCAGAAGTGAACTGTCACTGCAGATACACGCCTTGTTGGACTGGTGTGCACCACTCTGCAACGTTTGAGCTAGAAGAAGTATACTCTCATACAAAGGCATGGCAGCATTACCTGGCATATCTGGGCTGCCCATTTTCATGCCCACTCCAGGTGCGGCGAAGATTGCTTGGCCCCAGTGGCGAAAAGGATTTATGCACTATATGAGGGCAGCTGGAGGAACAGCATATTCTAGTGAAAGAAAAGTGGCATTGCTATTGCACTTCCTAGGTTATGAGGGACAGAGGATTTTCGAGACACTTCCTCAGTTGGCAGGGGATGGAAGCGGAGATGACTTGAATGAATTTGAATCGGCTCTGCTCAAATTAGATAAGCATTTCAACCCCAAAAGAAGTACAATTTTGGAGCGGTATAATTTCCGCATGCGGATCCAGACTCACGGGGAATCTGTTGAAGACTACGTCACCGCTCTCCGTCACCTTGCCCTGACATGCAAATTTCAAGGAAGTTTTGATGAACATATCCGCGATCAATTCATGACGCATTGCCACTCAAATAAAATATGTGAGGATCTTTGGCTGAAAGACGAGCCAAATTTGGATGAAGTATTGGACTTGGCCAAGCGTGTAGAGCACTCGTTGGCATGTGTTGTTCCAAGACTGAAGGAAGTGACTCTAAGGAAAACAGGCAGGAGGTGCTGAATGTGAGTGAAGGGAAGAACAAAAGGAAAGGAAGAAACAAGCAGAAGGAAAGGAACAGCGCAGAAGAGAAGAGAAACCAAGTGTCGGCACAGAGAAGCGAAAAGAGAGAGGAAAAAAAGGGCGAGAGATTGTGTTATCGATGTGCCAGTGCGACGCACTTTGCATCCTCTGTAGTGTGTCCAGGGCGAAAGGCTGTATGCAATAAATGCAAAAGGAGAGGACATATTGCCACCTGTTGCAAGAACTATCAGTTTGGCCAAACGGGGCAAAGGAAGATCCTGTTTGTAGATGATGAGGATGATGGAGAATCATCAGAAGAAGATACTGCATTGGCATTGACAAATGTTATTGTGAACACAGTTAATGTTGTAGCCAGTGGTGGAAACACGGATGATTGTGAGCGTCCCTATGCCGTGGTGACAGTGAATGGGTGTAAGGTGTCAATGATGGCAGATTCAGGGTCAAAAGTTACGTTAGTGTCCAGGAGTGTTTATGAAGGCGAGATGAAGGGGAAGGTATCAGCATTGTCCGAACCTGACATAAATCCGGGAGGCTACAACCAAGATAAAATTGATTTACTAGGATATGTGTGGAGTAGATTTAAATTTAAAGGTCGCAGTTGTGACGGGAAAGTGTATGTAACAAAAAAAAGGACAATCCTTATTGGGATGGAGAGAGCAGAAGAATTTAGGAATTAGACTAGACCCCAACCACCCCGAGCAAGTTTTACAAGTGGCAGAAGCATCCACGATGTCCTGCAAGTACGCGAGAGAGTTTAGTAAAGTGTTTGATGAGACGTTGGGAAGGATAAAGGGTTTCCAACATCAAATATTGCTAAAAAGCGGTAGTGTGCCCACCGTAGCCAAACTCAGACCGGTGCCTTTTGCCCTGCGAGACAGTGTCAAACAAGAATTGCAGAAATTGTTAAAGACAGGGGTGATCGAGAGGGCTGGGGGTGTTGAATGGGTTTCCCCGGTCGTAATAGTGAAGAAAAGTTCAGGGGACATAAGGTTGTGTGTGGATATGCGGGAGTTGAATAAATGCGTGTTGGTGGACAGGCACCCGCTACCCAACATGGGTGAGTTACTGACCATGGTAGGTGGGGGGAAGTATTTCTCCAAACTAGATATGACGTCGGCCTATCATCAGGTGGAGTTAGAGGAGACATGCAGAAAAGTTACAGCGTTTGTGACGCATGAGGGAGTGTTCCAGTTTAGGAGAATGCCTTTTGGGTTGGCATCTGCCTCCTCTGTGTTTCAGAAAATAATGGATCGCCTTTTGAGAGGAGTGAAGGGCGTATTCTGTTTTCAAGATGATGTTTTGGTGAGTGGAGTGACTTTGGAGGAGCATGATGGGAATCTATACAAAGTGTTGAAGATATTTAAGGACAGGGGCATCACGCTGAGAGAAGAGAAGTGCAAATTTGCCGTGACAAATGTGGACTATTTGGGACATGAAGTATCGGGGGATGGCATTAGACCCAAAGAGGAGATGATAAATGCCATAAAGAGTGTGGAGAGACCTTGTAATAAGAGTGAATTGAGGTCTTTTCTCGGAATGACGGAGTTTTATCAAAAATTTGTGGTAAATTATGCTGACAAAGTGCAAGAGATGAGAAATGTTCTGAGGAAAGGTGTTGATTTTGAGTGGAATAGTCACTGTGATTTGGAATTTAATAGAATAAAGGAAGATATAAACTTAGCCCGTCCTTTAGGATGTTTTGACACGAGAAGACTGTCTATCATTACTGTGGATGCTAGTGAGTATTGACTTGGGGCGGTATTATCCCAGAAGCAGGATGATGGGTCTGAAGAGGTGATAGCACATGCATCGAGAGGTCTAAAGGGAGCAGAGATGAGATATTCAGTTATCGAAAAGGAGGCATTGGCGTGCTTCTGGGCTGTAGAACGATTCAGGAATTTTGTGTGGGGAGTAGAATTTGTAATCCGCACAGATCACAAACCTCTTAAGGCTATATTCGAAAGTAAGGGCCTAGATAAAGTTTCCCGCAGGGTGGCAGGTTGGGTCACCAGGATGCAGACACATTGTTTTAAGATGGAGGTCATTCCAGGAAAGGATAACATATTCGCAGATAATTTGTCAAGGGTGAGAGTTGCTGACTCTGATGTTGTGGACAGTGAAGAAATGGAATTAGTGTTTATCAATACCGACGGTATTGTGTCCAAACAGGAGTGGTTGGATGAGGTGAAGAAAGATGAAATCATGAGCAGGGTAATTCCATATGTGATGTCAACGGCATGGCCGAATAAAGTGGATCTGGCAGAGGGGGTGAAGCCATTTTGGGAAGTGAAAGATGAGTTGTCTGTCATGGATGGGATTTTATTCAGGTGGGGAAGAGCAGTAGTCCCGATAGGGTTGAGGAAAAAGGTGATAGAGTTAGCGCATTGTGGTCACATTGGTGTTACCAAAACCAAAGGGGTGTTGAGACAAGAATATTGGTGGCCTGGATTTGATAGGGAGATTGAGAATTACTTAGCTAATTGTCAATTTTGCATCAAGAGTGGAAAGGGAGTTGTGGCTAAGAAGCAGCCATTGATGGATGTGGGCCTCCCATCAAGGATATGGAGCGAGATAGCTATGGATATTCTAGGTCCTGTGGAGTTAGGTTACGGACGTGGAAAATTCATTGTTCTGGTTGTAGACCTGTTTTCCAGATGGGTGCATTTTAAGGTTGTGAGAAACATCACCGGAGAGAGTATGATAAAGATATTGCAGGAGATTTTTGCCAATGAAGGCCTACCGGAAAGAGTATTGACGGACAACGGTCCCCAGTTCATAGGTGGTGACTTTACCAGCTATTTAAGGAAGTGTGGAGTTGACCACAAAAGAACTTCATTGTACCATCCCGAATCCAACGGGGTAGTTGAAAGGATGAATAGGTGTGTGATGGAGAGTATTCGGATGGGTGAGGAGTGTGGTCAGGATAAAGTAGCCATGATACAAAGTAGGATATGGGCTTTGAGGATGGCGCCACATGCGACAACAGGTCTGTGCCCGTTCGAGCTTATGAGGGGCAGGAAGCCATATTCCGTGGCATGTCCGCCATGGCTTGGTAGGAGTAGAGAAACGGATCTAGTCATTGATGAAGTGAGAAAGTCATTGGTGAAGAAGAAATCCGAATGGGTCATGCGCGAAAATCTTAAGAGAGGGAAGAAAGAATTGCGCGTGGAGTGTGGAGATTGGGTCAGGATAAGGAAGGGAATTGTCAAGAGGAAAGGAGAATCTCTTTATTCGGATCCTGTCAGAGTCGTGGCAGTCATGAAAGGGGCTGTACGTGTGACCGGAGGGCAAGTGTGGAACAAAGATAGAATTGCCACTGTGAGGAGAGCCCATGTATAGGGCTCTCCGGGCCTTCACAACAACACCATATATGGCATTTCCACCCAACAGGCTGACGTGTGGAACGTCATGGGAATGTTGCTGTAGTGTCATGTTGATAGTTGGTGTGTCTTGGTTGTTTGGAAATAGTACGTGTGATTTTCATTTGAATTAAAGATTTAAGCTCATAGGGTAAGTTAAATAAAAAGAAAAAAAATGATGATGATGAGAAAGGGAGATGTGTTGTGATGTCTTATGGGTAGCAGGGAGCCTTCAATGCTTTCCTATATGATGATGTCTCAGTCCTATGTGATGTCATGGAATGTTCTGTTTGCATCTTGTGGATAATGTTCCAAGTTGGTCAGTTGGAGGAAAGTGTTGAAGGAGAGGAGCCTCTGAGTGTAGGGGGTCTCCTTCCCTTATATGTAACCCAAATAAATACTGTTACATTGCTTACCTGACTGCGCCAGCCTCTTCATAACAGGTACCCACAACATACATCACCGGGAAGGCTCCAGCTAGTCTGGCCGGGCCTTCACAACAACACCATATATGGCATTTCCACCCAACAGCCAGTCAGGGGGAAGGGACAGAGTCAGGGCTTCCCAGGACTTTGGGAAAACAAGGTAATGGGTAATAGAAAGCAAGAGGCCACCGCGGCCATCTTGTTTTCCATCAGGAATCAACTGATCCCAATGGCAGGGCCGGGGTATCCCAAAATGGAGGATACTCCGCACACCTGTCAAACTCAGCATGGAGCTGCCACCAGCCTCTACCCTGCTCTGTGGGCCACCCACAGGTGCCCAAAAGCATACACTAGGGGCACAGGGTTGACCGACACCCATGGGTGCCATAAGGGTATCCCACGGGTCCGTTCACCAAACCAAAAGAGAGCTGCACCGCCAGGAGTCCCACATGAACCCCTGCACGGAAAACATGACAGAACACACGATAAAGAGGAGTAAAGGACAAGGATACGGAGGTCCTGTCCCTCCGATGCATTTCCAGTATCACAATAATCACTGCAGTCACTCTGAGCTCTGCTTCTGATAATCACTGGGGTCACTCTGATCTCTGCTCCTGATAGTCACTGGGGTCTCTCTGAGCTCTGCTTCTGATAATCACTAGGGTCACTTTGAACTCTGCACCTGATCATCACTAGGATCACCGAGATCTCTGCTTCTGAAAATTACAGGGTTCACTCTGATTTCTGCTCCTAATAATTACAGGGTTCACTCTGAGCTCTGCTTCTGAAAATGACAGGGTTCACTCTGATTTCTGCTCCTGATAATCACTGGGGTCACACTGATCTCTGCTCCTGATAATCACTGGGGTCTCTCTGAGCTCTGCTCCTGATAATCATTGGCGTCACTCTGAGATCTGCTTCGGATAATCACTGGGTTCACTCTGAGCTCTGCTCTTGATAATCACTGGGGTCACTCCTAGCTCTGATCCTGATAATCAATGGGGTCTCTATTAACTCTGCTCCTGATAATCACTGGGGTCACTCTGAGCTCTGCTCCCGATAATCACTGGGTTCACTCTGAGCTCTGCTCCTGATAATCACTGGGTTCACTCTAATCTCTGTTCCTGATAATAACTGAGCTCACTCTGAGCTCTGCTCCTGATAATCATTGGGTTCACTCTGCTCCTATTAATCACTGGGGTCACTCTGAGCTCTGCTCCTGATAATCACTGGGTTCACTCTTATCTCTGTTCCTGATAATTACTGAGCTCACTCTGAGCTCTGCTCCTGATAATCATTGGGTTCACTCTGCTCGTATTAATCACTGGGTTCACTCTGAGCAATGCTCCTAATAATCACTGGGTTCACTCTGAGCTCTGCTCTTGATAATCACTGGGGTCACTCCTAGCTCTGATCCTGATGATCAATGGGGTCTCTCTGAGCTCTGCTCTTGATAATCACTGGGGTTCACTCTGATCTCTGCTTCTGATAGTCACTGGGGGCCCTTTGAGCTCTGCTTCTGATAATCATTGGGGTCACTCTGAGCTCTGCTTCTGATCATCACTGGGGTCACTCCGAGCTCTGCTCCTGATAATCACTTGGTACAGTCTGAGCTCTGCTCTTGATAATCACTGGGGTCTCTTTGATCTCTGCTCCTGATAGTCACTGGGGTCTCTATGAGATGTGCTCTTGATAATCACTGGGGTTCACTCTGAGCCCTTCTCCTGATAATCACTTGGTACAGTCTGAGCTCTGCTCTTGTTAATCACTGGGGTCTCCCTGAGCTCTGCTCTTGATAATCACTGGCGTCTCTCTGAGCTCTGCTCTTGATAATCACTGGGTTCACTCTGAGCTCTGCTCCTGATAATCACTGGGGTCACCCCTAGCTCTGATCCTGATAATCAATTGGGTGTCTCTGAGCTCTGCTCTTGATAATCACTGGGGTCACTCTGAGCTCTGATATTGATAATCACTGGGGTCTCTTTGATCTGTGCTCCTGATAATCACTGGGTTCACTCTGATCTGTGCTCCTGATAATCACTGGGTTCACTCTGAGCTCTGCTCTTGATAATCACCGGGGTCACTCCTATCTCTAATCCTGATAATCAATGGGGTCTCTCTGAGTTGTGCTCTTGATAATGACTGGGGTCTCTCTGAGCTCTGATATTGATAATCACTGGGGTCTCTTTGATCTCTGCTCCTGATAGTCACTGGGATCTCTCTGAGATGTGCTCTTGATAATCACTGGGGTTCACTCTGATCTCTACACGTGATAATCATTGGGATCACTCCGATCTCTGCTCCTGATAATCACTGGGGTCTCTCTCAGCTCAGCTCCTGATAATAACTGAGGTCACTCTGAGCTCTGCTCTTGATAATCACTGGGTTCACTCTGAGCTCTGCTCCTAATAATCACTGGGGTCACCCCTAGCTCTGATCCTGATAATCAATTGGGTGTCTCTGAGCTCTGCTCTTGATAATCACTGGGGTCACTCTGAGCTCTGATATTGATAATCACTGGGGTCTCTTTGATCTGTGCTCCTGATAATCACTGGGTTCACTCTGAGCTCTGCTCTTGATAATCACCGGGGTCACTCCTAGCTCTCCTCCTGATAATCACTGGGGTCTCCCTGAGCTCTACTCCTGATAATCACTAGGTTCACTCTGAGCTCTACTCCGGATAATCACTGGGTTCACTGTGAGCTCTGCTTCTGATAATCACTGGGGTCTCTCTCAGCTCAGCTCCTGATAATAACTGAGGTCACCCCTAGCTCTGATCCTGATAATCAATTGGGTGTCTCTGAGCTCTGCTCTTGATAATCACTGGGGTCACTCTGAGCTCTGATATTGATAATCACTGGGGTCTCTTTGATCTGTGCTCCTGATAATCACTGGGTTCACTCTGATCTGTGCCCCTGATAATCACTGGGTTCACTCTGAGCTCTGCTCTTGATAATCACTGGGGTCACTCCTAGCTCTAATCCTGATAATCAAAGGGGTCTCTCTGAGTTGTGCTCTTGATAATCACTGGGGTCTCTCTGAGCTCTGATATTGATAATCACTGGGGTCTCTTGGATCTCTGATCCTGATAGTCACTGGGGTCCTTTTGAGCTCTGCTCCTGATAATCCCTGGGTTCACTCTGAGCTCTGCTCCTGATAATCCCTGGGTTCACTCTGAGCTCTGCTTCTGATAATTACTGGGGTCTCTGTGAGCTCTGCTCCTAATAATCACTGTGTTCACTCTGAGCTCTGCTTCTGATAATCAATGGCGTCACTCCGAGCTCTGCTCCTGATGATCACTGGGTTCACTCTGATCTGTGCTCATGATAATCACTGGGGTCACTCCTAGCTCTAATCCTGATAATCAATGGGGTCACTCCTAGCTCTAATCCTGATAATCAATGGGGTCTCTCTGAGCTGTGCTCTTGTTAATCAATGGGGTCTCTCTGAGCTCTGATCTTGATAATCACTGGGATCTCTTTGATCTCTGCTCCTGATAATCACTGGGGTCACTCTCAGCTCTTCTCCTGATAATCACTGGGGTCACTTTGAGCTCTGCTTCGGATAATCACTGGGTTCAATCTGAGCTCTGCTCGTGATAATCACTGGGGTCACTCCAAGGTCTAATCCTAATAATCAATGGGGTCACACTGAGCTCTGCTCTTGATAATAACTGGGGTCACTCTGAGCTCTGCTCCTGATAATCATTGGGTTCACTCTGCTCCTGTTAATCACGGGGGTCACTCTGAGCTCTGCTCCTAATAATCACTGGGGCCTCTCTGAGCTCTGCTCCTGATAATCATTGGGTTCACTCTGCTCCTGTTAATCACGGGGGTCACTCTAATCTCTGCTCCTGATAATTACTGAGCTCACTCTGAGCTCTGCTCCTGATAATCATTGGGTTCACTCGGCTCCGATTAATCACTGGGGTCACTCTGAACTCTGCTCCTGATAATCACTGGGGTCTTTCTGAGCTCTGCTCCTGATAATCACTGGGGTCACTTTGAGCTTTGCTTCGGATAATCACTGGGTTCAATCTGAGCTCTGCTCTTGATAATCACTGGGGTCACTCCAAGGTCTGATCCTAATAATCAATGGGGTCACTCTGAGCTCTGCTCTTGATAATCACTGGGGTCACTCTGAGCTCTGCTCCTGATAATCATTGGGTTCACTCTGCTCCTGTTAATCACGGGGGTCACTCTGAGCTCTGCTCCTAATAATAACTGGGGTCTCTCTGAGCTCTGCTCCTGATAATCACTGGGGTCACTCTGAGCTCTGCTTCGGATAATCACTGGGTTCACTCTGAGCTCGGCTCTTGATAATCACTGAGGTCACTCCTAGGTCTGATCCTGATAATCAATGGGGTCACTCTGAGCACTTCTCTTGATAATCACTGGGTTCACTCTGATCTCTGCTCCTGATAATCACTGGGTTCTCTCTGAGCTCTGCTCCTGATAATCACTTGGGTTACTTTGAGCTCTGCTTCGGATAATCACTGGGTTCACTCTGATCTCTGCTCCTGATAATCACTGGGTTCACTCTGACCTCTGTTCCTGATAATCACTGGGTTCACTCTGATCTCTGCTCCTGATAATCACTGGGTTCACTTTGATCTCTGCTCCTGATAATCACTGGGGTCTCTCTGAGCTCTGCTCCTGATAATCACTGGGTTCACCCTGAGCTTTGATCCTTATAATCACTGGGTTCATTCTGATCTGTGCTCCTGATAATCACGGGGTTCACTCTGAGCTCTGCTCATAATAATCACTCGGTTCACTCTTTGATCTGCTCCTGATAATCACTGGGGTCTCTCTGAGCTCTGCTCTTGATAATCACTGGGGTCTCTTTGATCTCTGCTCCTGATAATCACTGGGGTCTCTCTGAGCTCTGCTCCTGATAATCACTGGGTTCACCCTGAGCTTTGATCCTTATAATCACTGGGTTCACTCTGATCTGTGCTCCTGATAATCACTGGGTTCACTCTGAGCTCTGCTCATAATAATCACTCGGTTCACTCTTTGATCTGCTCCTGATAATCACTGGGGTCTCTCTGAGCTCTGCTCTTGATAATCACTGGGGTCTCTCAGAGCTCTTCTCTTGATAATCACTGGGGTCTCTTTGATCTCTGCTCCTGATAATCACTGGGGTCTCTCTGAGCTCTGCTCCTGATAATCACTGGGTTCACCCTGAGCTTTGATCCTTATAATCACTGGGTTCACTCTGATCTGTGCTCCTGATAATCACTGGGTTCACTCTGAGCTCTGCTCATAATAATCACTCGGTTCACTCTTTGATCTGCTCTTGATAATCACTGGGGTCTCTCAGAGCTCTTCTCTTGATAATCACTGGGGTCTCTTTGATCTCTGCTCCTGATAATCACTGGGGTCTCTCTGAGCTCTGCTCCTGATAATCACTGGGTTCACCCTGAGCTTTGATCCTTATAATCACTGGGTTCACTCTGATCTGTGCTCTTGATAATCACTGGGGCTCACTCTGAGCTCTGCTCCTGATAATCACTGGGTTCACTCTGAGATCTGCTCATAATAATCATCGGGTTCACTCTGACCTCTGCTCCTGATAATCCCTGGGTTCACTCTGAGCTCTGCTCCTGATAATCACTGGGGTCTCTCTGAGCTCTGCTCCTAATAATCACTGTGTTCACTCTGAGCTCTGCTTCTGATAATCACTGTGTTCACTCTGAGCTCTGCTTCTGATCATCACTGGGGTCTCCCTGAGCTCTACTCCTGATAATCACTGGGTTCACTCTGATCTCTCCTCCTGATAATCACTTGGGCCTCTCTGAGCTCTGCTTATGATAATCACTGGGGTCACTCTGAACTCTGCACCTGATCATCACTAGGATCACCCAGAGATCTGCTTCTGATAATTACAGGGTTCACTCTGATTTCTGCTCCTGATAATTACAGGGTTCACTCTGAGCTATGCTCCTGATAATCACTGTGTTCACTCTGATCTCTGCTCCTGATAATCACTGGGGTCTCTCTGAGCTCTGCTCCAGATAAATACTCGGTTCACTCTGAGATCTGCTCCAGATAATCACTGGGTTCACTCTGAGCTCTGCTCTTGATAATCACTGGGTTCTCTCTGAGCTCTGCTCCTGATAATCACTGGGGTCACTCTGAGCTCTTATCCTGATAATCACTGGGTTCACTCTGGGCTCTGCACTTGATGATCACTGGGGTCACTCCTAGCTCTGATCCTGATAATCAATGGGGTCTCTCTGAGTTCTGCTCTTGATAATCACTGGGGTCACTCTGAGCTCTTCTCCTGATAATCACTGGGTTCACTCTGATCTCTGCTCCTGATAATCACTGGGTTCTCTCTGAGCTCTACTCCTGATAATCACTGGGGTCACTCTGGGCTCTGCTTCGGATAATCACTGGGTTCAATCTGATCTCTGCTCCTGATAATCACTGGGTTCACTCTGATCTCTGCTCCTGATAATCACTGGGGTCTCTCTGAACTCTGCTCCTGATAATCACTGGGGCCACTCTGAGCTCTGCTTCGAGTAATCACTGGGTTCACTCTGAGATCTGCTCTTGATAATCACTGGGTTCACTCTGAGCTCTGCTCCTGATAATCACTGGGGTCTCTCTGAGCTCTGATCCTAATGATCACTGTGTTCACTCTGATCTCTGCTTCTGATAATCACTGGGTAAACCCTGAGCTTTGATCTCTTATAATCACTGGGTTCACTCTGATCTGTGCTCCTGATAATCCCTGGGTTCACTCTGAGCTCTGCTCATAATAATCACTGGGTTCACTCTGAGCTCTGCTCTTGATAATCACCGGGGTCACTCCTAGCTCTAATCGTGATAATCAATGGGGTCTCTCTGAGTTGTGCTCTTGATAATCACTGGGGTCTCTTTGATCTCTGCTCCTGATAGTCACTGGGGTCTCTCTGAACTCTGCTCCTGATAATCCCTGGGTTCACTCTGAGCTCTGCTTTGATAATCACTGGGGTCTCCCTGAGCTCTACTCCTGATAACCACTGGGTTCACTCTGAGCTCTGCTTCGGATAATCACTGGGTTCACTGTGAGCTCTACTTATCATAATCACTGGGGTCACTCTGAGCTCTGCTCCTGATAACCACAGGGGTCACTCTGAGCTCTTCTCCTGATAATCACTGGGTTCACTCTGAGCACTGCTCTTGATGATCACTGGGGTCACTCCTAGCTCTGATCCTGATAATCAATGGGGTCTCTCTGAGTTCTGCTCTTGATAATCACTGGGGTCACTCTGAGCTCTTCTCTCCTGATAATCACTGGGTTCACTCTGATCTCTGCTCCTGATAATCACTGGGTTCTCTCTGAGCTCTGCCCTGATAATCACTGGGGTCTCTCTGAGCTGTGCTCCTGATAATCACTGGGGTCACTCTCGGCTCTGCTTCGGATAATCACTGGGTTCAATCTGATCTCTGCTCCTGATAATCACTGGGTTCACTCTGATCTCTGCTCCTGATAATCACTGAGGTCTCTCTGAACTCTGCTCCTGATAATCACTGGGGCCACTCTGAGCTCTGCTTCGAGTAATCACTGGGTTCACTCTGATATCTGCTCTTGATAATCACTGGGTTCACTCTGAGCTCTGTTCCTGATAATCACTGGGGTCACTCTGAGTTCTGCTCCCGATGATCAGTGGGGTCACTCTGAGCTCTGCTCCTGATAATCACAGGGTTCACAATGATTTCTGCTCTTGATAATCACTGTGTTCACTCTGATCACCACTCCTGATAATCACTGGGGTCTCGCTGAGCTCTTCTCCTGATAATCACTGTGGTCACTCTGAGCTCTGCTCCTGATAATCACTGGGGTCTCTCTGAGCTCTTATCCTGATAATCACTGGGGTCTCTCTGAGCTCTGCTCTTCATAATCACTGGGGTCTCTTTGATCTCTGCTCCTGATAGTCACTGGGGTCTCTCTGAGCTGTGTTCCTTATAATCACTGTGGTTCACTCTGAGGTCTGCTCCCGATAATTACTGGGATCATTCTGAGCTTTGCTTCTGATAATTACAGGGTCCACTCTGATTCCTGCTCCTGATAATTATGGGGTTCACTCTGAGCTCTTCTCCTGATCATCACTAGGTTCACTCTGAGATCTGCTCCTGATAATCACTGGGGTCACACTGAGCTCTGCTTCTGATAATCACTGGGGTCGCTCTGAACTCTGCTCCTGATCATCACTGGGATAAATCTGAGCTCTGCTTCTGATAATTACAGGGTTCACTCTGTGATCTGTTCCTGATAATCACAGGGTTCACTCTGAGCTCTGCTTCTGATAATCACTGTGGTCACTCTGAGCTCTGCTCCTGATAATCACTTGGTTCAGTCTGAGCTCTGCTCTTAATAATCACTGGGGTCTCCCTGAGCCCTGCTCCTGATTATCACTGGGTTCACTCTTTGATCTGCTCCTGATAATCTCTGGGGTCACTCTGATCTCTGCTCCTGATAGTCACTGGGTTCTCTTTGAGCTCTGCTTCTGATAATCACTGGGGACACTCTGAACTCTGCTCCTGATCAACACTGGGATCACTCTGAGCTCTGCTTCTGATAATTTCAGGGTTCACTCTGTGCTCTGCTCCTGATAATCACTGGGTTCACTCTGAGCTCTGCTCCTGATAATCACTGGGTTCACTCTGAGCTCTGCTCCTGATAATCACGGGGGTCTCTCTGAGCTCTTCTCCAGATAATCACTGCAGTCATTCTGAGCTCTCCTCCTGATAAACACTGGTGCCACTCTGATCTCTGCTTCTGATAATCACTGTGTTCACTCTGAGCTCTGCTTCTGATAATCTCTGTGCTCACTTCAAGCTCTGCTGCTGATAATCACTTGGTTCAGTCTGAGCTCTGCACTTGATAATAACTAGGGTCTCCCTGAGCTCTACTCCTGATAATCACTGGGTTCACTCTGATCTCTGCTCCTGGTAATCACTTGGGCCTCTCTGAGCTCTGCTTATGATAATCACTGGGGTCACTCTGAACTCTGCACCTGATCATCACTAGGATCACCCAGAGCTCTGCTTCTGATAATTACAGGGTTCACTCTGATTTCTGCTCCTGATAATTACAGGGTTCACTCTGAGCTCTGCTTCTGATAATCACTGGGTTCACTCTGATCTCTACACCTGATAATCATTGGGGTCACTCTGATCTCTGCTCCTGATAATCACTGGGGTCTCTCTGTGCTCTGCTCCAGATAATCACAGGGTTAACTCTGAGCTCTGCTCTTGATAATCACTGGGTTCTCTCTTATCTCTGCTCATGATAATCACTGGTGTCACTCTGAGCTCCGCTCCTGATAATCACTGGGTTCACTCTGAGCTCTGCTCTTGATAATCACTGGGTTCACTCTGAGCTCTGCTCTTGATGATCACTGGAGTTACTCCTAGCTCTGATAATGATAATCAATGTGGTCTCTCTGAGTTCTGCTCTTGATAATCACTGGGGTCACTCTGAGCTCTTCTCCTGATAATCACTGGGTTCACTCTGATCTCTGCTCCAGATAATCAATGGGTTCTCTCTGAGCTCTGCTCCTGATAGTCACTGGGGTCTCTCTGAGCTCTGCTCCTGATAATCACTGGGGTCACTCTGGGCTCTGCTTCGGATAATCACTGGGTTCACTCTGATCTCTGCTCCCGATAATCACTGGGTTCACTCTGATATCTGCTCCTGATAATCACTGGGGTCTCTCTGAACTCTGCTCCTGATAATCACTGGGGCCACACTGAGCTCTGCTTCGAGTAATCACTGTGTTCACTCTGAGATCTGCTCTTGATAATCACTGGGTTCACTCTGAGCTCTGTTCCTGATAATCACTGGGGTCACTCTGAGTTCTGCTCCCGATGATCAGTGGGGTCACTCTGAGCTCTGCTCCCAATAATCACTGGGGTCACTCTGATCTTTGCTCCTGATCATTACAGGGTTCACTCTGAGCTCTGCTCCTGATAATCACTGGGTTCACTCTGATTTCTGCTCTTGATAATCACTGTGTTCACTCTGATCTTGGCTCCTGATAATCACTGGGTTCACCCTGAGCACTCCTCCTGATAATCACTGGGGTCTCGCTGAGCTCTGCTCCCGATAATCACTGGGATCAGTCTGAACTCTGCTCCTGATAATCACTGGGTTAACTCTGAACTCTTCTCTTAAAAAATCACTGCGTTCACTCTGAGCTCTTCTCCTGATAATCACTGCCGTCACTCTGAGCTCTGCTCCTGTTAATCACTGGGTTCACTCTGAGCTCTTCTCCTAATAATCACTGGGTTCACTCTGACCTCTGTTCCAGATAATCACTGGGTTCACTCTGAGCTCTGCTCCTGATAATCACTGGGGTCTCTCTGAGCTCTGCTCCTGATAATCACTGGGTTCACTCAGAGCTCTGCTCTTAATAATCACTGGGGTCTCTCTAAGGTCTGCAAGTGATAATCACTGGGTTTACTCTGAGCTCTACTCCTGATAATCACTGGGGTCTCCTGAGCTCTTATCCTGATAATCACTGGGGTTCACTCTGAGCTCTGCTCCCGATAATTACTGGGATCATTCTGAGCTTTGCTTCTGATAATTACAGGGTCCACTCTGATTTCTGCTCCTGATAATCATTGGGGTCACTCTGATCTCTGCTCCTGATAATCACTTGGGTCACTCTGAACTCTGCACCTGATCATTACTAGGATCACCCAGAGCTCTGCTTCTGATAATTACAAGGTTCACTCTGATCTCTGCTCCTGATAATCACTGGGTTCACTCCTAGCTCTGATCCTGATAATCAATGGAATCTCTCTGAGCTCTGCTCCTGATAATCACTGGGTTCACTCTGAGCTCTGCTCTTGATGATCACTGGGTTCACTCCTAGCTCTGATCCTGATAATCAATGGAATCTCTCTGAGCTCTGCTCCTGATAATCACTGGGGTCACTCTGAACTCTGCTTCTGATAATCACTGGGTTCACTCTGATCTCTACTCCTGATAATCATTGGGGTCACTCTGATCTCTGCTCCTGATAATCACTGGGGTCTCTCTGAGCTCTGCTCATGATGATCACTGGGATCACTCTGAGCTCTGCTCTTGATAATCACTGGGTTCACTCTGAGCTCTGCTCTTGATCATCACTGGGGTCACTCCTAGCTCTGATCCTGATAATCAATGGGGTCTCTCTGAGTTCTGCTCTTGATAATCACTGGAGTCACTCTGAGCTCTTCTGAAAATCACTGGGTTCACTCTGTGCTCTGCTCCTGATAATCACTGGTTTCTCTCTGAGCTCTGCTCCTGATAATCACTGGGTTCACTTTGTTCTCTGCTCCTGATAATCACTGGATTCACTCTGATCTCTGCTCCTGATAATCACTGGGGTCTCTCTGAACTCTGCTCCAGATAATCACTGGGGTCACTCTGAGCTCTGCTTCGAGTAATCACTGGGTTCACTCTGAGCTCTGCTCTTGATAATCACTGGGTTCACTCTGAGCTCTGTTCCTGATAATGACTGGGGTCACTCTCAGCTCTGCTCCCAATAATCACTGGGGTCACTCTGAGCTCTGCTCCTGATCATTACAGGGTTCACTCTGAGATCTGCTCCTGATAATCACTGTGTTCACTCTGATCTTGGCTCCTGATAATCAATGGGTTCACTCTAATCTTGGCTCCTGATAATCACTGGGGTCTCTCTGAACTCTGCTCCTGATAATCACTGGGGTCTCTCTAAGCTCTGCTCCTGATAATCACTGGGATCACTCTGAACTCTGCTCCTGATAATCAATGGGTTCACTCTGAGCTCTGATCCTAATAATCACTGGGTTCCCTCTGAGCTAAGCTCCCGATAATCCCTGGATTCACTCTCAGCTTTGCTCCCAATAATCACTGGGGACTCGCTGAGCTCTGCTCCTGATAATCACTGGGGTCTCTCTGAACTCTGCTCCTGATCATCACTGCGGTCACTCTGAGCTCTGCTCCTGTTAATCACTGGGTTCACTCTGAGCTCTTCTCCGGACAATCACTGGGTTCACTCTGAGCTCTGTTCCCGATAATCAGTGGGGTCACCCTGAGCTCTGCTCCCGATAATGACTCAGATCTCTCTGAGCTCTGCTCCTGGTAATCACTGGGTTCACTCTTAGCTCTGCTCCTGATAATCGCTGGGGTCTCTCTGAGCTCTGCGTTCACTCTGAGCTCTGATCCTTATCATGACTGGGGTCACTCTGAGCTCTGATCCTTATCATCACTGGGGTCACTCTGAGCTCTGCTCCTGATAATCACTGGGGTCTCTCTGAGCTCTGCTTCTGATAATCACTGAGGTCACTCTGAGCTCTGCTCCTGATAATCACTGGGGTCTCTCTGAGCTCTGCTTCTGATAATCACTGGGTTTACTGTGAGCTCTGCTTCTGATAATCACTGGGGCAACTCTGAACTCTGCTCCTGATCATCACTGGGATCACTCTGAGCTATGCTTCTGATAATTACAGGGTTCACTCTGTGCTCCGATCCTGATAATCACTGGGTTCACTCTGAGCTCTGCTCCTGATAATCACTGGGGTCACTCCGAGCTCTGCCCCTGAAAATCACTTGGTTCAGTCTGAGCTCTGCTCTTGATAATCACTGGGGTCTCCCTGATCTCTACTCCTGATAATCATTGGGGTCACTCTGTTCTCTGCTCCTGATAGTCACTGGGGTCTCTCTGAGCTCTGCTTCTGATAATCACTTGGGTCACTCTGTACCCTGCACCTGATCATCACTAGGATCACCCAGAGCTCTGCTTCTGATAATTACAGGGTTCACTCTGATTTCTGCTCCTGATAATCATTGGGGTCACTCTGAGCTCTGCTCTTGATAATCACTGGGGTCTCTCTGAGCTCTGCTCCTGATAATCACTGGGGTCACTCTGAGCTCTGCTCCTGATAATCACTGGGGTCACTCTGAGCTCTGCTCTTTATGGTCACTGGGTTCACTCTGATCTCTACTCCTGATAATCATTGGGGTCACTCTGATCTCTGCTCCTGATAATCACTGGGGTCTCTCTGAGCTCTGCTTCTGATAATCACTGGGGTCACTCTGGGCTCTGCTTCGGATAATCACTGGGTTTACTCTGATCTCCTCTCCTGATAATCACTGGGTTCACTCTGTTCTCTGCTCCTGATAATCACTGGATTCACTCTGATCTCTGCTCCTGATAATCACTGGGGTCTCTCTGAGCTCTGTTCCTGATAATCACTGGGGTCACTCTGAGCTCTGCTTCTGGTAATCACTGGGTTCACCCTGATCTCTACTCCTGATAATCATTGGGGTCATTCTGATCTCTACTCCTGATAATCACTGGGGTCTCTCTGAGCTCTGCTCCTGATAAACACTGGGGTCACCCTGAGCCCTGCTCCTGATAAACACTGGTGCCACTCTGATCTCTGCTTCTGATAATCACTGTTTTCACTCTGAGCTCTGCTTCTGATAATCACTGGGGTCACTCCGAGCTCTGCCCCTGAAAATCACTTGGTTCAGTCTGAGCTCTGCTCTTGATAATCACTGGGGTCTCCCTGATCTCTACTCCTGATAATCATTGGGGTCACTCTGATCTCTGCTCCTGATAGTCACTGGGGTCTCTCTGAGCTCTGCTTCTGATAATCACTTGGGTCACTCTGTACCCTGCACCTGATCATCACTAGGATCACCCAGAGCTCTGCTTCTGATAATTACAGGGTTCACTCTGATTTCTGCTCCTGATAATTACAGGGTTCACTCTAAGCTCTGCTCCTGATAATCACTGTGTTAACTTGATCTCTACTCCTGATAATCATTGGGGTCACTCTGAGCTCTGCTCTTGATAATCACTGGGGTCTCTCTGAGCTCTGCTCCTGATAATCACTGGGGTCACTCTGAGCTCTGCTCCTGATAATTACTGGGGTCACTCTGAGCTCTGCACTTGATGATCACTGGGTTCACTCTGATCTCTACTCCTTATAATCATTGGGGTCACTCTGATCTCTGCTCCTGATAATCACTGGGGTCTCTCTGAGCTCTGCTCTTGATAATCACTGGGTTCACTCTGAGCTCTGCTCTTGATGATCACTGGGGTCACTCCTAGCTCTGATCCTGATAATAAATGGAATCTCTCTGAGCTCTGCTCCTGATAATCACTGGGGTCACTCTGGGCTCTGCTTCGGATAATCACTGGGTTCACTCTGATCTCTGCTCCTGATAATCACTGGGTTCACTATGTTCTCTGCTCCTGATAATCACTGGATTCACTCTGATCTCTGCTCCTGATAATCACTGGGGTCTCTCTTAGCTCTGCTTCTGATAATCACTGGGGCAACTCTGAACTCTGCTTCTGATCATCACTGGGATCACTCTGAGCTCTGCTCCTGATAATCACTGGGTTCACTTTGTTCTCTGCTCCATATAATCACTGGGGTCTCTCTGACCTCTGCTCCAGATAATCACTGGGGTCACTCTGAGCTCTGCTTCGAGTAATCACTGGGCTCACTCTGAGCTCTGCTCTTGATATTCACTGGGTTCACTCTGTTCTCTGCTCCTGATAATCACTGGATTCACTCTGATCTCTGCTCCTGATAATCACTGGGGTCTCTCTGAGCTCTGCTCCTGATAATCACTGGGGTCACTCTGAGCTCTGCTTCTGGTAATCACTGGGTTCACCCTGATCTCTACTCCTGATAATCATTGAGGTCATTCTGATCTCTACTCCTGATAATCACTGGGGTCTCTCTGAGCTCTGCTCCTGATAAACACTGGGGTCACTCTGAGCTCTGCTCCTGATAAACACTGGTGCCACTCTGATCTCTGCTTCTGATAATCACTGTGTTCACTCTGAGCTCTGCTTCTGATAATCACTGGGGTCACTCCGAGCTCTGCCCCTGAAAATCACTTGGTTCAGTCTGAGCTCTGCTCTTGATAATCACTGGGGTCTGCCTGATCTCTACTCCTGATAATCATTGGGGTCACTCTGATCTCTGCTCCTGATAGTCACTGGGGTCTCTCTGAGCTCTGCTTCTGATAATCACTGGGGTCACTCCGAGCTCTGCCCCTGAAAATCACTTGGTTCAGTCTGAGCTCTGCTCTTGATAATCACTGGGGTCTCCCTGATCTCTACTCCTGATAATCATTGTGGTCACTTTGATCACTGCTCCTGATAGTCACTGGGGTCTCTCTGAGCTCTGCTTCTGATAATCACTTGGGTACCTCTGTACCCTGCACCTGATCATCACTAGGATCACCCAGAGCTCTGCTTCTGATAATTACAGGGTTCACTCTGATTTCTGCTCCAGATAATTACAGGGTTCACTCTGAGCTCTGCTCCTGATAATCACTGCGTTAACTCTGATCTCTACTCCTGATAATCATTGGGGTCACTCTGAGCTCTGCTCTTGATAATCACTGGGGTCTTTCTGAGCTCTGCTCCTGATAATCACTGGGGTCACTCTGAGCTCTGCTCCTGATAATCACTGGGGTCACTCTGAGCTCTGCTCTTGATGATCACTGGGTTCACTCTGATCTCTACTCCTGATAATCATTGGGGTCACTCTGATCTCTGCTCCTGATAATCACTGGGGTCTCTCTGAGCTCTGCTCTTGATAATCACTGGGTTCACTCTGAGCTCTGCTCTTGATGATCACTGGGGTCACTCCTAGCTCTGATCCTGAAAATAAATGGAATCTCTCTGAGCTCTGCTCCTGATAATCACTGGGGTCACTCTGGGCTCTGCTTCGGATAATCACTGGGTTCACTCTGATCTCTGCTCCTGATAATCACTGGGTTCACTATGTTCTCTGCTCCTGATAATCAGTGGATTCACTCTGATCTCTGCTCCTGATAATCACTGGGGTCTCTCTGAGCTCTGCTTCTGATAATCACTGGGGCAACTCTGAACTCTGCTCCTGATCATCACTGGGATCACTCTGAGCTCTGCTCCTGATAATCACTGGGTTCACTTTGTTCTCTGCTCCAGATAATCACTGGGGGCTCTCTGACCTCTGCTCCAGATAATCACTGGGGTCACTCTGAGCTCTGCTTCGAATAATCACTGGGTTCACTCTGAGCTCTGCTCTTGATAATCACTGGGTTCACTCTAAACTCTGTTCCTGAAAATCACTGGGGTCACTCTCAGCTCTGCTCCCAATAATCACTGGGGTCACTCTGAGCTCTGCTCCTGATCAATACAGGGGTCACTCTGAGATCTGCTCCTGATAATCACTGTGTTCACTCTGATCTTGGTTCCTGATAATCACTGGGTTCACTCTGATCTTGGCTCCTGATAATCACTGGGATCACTCTGAACTCTGCTCCTGATAATCACTGGGGTCTCTCTGAGCTCTGCTCCAGTTAATCACTGGGTTCACTCTGAGCTCTTCTCCGGACAATCACTGGGTTCACTCTGAGCTCTGTTCCCGATAATCAGTGGGGTCACCCTGAGCTCTGCTCCCGATAATCACTCAGATCTCTCTGAGCTCTGCTCCTGATAATCACTGGGGTCACTCTGAGCTCTGCTCCTGATAATCACTGTGTTCACTCTGATCTCTGCTCCTGATAATCGCTGGGAGTCTCTCTGAGCTCTGCTCCTGATAATCACTGGGGTCACTCCGAGCTCTGCCCCTGAAAATCACTTGGTTCAGTCTGAGCTCTGCTCATGATAATCACTGGGGTCTCCCTGATCTCTACTCCTGATAATCATTGGGGTCACTCTGTTCTCTGCTCCTGATAGTCACTGGGGTCTCTCTGAGCTCTGCTTCTGATAATCACTTGGGTCACTCTGTACCCTGCACCTGATCATCACTAGGATCACCCAGAGCTCTGCTTCTGATAATTACAGGGTTCACTCTGATTTCTGCTCCTGATAATTACAGGGTTCACTCTGGGCTCTGCTCCTGATAATCACTGGGCTAACTCTCATCTCTACTCCTGATAATCATTGGGGTCACTCTGAGCTCTGATCCTTATCATGACTGGGGCAACTCTGAACTCTGCTCCTGATCATCACTGGGATCACTCTGAGCTCTGCTCCTGATAATCACTGGGGTCACTCTGAGCTCTGCTCCTGATAATCACTGGGGTCACTCCGAGCTCTGCCCCTGAAAATCACTTGGTTCAGTCTGAGCTCAGCTCTTGATAAGCACTGGGGTCTCCCTGATCTCTACTCCTGATAATCATTGGGGTCACCCTGTTCTCTGCTCCTGATAGTCACTGGGGTCTCTCTGAGCTCTGCTTCTGATAATCACTTGGGTCACTCTGTACCCTGCACCTGATCATCACTAGGATCACCCAGAGCTCTGCTTCTGATAATTACAGGGTTCACTCTGATTTCTGCTCCTGATAATTACAGGGTTCACTCTGGGCTCTGCTCCTGATAATCACTGGGTTAACTCTGATCTCTACTCCTGATAATCATTGGGGTCACTCTGAGCTCTGCTCTTGATAATCAATGGGGTCTCTCTGAGCTCTGCTCCTTATAATCACTGGGGTCACTCTGAGCTCTGCTCCTGATAATCACTGGGGTGACTCTGAGCTCTGCTCTTGATGGTCACTGGGTTCACTCTGATCTCTACTCCTGATAATCATTGGGGTCACTCTGATCTCTGCTCCTGATAATCACTGGGGTCTCTCTGAGCTCTGCTTTTGATAATCACTGGGTTCACTCTGAGCTCTGCTCTTGATGATCACTGGGTTCACTCCTAGCTCTGATCCTGATAATCAATGGAATCTCTCTGAGCTCTGCTCCTGATAATCACTGGGGTCACTCTGGGCTCTGCTTCGGATAATCACTGGGTTCACTCTGATCTCTGCTCCTGATAATCACTGGGTTCACTCTGTTCTCTGCTCCTGATAATCACTGGATTCACTCTGATCTCTGCTCCTGATAATCACTGGGATCTCTCTGAGCTCTGCTCCTGATAATCACTGGGGTCACTCTGAGCTCTGCTTCTGATAATCACTGGGTTCAGTCTGAGCTCTGCTCTTGATAATCACTGGGTTCACTCTGAGCTCTGCCCTTGATGATCACTGGGTTCACTCCTAGCTCTGATCCTGATAATCAATGGAATCTCTCTGAGCTCTGCTCCTGATAATCACTGGGGTCACTCTGGGCTCTGCTTCGGATAATCACTGGGTTCACTCTGATCTCTGCTCCTGATAATCACTGGGTTCACTATGTTCTCTGCTCCTGATAATCACTGGATTCACTCTGATCTCTGCTCCTGATAATCACTGGGGTCTCTCTGAGCTCTGCTCCTGATAATCACTGGGGTCACTTTGAGCTCTGCTTCTGATAATCACTGGGGCAACTCTGAACTTTGCTCCTGATCATCACTGGGATCACTCTGAGCTATGCTTCTGATAATTACAGGGTTCACTCTGTGCTCCGATCCTGATAATCACTGGGTTCACTCTGAGCTCTGCTCCTGATAATCACTGCAGTCACTCTGAGCTCTGCTCCTGATAAACACTGGTGCCACTCTGATCTCTGCTTCTGATAATCACTGTGTTCACTCTGAGCTCTGCTTCTGATAATCACTGAGGTCACTCTGAGCTCTGCCCCTGAAAATCACTTGGTTCAGTCTGAGCTCTGCTCTTGATAGTCACTGGGGTCTCTCTGAGCTCTGCTTCTGATAATCACTTGGGTCACTCTGTACCCTGCACCTGATCATCACTAGGATCACCCAGAGCTCTGCTTCTGATAATTACAGGGTTCACTCTGATTTCTGCTCCTGATAATTACAGGGTTCACTATGAGCTCTGCTCCTGATAATCACTGGGTTCACTCTGAGCTCTGCTCCTGATAATCACTGAGGTCTCTCTGAGCTCTGCTCCTGATAATCACTGGGTTCATTCTGAGCTCTGCTCTTAATAATCACTGGGGTCTCTCTAAGGTCTGCAAGTGATAATCACTGGGTTTACTCTGAGCTCTACTCCTGATAATCACTGGGGTCTCCTGAGCTCTTATCCTGATAATCACTGGGGTTCACTCTGAGCTCTGCTCCCGATAATTACTGGGATCATTCTGAGCTTTGCTTCTGATAATTACAGGGTCCACTCTGATTTCTGCTCCTGATAATTATTGGGTTCACTCTGAGCTCTTCTCCTGATAATCACTGGGTTCACTCTGAGATCTGCTCCTGATAATCACTGGGATCACACTGATCTCTGCTCCTGATAATCACTTGGGTCACTCTGAACTCTGCACCTGATCATCACTAGGATCACCCAGAGCTCTGCTTCTGATAATTACAAGGTTCACTCTGATCTCTGCTCCTGATAATCACTGGGGTCTCTCTGAGCTCCGCTCCTGATAATCACTGGGGTCACTCTGAGCTCTGCTCTTGATAATCACTGGGTTCACTCTGAGCTCTGCTCTTGATCATCACTGGGGTCACTCCTAGCTCTGATCCTGATAATCAATGGGGTCTCTCTGAGTTCTGCTCTTGATAATCACTGGGGTCACTCTGAGCTCTTCTGATAATCACTGGGTTCACTCTGTGCTCTACTCCTGATAATCACTGGTTTCTCTCTGAGCTCTGCTCCTGATAATCACTGGGTTCACTTTGTTCTCTGCTCCTGATAATCACTAGGGTCTTTCTGAACTCTGCTCCTGATAATCACTGGATTCACTCTGATCTCTGCTCCTGATAATCACTAGGGTCTTTCTGAACTCTGCTCCAGATAATCACTGGGGTCACTCTGAACTCTGCTTCGAGTAATCACTGGGTTCACTCTGAGCTCTGCTCTTGATAATCACTGGGTTCACTCTGAGCTCTGTTCCTGATAATCACTGGGGTCACTCTCAGCTCTGCTCCCAATAATCACTGGGGTCACTCTGAGCTCTGCTCCTGATCATTACAGGGTTCACTCTGAGATCTGCTCCTGATAATCACTGGGTTCACTCTGATTGCTGCTCTTGATAATCACTGTGTTCACTCTGATCTTGGCTCCTGATAATCACTGGGTTCACTCTGAGCACTACTCCTGATAATCACTGGTGTCTCTTGAACCATGCTCCTGATAATCACTGGGGTCACTCTGAGATCTGCTCCTGCTAATCACTGGGATCACTCTGAACTCTGCTCCTGATAATCAATGGGTTCACTCTGAGGTCTGCTCCTAATAATCACTGGGTTCCCTCTGAGCTAAGCTCCCGATAATCCCTGGATTCACTCTCAGCTTTGCTCCCGATAATCACTGGGGACTCGCTGAGCTCTACTCCCAATAATCACTGGGATCAGTCTGAACTCTGCTCCTGATCATCACTGGGTTCACTCTGAGCTCTTCTCCTGACAATCACTGGGTTCACTCTGAGCTCTGTTCCCGATAATCAGTGGGGTCACCCTGAGCTCTGTTCCCGATAATCACTCAGATCTCTCTGAGCTCTGCTCCTGATAATCACTGGGTTCACTCTGAGCTCTGATCCTTATCATGACTGGGGTCACTCTGAGCTCTGCTCCTGATAACCACTGGGGTCTCTCTGCGCTCTGCTTCTGATAATCACTTGGTTCACTCTGAGCTCTGCTTCGGATAATCACTGGGTTCACTCTGAGCTCTGCGTCTGATAATTACAGGGTTCACTCTGAGCTCTGCTCCAGATAATCACTGGGTTCACTCTGAGCTCTGCTCTTGATAATCACTGGGTTCTCTCTGAGCTCTGCTCCTGATAATCACTGGGGTCACTCTGAGCTCTTCTCCTGATAATCTGGGTTCACTCTGAGCTCTGCACTTGATGATCACTGGGGTCACTCCTAGCTCTGCTCCTGATAATCACTGGGGTCTCTCTGAGCTGTGCTCCTGATAATCACTGGGGTCACTCTGGGCTCTGCTTCGGATAATCACTGGGTTCAATCTGATCTCTGCTCCTGATAATCACTGGGTTCACTCTGAACTCTGCTCCTGATAATCACTGGGGCCACTCTGAGCTCTGCGTCGAGTAATCACTGGGTTCACTCTGAGATCTGCTCTTGATAATCACTGGGTTCACTCTAAGATCTGTTCCTGATAATCACTGGGGTCACTCTGAGTTCTGCTCCCGATGATCAGTGGGATCACTCTGATTTCTGCTCTTGATAATCACTGTGTTCACTCTGATCACCACTCCTGATGATCACTGGGGTCTCGCTGAGCTCTGCTCCTGATAATCACTGGGTTCACTCTGAGCTCTTCTCCTAATAATCACTGGGGTCTCTCTGAGCTCTGCTCCTGATAATCACTGGGGTCACTCTGAGCTCTGCTCTTAATAATCACTGGGGTCTCTCTAAGGTCTGCAAGTGATAATCACTGGGTTTTACTCTGAGCTCTACTCCTGATAATCACTGGGGTCTCTCTGAGCTCTTATCCTGATAATCACTGGGGTCTCTCTGAGCTCTGCTCTTCATAATCACTGGGGTCTCTTTGATCTCTGCTCCTGATAGTCACTGGGGTCTCTCTGAGCTGTGTTCCTTATAATCACTGTGGTTCACTCTGAGGTCTGCTCCCGATAATTACTGGGATCATTCTGAGCTTTGCTTCTGATAATTACAGGGTCCACTCTGATTTCTGCTCCTGATAATTATGGGGTTCACTCTGAGCTCTTCTCCTGAACATCACTGGGATCACTCTGTGCTCTGCTTCTGATAATTACAGGGTCCACTCTGATTTCTGCTCCTGATAATTACAGGGTTCACTCTGAGCCCTTGTCCTGATAATCACTGGGTTCACTCTTTGATCTGCTCCTGATAATCACTGGGGTCACTCTGATCTCTGCTCCTGATAGTCCCTGGGGTATCTCTGTGCTCTGCTTCTGATAATCACTGGGGTCGCTCTGAACTCTGCTCCTGATCATCACTGGGATAAATCTGAGCTCTGCTTCTGATAATTACAGGATTCACTCTGTGATCTGCTCCTGATAATCACTGGGTTCACTCTGAGCTTTGTTCCTGATAATCACTGGGTTCACTCTGAACTCTGCTCATAATAATCACTGGGTTCACTCTGAACTCTGCTCCTGATCATCAGTGGAATCACTCTGAGCTCTGCTCTGATAATCACAGGGTTCACTCTGAGCTCTGCTCCTTATAATCACTGGGTTCACTCTGAGCTCTACTCCTGATCATCATTGGGTTCACTCTGAGCTCTGCCCCTGATAATCACTTTAGTCACTTTGAGCTCTGCTCCTGATAAACACTGTGTTCGCTCTGAGCTCTGCTTCTGATAATCACTGTGGTCACTCTGAACTCTGCACCTGATCATCACTAGGATCACCCAGAGCTCTGCTTCTGATAATTACAGGGTTCACTCTGATTTCTGCTCCTGATAATTACAGGGTTCACTCTGAGCTCTGCTTCTGATAATCACTGTGTTCACTCTGATCTCTACACCTGATAATCATTGGGGTCACTCTGATCTCTGCTCCTGATAATCACTGGGGTCTCTCTGTGCTCTGCTCCAGATAATCACAGGGTTAACTCTGAGCTCTGCTCTTGATAATCACTGGGTTCTCTCTGATCTCTGCTCATGATAATCACTGGTGTCACTCTGAGCTCCGCTCCTGATAATCACTGGGTTCACTCTGAGCTCTGCTCTTGATAATCACTGGGGTTACTCCTAGCTCTGATCATGATAATCAATGTGGTCTCTCTGAGTTCTGCTCTTGATAATCACTGTGGTCACTCTGAGCTCTTCTCCTGATAATCACTGGGTTCACTCTGATCTCTGCTCCAGATAATCAATGGGTTCTCTCTGAGCTCTGCTCCTGATAGTCACTGGGGTCTCTCTGAGCTCTGCTCCTGATAATCACTGGGGTCACTCTGGGCTCTGCTTTGGATAATCACTGGGTTCACTCTGATCTCTGCTCCCGATAATCACTGGGTTCACTCTGATCTCTGCTCCTGATAATCACTGGGGTCTCTCTGAACTCTGCTCCTGATAATCACTGGGGCCACTCTGAGCTCTGCTTCGAGTAATCACTGGGTTCACTCTGAGATCTGCTCTTGATAATCACTGGGTTCACTCTGAGCTCTGTTCCTGATAATCACTGGGGTCACTCTGAGTTCTGCTCCCGATGATCAGTGGGGTCACTCTGAGCTCTGCTCCCAATAATCACTGGGGTCACTCTGAGCTTTGCTCCTGATCATTACAGGGTTCACTCTGAGCTCTGCTCCTGATAATCACTGGGTTCACTCTGATGTCTGCTCTTGATAATCACTGTGTTCACTCTGATCTTGGCTCCTGATAATCACTGGGTTCACTCTGAGCACTACTCCTGATAATCACTGGGGTCTCGCTGAGCTCTGCTCCCGATAATCACCTGGATCAGTCTGAACTCTGCTCCTGATAATAACTGGGTTCACTCTGATGTCTGCTCTTGATAATCACTGTGTTCACTCTGATCTTGGCTCCTGATAATCACTGGGTTCACTCTGAGCACTACTCCTGATAATCACTGGGGTCTCGCTGAGCTCTGCTCCCGATAATCACCTGGATCACTCTGAGCTCTTCTCCTGATAATCACTGCCGTCACTCTGAGCTCTGCTCCTGTTAATCACTGGGTTCACTCTGAGCTCTTCTCCTAATAATCACTGGGTTCACTCTGACCTCTGTTCCAGATAATCACTGGGGTCTCTCTGAGCTCTGCTCCTGATAATCACTGGGTTCACTCTGAGCTCTGCTCCTGATAATCACTGGGGTCTCCTGAGCTCTTATCCTGATAATCACTGGGGTTCACTCTGAGCTCTGCTCCCGATAATTACTGGAATCATTCTGAGCTTTGCTTCTGATAATTACAGGGTCCACTCTGATTTCTGCTCCTGATAATTATTGGGGTCTCTCTGAGCTCTGCTCTTGATAATCACTGGGGTCACTCCTAGGTCTGATCCTGATAATCAATGGGGTCACTCTGAGCTCTTCTCCTGATAATCACTGGGTTCACTCTGAGATCTGCTCCTGATAATCACTGGGGTCACACTGATCTCTGCTCCTGATAATCACTTGGGTCACTCTGAACTCTGCACCTGATAATCACTGGGGTCACTCTGAACTCTGCTTCTGATAATCACTGGGTTCACTCTGATCTCTACTCCTGATAATCATTGGGGTCACTCTGATCTCTGCTCCTGATAATCACTGGGGTCTCTCTGAGCTCTGCTCATGATGATCACTGGGGTCACTCTGAGCTCTGTTCTTGATAATCACTGGGTTCACTCTGAGCTCTGCTCTTGATCATCACTGGGGTCACTCCTAGCTCTGATCCTGATAATCAATGGGGTCTCTCTGAGTTCTGCTCTTGATAATCACTGGGGTCACTCTGAGCTCTTCTGATAATCACTGGGTTCACTCTGAGCTCTGCTCCTGATAATCACTGGGTTCACTTTGTTCTCTGCTCCTGATAATCACTGGATTCACTCTGATCTCTGCTCCTGATAATCACTGGGGTCTCTCTGAACTCTGCTCCAGATAATCACTGGGGTCACTCTGAGCTCTGCTTCGAGTAATCACTGGGTTCACTCTGAGCTCTGCTCTTGATAATCACTGGGTTCACTCTGAGCTCTGTTCCTGATAATCACTGGGGTCACTCTCAGCTCTGCTCCCAATAATCACTGGGGTCACTCAGAGCTCTGCTCCTGATAATCACTGGGTTCACTCTGATTGCTGCTCTTGATAATCACTGTGTTCACTCTGATCTTGGCTCCTGATAATCACTGGGTTCACTCTGAGCACTACTCCTGATAATCACTGGTGTCTCTCTGAACTCTGCTCCTGATAATCACTGATGTCTCTCTGAACTCCGCTCCTGATAATCACTGGGATCACTCTGAACTTTGCTCCCGATAATCCCTGGATTCACCCTGAGCTCTGCTCCCGATAATCACTGGGATCAGTCTGAACTCTGCTCCTGATCATCACTGGGTTCACTCTGAGCTCTTCTCCTGATAATCACTGCGGTCACTCTGAGCTCTGCTCCTGTTAATCACTGGGTTCACTCTGAGCTCTGTTCCCGATAATCAGTGGGGTCACTCTGAGCTCTGCTCCTGATAATCACTGGGGTCTCTCTGAGCTCTGCTCCTGATAATCACTGGGTTCACTCTGAGCTCTGATCCTTATCATGACTGGGGTCACTCTGAGCTCTGATCCTTATCATCACTGGGGTCACTCTGACCTCTGCTTCTGATAATCACTGAGGTCACCCTGAGCTCTGCTCCTGATAATCACTGGTGTCTCTCTAAGCTCTGCAAGTAATAATCACTGGGTTTACTCTGAGCTCTGCTCCTGATAATCACTTGGTTCAGTCTGAGCTCTGCTTCTGATAATCACTGTGTTCTCTTTGAGCTCTGCTTCTGATAATCACTGGGGCAACTCTGAACTCTGCTCCTGATCATCACTGGGATCACTCTGAGCTATGCTTCTGATAATTACAGGGTTCACTCTCTGCTCTGCTCCTGATAATCACTGCAGTCACTCTGAGCTCTGCTCCTGATAAACACTGGTGCCACTCTGATCTCTGCTTCTGATAAACACTGTGTTCACTCTGAGCTCTGCTTCTGATAATCACTGGGGTCACTCCGAGCTCTGCCCCTGAAAATCACTTGGTTCAGTCTGAGCTCTACTCCTGATAATCGTAGGGGTCACTCTGTTCTCTGCTCCTGATAGTCACTGGGGTCTCTCTGAGCTCTGCTTCTGATAATCACTTGGGTCACTCTGTACCCTGCACCTGATCATCACTAGGATCACCCAGAGCTCTGCTTCTGATAATTACAGGGTTCACTCTGAGCTCTGCTCCTGATAATCACTGGGTTAACTCTGATCTCTACTCCTGATAATCATTGGGGTCACTCTGAGCTCTGCTCTTGATAATCACTGGGGTCTCTCTGAGCTCTGCTCCTGATAATCACTGGGGTCACTCTGAGCTCTGCTCCTGATAATCACTGGCGTCACTCTGAGCTCTGCTCTTGATGATCACTGGGTTCACTCTGATCTCTACTCCTGATAATCATTGGGGTCACTCTGATCTCTGCTCCTGATAATCACTGGGGTCTCTCTGAGCTCTGCTCTTGCTAATCACTGGGTTCACTCTGAGCTCTGCTCTTGATGATCACTGGGTTCACTCCTAGCTCTGATCCTGATAATCAATGGAATCTCTCTGAGCTCTGCTCCTGATAATCACTGGGGTCACTCTGGGCTCTGCTTCGGATAATCACTGGGTTCACTCTGATCTCTGCTCCTGATAATCACTGGGTTCACTCTGTACTCTGCTCCTGATAATCACTGGATTCACTCTGATCTCTGCTCCTGATAATCACTGGGGTCTCTCTGAGCTCTGCTCCTGATAATCACTGGGGTCACTCTGAGCTCTGCTTCTGATAATCACTGGGTTCACTCTGATCTCTACTCCTGATAATCATTGGTGTCACTCTGATCTCTGCTCCTGATAATCACTGGGGTCTCTCTGAGCTCTGCTCCTGATAAACACTGGGGTCACTCTGAGCTCTGCTTCTGATAAACACTGGTGCCACTCTGATCTCTGCTTCTGATAATCACTGTGTTCACTCTGAGCTCTGCTTCTGATAATCACTGGGGTCACTCCGAGCTCTGCCCCTGAAAATCACTTGGTTCAGTCTGAGCTCTGCTCTTGATAATCACTGGGGTCTCCCTGATCTCTACCCCTGATAATCATTGGGGTCACTCTGATCTCTGCTCCTGATAGTCACTGGGGTCTCTCTGAGCTCTGCTTCTGATAATCACTTGGGTCACTCTGTACCCTGCACCTGATCATCACTAGGATCACCCAGAGCTCTGCTTCTGATAATTACAGGGTTCACTCTGATTTCTGCTCCTGATAATTACACGGTTCACTCTGAGCTCTGCTCCTGATAATCACTGCGTTAACTCTGATCTCTACTCCTGATAATCATTGGGGTCACTCTGAGCTCTGCTCTTGATAATCACTGGGGTCTCTCTGAGCTCTGCTCCTGATAATCACTGGGGTCACTCTGAGCTCTGCTCCTGATAATCACTGGGGTCACTCTGAGCTCTGCTCTTGATGATCACTGGGTTCACTCTGATCTCTACTCCTGATAATCATTGGGGTCACTCTGATCTCTGCTCCTGATAATCACTGGGGTCTCTCTGAGCTCTGCTCTTGATAATCACTGGGTTCACTCTGAGCTCTGCTCTTGATGATCACTGGGTTCACTCCTAGCTCTGATCCTGATAATCAATGGAATCTCTCTGAGCTCTGCTCCCGATAATCACTGGGTTCACTCTGATCTCTGCTCCTGATAATCACTGGGGTCTCTCTGAACTCTGCTCCTGATAATCACTGGGGCCACTCTGAGCTCTGCTTCGAGTAATCACTGGGTTCACTCTGAGATCTGCTCTTGATAATCACTGGGTTCACTCTGAGCTCTGTTCCTGATAATCACTGGGGTCACTCTGAGTTCTGCTCCTGATGATCAGTGGGGTCACTCTGAGCTCTGCTCCCAATAATCACTGGGGTCACTCTGAGCTTTGCTCCTGATCATTACAGGGTTCACTCTGAGCTCTGCTCCTGATAATCACTGGGTTCACTCTGATTTCTGCTCTTGATAATCACTGTGTTCACTCTAATCTTGGCTCCTGATAATCACTGGGTTCACTCTGAGCACTACTCCTGATAATCACTGGGGTCTCGCTGAGCTCTGCTCCCGATAATCACTGAGATCAGTTTGAACTCTGCTCCTGATAATCACTGGGTTAACTCTGAACTCTTCTCCTGAAAAATCACTGAGTTCACTCTGAGCTCTTCTCCTGATAATCACTGCCGTCACTCTGAGCTCTGCTCCTGTTAATCACTGGGTTCACTCTGAGCTCTTCTCCTAATAATCACTGGGTTCACTCTGACCTCTGTTCCAGATAATCACTGGGGTCTCTCTGAGCTCTGCTCCTGATAATCACTGGGTTCACTCTGAGCTCTGTTCCTGATAATCACTGGGGTCTCCTGAGCTCTTATCCTGATAATCACTGGGGTTCACTCTGAGCTCTGCTCCCGATAATTACTGGAATCATTCTGAGCTTTGCTTCTGATCATTACAGGGTCCACTCTGATTTCTGCTCCTGATAATTATTGGGGTCTCTCTGAGCTCTGCTCTTGATAATCACTGGGGTCACTCCTAGGTCTGATCCTGATAATCAATGGGGTCACTCTGAGCTCTTCTCCTGATAATCATTGGGGTCACTCTGATCTCTGCTCCTGATAGTCACTGGGGTCTCTCTGAGCTCTGCTTCTGATAATCACTTGGGTCACTCTGTACCCTGCACCTGATCATCACTAGGATCACCCAGAGCTCTGCTTCTGATAATTACAGGGTTCACTCTGATTTCTGCTCCTGATAATTACACGGTTCACTCTGAGCTCTGCTCCTGATAATCACTGCGTTAACTCTGATCTCTACTCCTGATAATCATTGGGGTCACTCTGAGCTCTGCTCTTGATAATCACTGGGGTCTCCCTGATCTCTACCCCTGATAATCATTGGGGTCACTCTGATCTCTGCTCCTGATAGTCACTGGGGTCTCTCTGAGCTCTGCTTCTGATAATCACTTGGGTCACTCTGTACCCTGCACCTGATCATCACTAGGATCACCCAGAGCTCTGCTTCTGATAATTACAGGGTTCACTCTGATTTCTGCTCCTGATAATTACACGGTTCACTCTGAGCTCTGCTCCTGATAATCACTGCGTTAACTCTGATCTCTACTCCTGATAATCATTGGGGTCACTCTGAGCTCTGCTCTTGATAATCACTGGGGTCTCTCTGAGCTCTGCTCCTGATAATCACTGGGGTCACTCTGAGCTCTGCTCCTGATAATCACTGGGGTCACTCTGATCTCTACTCCTGATAATCATTGGGGTCACTCTGATCTCTGCTCCTGATAATCACTGGGGTCTCTCTGAGCTCTGCTCTTGATAATCACTGGGTTCACTCTGAGCTCTGCTCTTGATGATCACTGGGTTCACTCCTAGCTCTGATCCTGATAATCAATGGAATCTCTCTGAGCTCTGCTCCCGATAATCACTGGGTTCACTCTGATCTCTGCTCCTGATAATCACTGGGGTCTCTCTGAACTCTGCTCCTGATAATCACTGGGGCCACTCTGAGCTCTGCTTCGAGTAATCACTGGGTTCACTCTGAGATCTGCTCTTGATAATCACTGGGTTCACTCTGAGCTCTGTTCCTGATAATCACTGGGGTCACTCTGAGTTCTGCTCCTGATGATCAGTGGGGTCACTCTGAGCTCTGCTCCCAATAATCACGGGGTCACTCTGAGCTTTGCTCCTGATCATTACAGGGTTCACTCTGAGCTCTGCTCCTGATAATCACTGGGTTCACTCTGATTTCTGCTCTTGATAATCACTGTGTTCACTCTGATCTTGGCTCCTGATAATCACTGGATTCACTCTGAGCACTACTCCTGATAATCACTGGGGTCTCGCTGAGCTCTGCTCCCGATAATCACTGAGATCAGTCTGAACTCTGCTCCTGATAATCACTGGGTTAACTCTGAACTCTTCTCCTGAAAAATCACTGAGTTCACTCTGAGCTCTTCTCCTGATAATCACTGCCGTCACTCTGAGCTCTGCTCCTGTTAATCACTGGGTTCACTCTGAGCTCTTCTCCTAATAATCACTGGGTTCACTCTGACCTCTGTTCCAGATAATCACTGGGGTCTCTCTGAGCTCTGCTCCTGATAATCACTGGGTTCACTCTGAGCTCTGTTCCTGATAATCACTGGGGTCTCCTGAGCTCTTATCCTGATAATCACTGGGGTTCACTCTGAGCTCTGCTCCCGATAATTACTGGAATCATTCTGAGCTTTGCTTCTGATCATTACAGGGTCCACTCTGATTTCTGCTCCTGATAATTATTGGGGTCTCTCTGAGCTCTGCTCTTGATAATCACTGGGGTCACTCCTAGGTCTGATCCTGATAATCAATGGGGTCACTCTGAGCTCTTCTCCTGATAATGATTGGGGTCACTCTGATCTCTGCTCCTGATAGTCACTGGGGTCTCTCTGAGCTCTGCTTCTGATAATCACTTGGGTCACTCTGTACCCTGCACCTGATCATCACTAGGATCACCCAGAGCTCTGCTTCTGATAATTACAGGGTTCACTCTGATTTCTGCTCCTGATAATTACACGGTTCACTCAGAGCTCTGCTCCTGATAATCACTGCGTTAACTCTGATCTCTACTCCTGATAATCATTGGGGTCACTCTGAGCTCTGCTCTTGATAATCACTGGGGTCTCCCTGATCTCTACCCCTGATAATCATTGGGGTCACTCTGATCTCTGCTCCTGATAGTCACTGGGGTCTCTCTGAGCTCTGCTTCTGATAATCACTTGGGTCACTCTGTACCCTGCACCTGATCATCACTAGGATCACCCAGAGCTCTGCTTCTGATAATTACAGGGTTCACTCTGATTTCTGCTCCTGATAATTACACGGTTCACTCTGAGCTCTGCTCCTGATAATCACTGCGTTAACTCTGATCTCTACTCCTGATAATCATTGGGGTCACTCTGAGCTCTGCTCTTGATAATCACTGGGGTCTCTCTGAGCTCTGCTCCTGATAATCACTGGGGTCACTCTGAGCTCTGCTCCTGATAATCACTGGGGTCACTCTGAGCTCTGCTCTTGATGATCACTGGGTTCACTCTGATCTCTACTCCTAATAATCATTGGGGTCACTCTGATCTCTGCTCCTGATAATCACTGGGGTCTCTCTGAGCTCTGCTCTTGATAATCACTGGGTTCACTCTGAGCTCTGCTCTTGATGATCACTGGGTTCACTCCTAGCTCTGATCCTGATAATCAATGGAATCTCTCTGAGCTCTGCTCCCGATAATCACTGGGTTCACTCTGATATCTGCTCATGATAATCACTGGGGTCTCTCTGAACTCTGCTCCTGATAATCACTGGGGCCACTCTGAGCTCTGCTTCGAGTAATCACTGGGTTCACTCTGAGATCTGCTCTTGATAATCACTGGGTTCACTCTGAGCTCTGTTCCTGATAATCACTGGGGTCACTCTGAGTTCTGCTCCTGATGATCAGTGGGGTCACTCTGAGCTCTGCTCCCAATAATCACTGGGGTCACTCTGAGCTTTGCTCCTGATCATTACAGGGTTCACTCTGAGCTCTGCTCCTGATAATCACTGGGTTCACTCTGATTTCTGCTCTTGATAATCACTGTGTTCACTCTGATCTTGGCTCCTGATAATCACTGGGTTCACTCTGAGCACTACTCCTGATAATCACTGGGGTCTCGCTGAGCTCTGCTCCCGATAATCACTGAGATCAGTCTGAACTCTGCTCCTGATAATCACTGGGTTAACTCTGAACTCTTCTCCTGAAAAATCACTGAGTTCACTCTGAGCTCTTCTCCTGATAATCACTGCCGTCACTCTGAGCTCTGCTCCTGTTAATCACTGGGTTCACTCTGAGCTCTTCTCCTAATAATCACTGGGTTCACTCTGACCTCTGTTCCAGATAATCACTGGGGTCTCTCTGAGCTCTGCTCCTGATAATCACTGGGTTCACTCTGAGCTCTGTTCCTGATAATCACTGGGGTCTCCTGAGCTATTATCCTGATAATCACTGGGGTTCACTCTGAGCTCTGCTCCCGATAATTACTGGAATCATTCTGAGCTTTGCTTCTGATCATTACAGGGTCCACTCTGATTTCTGCTCCTGATAATTATTGGGGTCTCTCTGAGCTCTGCTCTTGATAATCACTGGGGTCACTCCTAGGTCTGATCCTGATAATCAATGGGGTCACTCTGAGCTCTTCTCCTGATAATCACTGGGTTCACTCTGAGATCTGCTCCTGATAATCACTGGGGTCACACTGATCTCTGCTCCTGATAATCACTGGGGTCACACTGATCTCTGCTCCTGATAATCACTTGGGTCACTCTGAACTCTGCACCTGATAATCACTGGGGTCACTCTGAACTCTGCTTCTGATAATCACTGGGTTCAATCTGATCTCTACTCCTGATAATCATTGGGGTCACTCTGATCTCTGCTCCTGATAATCACTGGGGTCTCTCTGAGCTCTGCTCATGATGATCACTGGGGTCACTCTGAGCTCTGTTCTTGATAATCACTGGGTTCACTCTCAGCTCTGCTCTTGATCATCAATGGGGTCTCTCTGAGTTCTGCTCTTGATAATCACTGGGGTCACTCTGAGCTCTTCTGATAATCACTGGGTTCACTTTGTTCTCTGCTCCTGATAATCACTGGATTCACTCTGATCTCTGCTCCTGATAATCACTGGGGTCTCTCTGAACTCTGCTCCAGATAATCACTGGGGTCACTCTGAGCTCTGCTCCTGATAATCACTGGGTTCACTCTCAGCTCTGCTCCTGATGATCAGTGGGGTCACTCTCAGCTCTGCTCCCAATAATCACTGGGGTCACCCAGAGCTCTGCTCCTGATAATCACTGGGTTCACTCTGATTGCTGCTCTTGATAATCACTGTGTTCACTCTGATCTTGGCTCCTGATAATCACTGGGTTCACTCTGAGCACTACTCCTGATAATCACTGGTGTCTCTCTGAACTCTGCTCCTGATAATCACTGATGTCTCTCTGAACTCTGCTCCTGATAATCACTGGGATCACTCTGAACTTTGCTCCTGATAATCAATGGGTTCACTCTGAGCTCTGCTCCTAATAATCACTGGGTTACCTCTGAGCTAAGCTCCCGATAATCCCTGGATTCACCCTGAGCTCTGCTCCCGATAATCACTGGGATCAGTCTGAACTCTGCTCCTGATCATCACTGGGTTCACTCTGAGCTCTTCTCCTGATAATCACTGCGGTCACTCTGAGCTCTGCTCCTGTTAATCACTGGGTTCACTCTGAGCTCTTCTCCCGACAATCACTGGGTTCACTCTGAGCTTGTTCCCGATAATCAGTGCGGTCACCCTGAGCTCTGCTCCTGATAATCACTGGGGTCTCTCTGAGCTCTGCTCCTGATAATCACTGGGTTCACTCTGAGCTCTGATACTTATCATGACTGGGGTCACTCTGAGCTCTGATCCTTATCATCACTGGGGTCACTCTGAGCTCTGCTCCTGATAATCACTGGGGTCTCTCTGAGCTCTGCTTCTGATAATCACTGAGGTCACCCTGAGCTCTGCTCCTGATAATCACTGGTGTCTCTCTAAGCTCTGCAAGTAATAATCACTGGGTTTACTCTGATCTCTGCTCCTGATAATCACTGGGGTCTCTCTGAACTCTGCTCCAGATAATCACTGGGGTCTCTCTGAGCTCTGCTTCTGATAATCACTGTGTTCTCTTTGAGCTCTGCTTCTGATAATCACTGGGGCAACTCTGAACTCTGCTCCTGATCATCACTGGGATCACTCTGAGCTATGCTTCTGATAATTACAGGGTTCACTCTGTGCTCCGATCCTGATAATCACTGGGTTCACTCTGAGCTCTGCTCCTGATAATCACTGCATTCACTCTGAGCTCTGCTTCTGATAAACACTGTGTTCACTCTGAGCTCTGCTTCTGATAATTACTGGGGTCACTCCGAGCTCTGCCCCTGAAAATCACTTGGTTCAGTCTGAGCTCTGCTCTTGATAATCACTGGGGTCTCCCTGATCTCTACTCCTGATAATCATTGGGGTCACTCTGTTCTCTGCTCCTGATAGTCACTGGGGTCTCTCTGAGCTCTGCTTCTGATAATCACTTGGGTCACTCTGTACCCTGCACCTGATCATCACTAAGATCACCCAGAGCTCTGCTTCTGATAATTACAGGGTTCACTCTGAGCTCTGCTCCTGATAATCACTGGGTTAACTCTGATCTCTACTCCTGATAATCATTGGGGTCACTCTGAGCTCTGCTCTTGATAATCACTGGGGTCTCTCTGAGCTCTGCTCCTGATAATCACTGTGGTCACTCTGAGCTCTGCTCCTGATAATCACTGGGGTCACTCTGAGCTCTGCTCTTGATGATCACTGGGTTCACTCTGATCTCTACTCCTGATAATCATTGGGGTCACTCTGATCTCTGCTCCTGATAATCACTGGGGTCTCTCTGAGCTCTGCTCTTGCTAATCACTGGGTTCACTCTGAGCTCGGCTCTTGATGATCACTGGGTTCACTCCTAGCTCTGATCCTGATAATCAATGGAATCTCTCTGAGCTCTGCTCCTGATAATCACTGGGGTCACTCTGGGCTCTGCTTCGGATAATCACTGGGTTCACTCTGATCTCTGCTCCTGATAATCACTGGGTTCACTCTGTACTCTGCTCCTGATAATCACTGGATTCACTCTGATCTCTGCTCCTGATAATCACTGGGGTCTCTCTGAGCTCTGCTCCTGATAATCACTGGGGTCACTCTGAGCTCTGCTTCTGATAATCACTGGGTTCACTCTGATCTCTACTCCTGATAATCATTGGGGTCACTCTGATCTCTGATCCTGATAATCACTGGGGTCTCTCTGAGCTCTGCTCCTGATAAACACTGGGGTCACTCTGAGCTCTGCTCCTGATAAACACTGGTGCCACTCTGATCTCTGCTTCTGATAATCACTGTGTTCACTCTGAGCTCTGCTTCTGATAATCACTGGGGTCACTCCGAGCTCTGCCCCTGAAAATCACTTGGTTCAGTCTGAGCTCTGCTCTTGATAATCACTGGGGTCTCCCTGATCTCTACTCCTGATAATCATTGGGGTCACTCTGATCTCTGCTCCTGATAGTCACTGGGGTCTCTCTGAGCTCTGCTTCTGATAATCACTTGGGTCACTCTGTACCCTGCACCTGATCATCACTAGGATCACCCAGAGCTCTGCTTCTGATAATTACAGGGTTCACTCTGATTTCTGCTCCTGATAATTACATGGTTCACTCTGAGCTCTGCTCCTGATAATCACTGCGTTAACTCTGATCTCTACTCCTGATAATCATTGGGGTCACTCTGAGCTCTGCTCTTGATAATCACTGGGGTCACTCTGAGCTCTGCTCTTGATGATCACTGGGTTCACTCTCATCTCTACTCCTGATAATCATCGGGGTCACTCTGATCTCTGCTCCTGATAATCACTGGGGTCTCTCTGAGCTCTGCTCTTGATAATCACTGGGTTCACTCTGAGCTCTGCTCTTGATGATCACTGGGTTCACTACTAGCTCTGATCCTGATAATCAATGGAATCTCTCTGAGCTCTGCTCCTGATAATCACTGGGGTCACTCTGGGCTCTGCTTCGGATAATCACTGGGTTCACTCTGATCTCTGCTCCTGATAATCACTGGGTTCACTCTGTTCTCTGCTCCTGATAATCACTGGATTCACTCTGATCTCTGCTCCTGATAATCACTGGGGTCTCTCTGAGCTCTGCTCCTGATAATCACTGGGGTCACTTTGAGCTCTGCTTCTGATAATCACTGGGGCAACTCTGAACTCTGCTCCTGATCATCACTGGGATCACTCTGAGCTATGCTTCTGATAATTACAGGGTTCACTCTGTGCTCCGATCCTGATAATCACTGGTTTCACTCTGAGCTCTGCTCCTGATAATCACTGCAGTCAGTCTGAGCTCTGCTCCTGATAAACACTGGTGCCACTCTGATCTCTGCTTCTTATAATCACTGTGTTCACTCTGAGCTCTGCTTCTGATAATCACTGGGGTCACTCCGAGCTCTGCCCCTGAAAATCACTTGGTTCAGTCTGAGCTCTGCTCTTGATAATCACTGGGGTCTCCCTGATCTCTACTCCTGATAATCATTGGGGTCACTCTGATCTCTGCTCCTGATAGTCACTGGGGTCTCTCTGAGCTCTACTTCTGATAATCTCTTCGGTAACTCTGTACCCTGCACCTGATCATCACTAGGATCACCCAGAGCTCTGCTTCTGATAATTACAGGGTTCACTCTGATTTCTGCTCCTGATAATTACAGGGTTCACTCTGAGCTCTGCTCCTGATAATCACTGGGATAACTCTGATCTCTACTCCTGATAATCATTGGGGTCACTCTGAGCTCTGCTCTTGATAATCACTGGAGTCTCTCTGAGCTCTGCTAATGATAATCACTGGGGTCACTCTGAGCTCTGCTCCTGATAATCACTGGGGTCACTCTGAGCTCTGCTCTTGATGATCACTGGGTTCACTCTGATCTCTACTCCTGATAATCATTGGGGTCACTCTGATCTCTGCTCCTGATAATCACTGGGGTCTCTCTGAGCTCTGCTCTTGATAATCACTGGGTTCAATCTGAACTCTGCTCTTGATGATCACTGGGTTCACTCCTAGCTCTGATCCTGATAATCAATGGAATCTCTCTGAGCTCTGCTCCTGATAATCACTGGGGTCAATCTTGGCTCTGCTTCGGATAATCACTGGGTTCACTCTGATCTCTGCTCCTGATAATCACTGGGTTCACTCTGTTCTCTGATCCTGATAATCACTGGATTTACTCTGATCTCGGATCCTGATAATCACTGGGGTCTCTCTGAGCTCTGCTCCTGATAATCACTGGGGTCACTCTGAGCTCTGCTTCTGATAATCACTGGGTTCCCTCTGATCTCTACTCCTGATAATCATTGGGGTCACTCTGATCTCTGCTCCTGATAATCACTGGGGTCTCTCTGAGCTCTGCTCATGATGATCACTGGGGTCACTCTGAGCTCAGCTCTTGATAATCACTGGGTTCACTCTGAGCTCTGCTCTTGATCATCACTGGGGTCACTCCTAGCTCTGATCCTGATAATCAATGGGGTCTCTCTGAGTTCTGCTCTTGATAATCACTGGGGTGACTCTGAGCTCTTCTGATAATCACTGGGTTCACTCTGTGCTCTGCTCCTGATAATCACTGGGTTCACTCTGATCTCTGCTCCTGATAATCACTGGGGTCTCTCTGAACTCTGCTCCTGATAATCACTGGGGTCACTCTGAGCTCTGCTTCGAGTAATCACTGGGTTCACTCTGAGCTCTGCTCTTGATAATCACTAGGTTCACTCTGAGCTCTGTTCCTGATAATCACTGGGGTCACTCTCAGCTCTGCTCCTGATGATCAGTGGGGTCACTCTCAGCTCTGCTCCCAAAAATCACTGGGGTCACTCTGATCTTGGCTCCTGATAATCACTGGGTTCACTCTGAGCACTACTCCTGATAATCACTGGTGTCTCTCTGAACTCTGCTCCTGATAATCACTGGGGTCTCTCTGAGCTCTGCTCCTGATAATCACTGGGATCACTCTGAGCTCTGCTCTTGATGATCACTGGGTTCACTCTGATCTCTACTCCTGATAATCATTGGGGTCACTCTGATCTCTGCTCCTGATAATCACTGGGGTCTCTCTGAGCTCTGCTCTTGATAATCACTGGGTTCACTCTGAGCTCTGCTCTTGATGATCACTGGGTTCACTCCTAGCTCTGATCCTGATAATCAATGGAATCTCTCTGAGCTCTGCTCCTGATAATCACTGGGGTCACTCTGGGCTCTGCTTCGGATAATCACTGGGTTCACTCTGAGCTCTTCTCCTAATAATCACTGGGGTCTCTCTGAGCTCTGCTCCTGATAATCACTGGGGTCACTCTGAGCTCTGCTCTTAATAATCACTGGGGTCTCTCTAAGGTCTGCAAGTGATAATCACTGGGTTTACTCTGAGCTCTACTTCTGATAATCACTGGGGTCTCTCTGAGCTCTTATCCTGATAATCACTGGGGTCTCTCTGAGCTCTACTCTTCATAATCACTGGGGTCTCTTTAATCTCTGCTCCTGATAGTCACTGGGGTCTCTCTGAGCTGTGTTCCTTATAATCACTGTGGTTCACTCTGAGGTCTGCTCCCGATAATTACTGGGATCATTCTGAGCTTTGCTTCTGATAATTACAGGGACCACTCTGATTTCTGCTCCTGATAATTATGGGGTTCACTCTGAGCTCTTCTCCTGAACATCACTGGGATCACTCTGAGATCTGCTCCTGATAATCACTGGGTTCACTCTGTGCTCTGCTTCTGATAATTACAGGGTTCACTCTGATTTCTGCTCCTGATAATTACAGGGTTCACTCTGAGCCCTTGTCCTGATAATCACTGGGTTCACTCTGATCTCTGCTCCTGATAGTCCCTGGGGTCTCTCTGAGCTCTGCTTCTGATAATCACTGGGGTCTCCTGAGCTCTTATCCTGATAATCACTGGGGTTCACTCTGAGCTCTGCTCCCGATAATTACTGGAATCATTCTGAGCTTTGCTTCTGATAATTACAGGGTCCACTCTGATTTCTGCTCCTGATAATTATTGGGGTCTCTCTGAGCTCTGCTCTTGATAATCACTGGGGTCACTCCTAGGTCTGATCCTGATAATCAATGGGGTCACTCTGAGCTCTTCTCCTGATAATCACTGGGTTCACTCTGAGATCTGCTCCTGATAATCACTGGGGTCACACTGATCTCTGCTCCTGATAATCACTTGGGTCACTCTGAACTCTGCTTCTGATAATCACTGGGTTCACTCTGATCTCTACTCCTGATAATCATTGGGGTCACTCTGATCTCTGCTCCTGATAATCACTGGGGTCTCTCTGAGCTCTGCTCATGATGATCACTGGGGTCACTCTGAGCTCTGCTCTTGATAATCACTGGGTTCACTCTGAGCTCTGCTCTTGATCATCACTGGGGTCACTCCTAGCTCTGATCCTGATAATCAATGGGGTCTCTCTGAGTTCTGCTCTTGATAATCACTGGGGTCACTCTGAGCTCTTCTGATAATCACTGGGTTCACTCTGAGCTCTGCTCCTGATAATCACTGGGTTCACTTTGTTCTCTGCTCCTGATAATCACTGGATTCACTCTGATCTCTGCTCCTGATAATCACTGGGGTCTCTCTGAACTCTGCTCTTGATAATCACTGGGTTCACTCTGAGCTCTGTTCCTGATAATCACTGGGGTCACTCTCAGCTCTGCTCCTGATGATCAGTGGGGTCACTCTCAGCTCTGCTCCCAATAATCACTGGGGTCACTCAGAGCTCTGCTCCTGATAATCACTGGGTTCACTCTGATTGCTGCTCTTGATAATCACTGTGTTCACTCTGATCTTGGCTCCTGATAATCACTGGGTTCACTCTGAGCTCTGCTCCTAATAATCACTGGGTTCCCTCTGAGCTAAGCTCCCGATAATCCCTGGATTCACCCTGAGCTCTGCTCCCGATAATCACTGGGATCAGTCTGAACTCTGCTCCTGATCATCACTGGGTTCACTCTGAGCTCTTCTCCTGATAATCACTGCGGTCACTCTGAGCTCTGCTCCTGTTAATCACTGGGTTCACTGTGAGTTCTTCTCCTGACAATCACTGGGTTCACTCTGAGCTCTGTTCCCGATAATCAGTGGGGTCACCCTGAGCTCTGCTCCCGATAATCACTCAGATCTCTCTGAGCTCTGCTCCTGATAATCACTGGGGTCTCTCTGAGCTCTGCTCCTGATAATCACTGGGTTCACTCTGAGCTCTGATCCTTATCATGACTGGGGTCACTCTGAGCTCTGATCCTTATCATCACTGGGGTCACTCTGAGCTCTGCTCCTGATAATCACTGGGGTCTCTCTGAGCTCTGCTTCTGATAATCACTGAGGTCACCCTGAGCTCTGCTCCTGAAAATCACTGGTGTCTCTCTGAACTCTGCTCCTGATAATCACTGGGTTTACTCTGAGCTCTGCTCCTGATAATCACTTGGTTCAGTCTGAGCTCTGCTTCTGATAATTACAGGGTTCATTCTGTGCTCCGATCCTGATAATCACTGGGTTCACTCTTAGCTCTGCTACTGATAATCACTGCAGTCACTCTGAGCTCTGCTCCTGATAAACACTGTGTTCACTCTGAGCTCTGCTTCTGATCATCACTGGGGTCACTCCGAGCTCTGCCCCTGAAAATCACTTGGTTCAGTCTGAGCTCTGCTCTTGATAATCACTGGGGTCTCCCTGATCTCTACTCCTGATAATCATTGGGGTCACTCTGTTCTCTGCTCCTGATAGTCACTGGGGTCTCTCTGAGCTCTGCTTCTGATAATCACTTGGGTCACTCTGTACCCTGCACCTGATCATCACTAGGATCACCCAGAGCTCTGCTTCTGATAATTACAGGGTTCACTCTGAGCTCTGCTCCTGATAATCACTGGGTTAATTCTGATCTCTACTCCTGATAATCATTGGGGTCACTCTGAGCTCTGCTCCTGATAATCACTGGGGTCTCTCTGAGCTCTGCTCCTGATAATCACTGGGGTCACTCTGAGCTCTTCTCCTGATAATCACTGGGGTCACTCTGATCTCTACTCCTGATAATCATTGGGGTCACTCTGATCTCTGCTCCTGATAATCACTGGGGTCTCTCTGAGCTCTGCTCATGATGATCACTGGGGTCACTCTGAGCTCTGCTCTTGATAATCACTGGGTTCACTCTGAGCTCTGCTCTTGATCATCACTGGGGTCACTCCTAGCTCTGATCCTGATAATCAATGGGGTCTCTCTGAGTTCTGCTCTTGATAATCACTGGGGTCACTCTGAGCTCTTCTGATAATCACTGGGTTCACTCTGAGCTCTGCTCCTGATAATCACTGGGTTCACTTTGTTCTCTGCTCCTGATAATCACTGGATTCACTCTGATCTCTGCTCCTGATAATCACTGGGGTCACTCTGAGTTCTGCTCCTGATGATCAGTGGGGTCACTCTGAGCTCTGCTCCCAATAATCACTGGGGTCACTCTGAGCTTTGCTCCTGATCATTACAGGGTTCACTCTGAGCTCTGCTCCTGATAATCACTGGGTTCACTCTGATTTCTGCTCTTGATAATCACTGTGTTCACTCTAATCTTGGCTCCTGATAATCACTGGGTTCACTCTGAGCACTACTCCTGATAATCACTGGGGTCTCGCTGAGCTCTGCTCCCGATAATCACTGAGATCAGTTTGAACTCTGCTCCTGATAATCACTGGGTTAACTCTGAACTCTTCTCCTGAAAAATCACTGAGTTCACTCTGAGCTCTTCTCCTGATAATCACTGCCGTCACTCTGAGCTCTGCTCCTGTTAATCACTGGGTTCACTCTGAGCTCTTCTCCTAATAATCACTGGGTTCACTCTGACCTCTGTTCCAGATAATCACTGGGGTCTCTCTGAGCTCTGCTCCTGATAATCACTGGGTTCACTCTGAGCTCTGTTCCTGATAATCACTGGGGTCTCCTGAGCTCTTATCCTGATAATCACTGGGGTTCACTCTGAGCTCTGCTCCCGATAATTACTGGAATCATTCTGAGCTTTGCTTCTGATCATTACAGGGTCCACTCTGATTTCTGCTCCTGATAATTATTGGGGTCTCTCTGAGCTCTGCTCTTGATAATCACTGGGGTCACTCCTAGGTCTGATCCTGATAATCAATGGGGTCACTCTGAGCTCTTCTCCTGATAATCATTGGGGTCACTCTGATCTCTGCTCCTGATAGTCACTGGGGTCTCTCTGAGCTCTGCTTCTGATAATCACTTGGGTCACTCTGTACCCTGCACCTGATCATCACTAGGATCACCCAGAGCTCTGCTTCTGATAATTACAGGGTTCACTCTGATTTCTGCTCCTGATAATTACACGGTTCACTCTGAGCTCTGCTCCTGATAATCACTGCGTTAACTCTGATCTCTACTCCTGATAATCATTGGGGTCACTCTGAGCTCTGCTCTTGATAATCACTGGGGTCTCCCTGATCTCTACCCCTGATAATCATTGGGGTCACTCTGATCTCTGCTCCTGATAGTCACTGGGGTCTCTCTGAGCTCTGCTTCTGATAATCACTTGGGTCACTCTGTACCCTGCACCTGATCATCACTAGGATCACCCAGAGCTCTGCTTCTGATAATTACAGGGTTCACTCTGATTTCTGCTCCTGATAATTACACGGTTCACTCTGAGCTCTGCTCCTGATAATCACTGCGTTAACTCTGATCTCTACTCCTGATAATCATTGGGGTCACTCTGAGCTCTGCTCTTGATAATCACTGGGGTCTCTCTGAGCTCTGCTCCTGATAATCACTGGGGTCACTCTGAGCTCTGCTCCTGATAATCACTGGGGTCACTCTGATCTCTACTCCTGATAATCATTGGGGTCACTCTGATCTCTGCTCCTGATAATCACTGGGGTCTCTCTGAGCTCTGCTCTTGATAATCACTGGGTTCACTCTGAGCTCTGCTCTTGATGATCACTGGGTTCACTCCTAGCTCTGATCCTGATAATCAATGGAATCTCTCTGAGCTCTGCTCCCGATAATCACTGGGTTCACTCTGATCTCTGCTCCTGATAATCACTGGGGTCTCTCTGAACTCTGCTCCTGATAATCACTGGGGCCACTCTGAGCTCTGCTTCGAGTAATCACTGGGTTCACTCTGAGATCTGCTCTTGATAATCACTGGGTTCACTCTGAGCTCTGTTCCTGATAATCACTGGGGTCACTCTGAGTTCTGCTCCTGATGATCAGTGGGGTCACTCTGAGCTCTGCTCCCAATAATCACGGGGTCACTCTGAGCTTTGCTCCTGATCATTACAGGGTTCACTCTGAGCTCTGCTCCTGATAATCACTGGGTTCACTCTGATTTCTGCTCTTGATAATCACTGTGTTCACTCTGATCTTGGCTCCTGATAATCACTGGATTCACTCTGAGCACTACTCCTGATAATCACTGGGGTCTCGCTGAGCTCTGCTCCCGATAATCACTGAGATCAGTCTGAACTCTGCTCCTGATAATCACTGGGTTAACTCTGAACTCTTCTCCTGAAAAATCACTGAGTTCACTCTGAGCTCTTCTCCTGATAATCACTGCCGTCACTCTGAGCTCTGCTCCTGTTAATCACTGGGTTCACTCTGAGCTCTTCTCCTAATAATCACTGGGTTCACTCTGACCTCTGTTCCAGATAATCACTGGGGTCTCTCTGAGCTCTGCTCCTGATAATCACTGGGTTCACTCTGAGCTCTGTTCCTGATAATCACTGGGGTCTCCTGAGCTCTTATCCTGATAATCACTGGGGTTCACTCTGAGCTCTGCTCCCGATAATTACTGGAATCATTCTGAGCTTTGCTTCTGATCATTACAGGGTCCACTCTGATTTCTGCTCCTGATAATTATTGGGGTCTCTCTGAGCTCTGCTCTTGATAATCACTGGGGTCACTCCTAGGTCTGATCCTGATAATCAATGGGGTCACTCTGAGCTCTTCTCCTGATAATGATTGGGGTCACTCTGATCTCTGCTCCTGATAGTCACTGGGGTCTCTCTGAGCTCTGCTTCTGATAATCACTTGGGTCACTCTGTACCCTGCACCTGATCATCACTAGGATCACCCAGAGCTCTGCTTCTGATAATTACAGGGTTCACTCTGATTTCTGCTCCTGATAATTACACGGTTCACTCAGAGCTCTGCTCCTGATAATCACTGCGTTAACTCTGATCTCTACTCCTGATAATCATTGGGGTCACTCTGAGCTCTGCTCTTGATAATCACTGGGGTCTCCCTGATCTCTACCCCTGATAATCATTGGGGTCACTCTGATCTCTGCTCCTGATAGTCACTGGGGTCTCTCTGAGCTCTGCTTCTGATAATCACTTGGGTCACTCTGTACCCTGCACCTGATCATCACTAGGATCACCCAGAGCTCTGCTTCTGATAATTACAGGGTTCACTCTGATTTCTGCTCCTGATAATTACACGGTTCACTCTGAGCTCTGCTCCTGATAATCACTGCGTTAACTCTGATCTCTACTCCTGATAATCATTGGGGTCACTCTGAGCTCTGCTCTTGATAATCACTGGGGTCTCTCTGAGCTCTGCTCCTGATAATCACTGGGGTCACTCTGAGCTCTGCTCCTGATAATCACTGGGGTCACTCTGAGCTCTGCTCTTGATGATCACTGGGTTCACTCTGATCTCTACTCCTAATAATCATTGGGGTCACTCTGATCTCTGCTCCTGATAATCACTGGGGTCTCTCTGAGCTCTGCTCTTGATAATCACTGGGTTCACTCTGAGCTCTGCTCTTGATGATCACTGGGTTCACTCCTAGCTCTGATCCTGATAATCAATGGAATCTCTCTGAGCTCTGCTCCCGATAATCACTGGGTTCACTCTGATATCTGCTCATGATAATCACTGGGGTCTCTCTGAACTCTGCTCCTGATAATCACTGGGGCCACTCTGAGCTCTGCTTCGAGTAATCACTGGGTTCACTCTGAGATCTGCTCTTGATAATCACTGGGTTCACTCTGAGCTCTGTTCCTGATAATCACTGGGGTCACTCTGAGTTCTGCTCCTGATGATCAGTGGGGTCACTCTGAGCTCTGCTCCCAATAATCACTGGGGTCACTCTGAGCTTTGCTCCTGATCATTACAGGGTTCACTCTGAGCTCTGCTCCTGATAATCACTGGGTTCACTCTGATTTCTGCTCTTGATAATCACTGTGTTCACTCTGATCTTGGCTCCTGATAATCACTGGGTTCACTCTGAGCACTACTCCTGATAATCACTGGGGTCTCGCTGAGCTCTGCTCCCGATAATCACTGAGATCAGTCTGAACTCTGCTCCTGATAATCACTGGGTTAACTCTGAACTCTTCTCCTGAAAAATCACTGAGTTCACTCTGAGCTCTTCTCCTGATAATCACTGCCGTCACTCTGAGCTCTGCTCCTGTTAATCACTGGGTTCACTCTGAGCTCTTCTCCTAATAATCACTGGGTTCACTCTGACCTCTGTTCCAGATAATCACTGGGGTCTCTCTGAGCTCTGCTCCTGATAATCACTGGGTTCACTCTGAGCTCTGTTCCTGATAATCACTGGGGTCTCCTGAGCTATTATCCTGATAATCACTGGGGTTCACTCTGAGCTCTGCTCCCGATAATTACTGGAATCATTCTGAGCTTTGCTTCTGATCATTACAGGGTCCACTCTGATTTCTGCTCCTGATAATTATTGGGGTCTCTCTGAGCTCTGCTCTTGATAATCACTGGGGTCACTCCTAGGTCTGATCCTGATAATCAATGGGGTCACTCTGAGCTCTTCTCCTGATAATCACTGGGTTCACTCTGAGATCTGCTCCTGATAATCACTGGGGTCACACTGATCTCTGCTCCTGATAATCACTGGGGTCACACTGATCTCTGCTCCTGATAATCACTTGGGTCACTCTGAACTCTGCACCTGATAATCACTGGGGTCACTCTGAACTCTGCTTCTGATAATCACTGGGTTCAATCTGATCTCTACTCCTGATAATCATTGGGGTCACTCTGATCTCTGCTCCTGATAATCACTGGGGTCTCTCTGAGCTCTGCTCATGATGATCACTGGGGTCACTCTGAGCTCTGTTCTTGATAATCACTGGGTTCACTCTCAGCTCTGCTCTTGATCATCAATGGGGTCTCTCTGAGTTCTGCTCTTGATAATCACTGGGGTCACTCTGAGCTCTTCTGATAATCACTGGGTTCACTTTGTTCTCTGCTCCTGATAATCACTGGATTCACTCTGATCTCTGCTCCTGATAATCACTGGGGTCTCTCTGAACTCTGCTCCAGATAATCACTGGGGTCACTCTGAGCTCTGCTCCTGATAATCACTGGGTTCACTCTCAGCTCTGCTCCTGATGATCAGTGGGGTCACTCTCAGCTCTGCTCCCAATAATCACTGGGGTCACCCAGAGCTCTGCTCCTGATAATCACTGGGTTCACTCTGATTGCTGCTCTTGATAATCACTGTGTTCACTCTGATCTTGGCTCCTGATAATCACTGGGTTCACTCTGAGCACTACTCCTGATAATCACTGGTGTCTCTCTGAACTCTGCTCCTGATAATCACTGATGTCTCTCTGAACTCTGCTCCTGATAATCACTGGGATCACTCTGAACTTTGCTCCTGATAATCAATGGGTTCACTCTGAGCTCTGCTCCTAATAATCACTGGGTTACCTCTGAGCTAAGCTCCCGATAATCCCTGGATTCACCCTGAGCTCTGCTCCCGATAATCACTGGGATCAGTCTGAACTCTGCTCCTGATCATCACTGGGTTCACTCTGAGCTCTTCTCCTGATAATCACTGCGGTCACTCTGAGCTCTGCTCCTGTTAATCACTGGGTTCACTCTGAGCTCTTCTCCCGACAATCACTGGGTTCACTCTGAGCTTGTTCCCGATAATCAGTGCGGTCACCCTGAGCTCTGCTCCTGATAATCACTGGGGTCTCTCTGAGCTCTGCTCCTGATAATCACTGGGTTCACTCTGAGCTCTGATACTTATCATGACTGGGGTCACTCTGAGCTCTGATCCTTATCATCACTGGGGTCACTCTGAGCTCTGCTCCTGATAATCACTGGGGTCTCTCTGAGCTCTGCTTCTGATAATCACTGAGGTCACCCTGAGCTCTGCTCCTGATAATCACTGGTGTCTCTCTAAGCTCTGCAAGTAATAATCACTGGGTTTACTCTGATCTCTGCTCCTGATAATCACTGGGGTCTCTCTGAACTCTGCTCCAGATAATCACTGGGGTCTCTCTGAGCTCTGCTTCTGATAATCACTGTGTTCTCTTTGAGCTCTGCTTCTGATAATCACTGGGGCAACTCTGAACTCTGCTCCTGATCATCACTGGGATCACTCTGAGCTATGCTTCTGATAATTACAGGGTTCACTCTGTGCTCCGATCCTGATAATCACTGGGTTCACTCTGAGCTCTGCTCCTGATAATCACTGCATTCACTCTGAGCTCTGCTTCTGATAAACACTGTGTTCACTCTGAGCTCTGCTTCTGATAATTACTGGGGTCACTCCGAGCTCTGCCCCTGAAAATCACTTGGTTCAGTCTGAGCTCTGCTCTTGATAATCACTGGGGTCTCCCTGATCTCTACTCCTGATAATCATTGGGGTCACTCTGTTCTCTGCTCCTGATAGTCACTGGGGTCTCTCTGAGCTCTGCTTCTGATAATCACTTGGGTCACTCTGTACCCTGCACCTGATCATCACTAAGATCACCCAGAGCTCTGCTTCTGATAATTACAGGGTTCACTCTGAGCTCTGCTCCTGATAATCACTGGGTTAACTCTGATCTCTACTCCTGATAATCATTGGGGTCACTCTGAGCTCTGCTCTTGATAATCACTGGGGTCTCTCTGAGCTCTGCTCCTGATAATCACTGTGGTCACTCTGAGCTCTGCTCCTGATAATCACTGGGGTCACTCTGAGCTCTGCTCTTGATGATCACTGGGTTCACTCTGATCTCTACTCCTGATAATCATTGGGGTCACTCTGATCTCTGCTCCTGATAATCACTGGGGTCTCTCTGAGCTCTGCTCTTGCTAATCACTGGGTTCACTCTGAGCTCGGCTCTTGATGATCACTGGGTTCACTCCTAGCTCTGATCCTGATAATCAATGGAATCTCTCTGAGCTCTGCTCCTGATAATCACTGGGGTCACTCTGGGCTCTGCTTCGGATAATCACTGGGTTCACTCTGATCTCTGCTCCTGATAATCACTGGGTTCACTCTGTACTCTGCTCCTGATAATCACTGGATTCACTCTGATCTCTGCTCCTGATAATCACTGGGGTCTCTCTGAGCTCTGCTCCTGATAATCACTGGGGTCACTCTGAGCTCTGCTTCTGATAATCACTGGGTTCACTCTGATCTCTACTCCTGATAATCATTGGGGTCACTCTGATCTCTGATCCTGATAATCACTGGGGTCTCTCTGAGCTCTGCTCCTGATAAACACTGGGGTCACTCTGAGCTCTGCTCCTGATAAACACTGGTGCCACTCTGATCTCTGCTTCTGATAATCACTGTGTTCACTCTGAGCTCTGCTTCTGATAATCACTGGGGTCACTCCGAGCTCTGCCCCTGAAAATCACTTGGTTCAGTCTGAGCTCTGCTCTTGATAATCACTGGGGTCTCCCTGATCTCTACTCCTGATAATCATTGGGGTCACTCTGATCTCTGCTCCTGATAGTCACTGGGGTCTCTCTGAGCTCTGCTTCTGATAATCACTTGGGTCACTCTGTACCCTGCACCTGATCATCACTAGGATCACCCAGAGCTCTGCTTCTGATAATTACAGGGTTCACTCTGATTTCTGCTCCTGATAATTACATGGTTCACTCTGAGCTCTGCTCCTGATAATCACTGCGTTAACTCTGATCTCTACTCCTGATAATCATTGGGGTCACTCTGAGCTCTGCTCTTGATAATCACTGGGGTCACTCTGAGCTCTGCTCTTGATGATCACTGGGTTCACTCTCATCTCTACTCCTGATAATCATCGGGGTCACTCTGATCTCTGCTCCTGATAATCACTGGGGTCTCTCTGAGCTCTGCTCTTGATAATCACTGGGTTCACTCTGAGCTCTGCTCTTGATGATCACTGGGTTCACTACTAGCTCTGATCCTGATAATCAATGGAATCTCTCTGAGCTCTGCTCCTGATAATCACTGGGGTCACTCTGGGCTCTGCTTCGGATAATCACTGGGTTCACTCTGATCTCTGCTCCTGATAATCACTGGGTTCACTCTGTTCTCTGCTCCTGATAATCACTGGATTCACTCTGATCTCTGCTCCTGATAATCACTGGGGTCTCTCTGAGCTCTGCTCCTGATAATCACTGGGGTCACTTTGAGCTCTGCTTCTGATAATCACTGGGGCAACTCTGAACTCTGCTCCTGATCATCACTGGGATCACTCTGAGCTATGCTTCTGATAATTACAGGGTTCACTCTGTGCTCCGATCCTGATAATCACTGGTTTCACTCTGAGCTCTGCTCCTGATAATCACTGCAGTCAGTCTGAGCTCTGCTCCTGATAAACACTGGTGCCACTCTGATCTCTGCTTCTTATAATCACTGTGTTCACTCTGAGCTCTGCTTCTGATAATCACTGGGGTCACTCCGAGCTCTGCCCCTGAAAATCACTTGGTTCAGTCTGAGCTCTGCTCTTGATAATCACTGGGGTCTCCCTGATCTCTACTCCTGATAATCATTGGGGTCACTCTGATCTCTGCTCCTGATAGTCACTGGGGTCTCTCTGAGCTCTACTTCTGATAATCTCTTCGGTAACTCTGTACCCTGCACCTGATCATCACTAGGATCACCCAGAGCTCTGCTTCTGATAATTACAGGGTTCACTCTGATTTCTGCTCCTGATAATTACAGGGTTCACTCTGAGCTCTGCTCCTGATAATCACTGGGATAACTCTGATCTCTACTCCTGATAATCATTGGGGTCACTCTGAGCTCTGCTCTTGATAATCACTGGAGTCTCTCTGAGCTCTGCTAATGATAATCACTGGGGTCACTCTGAGCTCTGCTCCTGATAATCACTGGGGTCACTCTGAGCTCTGCTCTTGATGATCACTGGGTTCACTCTGATCTCTACTCCTGATAATCATTGGGGTCACTCTGATCTCTGCTCCTGATAATCACTGGGGTCTCTCTGAGCTCTGCTCTTGATAATCACTGGGTTCAATCTGAACTCTGCTCTTGATGATCACTGGGTTCACTCCTAGCTCTGATCCTGATAATCAATGGAATCTCTCTGAGCTCTGCTCCTGATAATCACTGGGGTCAATCTTGGCTCTGCTTCGGATAATCACTGGGTTCACTCTGATCTCTGCTCCTGATAATCACTGGGTTCACTCTGTTCTCTGATCCTGATAATCACTGGATTTACTCTGATCTCGGATCCTGATAATCACTGGGGTCTCTCTGAGCTCTGCTCCTGATAATCACTGGGGTCACTCTGAGCTCTGCTTCTGATAATCACTGGGTTCCCTCTGATCTCTACTCCTGATAATCATTGGGGTCACTCTGATCTCTGCTCCTGATAATCACTGGGGTCTCTCTGAGCTCTGCTCATGATGATCACTGGGGTCACTCTGAGCTCAGCTCTTGATAATCACTGGGTTCACTCTGAGCTCTGCTCTTGATCATCACTGGGGTCACTCCTAGCTCTGATCCTGATAATCAATGGGGTCTCTCTGAGTTCTGCTCTTGATAATCACTGGGGTGACTCTGAGCTCTTCTGATAATCACTGGGTTCACTCTGTGCTCTGCTCCTGATAATCACTGGGTTCACTCTGATCTCTGCTCCTGATAATCACTGGGGTCTCTCTGAACTCTGCTCCTGATAATCACTGGGGTCACTCTGAGCTCTGCTTCGAGTAATCACTGGGTTCACTCTGAGCTCTGCTCTTGATAATCACTAGGTTCACTCTGAGCTCTGTTCCTGATAATCACTGGGGTCACTCTCAGCTCTGCTCCTGATGATCAGTGGGGTCACTCTCAGCTCTGCTCCCAAAAATCACTGGGGTCACTCTGATCTTGGCTCCTGATAATCACTGGGTTCACTCTGAGCACTACTCCTGATAATCACTGGTGTCTCTCTGAACTCTGCTCCTGATAATCACTGGGGTCTCTATGAGCTCTGCTCCTGATAATCACTGGGATCACTCTGAGCTCTGCTCTTGATGATCACTGGGTTCACTCTGATCTCTACTCCTGATAATCATTGGGGTCACTCTGATCTCTGCTCCTGATAATCACTGGGGTCTCTCTGAGCTCTGCTCTTGATAATCACTGGGTTCACTCTGAGCTCTGCTCTTGATGATCACTGGGTTCACTCCTAGCTCTGATCCTGATAATCAATGGAATCTCTCTGAGCTCTGCTCCTGATAATCACTGGGGTCACTCTGGGCTCTGCTTCGGATAATCACTGGGTTCACTCTGAGCTCTTCTCCTAATAATCACTGGGGTCTCTCTGAGCTCTGCTCCTGATAATCACTGGGGTCACTCTGAGCTCTGCTCTTAATAATCACTGGGGTCTCTCTAAGGTCTGCAAGTGATAATCACTGGGTTTACTCTGAGCTCTACTTCTGATAATCACTGGGGTCTCTCTGAGCTCTTATCCTGATAATCACTGGGGTCTCTCTGAGCTCTACTCTTCATAATCACTGGGGTCTCTTTAATCTCTGCTCCTGATAGTCACTGGGGTCTCTCTGAGCTGTGTTCCTTATAATCACTGTGGTTCACTCTGAGGTCTGCTCCCGATAATTACTGGGATCATTCTGAGCTTTGCTTCTGATAATTACAGGGACCACTCTGATTTCTGCTCCTGATAATTATGGGGTTCACTCTGAGCTCTTCTCCTGAACATCACTGGGATCACTCTGAGATCTGCTCCTGATAATCACTGGGTTCACTCTGTGCTCTGCTTCTGATAATTACAGGGTTCACTCTGATTTCTGCTCCTGATAATTACAGGGTTCACTCTGAGCCCTTGTCCTGATAATCACTGGGTTCACTCTGATCTCTGCTCCTGATAGTCCCTGGGGTCTCTCTGAGCTCTGCTTCTGATAATCACTGGGGTCTCCTGAGCTCTTATCCTGATAATCACTGGGGTTCACTCTGAGCTCTGCTCCCGATAATTACTGGAATCATTCTGAGCTTTGCTTCTGATAATTACAGGGTCCACTCTGATTTCTGCTCCTGATAATTATTGGGGTCTCTCTGAGCTCTGCTCTTGATAATCACTGGGGTCACTCCTAGGTCTGATCCTGATAATCAATGGGGTCACTCTGAGCTCTTCTCCTGATAATCACTGGGTTCACTCTGAGATCTGCTCCTGATAATCACTGGGGTCACACTGATCTCTGCTCCTGATAATCACTTGGGTCACTCTGAACTCTGCTTCTGATAATCACTGGGTTCACTCTGATCTCTACTCCTGATAATCATTGGGGTCACTCTGATCTCTGCTCCTGATAATCACTGGGGTCTCTCTGAGCTCTGCTCATGATGATCACTGGGGTCACTCTGAGCTCTGCTCTTGATAATCACTGGGTTCACTCTGAGCTCTGCTCTTGATCATCACTGGGGTCACTCCTAGCTCTGATCCTGATAATCAATGGGGTCTCTCTGAGTTCTGCTCTTGATAATCACTGGGGTCACTCTGAGCTCTTCTGATAATCACTGGGTTCACTCTGAGCTCTGCTCCTGATAATCACTGGGTTCACTTTGTTCTCTGCTCCTGATAATCACTGGATTCACTCTGATCTCTGCTCCTGATAATCACTGGGGTCTCTCTGAACTCTGCTCTTGATAATCACTGGGTTCACTCTGAGCTCTGTTCCTGATAATCACTGGGGTCACTCTCAGCTCTGCTCCTGATGATCAGTGGGGTCACTCTCAGCTCTGCTCCCAATAATCACTGGGGTCACTCAGAGCTCTGCTCCTGATAATCACTGGGTTCACTCTGATTGCTGCTCTTGATAATCACTGTGTTCACTCTGATCTTGGCTCCTGATAATCACTGGGTTCACTCTGAGCTCTGCTCCTAATAATCACTGGGTTCCCTCTGAGCTAAGCTCCCGATAATCCCTGGATTCACCCTGAGCTCTGCTCCCGATAATCACTGGGATCAGTCTGAACTCTGCTCCTGATCATCACTGGGTTCACTCTGAGCTCTTCTCCTGATAATCACTGCGGTCACTCTGAGCTCTGCTCCTGTTAATCACTGGGTTCACTGTGAGTTCTTCTCCTGACAATCACTGGGTTCACTCTGAGCTCTGTTCCCGATAATCAGTGGGGTCACCCTGAGCTCTGCTCCCGATAATCACTCAGATCTCTCTGAGCTCTGCTCCTGATAATCACTGGGGTCTCTCTGAGCTCTGCTCCTGATAATCACTGGGTTCACTCTGAGCTCTGATCCTTATCATGACTGGGGTCACTCTGAGCTCTGATCCTTATCATCACTGGGGTCACTCTGAGCTCTGCTCCTGATAATCACTGGGGTCTCTCTGAGCTCTGCTTCTGATAATCACTGAGGTCACCCTGAGCTCTGCTCCTGAAAATCACTGGTGTCTCTCTGAACTCTGCTCCTGATAATCACTGGGTTTACTCTGAGCTCTGCTCCTGATAATCACTTGGTTCAGTCTGAGCTCTGCTTCTGATAATTACAGGGTTCATTCTGTGCTCCGATCCTGATAATCACTGGGTTCACTCTTAGCTCTGCTACTGATAATCACTGCAGTCACTCTGAGCTCTGCTCCTGATAAACACTGTGTTCACTCTGAGCTCTGCTTCTGATCATCACTGGGGTCACTCCGAGCTCTGCCCCTGAAAATCACTTGGTTCAGTCTGAGCTCTGCTCTTGATAATCACTGGGGTCTCCCTGATCTCTACTCCTGATAATCATTGGGGTCACTCTGTTCTCTGCTCCTGATAGTCACTGGGGTCTCTCTGAGCTCTGCTTCTGATAATCACTTGGGTCACTCTGTACCCTGCACCTGATCATCACTAGGATCACCCAGAGCTCTGCTTCTGATAATTACAGGGTTCACTCTGAGCTCTGCTCCTGATAATCACTGGGTTAATTCTGATCTCTACTCCTGATAATCATTGGGGTCACTCTGAGCTCTGCTCCTGATAATCACTGGGGTCTCTCTGAGCTCTGCTCCTGATAATCACTGGGGTCACTCTGAGCTCTTCTCCTGATAATCACTGGGGTCACTCTGATCTCTACTCCTGATAATCATTGGGGTCACTCTGATCTCTGCTCCTGATAATCACTGGGGTCTCTCTGAGCTCTGCTCATGATGATCACTGGGGTCACTCTGAGCTCTGCTCTTGATAATCACTGGGTTCACTCTGAGCTCTGCTCTTGATCATCACTGGGGTCACTCCTAGCTCTGATCCTGATAATCAATGGGGTCTCTCTGAGTTCTGCTCTTGATAATCACTGGGGTCACTCTGAGCTCTTCTGATAATCACTGGGTTCACTCTGAGCTCTGCTCCTGATAATCACTGGGTTCACTTTGTTCTCTGCTCCTGATAATCACTGGATTCACTCTGATCTCTGCTCCTGATAATCACTGGGGTCTCTCTGAACTCTGCTCTTGATAATCACTGGGTTCACTCTGAGCTCTGTTCCTGATAATCACTGGGGTCACTCTCAGCTCTGCTCCTGATGATCAGTGGGGTCACTCTCAGCTCTGCTCCCAATAATCACTGGGGTCACTCAGAGCTCTGCTCCTGATAATCACTGGGTTCACTCTGATTGCTGCTCTTGATAATCACTGTGTTCACTCTGATCTTGGCTCCTGATAATCACTGGGTTCACTCTGAGCACTACTCCTGATAATCACTGGTGTCTCTCTGAACTTTGCTCCTGATAATCACTGGTGTCTCTCTGAACTCTGCTCCTGATAATCATTGGGATCACTCTGAACTTTGCTCCTGATAATCAATGGGTTCACTCTGAGCTCTGCTCCTAATAATCACTGGGTTCCCTCTGAGCTAAGCTCCCGATAATCCCTGGATTCACCCTGAGCTCTGCTCCCGATAATCACTGGGATCAGTCTGAACTCTGCTCCTGATCATCACTGGGTTCACTCTGAGCTCTTCTCCTGATAATCACTGCGGTCACTCTGAGCTCTGCTCCTGTTAATCACTGGGTTCACTCTGAGCTCTTCTCCTGACAATCACTGGGTTCACTCTGAGCTCTGTTCCCGATAATCAGTGGGGTCACCCTGAGCTCTGCTCCCGATAATCACTCAGATCTCTCTGAGCTCTGCTCCTGATAATCACTGGGGTCTCTCTGAGCTCTGCTCCTGATAATCACTGGGTTCACTCTGAGCTCTGATCCTTATCATGACTGGGGTCACTCTGAGCTCTGATCCTTATCATCACTGGGGTCACTCTGAGCTCTGCTCCTGATAATCACTGGGGTCTCTCTGAGCTCTGCTTCTGATAATCACTGAGGTCACCCTGAGCTCTGCTCCTGATAATCACTGGTGTCTCTCTGAACTCTGCTCCTGATAATCACTGGGTTTACTCTGAGCTCTGCTCCTGATAATCACTTGGTTCAGTCTGAGCTCTGCTTCTGATAATTACAGGGTTCATTCTGTGCTCCGATCCTGATAATCACTGGGTTCACTCTTAGCTCTGCTACTGATAATCACTGCAGTCACTCTGAGCTCTGCTCCTGATAAACACTGTGTTCACTCTGAGCTCTGCTTCTGATCATCACTGGGGTCACTCCGAGCTCTGCCCCTGAAAATCACTTGGTTCAGTCTGAGCTCTGCTCTTGATAATCACTGGGGTCTCCCTGATCTCTACTCCTGATAATCATTGGGGTCACTCTGTTCTCTGCTCCTGATAGTCACTGGGATCTCTCTGAGCTCTGCTTCTGATAATCACTTGGGTCACTCTGTACCCTGCACCTGATCATCACTAGGATCACCCAGAGCTCTGCTTCTGATAATTACAGGGTTCACTCTGAGCTCTGCTGCTGATAATCACTGGGTTAATTCTGATCTCTACTCCTGATAATCATTGGGGTCACTCTGAGCTCTGCTCTTGATAATCACTGGGGTCTCTCTGAGCTCTGCTCCTGATAATCACTGGGGTCACTCTGAGCTCTTCTCCTGATAATCACTGGGGTCACTCTGAGCTCTGCTCTTGATGATCACTGGGTTCACTCTGATCTCTACTCCTGATAATCATTGGGGTCACTCTGATCTCTGCTCCTGATAATCACTGGGGTCTCTCTGAGCTCTGCTCTTGCTAAACACTGGGTTCACTCTGAGCTCTGCTCTTGATGATCACTGGGTTCACTCCTAGCTCTGATCCTGATAATCAATGGAATCTCTCTGAGCTCTGCTCCTGATAATCACTGGGGTCACTCTGGGCTCTGCTTCGGATAATCACTGGGTTCACTCTGATCTCTGCTCCTGATAATCACTGGGTTCACTCTGTACTCTGCTCCTGATAATCACTGGATTCACTCTGATCTCTGCTTCTGATAATCACTGGGGTCTCACTGAGCTCTGCTCCTCATAATCACTGGGGTCACTCTGAGCTCTGCTTCTGATAATCACTGGGTTCACTCTGATCTCTACTCCTGATAATCATTGGGGTCACTCTGATCTCTGCTCCTGATAATCACTGGGGTCTCTCTGAGCTCTGCTCCTGATAAACACTGGGGTCACTCTGAGCTCTGCTCCTGATAAACACTGGTGCCACTCTGATCTCTGCTTCTGATAATCACTGTGTTCACTCTGAGCTCTGCTTCTGATAATAACTGGGGTCACTCCGAGCTCTGCCCCTGAAAATCACTTGGTTCAGTCTGAGCTCTGCTCTTGATAATCACTGGGGTCTCCCTGATCTCTACTCCTGATAATCATTGGGGTCACTCTGATCTCTGCTCCTGATAGTCACTGGGGTCTCTCTGAGCTCTGCTTCTGATAATCACTGGGGTCACTCTGTACCCTGCACCTGATCATCACTAGGATCACCCAGAGCTCTGCTTCTGATAATTACAGGGTTCACTCTGATTTCTGCTCCTGATAATTACAGGGTTCACTCTGAGCTCTGCTCCTGATAATCACTGCGTTAACTCTGATCTCTACTCCTGATAATCTTGGGGTCACTCTGAGCTCTGCTCTTGATAATCACTGGGGTCTCTTTGAGCTCTGCTCCTGATAATCACTGGGGTCACTCTGAGCTCTGCTCCTGATAATCACTGGGGTCACTCTGAACTCTGCTCTTGATGATCACTGGGTTCACTCTGATCTCTACTCCTGATAATCATTGGGGTCACTCTGATCTCTGCTCCTGATAATGACTGGGGTCACTCTGGGCTCTGCTTCGGATAATCACTGGGTTCACTCTGATCTCTGCTCCTGATAATCACTGGGTTCACTCTGTTCTCTGCTCCTGATAATCACTGGATTCACTCTGATCTCTGCTCCTGATAATCACTGGGGTCTCTCTGAGCTCTGCTCCTGATAATCACCGGGGTCACTTTGAGCTCTGCTTCTGATAATCACTGGGGCAACTCTGAACTCTGCTCCTGATCATCACTGGGATCACTCTGAGCTATGCTTCTGATAATTACAGGGTTCACTCTGTGCTCCGATCCTGATAATCACTGGGTTCACTCTGAGCTCCGCTCCTGATAATCACTGCAGTCACTCTGAGCTCTGCTCCTGATAAACACTGGTGCCACTCTGATCTCTGCTTCTGATAAACACTGTGTTCACTCTGAGCTCTGCTTCTGATAATCACTGGGGTCACTCCGAGCTCTGCCCCTGAAAATCACTTGGTTCAGTCTGAGCTCTGCTCTTGATAATCACTGGGGTCTCCCTGATCTCTGCTCCTGATAATCATTGGGGTCACTCTGTTCTCTGCTCCTGATAGTCACTGGGGTCTCTCTGAGCTCTAGTTCTGATAATCACTTGGGTCACTCTGTACCCTGCACCTGATCATCACTAGGATCACCCAGAGCTCTGCTTCTGATAATTACAGGGTTCACTCTGAGCTCTGCTCCTGATAATCACTGGGTTAACTCTGATCTCTACTCCTGATAATCATTGGGGTCACTCTGAGCTCTGCTCTTGATAATCACTGGGGTCTCTCTGAGCTCTGCTCCGGATAATCACTGTGGTCACTCTGAGCTCTGCTCCTGATAATCACTGGGGTCACTCTGAGCTCTGCTCTTGATGATCACTGGGTTCACTCTGATCTCTACTCCTGATAATCATTGGGGTCACTCTGATCTCTGCTCCTGATAATCACTGGGGTCTCTCTGAGCTCTGCTCTTGCTAATCACTGGGTTCACTCTGAGCTCTGCTCTTGATGATCACTGGGTTCACTCCTAGCTCTGATCCTGATAATCAATGGAATCTCTCTGAGCTCTGCTCCTGATAATCACTGGGGTCACTCTGGGCTCTGCTTCGGATAATCACTGGGTTCACTCTGATCTCTGCTCCTGATAATCACTGGGTTCACTCTGTACTCTGCTCCTGATAATCACTGGATTCACTCTGATCTCTGCTCCTGATAATCACTGGGGTCTCTCTGAGCTCTGCTCCTGATACTCACTGGGGTCACTCTGAGCTCTGCTTCTGATAATCACTGGGTTCACTCTGATCTCTACTCCTGATAATCATTGGGGTCACTCTGATCTCTGCTCCTGATAATCACTGGGGTCTCTCTGAGCTCTGCTCCTGATAAACACTGGGGTCACTCTGAGCTCTGCTCCTGATAAACACTGGTCCCACACTGATCTCTGCTTCTGATAATCACTGTGTTCACTCTGAGCTCTGCTTTTGATAATAACTGGGGTCACTCCGAGCTCTGCCCCTGAAAATCACTTGGTTCAGTCTGAGCTCTGCTCTTGATAATCACTGGGGTCTCCCTGATCTCTACTCCTGATAATCATTGGGGTCACTCTGATCTCTGCTCCTGATAGTCACTGGGGTCTCTCTGAGCTCTGCTTCTGATAATCACCTGGGTCACTCTGTACCCTGCACCTGATCATCACTAGGATCACCCAGAGCTCTGCTTCTGATAATTACAGGGTTCACTCTGATTTCTGCTCCTGATAATTACAGGGTTCACTCTGAGCTCTGCTCCTGATAATCACAGCGTTAACTCTGATCTCTACTCCTGATAATCATTGGGGTCACTCTGAGCTCTGCTCTTGATAATCACTGGGGTCTCTCTGAGCTCTGCTCCTGATAATCACTGGGGTCACTCTGAGCTCTGCTCCTGATAATCACTGGGGTCACTCTGAGCTCTGCTCTTGATGATCACTGGGTTCACTCTGATCTCTACTCCTGATAATCATTGGGGTCACTCTGATCTCTGCTCCTGATAATCACTGGGGTCTCTCTGATCTCTGCTCTTGATAATCACTGGGTTCACTCTGAGCTCTGCTCTTGATGATCACTGGGTTCACTCCTAGCTCTGATCCTGATAATCAATGGAATCTCTCTGAGCTCTGCTCCTGATAATCACTGGGGTCACTCTGGGCTCTGCTTCGGATAATCACTGGGTTCACTCTGATCTCTGCTCCTGATAATCACTGGGTTTACTCTGTTCTCTGCTCCTGATAATCACTGGATTCACTCTGATCTCTGCTCCTGATAATCACTGGGGTCTCTCTGAGCTCTGCTCCTGATAATCACCGGGGTCACTTTGAGCTCTGCTTCTGATAATCACTGGGGCAACTCTGAACTCTGCTCCTGATCATCACTGGGATCACTCTGAGCTATGCTTCTGATAATTACAGGGTTCACTCTGTGCTCCGATCCTGATAATCACTGGGTTCACTCTGAGCTCTGCTCCTGATAATCACTGCAGTCACTCTGAGCTCTGCTCCTGATAAACACTGGTGCCACTCTGATCTCTGCTTCTTATAATCACTGTGTTCACTCTGAGCTCTGCTTCTGATAATCACTGGGGTCACTCCGAGCTCTGCCCTTGAAAATCACTTGGTTCAGTCTGAGCTCTGCTCTTGATAATCACTGGGGTCTCCCTGATCTCTACTCCTGATAATCATTGGGGTCACTCTGATCTCTGCTCCTGATAGTCACTGGGGTCTCTCTGAGCTCTGCTTCTGATAATCTCTTGGGTAACTCTGTACCCTGCACCTGATCATCACTAGGATCACCCAGAGCTCTGCTTCTGATAATTACAGGGTTCACTCTGATTTCTGCTCCTGATAATTACAGGGTTCTCTCTGAGCTCTGCTCCTGATAATCACTGGGATAACTCTGATCTCTACTCCTGATAATCATTGGGGTTACTCTGAGCTCTGCTCTTGATAATCACTGGAGTCTCTCTGAGCTCTGCTCCTGATAATCACTGGGGTCACTCTGAGCTCTGCTCCTGATAATCACTGGGGTCACTCTGAGCTCTGCTCTTGATGATCACTGGGTTCACTCTGATCTCTACTCCTGATAATCATTGGGGTCACTCTGATCTCTGCTCCTGATAATCACTGTGGTCTCTCTGAGCTCTGCTCTTGATAATCACTTGGTTTAATCTGAACTCTGCTCTTGATGATCACTGGGTTCACTCCTAGCTCTGATCCTGATAATCAATGGAATCTCTCTGAGCTCTGCTCCTGATAATCACTGGGGTCAATCTGGGCTCTGCTTCGGATAATCACTGGGTTCACTCTGATCTCTGCTCCTGATAATCACTGGGTTCACTCTGTTCTCTGATCCTGATAATCACTGGATTTACTCTGATCTCGGATCCTGATAATCACTGGGGTCTCTCTGAGCTCTGCTCCTGATAATCACTGGGGTCACTCTGAGCTCTGCTTCTGATAATCACTGGGTTCACTCTGATCTCTACTCTTGATAATCACTGGGGTCTCCCTGATCTCTACTCCTGATAATCATTGGGGTCACTCTGATCTCTGCTCCTGATAGTCACTGGGGTCTCTCTGAGCTCTACTTCTGATAATCTCTTTTGTAACTCTGTACCCTGCACCTGATCATCACTAGGATCACCCAGAGCTCTGCTTCTGATAATTACAGGGTTCACTCTGATTTCTGCTCCTGATAATTACAGGGTTCACTCTGAGCTCTGCTCCTGATAATCACTGGGATAACTCTGATCTCTACTCCTGATAATCATTGGGGTCACTCTGAGCTCTGCTCTTGATAATCACTGGAGTCTCTCTGAGCTCTGCTAATGATAATCACTGGGGTCACTCTGAGCTCTGCTCCTGATAATCACTGGGGTCACTCTGAGCTCTGCTCTTGATGATCACTGGGTTCACTCTGATCTCTACTCCTGATAATCATTGGGGTCACTCTGATCTCTGCTCCTGATAATCACTGGGGTCTCTCTGAGCTCTGCTCTTGATAATCACTGGGTTCAATCTGAACTCTGCTCTTGATGATCACTGGGTTCACTCCTAGCTCTGATCCTGATAATCAATGGAATCTCTCTGAGCTCTGCTCCTGATAATCACTGGGGTCAATCTGGGCTCTGCTTCGGATAATCACTGGGTTCACTCTGATCTCTGCTCCTGATAATCACTGGGTTCACTCTGTTCTCTGATCCTGATAATCACTGGATTTACTCTGATCTCGGATCCTGATAATCACTGGGGTCTCTCTGAGCTCTGCTCCTGATAATCACTGGGGTCACTCTGAGCTCTGCTTCTGATAATCACTGGGTTCACTCTGATCTCTACTCCTGATAATCATTGGGGTCACTCTGATCTCTCCTCCTGATAATCACTGGGGTCTCTCTGAGCTCTGCTCATGATGATCACTGGGGTCACTCTGAGCTCTGCTCTTGATAATCACTGGGTTCACTCTGAGCTCTGCTCTTGATCATCACTGGGGTCACTCCTAGCTCTGATCCTGATAATCAATGGGGTCTCTCTGAGTTCTGCTCTTGATAATCACTGGGGTGACTCTGAGCTCTTCTGATAATCACTGGGTTCACTCTGTGCTCTGCTCCTGATAATCACTGGGTTCACTCTGATCTCTGCTCCTGATAATCACTGGGGTCTCTCTGAACTCTGCTCCTGATAATCACTGGGGTCACTCTGAGCTCTGCTTCGAGTAATCACTGGGTTCACTCTGAGCTCTGCTCTTGATAATCACTAGGTTCACTCTGAGCTCTGTTCCTGATAATCACTGGGGTCACTCTCAGCTCTGCTCCTGATGATCAGTGGGGTCACTCTCAGCTCTGCTCCCAATAATCACTGGGGTCACTCTGATCTTGGCTCCTGATAATCACTTTGTTCACTCTGAGCACTACTCCTGATAATCACTGGTGTCTCTCTGAACTCTGCTCCTGATAATCACTGGGGTCTCTCTGAGCTCTGCTCCTGATAATCACTGGGATCACTCTGAGCTCTGCTCTTGATGATCACTGGGTTCACTCTGATCTCTACTCCTGATAATCATTGGGGTCACTCTGATCTCTGCTCCTGATAATCACTGGGGTCTCTCTGAGCTCTGCTCTTGATAATCACTGGGTTCACTCTGAGCTCTGCTCTTGATGATCACTGGGTTCACTCCTAGCTCTGATCCTGATAATCAATGGAATCTCTCTGAGCTCTGCTCCTGATAATCACTGGGGTCACTCTGGGCTCTGCTTCGGATAATCACTGGGTTCACTCTGAGCTCTTCTCCTAATAATCACTGGGGTCTCTCTGAGCTCTGCTCCTGATAATCACTGGGGTCACTCTGAGCTCTGCTCTTAATAATCACTGGGGTCGCTCTAAGGTCTGCAAGTGATAACCACTGGGTTTACTCTGAGCTCTACTCCTGATAATCACTGGGGTCTCTCTGAGCTCCTATCCTGATAATCACTGGGGTCTCTCTGAGCTCTACTCTTCATAATCACTGGGGTCTCTTTGATCTCTGCTCCTGATAGTCACTGGGGTCTCTCTGAGCTGTGTTCCTTATAATCACTGTGGTTCACTCTGAGGTCTGCTCCCGATAATTACTGGGATCATTCTGAGCTTTGCTTCTGATAATTACAGGGACCACTCTGATTTCTGCTCCTGATAATTATGGGGTTCACTCTGAGCTCTTCTCCTGAACATCACTGGGATCACTCTGAGATCTGCTCCTGATAATCACTGGGTTCACTCTGTGCTCTGCTTCTGATAATTACAGGGTTCACTCTGATTTCTGCTCCTGATAATTACAGGGTTCACTCTGAGCCCTTGTCCTGATAATCACTGGGTTCACTCTGATCTCTGCTCCTGATAGTCCCTGGGGTCTCTCTGAGCTCTGCTTCTGATAATCACTGGGGTCTCCTGAGCTCTTATCCTGATAATCACTGGGGTTCACTCTGAGCTCTGCTTCCGATAATTACTGGAATCATTCTGAGCTTTGCTTCTGATAATTACAGGGTCCACTCTGATTTCTGCTCCTGATAATTATTGGGGTCTCTCTGAGCTCTGCTCTTGATAATCACTGGGGTCACTCCTAGGTCTGATCCTGATAATCAATGGGGTCACTCTGAGCTCTTCTCCTGATAATCACTGGGTTCACTCTGAGATCTGCTCCTGATAATCACTGGGGTCACACTGATCTCTGCTCCTGATAATCACTTGGGTCACTCTGAACTCTGCACCTGATAATCACTGGGGTCACTCTGAACTCTGCTTCTGATAATCACTGGGTTCACTCTGATCTCTACTCCTGATAATCATTGGGGTCACTCTGATCTCTGTTCCTGATAATCACTGGGGTCTCTCTGAGCTCTGCTCATGATGATCACTGGGGTCACTCTGAGCTCTGCTCTTGATAATCACTGGGTTCACTCTGAGCTCTGCTCTTGATCATCACTGGGGTCACTCCTAGCTCTGATCCTGATAATCAATGGGGTCTCTCTGAGTTCTGTTCTTGATAATCACTGGGGTCCCTCTGAGCTCTTCTGATAATCACTGGGTTCACTCTGAGCTCTGCTCCTGATAATCACTGGGTTCACTTTGTTCTCTGCTCCTGATAATCACTGGATTCACTCTGATCTCTGCTCCTGATAATCACTGGGGTCTCTCTGAACTCTGCTCTTGATAATCACTGGGTTCACTCTGAGCTCTGTTCCTGATAATCACTGGGGTCACTCTCAGCTCTGCTCCTGATGATCAGTGGGGTCACTCTCAGCTCTGCTCCCAATAATCACTGGGGTCACTCAGAGCTCTGCTCCTGATAATCACTGGGTTCACTCTGATTGCTGCTCTTGATAATCACTGTGTTCACACTGATCTTGGCTCCTGATAATCACTGGGTTCACTCTGAGCACTACTCCTGATAATCACTGGTGTCTCTCTGAAATCTGCTCCTGATAATCACTGGTGTCTCTCTGAACTCTGCTCCTGATAATCATTGGGATCACTCTGAACTTTCCTCCTGATAATCAATGGGTTCACTCTGAGCTCTGCTCCTAATAATCACTGGGTTCCCTCTGAGTTAAGCTCCCGATAATCCCTGGATTCACCCTGAGCTCTGCTCCCGATAATCACTGGGATCAGTCTGAACTCTGCTCCTGATCATCACTGGGTTCACTCTGAGCTCTTCTCCTGATAATCACTGCGGTCACTCTGAGCTCTGCTCCTGTTAATCACTGGGTTCACTCTGAGCTCTTCTCCTGACAATCACTGGGTTCACTCTGAGCTCTGTTCCCGATAATCAGTGGGGTCACCCTGAGCTCTGCTCCCGATAATCACTCAGATCTCTCTGAGCTCTGCTCCTGATAATCACTGGGGTCTCTCTGAGCTCTGCTCCTGATAATCACTGGGTTCACTCTGAGCTCTGATCCTTATCATCACTGGGGTCACTCTGAGCTCTGCTCCTGATAATCACTGGGGTCTCTCTGAGCTCTGCTTCTGATAATCACTGGTGTCTCTCTGAACTCTGCTCCCGATAATCACTGGGATCAGTCTGAACTCTGCTCCTGATCATCACTGGGTTCACTCTGAGCTCTTCTCCTGATAATCACTGCGGTCACTCTGAGCTCTGCTCCTGTTAATCACTGGGTTCACTCTGAGCTCTTCTCCTGACAATCACTGGGTTCACTCTGAGCTCTGTTCCCGATAATCAGTGGGGTCACCCTGAGCTCTGCTCCCGATAATCACTCAGATCTCTCTGAGCTCTGCTCCTGATAATCACTGGGGTCTCTCTGAGCTCTGCTCCTGATAATCACTGGGTTCACTCTGAGCTCTGATCCTTATCATCACTGGGGTCACTCTGAGCTCTGCTCCTGATAATCACTGGGGTCTCTCTGAGCTCTGCTTCTGATAATCACTGAGGTCACCCTGAGCTCTGCTCCTGATAATCACTGGTGTCTCTCTGAACTCTGCTCCTGATAATCACTGGGTTTACTCTGAGCTCTGCTCCTGATAATCACTTGGTTCAGTCTGAGCTCTGCTTCTGATAATTACAGGGTTCATTCTGTGCTCCGATCCTGATAATCACTGGGTTCACTCTGAGCTCTGCTACTGATAATCACTGCAGTCACTCTGAGCTCTGCTCCTGATAAACACTGTGTTCACTCTGAGCTCTGCTTCTGATAATCACTGGGGTCACTCCGAGCTCTGCCCCTGAAAATCACTTGGTTCAGTCTGAGCTCTGCTCTTGATAATCACTGGGGTCTCCCTGATCTCTACTCCTGATAATCATTGGGGTCACTCTGTTCTCTGCTCCTGATAGTCACTGGGGTCTCTCTGAGCTCTGCTTCTGATAATCACTTGGGTCACTCTGTACCGTGCACCTGATCATCACTAGGATCACCCAGAGCTCTGCTTCTGATAATTACAGGGTTCACTCTGAGCTCTGCTCCTGATAATCACTGGGTTAATTCTGATCTCTACTCCTGATAATCACTGGGGTCACTCTGAGCTCTGCTCTTGATAATCACTGGGGTCTCTCTGAGCTCTGCTCCTGATAATCACTGGGGTCACTCTGAGCTCTTCTGATAATCACTGGGGTCACTCTGAGCTATGCTCTTGATGATCACTGGGTTCACTCTGATCTCTACTCCTGATAATCATTGGGGTCACTCTGATCTCTGCTCCTGATAATCACTGGGGTCTCTCTGAGCTCTGCTCTTGCTAATCACTGGGTTCACTCTGAGCTCTGCTCTTGATGATCACTGGGTTCACTCCTAGCTCTGATCCTGATAATCAATGGAATCTCTCTGAGCTCTGCTCCTGATAATCACTGGGGTCACTCTGGGCTCTGCTTCGGATAATCACTGGGTTCACTCTGATCTCTGCTCCTGATAATCACTGGGTTCACTCTGTACTCTGCTCCTGATAATCACTGGATTCACTCTGATCTCTGCTCCTGATAATCACTGGGGTCTCTCTGAGCTCTGCTCCTGATAATCACTGGGGTCACTCTGAGCTCTGCTTCTGATAATCACTGGGTTCACTCTGATCTCTACTCCTGATAATCATTGGGGTCACTCTGATCTCTGCTCCTGATAATCACTGGGGTCTCTCTGAGCTCTGCTCCTGATAAACACTGGGGTCACTCTGAGCTCTGCTCCTGATAAACACTGGTGCCACTCTGATCTCTGCTTCTGATAATCACTGTGTTCACTCTGAGCTCTGCTTCTGATAATAACTGGGGTCACTCCGAGCCCTGCCCCTGAAAATCACTTGGTTCAGTCTGAGCTCTGCTCTTGATAATCACTGGGGTCTCCCTGATCTCTACTCCTGATAATCATTGGGGTCACTCTGATCTCTGCGCCTGATAGTCACTGGGGTCTCTCTGAGCTCTGCTTCTGATAATCACTGGGGTCACTCTGTACCCTGCACCTGATCATCACTAGGATCACCCAGAGCTCTGCTTCTGATAATTACAGGGTTCACTCTGATTTCTGCTCCTGATAATTACAGGGTTCACTCTGAGCTCTGCTCCTGATAATCACTGCGTTAACTCTGATCTCTACTCCTGATAATCTTGGGGTCACTCTGAGCTCTGCTCTTGATAATCACTGGGGTCTCTCTGAGCTCTGCTCCTGATAATCACTGGGGTCACTCTGAGCTCTGCTCCTGATAATCACTGGGGTCACTCTGAACTCTGCTCTTGATGATCACTGGGTTCACTCTGATCTCTACTCCTGATAATCATTGGTGTCACTCTGATCTCTGCTCCTGATAATCACTGGGGTCCCTCTGAGCTCTGCTCTTGATAATCACTGGGTTCACTCTGAGCTCTGCTCTTGATGATCACTGGGTTCACTCCTAGCTCTGATCCTGATAATCAATGGAATCTCTCTGAGCTCTGCTCCTGATAATCACTGGGGTCACTCTGGGCTCTGCTTCGGATAATCACTGGGTTCATTCTGATCTCTGCTCCTGATAATCACTGGGTTCACTCTGTTCTCTGCTCCTGATAATCACTGGATTCACTCTGATCTCTGCTCCTGATAATCACTGGGGTCTCTCTGAGCTCTGCTCCTGATAATCACCGGGGTCACTTTGAGCTCTGCTTCTGATAATCACTGGGGCAACTCTGAACTCTGCTCCTGATCATCACTGGGATCACTCTGAGCTATGCTTCTGATAATTACAGGGTTCACTCTGTGCTCCGATCCTGATAATCACTGGGTTCACTCTGAGCTCCGCTCCTGATAATCACTGCAGTCACTCTGTTCTCTGCTTCTGATAAACACTGTGTTCACTCTGAGCTCTGCTTCTGATAATCACTGGGGTCACTCCGAGCTCTGCCCCTGAAAATCACTTGGTTCAGTCTGAGCTCTGCTCTTGATAATCACTGGGGTCTCCCTGATCTCTACTCCTGATAATCATTGGGGTCACTCTGTTCTCTGCTCCTGATAGTCACTGGGGTCTCTCTGAGCTCTGCTTCTGATAATCACTTGGGTCACTCTGTACCCTGCACCTGATCATCACTAGGATCACCCAGAGCTCTGCTTCTGATAATTACAGGGTTCACTCTGAGCTCTGCTCCTGATAATCACTGGGTTAACTCTGATCTCTACTCCTGATAATCATTGGGGTCACTCTGAGCTCTGCTCTTGATAATCACTGGGGTCTCTCTGAGCTCTGCTCCTGATAATCACTGGGGTCACTCTGAGCTCTGCTCCTGATAATCACTGGGGTCACTCTGAGCTCTGCTCTTGATGATCACTGGGTTCACTCTGATCTCTACTCCTGATAATCATTGGGGTCACTCTGATCTCTGCTCCTGATAATCACTGGGGTCTCTCTGAGCTCTGCTCTTGCTAATCACTGGGTTCACTCTGAGCTCTGCTCTTGATCACTGGGTTCACTCCTAGCTCTGATCCTGATAATCAATGGAATCTCTCTGAGCTCTGCTCCTGATAATCACTGGGGTCACTCTGGGCTCTGCTTCGGATAATCACTGGGTTCACTCTGATCTCTGCTCCTGATAATCACTTGGTTCACTCTGTACTCTGCTCCTGATAATCACTGGATTCACTCTGATCTCTGCTCCTGATAATCACTGGGGTCTCTCTGAGCTCTGCTCCTGATAATCACTGGGGTCACTCTGAGCTCTGCTTCTGATAATCACTGGGTTCACTCTGATCTCTACTCCTGATAATCATTGGGGTCACTCTGATCTCTGCTCCTGATAATCACTGCGGTCTCTCTGAGCTCTGCTCCTGATAAACATTGGGGTCACTCTGAGCTCTGCTCCTGATAAACACTGGTCCCACTCTGATCTCTGCTTCTGATAATCACTGTGTTCACTCGGAGCTCTGCTTTTGATAATAACTGGGGTCACTCCGAGCTCTGCCCCTGAAAATCACTTGGTTCAGTCTGAGCTCTGCTCTTGATAATCACTGGGGTCTCCCTGATCTCTACTCCTTATAATCATTGGGGTCACTCTGATCTCTGCTCCTGATAGTCACTGGGGTCTCTCTGAGCTCTGCTTCTGATAATCACCTGGGTCCCTCTGTACCCTGCACCTGATCATCACTAGGATCACCCAGAGCTCTGCTTCTGATAATTACAGGATTCACTCTGATTTCTGCTCCTGATAATTACAGGGTTCACTCTGAGCTCTGCTCCTAATAATCACAGCGTTAACTCTGATCTCTACTCCTGATAATCATTGGGGTCACTCTGAGCTCTGCTCTTGATAATCACTGGGGTCTCTCTGAGCTCTGCTCCTGATAATCACTGGGGTCACTCTGAGCTCTGCTCCTGATAATCACTGGGGTCACTCTGAGCTCTGCTCTTGATGATCACTGGGTTCACTCTGATCTCTACTCCTGATAATCATTGGGGTCACTCTGATCTCTGCTCCTGATAATCACTGGGTTCACTCTGTTCTCTGCTCCTGATAATCACTGGGTTCACTCTGTTCTCTGCTCCTGATAATCACTGGATTCACTCTGTTCTCTGCTCCTGATAATCACTGGGGTCTCTCTGAGCTCTGCTCCTGATAATCACCGGGGTCACTTTGAGCTCTGCTTCTGATAATCACTGGGGCAACTCTGAACTCTGCTCCTGATCATCACTGGGATCACTCTGAGCTATGCTTCTGATAATTACAGGGTTCACTCTGTGCTCCGATCCTGATAATCACTGGGTTCACTCTGAGCTCTGCTCCTGATAATCACTGCAGTCACTCTGAGCTCTGCTCCTGATAAACACTGGTGCCACTCTGATCTCTGCTTCTTATAATCACTGTGTTCACTCTGAGCTCTGCTTCTGATAATCACTGGGGTCACTCCGAGCTCTGCCCTTGAAAATCACTTGGTTCAGTCTGAGCTCTGCTCTTGATAATCACTGGGGTCTCCCTGATCTCTACTCCTGATAATCATTGGGGTCACTCTGATCTCTGCTCCTGATAGTCACTGGGGTCTCTCTGAGCTCTGCTTCTGATAATCTCTTGGGTAACTCTGTACCCTGCACCTGATCATCACTAGGATCACCCAGAGCTCTGCTTCTGATAATTACAGGGTTCACTCTGATTTCTGCTCCTGATAATTACAGGGTTCTCTCTGAGCTCTGCTCCTGATAATCACTGGGATATCTCTGATCTCTACTCCTGATAATCATTGGGGTCACTCTGAGCTCTGCTCTTGATAATCACTGGAGTCTCTCTGAGCTCTGCTCCTGATAATTACTGGGGTCACTCTGAGCTCTGCTCCTGATAATCACTGGGGTCACTCTGAGCTCTGCTCTTGATGATCACTGGGTTCACTCTGATCTCTACTCCTGATAATCATTGGGGTCACTCTGATCTCTGCTCCTGATAATCACTGGGGTCTCTCTGAGCTCTGCTCTTGATAATCATTGGGTTCAATCTGAACTCTGCTCTTGATGATCACTGGGTTCACTCCTAGCTGTGATGCTGATAATCAATGGAATCTCTCTGAGCTCTGCTCCTGATAATCACTGGGGTCAATCTGGGCTCTGCTTCGGATAATCACTGGGTTCACTCTGATCTCTGCTCCTAATAATCACTGGGTTCACTATGTTCTCTGATCCTGATAATCACTGGATTCACTCTGATCTCTGCTCCTGATAATCACTGGGGTCTCTCTGAGCTCTGATAATGATGATCACTGGGGTCACTCTGAGCTCTGCTCTTGATAATCACTGGGTTCACTCTGAGCTATGCTCTTGATCATCACTTGGGTCACTCCTAGCTCTGATCCTGATAATCAATGGGGTCTCTCTGAGTTCTGCTCTTGATAATCACTGGGGTTACTCTGAGCTCTGCTCCTGATAATCACTGGGTTCTCTCTGAGCTCTGCTCCTGATAATCACTGGGTTCACTTTGTTCTCTGCTCCTGATAATCACTGGATTCACTCTGATCTCTGCTACTGATAATCACTGGGGTCTCTCTGAACTCTGCTCCTGATAATCACTGGGGTCACTCTGAGCTCTGCTTCGAGTAATCACTGGGTTCACTGTGAGCTCTGCTCCTGATAATCACTGGGTTCACTGTGAGCTCTGTTCCTGAGAATCACTGGGGTCACTCTCAGCTCTGCTCCTGATGATCAGTGGGGTCACTCTCAGCTCTGCTCCCAATAATCACTGGGGTCACTCTGAGCTCTGCTCCTGATCATTACAGGGTGCACTCTGAGATCTGCTCTTGATAATCACTGTGTTCACTCTGATCTTGGCTCCTGATAATCACTGGGTTCACTCTGAGCACTACTCCTGATAATCACTGGTGTCTCTCTGAACTCTGCTCCTGATAATCACTGGGTTCACTCTGATCTCTGCTCCTGATAATCACTGGGTTCACTCTGTACTCTGCTCCTGATAATCACTGGATTCACTCTGATCTCTGCTCCTGATAATCACTGGGGTCTCTCTGAGCTCTGCTCCTGATAATCACTGGGATCACTCTGAGCTCTGCTCCTGATAATCACTCGGGTCATTCTGAGCTCTGCTCCTGATAATCACTCGGGTCTCTCTGAGCTCTGCTCATGATGATCACTGGGGTCACTCTGAGCTCTGCTCTTGATGATCACTGGGTTCACTCTGATCTCTACTCCTGATAATCATTGGGGTCACTCTTATCTCTGCTCCTGATAATCATTGGGGTCACTCTGATCTCTACTCCTGATAATCACTGGGATCACTCTGATCTCTACTCCTGATAATCACTGGGTTCACTCTGATCTCTACTCCTGATAATCATTGGGGTCTCTCTGAGCTCTGCTTATGATGATCACTGGGGTCACTCTGAGCTCTGCTCTTGATGATCACTGGGTTCACTCTGATCTCTACTCCTGATAATCATTGGGGTCACTCTGATATCTGCTCCTGATAATCACTGGGGTCTCTCTGAGCTCTGCTCTTGATGATCACTGGGTTGACTCCTAGCTCTGATCCTGATAATCAATGGAATCTCTCTGAGCTCTGCTCCTGATAATCACTGGGGTCACTCTGGGCTCTGCTTCGGATAATCACTGGGTTCACTCTGAGCTCTTTTCCTAATAATCACTGGGGTCTCTCTGAGCTCTGCTCCTGATAATCACTGGGGTCACTCTGAGCTCTGCTCTTAATAATCACTGGGGTCTCTCTAAGGTCTGCAAGTGATAATCACTGGGTTTACTCTGAGCTCTACTCCTGATAATCACTGGGGTCTCTCTGAGCTCTTATCCTGATAATCACTGGGGTCTCTCTGAGCTCTGCTCTTCATAATCACTGGGGTCTCTTTGATCTCTGCTCCTGATAGTCACTGGGGTCTCTCTGAGCTGTGTTCCTTATAATCACTGTGGTTCACTCTGAGGTCTGCTCCCGATAATTACTGGGATCATTCTGAGCTTTGCTTCTGATAATTACAGGGTCCACTCTGATTTCTGCTCCTGATAATTATGGGGTTCACTCTGAGCTCTTCTCCTGAACATCACTGGGATCACTCTGAGATCTGCTCCTGATAATCACTGGGTTCACTCTGTGCTCTGCGTCTGATAATTACAGGGTCCACTCTGATTTCTGCTCCTGATAATTACAGGGTTCACTCTGAGCCCTTGTCCTGATAATCACTGGGTTCACTCTTTGATCTGCTCCTGATAATCACTGGGGTCACTCTGATCTCTGCTCCTGATAGTCCCTGGGGTCTCTCTGAGCTCTGCTTCTGATAATCACTGGGGTCGCTCTGATCTCTGCTCCTGATAGTCCCTGGGGTCTCTCTGAGCTCTGCTTCTGATAATCACTGGGGTCGCTCTGAACTCTGCTCCTGATCATCACTGGGATAAATCTGAGCTCTGCTTCTGATAATTACAGGGTTCACTCTGTGATCTGCTCCTGATAATCACTGGGTTCACTCTGAGCTTTGTTCCTGATAATCACTGGGTTCACTCTGAACTCTGCTCATAATAATCACTGGGTTCACTCTGAACTCTGCTCCTGATCATCAGTGGAATCACTCTGAGCTCTGCTCTGATAATCACAGGGTTCACTCTGAGCTCTGCTCCTTATAATCACTGGGGTCTCCCTGAGCTCTACTCCTGATCATCATTGGGTTCACTCTGAGCTCTGCTCCTGATAATCACTTTAGTCACTTTGAGCTCTGCTCCTGATAAACACTGTGTTCGCTCTGAGCTCTGCTTCTGATAATCACTGTGGTCACTCTGAGCTCTGCTCCTAATAATCACTTGGTTCAGTCTAAGCTCTGCTCTTGATAATCACTGGGGTCTCCCTGAGCTCTACTCCTCATCATCACTGGGTTCACTCTGAGCTCTGCTCCTGATTATCACTGGGTTCACTCTTTGATCTGCTCCTGATAATCACTGGGGTCACTCTGATCTCTGCTCCTGATAGTCACTGGGTTCTCTTTGAGCTCTGCTTCTGATAATCACTGGGGACACTCCTAACTCTGCTCCTGATCAACACTGGGATCACTCTGAGCTCTGCTTCTGATAATTTCAGGGTTCACTCTGTGCTCTGCTTCTGATAATCACTGGGTTCACTCTGAGCTCTGCTCCTGATAATCACTGGGTTCACTCTGAGCTCTGCTCCTGATAATCACGGGGGTCTCTCTGAGCTCTGCTCCAGATAATCACTGCAGTCATTCAGAGCTCTCCTCCTGATAAACACTGGTGCCACTCTGATCTCTGCTTCTGATAATCACTGTGTTCACTCTGAGCTCTGCTTGTGATAATCTCTGTGCTCACTTCGAGCTCTGCTGCTGATAATCACTTGGTTCAGTCTGCGCTCTGCACTTGATAATAACTAGGGTCTCCCTGAGCTCTACTCCTGATAATCACTGGGTTCACTCTGATCTCTGCTCCTGGTAATCACTTGGGCCTCTCTGAGCTCTGCTTATGATAATCACTGGGGTCAATCTGAACTCTGCACCTGATCATCACTAGGATCACCCAGAGCTCTGCTTCTGATAATTACAGGGTTCACTCTGATTTCGGCTCCTGATAATTACAGGGTTCACTCTGAGCTCTGCTTCTGATAATCACTGTGTTCACTCTGATCTCTACACCTGATAATCATTGGGGTCACTCTGATCTCTGCTCCTGATAATCACTGGGGTCTCTCTGTGCTCTGCTCCAGATAATCACAGGGTTAACTCTGAGCTCTGCTCTTGATAATCACTGGGTTCTCTCTGATCTCTGCTCATGATAATCACTGGTGTCACTCTGAGCTCCGCTCCTGATAATCACTGGGTTCACTCTGAGCTCTGCTCTTGATAATCACTGGGTTCACTCTGAGCTCTGCTCTTGATGATCACTGGAGTTACTCCTAGCTCTGATCATGATAATCAATGTGGTCTCTCTGAGTTCTGCTCTTGATAATCACTGGGGTCACTCTGAGCTCTTCTCCTGATAATCACTGGGTTCACTCTGATCTCTGCTCCAGATAATCAATGGGTTCTCTCTGAGCTCTGCTCCTGATAGTCACTGGGGTCTCTCTGAGCTCTGCTCCTGATAATCACTGGGGTCACTCTGGGCTCTGCTTCGGATAATCACTGGGTTCACTCTGATCTCTGCTCCCGATAATCACTGGGTTCACTCTGATCTCTGCTCCTGATAATCACTGGGGTCTCTCTGAACTCTGCTCCTGATAATCACTGGGGCCACTCTGAGCTCTGCTTCGAGTAATCACTGGGTTCCTTCTGAGATCTGCTCTTGATAATCACTAGGTTCACTCTGAGCTCTGTTCCTGATAATCACTGGGGTCACTCTGAGTTCTGCTCCCGATGATCAGTGGGGTCACTCTGAGCTCTGCTCCCAATAATCACTGGGGTCACTCTGAGCTTTGCTCCTGATAATCACTGGGTTCACTCTGATTTCTGCTCTTGATAATCACTGTGTTCACTCTGATCTTGGCTCCTGATAATCACTGGGTTCACTCTGAGCACTACTCCTGATAATCACTGGGGTCTCGCTGAGCTCTGCTCCCGATAATCACTGGGATCAGTCTGAACTCTGCTCCTGATAATCACTGGGTTAACTCTGAACTCTTCTCCTGAAAAATCACTGAGTTCACTCTGAGCTCTTCTCCTGATAATCACTGCCGTCACTCTGAGCTCTGCTCCTGTTAATCACTGGGTTCACTCTGAGCTCTTCTCCTAATAATCACTGGGTCTCTCTGAGCTCTGCTCCAGATAATCACTGCAGTCATTCAGAGCTCTCCTCCTGATAAACACTGGTGCCACTCTGATCTCTGCTTCTGATAATCACTGTGTTCACTCTGAGCTCTGCTTGTGATAATCTCTGTGCTCACTTCGAGCTCTGCTGCTGATAATCACTTGGTTCAGTCTGCGCTCTGCACTTGATAATAACTAGGGTCTCCCTGAGCTCTACTCCTGATAATCACTGGGTTCACTCTGATCTCTGCTCCTGGTAATCACTTGGGCCTCTCTGAGCTCTGCTTATGATAATCACTGGGGTCAATCTGAACTCTGCACCTGATCATCACTAGGATCACCCAGAGCTCTGCTTCTGATAATTACAGGGTTCACTCTGATTTCGGCTCCTGATAATTACAGGGTTCACTCTGAGCTCTGCTTCTGATAATCACTGTGTTCACTCTGATCTCTACACCTGATAATCATTGGGGTCACTCTGATCTCTGCTCCTGATAATCACTGGGGTCTCTCTGTGCTCTGCTCCAGATAATCACAGGGTTAACTCTGAGCTCTGCTCTTGATAATCACTGGGTTCTCTCTGATCTCTGCTCATGATAATCACTGGTGTCACTCTGAGCTCCGCTCCTGATAATCACTGGGTTCACTCTGAGCTCTGCTCTTGATAATCACTGGGTTCACTCTGAGCTCTGCTCTTGATGATCACTGGAGTTACTCCTAGCTCTGATCATGATAATCAATGTGGTCTCTCTGAGTTCTGCTCTTGATAATCACTGGGGTCACTCTGAGCTCTTCTCCTGATAATCACTGGGTTCACTCTGATCTCTGCTCCAGATAATCAATGGGTTCTCTCTGAGCTCTGCTCCTGATAGTCACTGGGGTCTCTCTGAGCTCTGCTCCTGATAATCACTGGGGTCACTCTGGGCTCTGCTTCGGATAATCACTGGGTTCACTCTGATCTCTGCTCCCGATAATCACTGGGTTCACTCTGATCTCTGCTCCTGATAATCACTGGGGTCTCTCTGAACTCTGCTCCTGATAATCACTGGGGCCACTCTGAGCTCTGCTTCGAGTAATCACTGGGTTCCTTCTGAGATCTGCTCTTGATAATCACTAGGTTCACTCTGAGCTCTGTTCCTGATAATCACTGGGGTCACTCTGAGTTCTGCTCCCGATGATCAGTGGGGTCACTCTGAGCTCTGCTCCCAATAATCACTGGGGTCACTCTGAGCTTTGCTCCTGATAATCACTGGGTTCACTCTGATTTCTGCTCTTGATAATCACTGTGTTCACTCTGATCTTGGCTCCTGATAATCACTGGGTTCACTCTGAGCACTACTCCTGATAATCACTGGGGTCTCGCTGAGCTCTGCTCCCGATAATCACTGGGATCAGTCTGAACTCTGCTCCTGATAATCACTGGGTTAACTCTGAACTCTTCTCCTGAAAAATCACTGAGTTCACTCTGAGCTCTTCTCCTGATAATCACTGCCGTCACTCTGAGCTCTGCTCCTGTTAATCACTGGGTTCACTCTGAGCTCTTCTCCTAATAATCACTGGGTCTCCTGAGCTCTTATCCTGATAATCACTGGGTTCACTCTGAGCTCTGCTCCTGATAATCACTGGGTCTCCTGAGCTCTTATCCTGATAATCACTGGGGTTCACTCTGAGCACTGCTCCCTATAATTACTGGGATCATTCTGAGCTTTGCTTCTGATAATTACAGGGTCCACTCTGATTTCTGCTCCTGATAATTATTGGGGTCTCTCTGAGCTCTGCTCTTGATAATCACTGGGGTCACTCCTAGGTCTTATCCTGATAATCAATGGGGTCACTCTGAGCTCTTCTCCTGATAATCACTGGGTTCACTCTGAGATCTGCTCCTGATAATCACTGGGGTCACACTGATCTCTGCTCCTGATAATCACTTGGGTCACTCTGAACTCTGCACCTGATCATCACTAGGATCACCCAGAGCTCTGCTTCTGATAATTACAAGGTTCACTCTGATCTCTGCTCCTGATAATCACTGGGGTCTCTCTGAGCTCTGCTCATGATGATCACTGGGGTCACTCTGAGCTCTGCTCTTGATAATCACTTTGTTCACTCTGAGCTCTGCTCTTGATCATCACTGGGGTCACTCCTAGCTCTGATCCTGATAATCAATGGGGTCTCTCTGAGTTCTGCTCTTGATAATCACTGGGGTCACTCTGAGCTCTTCTGATAATCACTGGGTTCACTCTGAGCTCTGCTCCTGATAATCACTGGGTTCACTTTGTTCTCTGCTCCTGATAATCACTGGAGTCACTCTGAGCTCTGCTTCGAGTAATCACTGGGTTCACTCTGAGCTCTGTTCATGATAATCACTGGGGTCACTCTCAGCTCTGCTCCTGATGATCAGTGGGGTCACTCTCAGCTCTGCTCCCAATAATCACTGGGGTCACTCAGAGCTCTGCTCCTGATAATCACTGGGTTCACTCTGATTGCTGCTTTTGATAATCACTGTGTTCACTCTGATCTTGGCTCCTGATAATCACTGGGTTCACTCTGAGCACTACTCCTGATAATCACTGGTGTCTCTCTGAACTCTGCTCCTGATAATCACTGGTGTCTCTCTGAACTCTGCTCCTGATAATCACTGGGATTACTCTGAACTTTGCTCCTGATAATCAATGGGTTCACTCTGAGCTCTGCTAATGATGATCACTGGGGTCACTCTGAGCTCTGCTTCTGATAATCACTGGGTTCACTCTGATCTCTACTCCTGATAATCATTGGGGTCACTCTGATCTCTGCTCCTGATAATCACTGGGGTCTCTCTGAGCTCTGCTAATAATGATCACTGGGGTCACTCTGAGCTCTGCTCTTGATAATCACTGGGTTCACTCTAAGCTATGCTCTTGATCATCACTGGGGTCACTCCTAGCTCTGATCCTGATAATCAATGGGGTCTCTCTGAGTTCTGCTCTTGATAATCACTGGGGTTACTCTGAGCTCTGCTCCTGATAATCACTGCGTTCTCTCTGAGCTCTGCTCCTGATAATCACTGGGTTCACTTTGTTCTCTGCTCCTGATAATCACTGGATTCACTCTGATCTCTGCTCCTGATAATCACTGGGGTCTCTCTGAACTCTGCTCCTGATAATCACTGGGGTCACTCTGAGCTCTGCTTCGAGTAATCACTGGGTTCACTCTGAGCTCTGCTCCTGATAATCACTGGGTTCACTCTGAGCTCTGTTCCTGAGAATCACTGGGGTCACTCTCAGCTCTGCTCCTGATGATCAGTGGGGTCACTCTCAGCTCTGCTCCCAATAATCACTGGGGTCACTCTGAGCTCTGCTCCTGATCATTACAGGGTACACTCTGAGATCTGCTCTTGATAATCACTGTGTTCACTCTGATCTTGGCTCCTGATAATCACTGGGTTCACTCTGAGCACTACTCCTGATAATCACTGGTGTCTCTCTGAACTCTGCTCCTGATAATCACTGGGTTCACTCTGATCTCTGCTCCTGATAATCACTGGGTTCACTCTGTACTCTGCTCCTGATAATCACTGGATTCACTCTGATCTCTGCTCCTGATAATCACTGGGGTCTCTCTGAGCTCTGCTCCTGATAATCACTGGGATCACTCTGAGCTCTGCTCCTGATAATCACTCGGGTCATTCTGAGCTCTGCTCCTGATAATCACTCGGGTCTCTCTGAGCTCTGCTCATGATGATCACTGGGGTCACTCTGAGCTCTGCTCTTGATGGTCACTGGGTTCACTCTGATCTCTACTCCTGATAATCATTGGGGTCACTCTTATCTCTGCTCCTGATAATCATTGGGGTCACTCTGATCTCTACTCCTGATAATCACTGGGATCACTCTGATCTCTACTCCTGATAATCACTGGGTTCACTCTGATCTCTACTCCTGATAATCATTGGGGTCTCTCTGAGCTCTGCTTATGATGATCACTGGGGTCACTCTGAGCTCTGCTCTTGATGATCACTGGGTTCACTCTGATCTCTACTCCTGATAATCATTGGGGTCACTCTGATATCTGCTCCTGATAATCACTGGGGTCTCTCTGAGCTCTGCTCTTGATGATCACTGGGTTGACTCCTAGCTCTGATCCTGATAATCAATGGAATCTCTCTGAGCTCTGCTCCTGATAATCACTGGGGTCACTCTGGGCTCTGCTTCGGATAATCACTGGGTTCACTCTGAGCTCTTTTCCTAATAATCACTGGGGTCTCTCTGAGCTCTGCTCCTGATAATCACTGGGGTCACTCTGAGCTCTGCTCTTAATAATCACTGGGGTCTCTCTAAGGTCTGCAAGTGATAATCACTGGGTTTACTCTGAGCTCTACTCCTGATAATCACTGGGGTCTCTCTGAGCTCTTATCCTGATAATCACTGGGGTCTCTCTGAGCTCTGCTCTTCATAATCACTGGGGTCTCTTTGATCTCTGCTCCTGATAGTCACTGGGGTCTCTCTGAGCTGTGTTCCTTATAATCACTGTGGTTCACTCTGAGGTCTGCTCCCGATAATTAATGGGATCATTCTGAGCTTTGCTTCTGATAATTACAGGGTCCACTCTGATTTCTGCTCCTGATAATTATGGGGTTCACTCTGAGCTCTTCTCCTGAACATCACTGGGATCACTCTGAGATCTGCTCCTGATAATCACTGGGTTCACTCTGTGCTCTGCTTCTGATAATTACAGGGTCCACTCTGATTTCTGCTCCTGATAATTACAGGGTTCACTCTGAGCCCTTGTCCTGATAATCACTGGGTTCACTCTTTGATCTGCTCCTGATAATCACTGGGGTCACTCTGATCTCTGCTCCTGATAGTCCCTGGGGTCTCTCTGAGCTCTGCTTCTGATAATCACTGGGGTCGCTCTGATCTCTGCTCCTGATAGTCCCTGGGGTCTCTCTGAGCTCTGCTTCTGATAATCACTGGGGTCGCTCTGAACTCTGCTCCTGATCATCACTGGGATAAATCTGAGCTCTGCTTCTGATAATTACAGGGTTCACTCTGTGATCTGCTCCTGATAATCACTGGGTTCACTCTGAGCTTTGTTCCTGATAATCACTGGGTTCACTCTGAACTCTGCTCATAATAATCACTGGGTTCACTCTGAACTCTGCTCCTTATCATCAGTGGAATCACTCTGAGCTCTGCTCTGATAATCACAGGGTTCACTCTGAGCTCTGCTCCTTATAATCACTGGGGTCTCCCTGAGCTCTACTCCTGATCATCATTGGGTTCACTCTGAGCTCTGCTCCTGATAATCACTTTAGTCACTTTGAGCTCTGCTCCTGATAAACACTGTGTTCGCTCTGAGCTCTGCTTCTGATAATCACTGTGGTCACTCTGAGCTCTGCTCCTAATAATCACTTGGTTCAGTCTAAGCTCTGCTCTTGATAATCACTGGGGTCTCCCTGAGCTCTACTCCTCATCATCACTGGGTTCACTCTGAGCTCTGCTCCTGATTATCACTGGGTTCACTCTTTGATCTGCTCCTGATAATCACTGGGGTCACTCTGATCTCTGCTCCTGATAGTCACTGGGTTCTCTTTGAGCTCTGCTTCTGATAATCACTGGGGACACTCCTAACTCTGCTCCTGATCAACACTGGGATCACTCTGAGCTCTGCTTCTGATAATTTCAGGGTTCACTCTGTGCTCTGCTTCTGATAATCACTGGGTTCACTCTGAGCTCTGCTCCTGATAATCACTGGGTTCACTCTGAGCTCTGCTCCTGATAATCACGGGGGTCTCTCTGAGCTCTGCTCCAGATAATCACTGCAGTCATTCAGAGCTCTCCTCCTGATAAACACTGGTGCCACTCTGATCTCTGCTTCTGATAATCACTGTGTTCACTCTGAGCTCTGCTTGTGATAATCTCTGTGCTCACTTCGAGCTCTGCTGCTGATAATCACTTGGTTCAGTCTGCGCTCTGCACTTGATAATAACTAGGGTCTCCCTGAGCTCTACTCCTGATAATCACTGGGTTCACTCTGATCTCTGCTCCTGGTAATCACTTGGGCCTCTCTGAGCTCTGCTTATGATAATCACTGGGGTCAATCTGAACTCTGCACCTGATCATCACTAGGATCACCCAGAGCTCTGCTTCTGATAATTACAGGGTTCACTCTGATTTCGGCTCCTGATAATTACAGGGTTCACTCTGAGCTCTGCTTCTGATAATCACTGTGTTCACTCTGATCTCTACACCTGATAATCATTGGGGTCACTCTGATCTCTGCTCCTGATAATCACTGGGGTCTCTCTGTGCTCTGCTCCAGATAATCACAGGGTTAACTCTGAGCTCTGCTCTTGATAATCACTGGGTTCTCTCTGATCTCTGCTCATGATAATCACTGGTGTCACTCTGAGCTCCGCTCCTGATAATCACTGGGTTCACTCTGAGCTCTGCTCTTGATAATCACTGGGTTCACTCTGAGCTCTGCTCTTGATGATCACTGGAGTTACTCCTAGCTCTGATCATGATAATCAATGTGGTCTCTCTGAGTTCTACTCTTGATAATCACTGGGGTCACTCTGAGCTCTTCTCCTGATAATCACTGGGTTCACTCTGATCTCTGCTCCAGATAATCAATGGGTTCTCTCTGAGCTCTGCTCCTGATAGTCACTGGGGTCTCTCTGAGCTCTGCTCCTGATAATCACTGGGGTCACTCTGGGCTCTGCTTCGGATAATCACTGGGTTCACTCTGATCTCTGCTCCCGATAATCACTGGGTTCACTCTGATCTCTGCTCCTGATAATCACTGGGGTCTCTCTGAACTCTGCTCCTGATAATCACTGGGGCCACTCTGAGCTCTGCTTCGAGTAATCACTGGGTTCCTTCTGAGATCTGCTCTTGATAATCACTAGGTTCACTCTGAGCTCTGTTCCTGATAATCACTGGGGTCACTCTGAGTTCTGCTCCCGATGATCAGTGGGGTCACTCTGAGCTCTGCTCCCAATAATCACTGGGGTCACTCTGAGCTTTGCTCCTGATAATCACTGGGTTCACTCTGATTTCTGCTCTTGATAATCACTGTGTTCACTCTGATCTTGGCTCCTGATAATCACTGGGTTCACTCTGATCTCTGCTCCAGATAATCAATGGGTTCTCTCTGAGCTCTGCTCCTGATAGTCACTGGGGTCTCTCTGAGCTCTGCTCCTGATAATCACTGGGGTCTCGCTGAGCTCTGCTCCCGATAATCACTGGGATCAGTCTGAACTCTGCTCCTGATAATCACTGGGTTAACTCTGAACTCTTCTCCTGAAAAATCACTGAGTTCACTCTGAGCTCTTCTCCTGATAATCACTGCCGTCACTCTGAGCTCTGCTCCTGTTAATCACTGGGTTCACTCTGAGCTCTTCTCCTAATAATCACTGGGTCTCCTGAGCTCTTATCCTGATAATCACTGGGTTCACTCTGAGCTCTGCTCCTGATAATCACTGGGTCTCCTGAGCTCTTATCCTGATAATCACTGGGGTTCACTCTGAGCACTGCTCCCTATAATTACTGGGATCATTCTGAGCTTTGCTTCTGATAATTACAGGGTCCACTCTGATTTCTGCTCCTGATAATTATTGGGGTCTCTCTGAGCTCTGCTCTTGATAATCACTGGGGTCACTCCTAGGTCTTATCCTGATAATCAATGGGGTCACTCTGAGCTCTTCTCCTGATAATCACTGGGTTCACTCTGAGATCTGCTCCTGATAATCACTGGGGTCACACTGATCTCTGCTCCTGATAATCACTTGGGTCACTCTGAACTCTGCACCTGATCATCACTAGGATCACCCAGAGCTCTGCTTCTGATAATTACAAGGTTCACTCTGATCTCTGCTCCTGATAATCACTGGGGTCTCTCTGAGCTCTGCTCATGATGATCACTGGGGTCACTCTGAGCTCTGCTCTTGATAATCACTTTGTTCACTCTGAGCTCTGCTCTTGATCATCACTGGGGTCACTCCTAGCTCTGATCCTGATAATCAATGGGGTCTCTCTGAGTTCTGCTCTTGATAATCACTGGGGTCACTCTGAGCTCTTCTGATAATCACTGGGTTCACTCTGAGCTCTGCTCCTGATAATCACTGGGTTCACTTTGTTCTCTGCTCCTGATAATCACTGGAGTCACTCTGAGCTCTGCTTCGAGTAATCACTGGGTTCACTCTGAGCTCTGTTCATGATAATCACTGGGGTCACTCTCAGCTCTGCTCCTGATGATCAGTGGGGTCACTCTCAGCTCTGCTCCCAATAATCACTGGGGTCACTCAGAGCTCTGCTCCTGATAATCACTGGGTTCACTCTGATTGCTGCTTTTGATAATCACTGTGTTCACTCTGATCTTGGCTCCTGATAATCACTGGGTTCACTCTGAGCACTACTCCTGATAATCACTGATGTCTCTCTGAACTCTGCTCCTGATAATCACTGGTGTCTCCCTGAACTCTGCTCCTGATAATCACTGGGATTACTCTGAACTTTGCTCCTGATAATCAATGGGTTCACTCTGAGCTCTGCTAATGATGATCACTGGGGTCACTCTGAGCTCTGCTTCTGATAATCACTGGGTTCACTCTGATCTCTACTCCTGATAATCATTGGGGTCACTCTGATCTCTGCTCCTGATAATCACTGGGGTCTCTCTGAGCTCTGCTAATGATGATCACTGGGGTCACTCTGAGCTCTGCTCTTGATAATCACTGGGTTCACTCTAAGCTATGCTCTTGATCATCACTGGGGTCACTCCTAGCTCTGATCCTGATAATCAATGGGGTCTCTCTGAGTTCTGCTCTTGATAATCACTGGGGTTACTCTGAGCTCTGCTCCTGATAATCACTGCGTTCTCTCTGAGCTCTGCTCCTGATAATCACTGGGTTCACTTTGTTCTCTGCTCCTGATAATCACTGGATTCACTCTGATCTCTGCTCCTGATAATCACTGGGGTCTCTCTGAACTCTGCTCCTGATAATCACTGGGGTCACTCTGAGCTCTGCTTCGAGTAATCACTGGGTTCACTCTGAGCTCTGCTCCTGATAATCACTGGGTTCACTCTGAGCTCTGTTCCTGAGAATCACTGGGGTCACTCTCAGCTCTGCTCCTGATGATCAGTGGGGTCACTCTCAGCTCTGCTCCCAATAATCACTGGAGTCACTCTGAGCTCTGCTCCTGATCATTACAGGGTACACTCTGAGATCTGCTCTTGATAATCACTGTGTTCACTCTGATCTTGGCTCCTGATAATCACTGGGTTCACTCTGAGCACTACTCCTGATAATCACTGGTGTCTCTCTGAACTCTGCTCCTGATAATCACTGGGTTCACTCTGATCTCTGCTCCTGATAATCACTGGGTTCACTCTGTACTCTGCTCCTGATAATCACTGGATTCACTCTGATCTCTGCTCCTGATAATCACTGGGGTCTCTCTGAGCTCTGCTCCTGATGATCACTGGGATCACTCTGAGCTCTGCTCCTGATAATCACTCGGGTCATTCTGAGCTCTGCTCTTGATGATCAATGGGTTCACTCTGATCTCTACTCCTGATAATCATTGGGGTCCCTCTGATCTCTGCTCCTGATAATCATTGGGGTCACTCTGATCTCTACTCCTGATAATCACTGGGATCACTCTGATCTCTACTCCTGATAATCATTGGGGTCACTCTGATCTCTGCTCCTGATAATCACTGGGGTCTCTCTGAGCTCTGCTCATGATGATCACTGGGGTCACTCTGAGCTCTGCTCTTGATGATCACTGGGTTCACTCTGATCTCTATTCCTGATAATCATTGGGGTCACTCTGATCTCTGCTCCTGATAATCAGTGGGGTCACTCTGGGCTCTGCTTCGGATAATCACTGGGTTCACTCTGAGCTCTTCTCCTAATAATCACTGGGGTCTCTCTGAGCTCTGCTCCTGATAATCACTGGGGTCACTCTGAGCTCTGCTCTTAATAATCACTGGGGTCTCTCTAAGGTCTGCAAGTGATAATCACTGGGTTTACTCTGAGCGCTACTCCTGATAATCACTGGGGTCTCTCTGAGCTCTTATCCTGATAATCACTGGGGTCTCTCTGAGCTCTGCTCTTCATAATCACTGGGGTCTCTTTGATCTCTGCTCCTGATAGTCACTGGGGTCTCTCTGAGCTGTGTTCCTTATAATCACTTTGGTTCACTCTGAGGTCTGCTCCCGATAATTACTGGGATCATTCTGAGCTTTGCTTCTGATAATTACAGGGTCCACTCTGATTTCTGCTACTGATAATTATAGGGTTCACTCTGAGCTCTTCTCCTGAACATCACTGGGATCACTCTGAGATCTGCTCCTGATAATCACTGGGTTCACTCTGTGCTCTGCTTCTGATAATTACAGGGTCCACTCTGATTTCTGCTCCTGATAATTACAGGGTTCACTCTGAGCCCTTGTCCTGATAATCACTGGGTTCACTCTTTGATCTGCTCCTGATAATCACTGGGGTCACTCTGATCTCTGCTCCTGATAGTCCCTGGGGTCTCTCTGAGCTCTGCTTCTGATAATCACTGGGGTCGCTCTGAACTCTGCTCCTGATCATCACTGGGATAAATCTGAGCTCTGCTTCTGATAATTACAGGGTTCACTCTGTGATCTGCTCCTGATAATCACTGGGTTCACTCTGAGCTTTGTTCCTGATAATCACTGGGTTCACTCTGAACTCTGCTCCTGATCATCAGTGGAATCACTCTGAGCTCTGCTCTGATAATCACATGGTGCACTCTGAGCTCTGCTCCTTATAATCACTGGGGTCTCCCTGAGCTCTACTCCTGATCATCATTGGGTTCACTCTGAGCTCTGCTCCTGATAATCACTTTAGTCACTTTGAGCTCTGCTCCTGATAAACACTGTGTTCGCTCTGAGCTCTGCTTCTGATAATCACTGTGGTCACTCTGAGCTCTGCTCCTAATAATCACTTGGTTCAGTCTAAGCTCTGCTCTTGATAATCACTGGGGTCTCCCTGAGCTCTACTCCTGATCATCACTGGGTTCACTCTGAGCTCTGCTCCTGATTATCACTGGGTTCACTCTTTGATCTGCTCCTGATAATCACTGGGGTCACTCTGATCTCTGCTCCTGATAGTCACTGGGTTCTCTTTGAGCTCTGCTTCTGATAATCACTGGGGACACTCTTAACTCTGCTCCTGATCAACACTGGGAACACTCTGAGATCTGCTTCTGATAATTTCAGGGTTCAATCTGTGCTCTGCTTCTGATAATCACTGGGTTCACTCTGAGCTCTGCTCCTGATAATCACTGGGTTCACTCTGAGCTCTGCTCCTGATAATCACGGGGGTCTCTCTGAGCTCTGCTCCAGATAATCACTGCAGTCATTCAGAGCTCTCCTCCTGATAAACACTGGTGCCACTCTGATCTCTGCTTCTGATAATCACTGTGTTCACTCTGAGCTCTGCTTGTGATAATCTCTGTGCTCACTTCGAGCTCTGCTGCTGATAATCACTTGGTTCAGTCTGAGCTCTGCACTTAATAATAACTAGGGTCTCCCTGAGCTCTACTCCTGATAATCACTGGGTTCACTCTGATCTCTGCTCCTGGTAATCACTTGGGCCTCTCTGAGCTCTGCTTATGATAATCACTGGGGTCAATCTGAACTCTGCACCTGATCATCACTAGGCTCACCCAGAGCTCTGCTTCTGATAATTACAGGGTTCACTCTGATTTCTGCTCCTGATAATTACAGGGTTCACTCTGAGCTCTGCTTCTGATAATCACTGTGTTCACTCTGATCTCTACACCTGATAATCATTGGGGTCACTCTGATCTCTGCTCCTGATAATCACTGGGGTCTCTCTGTGCTCTGCTCCAGATAATCACAGGGTTAACTCTGAGCTCTGCTCTTGATAATCACTGGGTTCACTCTGATCTCTGCTCATGATAATCACTGGTGTCACTCTGAGCTCCGCTCCTGATAATCACTGGGTTCACTCTGAGCTCTGCTCTTGATAATCACTGGGTTCACTCTGAGCTCTGCTCTTTATGATCACTGGAGTTACTCCTAGCTCTGATCATGATAATCAATGTGGTCTCTCTGAGTTCTGCTCTTGATAATCACTGGGGTCACTCTGAGCTCTTCTCCTGATAATCACTGGGTTCACTCTGATCTCTGCTCCAGATAATCAATGGGTTCTCTCTGAGCTCTGCTCCTGATAGTCACTGGGGTCTCTCTGAGCTCTGCTCCTGATAATCACTGGGGTCACTCTGGGCTCTGCTTCGGATAATCACTGGGTTCACTCTGATCTCTGCTCCCGATAATCACTGGGTTCACTCTGATCTCTGCTCCTGATAATCACTGGGGTCTCTCTGAACTCTGCTCCTGATAATCACTGGGGCCACTCTGAGCTCTGCTTCGAGTAATCACTGGGTTCCTTCTGAGATCTGCTCTTGATAATCACTAGGTTCACTCTGAGCTCTGTTCCTAATAATCACTGGGTCACTCTGAGTTCTGCTCCCGATGATCAGTGGGGTCACTCTGAGCTCTGCTCCCAATAATCACTGGGGTCACTCTGAGCTTTGCTCCTGATCATTACAGGGTTCACTCTGAGCTCTGCTCCTGATAATCACTGGGTTCACTCTGATTTCTGCTCTTGATAATCACTGTGTTCACTCTGATCTTGGCTCCTGATAATCACTGGGTTCACTCTGAGCACTACTCCTGATAATCACTGGGGTCTCGCTGAGCTCTGCTCCCGATAATCACTGGGATCAGTCTGAACTCTGCTCCTGATAATCACTGGGTTAACTCTGAACTCTTCTCCTGAAAAATCACTGAGTTCACTCTGAGCTCTTCTCCTGATAATCACTGCCGTCACTCTCAGCTCTGCACCTGTTAATCACTGGGTTCACTCTGAGCTCTTCTCCTAATATTCACTGGGTTCACTCTGACCTCTGTCCCAGATAATCACTGGGGTCTCTCTGAGCTCTGCTCCTGATAATCACTGGGTTCACTCTGAGCTCTGCTCCTGATAATCACTGGGGTCTCCTGAGCTCTTATCCTGATAATCACTGGGGTTCACTCTGAGCACTGCTCCCGATAATTACTGGGATCATTCTGAGCTTTGCTTCTGATAATTACAGGGTCCACTCTGATTTCTGCTCCTGATAATTATTGGGGTATCTCTGAGCTCTGCTCTTGATAATCACTGGGGTCACTCCTAGGTCTGATGCTGATAATCAATGGGGTCACTCTGAGCTCTTCTCCTGATAATCACTGGGTTCACTCTGAGATCTGCTCCTGATAATCACTGGGGTCACACTGATCTCTGCTCCTGATAATCACTTGGGTCACTCTGAACTCTGCACCTGATCATCACTAGGATCACCCAGAGCTCTGCTTCTGATAATTACAAGGTTCACTCTGATCTCTGCTCCTGATAATCACTGGGTTCACTCTGATCTCTACTCCTGATAATCATTGGGGTCACTCTGATATCTGCTCCTGATAATCACTGGGGTCTCTCTGAGCTCTGCTCATGATGATCACTGGGGTCACTCTGAGCTCTGCTCTTGATACTCACTGGGTTCACTCTGAGCTCTGCTCTTGATCATCACTGGGGTCACTCCTAGCTCTGATCCTGATAATCAATGGGGTCTCTCTGAGTTCTGCTCTTGATAATCACTGGGGTCACTCTGAGCTCTTCTGATAATCACTGGGTTCACTCTGAGCTCTGCTCCTGATAATCACTGGATTCACTCTGATCTCTGCTCCTGATAATCACTGGGTTCACTTTGTTCTCTGCTCCTGATAATCACTGGATTCACTCTGATCTCTGCTCATGATAATCACTGGGGTCTCTTTGAACTCTGCTCCAGATAATCACTGGGGTCACTCTGAGCTCTGCTCCTGATGATCAGTGGGGTCACTCTCAGCTCTGCTCCCAATAATCACTGGGGTCACTCAGAGCTCTGCTCCTGATAATCACTGGGTTCACTCTGATTGCTGCTCTTGATAATCACTGTGTTCACTCTGATCTTGGCTCCTGATAATCACTGGGTTCACTCTGAGCACTACTCCTGATAATCACTGGTGTCTCTCTGAACTCTGCTCCTGATAATCACTGGTGTCTTGCTGAACTCTGCTCCTGATAATCACTGGGATCACTCTGATCTCTGCTCCTGATAATCACTGGGGTCTCTTTGAACTCTGTTCATGATAATCACTGGGGTCACTCTCAGCTCTGCTCCTGATGATCAGTGGGGTCACTCTCAGCTCTGCTCCCAATAATCACTGGGGTCACTCAGAGCTCTGCTCCTGATAATCACTGGGTTCACTCTGATTGCTGCTCTTGATAATCACTGTGTTCACTCTGATCTTGGCTCCTGATAATCACTGGGTTCACTCTGAGCACTACTCCTGATAATCACTGGTGTCTCTCTGAACTCTGCTCCTGATAATCACTGGTGTCTTGCTGAACTCTGCTCCTGATAATCACTGGGATCACTCTGAACTTTGCTCCTGATAATCAATGGGTTCACTCTGAGCTCTGCTCCTAATAATCACTGGGTTCACTCTGATCTCTTCTCCTGATAATCATTGGGGTCACTCTGATCTCTGCTCCTGATAATCACTGGGGTCTCTCTGAGCTCTGCTCATGATGATCACTGGGGTCACTCTGAGCTCTGCTCTTGATAATCACTGGGTTCACTCTGAGCTCTGCTCTTGATCATCACTGGGGTCACTCCTAGCTCTGATCCTGATAATCAATGGGGTCTCTCTGAGTTCTGCTCTTGATAATCACTGGGGTCACTCTGAGCTCTTCTGATAATCACTGGGTTCACTCTGAGCTCTGCTCCTGATAAACACTGGGTTCACTTTGTTCTCTGCTCCTGATAATCACTGGATTCACTCTGATCTCTGCTCCTGATAATCACTGGGGTCTCTCTGAACTCTGCTCCAGATAATCACTGGGGTCACTCTGAGCTCTGCTTCGAGTAATCACTGGGTTCACATTGAGCTCTGTTCATGATAATCACTGGGGTCACTCTCAGCTCTGCTCCTGATAATCACTGGGTTCACTCTGATTGCTGCTCTTGATAATCACTGTGTTCACTCTGATCTTGGCTCCTGATAATCACTCGGTTCACTCTGAGCACTACTCCTGATAATCACTGGTGTCTCTCTGAACTCTGCTCCTGATAATCACTGGTGTCTCTCTGAACTCTGCTCCTGATAATCACTGGGATCACTCTGAACTTTGCTCCTGATAATCAATGGGTTCACTCTGAGCTCTGCTCCTAATAATCACTGGGTTCGCTCTGAGCTAAGCTCCCGATAATCCCTGGATTCAACCTGAGCTCTGCTCCCGATAATCACTGGGATCAGTCTGAACTCTGCTCCTGATCATCACTGGGTTCACTCTGAGCTCTTCTCCTGATAATCACTGTGGTCACTCTGAGCTCTGCTCCTGTTAATCACTGGGTTCACTCTGAGCTCTTCTCCTGACAATCACTGGGTTCACTCTGAGCTCTGTTCCCGATAATCAGTGGGGTCACCCTGAGCTCTGCTCCCGTTAATCACTCAGATCTCTCTGAGCTCTGCTCCTGATAATCACTGGGGTCTCTCTGAGCTCTGCTCCTGATAATCACTGGGTTCACTCTGAGCTCAGATCCTTATCATGACTGGGGTCACTCTGAGCTCTGATCCTTATCATCACTGGGGTCACTCTGAGCTCTGCTCCTGATAATCACTGGGGTCTCTCTGAGCTCTGCTTCTGATAATCACTGAGGTCACTGTGAAGAAGACCGGTGGGGGGTGTCTGTACTTCTGCTCTCTATATGGTAGAGGAGAGGCACAGAAGACCCCAGCCAAGATTCTCTATTACGGTAGCAATGGTCGAGCAATCAAGGCCTAGCTTCTCAGGAGGTGATGCAGGCTGGTTCTTAAGTACAGTGTAGTCCCCAAGCCCCCACAAAGGAATGTCCACACACTGTATTGGTTAGAACACAGTCTTTATATAATCAATATTCCAGGTTATGTACACTTATCATAATAACTCACTTTGTACTCAGGAAAATCAACAATGGCAAATATATACAATTCTAAAGTGGTACCACCCTTTGTATTAGATCTCATTAAAGTGCATGAACAATACTGTAACAATGTCACACAGATCAATAGAGTGAAACCAGCAATAGAGAGAGGAGAGAAAATAAGATGGTTTGAGCAATAGGCAGAATACTGGCCCCTACCACTAGACACAGTTCTGTGTGGAGATCCCCCCACCTGGGCAACCTGTAAAATAAAGATATAGCACAAGCCCAGTCCATATATTGTTCTGCAAGTCTTATTCCCTCCTATAATGTTTTTACCCCCCCAATGTACCTGGTGGAGTCGAGTTCTTCGAAGAGGCGTCGACAGATCCTTCTTGAGCGACCCCCTTTCAAGCGGGAGTCACGGATCGTCGAGAAACGTCGAGAAACTCGGCGTTCGGCGACGGGGAATCGACGGCCCTTCTTGAATGCCTTCCCTTTCAAGCGGGAGGCATGGGGCGTCGAACGTCCGTCGACAAACAGGGTAGAGCGGCGTCGATGAGGCGGCAGCTTCTTCCGAGCGGTGCTCGTCGGCGTCGGAGCGTCGGCGTCCTGCAAGGCAGAGGCGTGCGGGGCACCTCAGTGACAATAGTTCTGGACCGCAAAGATGGTGGAGACGGAGGCCCAGCAAGGGCGTCGAGTCGTTTGAGTCTTTGTGATCTTCGGGTGGCGGGAAACCCACCGGCAGGTTTCTCCTCGGCGCGTTGGTCGTCCTCGACTTTCTCCGGCAGGATAAAGCGGTCGACGGTGCGGACGAGGGAGTCCTTCAATTCGAATGTTCTTAGGCAAAGGAGCGGACGGCTCCGGTCGTCGGCGGCACGGCGTCAAGTGGTTCCCACGGCTGGGCAACACAACTTCGACGGGCCTCCAGCGGTTACACAAACCTGCGGACCCTGGTCGACGACAATGGACTTCGACGGCGGCGATGTCCGGGTGCTTCACTTCGATCTCCTCGGCGGTCCCGTCTCGGGTCGACAGCCTTTTGAGGGTCTGTCTTCCAGGGCGCTTCGGCGAAGATGGAGGGGTGCTCGATGGTCCCTCGGAGCACGGGAAGAGGGCGCCTTACCAGGTCCTCTCTCGGGTCAGCCTTTGACGATTTCGGCAGCCTTCGGATCGGTCGAAGCAAATGCCACAGCAAGTCTTCTTCTTCCAGCTGGACGTCGAGGATCAGCAGTTCCAGTTACTCTTAGAGTGGAGACTCAGCTCCAGGATGGACTGGGCTTGTGCTATATCTTTATTTTACAGGTTGCCCAGGTGGGGGGATCTCCACACAGAACTGTGTCTAGTGGTAGGGGCCATTATTCTGCCTATTGCTCAACCATCTTATTTTCTCTTCTCTCTCTATTGCTGGTTTCACGCTATTGATCTGTGTGACATTGTTACAGTATTGTTCATGCACTTTAATGAGATCTAATACAAAGGGTGGTACCACTTTAGAATTGTATATATTTGCCATTGTTGATTTTCCTGAGTACAAAGTGAGTTATTATGATAAGTGTACATAACCTGGAATATTGATTATATAAAGACTGTGTTCTAACCAATACAGTGTGTGGACATTCCTTTGTGGGGGCTTGGGGACTACACTGTACTTAAGAACCAGCCTGCATCACCTCCTGAGAAGCTAGGCCTTGATTGCTCGACCATTGCTACCGTAATAGAGAATCTTGGCTGGGGTCTTCTGTGCCTCTCCTCTACCATATAGAGAGCAGAAGTACAGACACCCCCCACCGGTCTTCTTCACAGTCACCCTAAGCTCTGCTCATGATAATCACTGGTGTCTCTCTAAGCTCTGCAAGTAATAATCACTGGGTTTACTCTGAGCTCTGCTCCTGATAATCACTTGGTTCAGTCTGAGCTCTGCTTCTGATAATCACTGTGTTCTCTTTGTCCTCTGCTTCTGATAATCACTGGGGCAACTCTGAACTCTGCTCCTGATCATCACTGGGATCACTCTGAGCTATGCTTCTGATAATTACAGGGTTCACTCTGTGCTCCGATCCTGATAATCACTGGGTTCACTCTGAGCTCTGCTCCTGATAATCACTGCAGTCACTCTGAGCTCTGCTCCTGATAAACACTGGTGCCACTCTGATCTCTGCTTCTGATAAACACTGTGTTCACTCTGAGCTCTGCTTCTGATAATCACTAGGGTCACTCCGAGCTCTGCCCCTGAAAATCACTTGGTTCAGTCTGAGCTCTGCTCTTGATAATCACTGGGGTCTCCCTGATCTCTACTCCTGATAATCATTGGGGTCACTCTGTTCTCTGCTCCTGATAGTCACTGGGGTCTCTCTGAGCTCTGCTTCTGATAATCACTTGGGTCACTCTGTACCCTGCACCTGATCATCACTAGGATCAGCCAGAGCTCTGCTTCTGATAATTACAGGGTTCACTCTGAGCTCTGCTCCTGATAATCACTGGGTTAACTCTGATCTCTACTCCTGATAATCATTGGGGTCACTCTGAGCTCTGCTCTTGATAATCACTGGGGTCTCTCTGAGCTATGCTTCTGATAATTACAGGGTTCACTCTGTGCTCCGATCCTGATAATCACTGGGTTCACTCTGAGCTCTGCTCCTGATAATCACTGCAGTCACTCTGAGCTCTGCTCCTGATAAACACTGGTGCCACTCTGATCTCTGCTTCTGATAAACACTGTGTTCACTCTGAGCTCTGCTTCTGATAATCACTAGGGTCACTCTGAGCTCTGCCCCTGAAAATCACTTGGTTCAGTCTGAGCTCTGCTCTTGATAATCACTGGGGTCTCCCTGATCTCTACTCCTGATAATCATTGGGGTCACTCTGTTCTCTGCTCCTGATAGTCACTGGGGTCTCTCTGAGCTCTGCTTCTGATAATCACTTGGGTCACTCTGTACCCTGCACCTGATCATCACTAGGATCACCCAGAGCTCTGCTTCTGATAATTACAGGGTTCACTCTGAGCTCTGCTCCTGATAATCACTGGGTTAACTCTGATCTCTACTCCTGATAATCATTGGGGTCACTCTGAGCTCTGCTCTTGATAATCACTGGGGTCTCTCTGAGCTCTGCTCCTGATAATCACTGGGGTCACTCTGAGCTCTGCTCCTGATAATCACTGGGGTCACTCTGAGCTCTGCTCTTGATGATCACTGGGTTCACTCTGATCTCTTCTCCTGATAATCATTGGGGTTACTCTGATCTCTGCTCCTGATAATCACTGGGGTCTCTCTGAGCACTGCTCTTGCTAATCACTGGGTTCACTCTGAGCTCTGCTCTTGATGATCACTGGGTTCACTCCTAGCTCTGATCCTGATAATCAATGGAATCTCTCTGAGCTCTGCTCCTGATAATCACTGGATTCACTCTGATCTCTGCTCCTGATAATCACTGGGTTCACTCCGTACTCTGCTCCTGATAATCACTGGATTCACTCTGATCTCTGCTCCTGATAATCACTGGGGTCTCTCCGAGCTCTGCTCCTGATAATCACTGGGGTCACTCTGAGCTCTGCTTCTGATAATCACTGGGTTCACTCTGATCTCTACTCCTGATAATCATTGGGGTCACTCTGATCTCTGCTCCTGATAATCACTGGGGTCTCTCTGAGCTCTGCTCCTGATAAACACTGGTGCCACTCTGATCTCTGCTTCTGATAATCACTGTATTCACTCTGAGCTCTGCTTCTGATAATCACTGGGGTCACTCCGAGCTCTGCCCCTGAAAATCACTTGGTTCAGTCTGAGCTCTGCTCTTGATAATCACTGGGGTCTCCCTGATCTCTACTCCTGATAATCATTGGGGTCACTCTGATCTCTGCTCCTGATAGTCACTGGGGTCTCTCTGAGCTCTGCTTCTGATAATCACTTGGGTCACTCTGTACCCTGCACCTGATCATCACTAGGATCACCCAGAGCTCTGCTTCTGATAATTACAGGGTTCACTCTGATTTATGCTCCTGATAATTACAGGGTTCACTCTGAGCTCTGCTCCTGATAATCACTGCGTTAACTCTGATCTCTACTCCTGATAATCATTGGGGTCACTCTGAGCTCTGCTCTTGATAATCACTGGGGTCTCTCTGAGCTCTGCTCCTGATAATCACTGGGGTCACTCTGAGCTCTGCTCCTGATAATCACTGGGTCACTCTGAGCTCTGCTCTTGATGATCACTGGGTTCACTCTGATCTCTACTCCTGATAATCATTGGGGTCACTCTGATCTCTGCTCCTGATAATCACTGGGGTCTCTCTGAGCTCTGCTCTTGATAATCACTGGGTTCACTCTGAGCTCTGCTCTTGATGATCACTGGGTTCACTCCTAGCTCTGATCCTGATAATCAATGGAATTTCTCTGAGCTCTGCTCCTGATAATCACTGGGGTCACTCTGGGCTCTGCTTCGGATAATCACTGGGTTCACTCTGATATCTGCTCCTGATAATCACTGGGTTCACTCTGTTCTCTGCTCCTGATAATCACTGGATTCACTCTGATCTCTGCTCCTGATAATCACTGGGGTCTCTCTGAGCTCTGCTCCTGATAATCACTGGGGTCACTTTGAGCTCTGCTTCTGATAATCACTGGGGCAACTCTGAACTCTGCTCCTGATCATCACTGGGATCACTCTGAGCTATGCTTCTGATAATTACAGGGTTCACTCTGTGCTCCGATCCTGATAATCACTGGGTTCACTCTGAGCTCTGCTCCTGATAATCACTGCAGTCACTCTGAGCTCTGCTTCTGATAATCACTGGGTTCACTCTGATCTATACTCCTGATAATCATTGGGGTCACTCTGATCTCTGCTCCTGATAATCACTGGATTCACTCTGAGCTCTGCTCTTGATCATCACTGGGGTCACTCCTAGCTCTGATCCTGATAATCAATGGGGTCTCTTTGAGATCTGCTCATGATGATCACTGGGGTCACTCTGAGCTCTGCTCTTGATAATCACTGGGTTCACTCTGAGCTCTGCTCTTGATCATCACTGGGGTCACTCCTAGCTCTGATCCTGATAATCAATGGGGTCTCTCTGAGTTCTGCTCTTGATAATCACTGGGGTGACTCTATGCTCTTCTGATAATCACTGGGTTCACTCTGTGCTCTGCTCCTGATAATCACTGGGTTCTCTCTGAGCTCTGCTCCTGATAATCACTGGATTCACTCTGATCTCTGCTCCTGATAATCACTGGGGTCTCTCTGAACTCTGCTCCTGATAATCACTGGGGTCACTCTGAGCTCTGCTTCGAGTAATCACTGGGTTCACTCTGAGCTCTGCTCTTGATAATCACTGGGTTCACTCTGAACTCTGTTCCTGATAATCACTGGGGTCACTCTCAGCTCTGCTCCTGATGATCAGTGGGGTCACTCTCAGCTCTGCTCCCAATAATCACTGGGGTCACTCTGAGCTCTGCTCCTGAACATTACAGGGTACACTCTGAGATATGCTCTTGATAATCACTGTGTTCACTCTGATTTGGCTCCTGATAATCACTGGGTTCACTCTGAGCACTACTCCTAATAATCACTGGTGTCTCTCTGAACTCTGCTCCTGATAATCACTGGGGTCTCTCTGATCTCGGCTCCTGATAATCACTGGGATCACTCTGAGCTCTGCTCCTGATAATCACTCGGGTCACTCTGAGCTCTGCTCCTGATAATCACTGGGGTCACTCTGAGCTCTGCTCTTGAAGATCACTGGGTTCACTCTGATCTCTACTCCTGATAATCATTGGGGTCACTCTGATCTCTGCTCCTGATAATCACTGGGGTCTCTCTGAGCTCTGCTCTTGATAATCACTGGGTTCACTCTGAGCTCTACTCTTGATGATCACTGGGTTCACTCCTAGCTCTGATCCTGATAATCAATGGAATCTCTCTGGGCTCTGCTTCGGATAATCACTGGGTTCACTCTGATCTCTGCTCCTGATAATCACTGGGTTCACTCTGTTCTCTGCTCCTGATAATCACTGGATTCACTCTGATCTCTGCTCCTGATAATCACTGGGGTCTCTCTGAGCTCTGCTCCTGATAATCACTGGGGTCACTCTGAGCTCTGCTTCTGATAATCACTGGGGTTACTCTGAGCTCTACTCCTGATAATCATTGGGGTCACTCTGATCTCTGCTCCTGATAATCATTGGGGTCACTCTGATCTCTGCTCCTGATAATCACTGGGGTCACTCTGAGCTCTGCTCCTGATAATCACTGGGGTCACTCTGAGCTCTGCTCTTGATCATCACTGGGGTCACTCCTAGCTCTGATCCTGATAATCAATGGGGTCTCTCTGAGTTCTGCTCTTGATAATCACTGGGGTGACTCTGAGCTCTTCTGATAATCACTGGGTTCACTCTGTGCTCTGCTCCTGATAATCACTGGGTTCTCTCTGAGCTCTGCTCCTGATAATCACTGGGTTCACTTTGTTCTCTGCTCCTGATAATCACTGGATTCACTCTGATCTCTGCTCCTGATAATCACTGGGGCCTCTCTGAACTCTGCTCCTGATAATCACTGGGGTCACTCTGAGCTCTGCTTTGAGTAATCACTGGGTTCACTCTGAGCTCTGCTCCTGATAATCACTGGGGTCACTCTCAGCTCTGCTCCTGATGATCAGTGGGGTCACTCTCAGCTCTGCTCCCAATAATCACTGGGGTCTTTCTGAGCTCTGCTCCTGATAATCACTGGGATCACTCTGAGCTCTGCTCCTGATAATCAATGGGTTCACTCTGAGCTCTGCTCCTAATAATCACTGGGTTCCCTCTGAGCTAAGCTCCCGATAATCCCTGGATTCACTCTCAGCTTTGCTCCCGATAATCACTGGGGACTCGCTGAGCTCTGCTTCCGATAATACTGGGATCAGTCTGAACTCTGCTACTGATAATCACTGGGTTCACTCTGAGCTCTTCTCCTGATAATCACTGCGGTCACTCTGAGCTCTGCTCCTGTTAATCACTGGGTTCACTCTAAGCTCTGATCCTTATCATGACTGGGGTCACTCTGAGCTCTGATCCTGATAATCACTGGGTTCACTCTGAGCTCTGCTCCTGATAATCACTGGGGTCTCTCTGAGCTCTGCTCCTGATAATCACTGGGATCACTCTGAGCTCTGATCCTTATCATGACTGGGGTCACTCTGAGCTCTGATCCTTATCATCACTGGGGTCACTCTGAGCTCTGCTCCTGATAATCACTGAGGTCACCCTGTGCTCTGCTCCTGATAATCACTGTGGTCACTCTGAGCTCTGCTCCTGATAATCACTTGGTTCAGTCTGAGCTCTGCTTCTGATAATCACTGTGTTCTCTTTGAGCTCTGCTTCTGATAATCACTGGGGCAACTCTGAACTCTGCTCCTGATCATCACTGGGATCACTCTGAGCTATGCTTCTGATAATTACAGGGTTCACTCTGTGCTCCGATACTGATAATCACTGGGGTCACTCCGAGCTCTGCCCCTGAAAATCACTTGGTTCAGTCTGAGCTCTGCTCTTGATAATCACTGGGGTCTCCCTGATCTCTACTCCTGATAATCATTGGGGTCACTCTGATCTCTGCTCCTGATAGTCACTGGGGTCTCTCTGAGCTCTGCTTCTGATAATCACTTGGGTCACTCCGAACCCTGCACCTGATCATCACTAGGATCACCCAGAGCTCTGCCTCTGATAATTACAGGGTTCACTCTGATTTCTGCTCCTGATAATTACAGGGTTCACTCTGAGCTCTGCTCCTGATAATCACTGGGTTAACTTTGATCTCTACTCCTGATAATCATTGGGGTCACTCTGAGCTCTGCTCTTGATAATCACTGGGGTCTCTCTGAGCTCTGCTCCTGACAATCACTGGGGTCACTCTGAGCTCTGCTCTTAATAATCACTGGGTTCACTCTGAGCTCTGCTCTTGATGATCACTGGGTTCACTCTGATCTCTGATCCTGATAATCAATGGAATCTCTCTGAGCTCTGCTCCTGATAATCACTGGGGTCACTCTGGGCTCTGCTTTGGATAATCACTGGGTTCACTCTGATCTCTGCTCCTGATAATCACTGGGTTCACTCTGTTCTCTGCTCCTGATAATCACTGGATTCACTCTGATCTCTGCTCCTGATAATCACTGGGGTCACTCTGAGCTCTGCTCTTGATAATCACTGGGGTCTCTCTGAGCTCTGCTCCTGACAATCACTGGGTTCACTCTGAGCTCTGCTCTTGATGATCACTGGGGTCACTCCTAGCTCTGATCCTGATGATCACTGGGTTCACTCTGAGCTCTGCTCCTGATAATCACTGGGGTCTCTCTGAGCTCTGCTCCTGATAATCACTGGGTTCACTCTGAGCTCTGATCCTTATCATCACTGGGGTCACTCTGAGCTCTGATCCTTATCATCACTGGGGTCACTCTGAGCTCTGCTCCTGATAATCACTGCGGTCACTCTGAGCTCTGCTCCTGATAGTCACTTGTGTCTCTCCAAGCTCTGCAAGTGATAATCACTGGGTTTACTCTGAGCTCTGCTCCTGATAATCACTTTGTTCACTCTGAGCTCTGCTCCTGATAATCACTGCGGTCACTCTGAGCTCTGCTCCTGATAATCACTGGGTTCACTCTGTTCTCTGCTCCTGATAATCACTGGATTCACTCTGATCTCTGCTCCTGATAATCACTGGGGTCACTCTGAGCTCTGCTCTTGATAATCACTGGTTCACTCTGAGCTCTGCTCTTGATAATCACTTTGTTCACTCTGAGCTCTGCTCCTGATAATCACTGCGGTCACTCTGAGCTCTGCTCCTGATAAACACTGGTGCCACTCCGAGCTCTGCCCCTGATAATCACTTGGTTCAGTCTGAGCTCTGCTCTTGAAAATCACTGGGGTCTCCCTGATCTCTACTCCTTATAATCATTGGGTTCACTCTGATCTCTGCTCCTGATAATCAATTGGGTCTCTCTGAGCTCTGCTCCTGATAATTACAGGGTTCACTCTGAGCTCTGCTCCTGATAATCACTGGGTTAACTCTGATCTCTACTCCTGATAATCATTGGGGTCACTCTGAGCTCTGCTCTTGATAATCACTGGGGTCTCTCTGAGCTCTGCTCCTGATAATCACTGGGGTCACTCTGATCTCTACTCCTGATAATCATTGGGGTCACTCTGATCTCTGCTCCTTATAATCACTGGCGTCTCTCTGAGATCTGCTCATGATGATCACTGGGGTCACTCTGAGCTCTGCTCTTGATAATCACTGGGTTCACTCTGAGCTCTGCTCTTGATCATCACTGGGGTCACTCCTAGCTCTGATCATGATAATCAATGGGGTCTCTCTGAGTTCTGCTCTTGATAATCACTGGGGTGACTCTGAGCTCTTCTGATAATCACTGGGTTCACTCTGTGCTCTGCTCCTGATAATCACTGGGTTCACTTTGTTCTCTGCTCCTGATAATCACTGGATTCACTCTGATCTCTGCTCCTGATAATCACTGGGGTCTCTCTGAACTCTGCTCCTGATAATTACTGGGGTCACTCTGAGCTCTGCTTCGAGTAATCACTGGGTTCACTCTGAGCTCTGCTCTTGATAATCACTGGGTTCACTCTGAGCTCTGTTCCTGATAATCACTGGGGTCACTCTCAGCTCTGCTCCCAATAATCACTGGGGTCACTCTCAGCTCTGCTCCTGATCATTACAGGGTTAACTCTGAGCTCTGCTCCTGATCATTACAGGGTACACTCTGAGATCTGCTCTTGATAATCACTGTGTTCACTCTGATCTTGGCTCCTGATAATCACTGGGTTCACTCTGAGCACTACTCCTGATAATCACTGGTGTCTCTCTGAACTCTGCTCCTGATAATCACTGGGGTCTCTCTGAGCTCTGCTCCTGATAATCGCTCGGGTCACTCTGAGCTCTGCTCCTGATAATCACTGGGGTCACTCTGAGCTCTGCTCTTGATGATCACTGGGTTCACTCTGATCTCTACTCCTGATAATCATTGGGGTCACTCTGATCTCTGCTCCTGATAATCACTGGGGTCTCTCTGAGCTCTGCTCTTGATAATCACTGGGTTCACTCTGAGCTCTGCTCTTGATGATCACTGGGTTCACTCCTAGCTCTGATCCTGATAATCAATGGAATCTCTCTGAGCTCTGCTCCTGATAATCACTGGGGTCACTCTGGGCTCTGCTTCGGATAATCACTGGGTTCACTCTGATCTCTGCTCCTGATAATCACTGGATTCACTCTGATCTCTGCTCCTGATAATCACTGGGGTCTCTCTGAGCTCTGCTCCTGATAATCACTGGGGTCACTCTGAGCTCTGCTTCTGATAATCACTGGGGTCACTCTGAGCTCTACTCCTGATAATCATTGGGGTCACTCTGATCTCTGCTCCTGATAATCACTGGGGTCACTCTGAGCTCTGCTCTTGATAATCACTGGGTTCACTCTGAGCTCTGCTCTTGATCATCACTGGGGTCACTCCTAGCTCTGATCCTGATAATCAATGGGGTCTCTCTGAGTTCTGCTCTTGATAATCACTGGGGTCACTCCGAGCTCTGCCCCTGAAAATCACTTGGTTCAGTCTGAGCTCTGCTCTTGATAATCACTGGGGTCTCCCTGATCTCTAATCCTGATAATCATTGGGGTCACTCTGATCTCTGCTCCTGATAGTCACTGGGGTCTCTCTGAGCTCTGCTTCTGATAATCACTTGGGTCACTCCGAACCCTGCACCTGATCATCACTAGGATCACCCAGAGCTCTGCCTCTGATAATTACAGGGTTCACTCTGATTTCTGCTCCTGATAATTACAGGGTTCACTCTGAGCTCTGCTCCTGATAATCACTGGGTTAACTTTGATCTCTACTCCTGATAATCATTGGGGTCACTCTGAGCTCTGCTCTTGATAATCACTGGGGTCTCTCTGAGCTCTGCTCCTGACAATCACTGGGGTCACTCTGAGCTCTGCTCTTAATAATCACTGGGTTCACTCTGAGCTCTGCTCTTGAGGATCACTGGGTTCACTCTGATCTCTGATCCTGATAATCAATGGAATCTCTCTGAGCTCTGCTCCTGATAATCACTGGGGTCACTCTGGGCTCTGCTTCGGATAATCACTGGGTTCACTCTGATCTCTGCTCCTGATAATCACTGGGTTCACTCTGTTCTCTGCTCCTGATAATCACTGGATTCACTCTGATCTCTGCTCCTGATAATCACTGGGGTCACTCTGAGCTCTGCTCTTGATAATCACTGGGTTCACTCTGAGCTCTGCTCTTGATGATCACTGGGGTCACTCCTAGCTCTGATCCTGATGATCACTGGGTTCACTCTGAGCTCTGCTCCTGATAATCACTGGGGTCTCTCTGAGCTCTGCTCCTGATAATCACTGGGTTCACTCTGAGCTCTGATCCTTATCATCACTGGGGTCACTCTGAGCTCTGATCCTTATCATCACTGGGGTCACTCTGAGCTCTGCTCCTGATAATCACTGCGGTCACTCTGAGCTCTGCTCCTGATAATCACTTGTGTCTCTCCAAGCTCTGCAAGTGATAATCACTGGGTTTACTCTGAGCTCTGCTCCTGATAATCACTTTGTTCACTCTGAGCTATGCTCCTGATAATCACTGCGGTCACTCTGAGCTCTGCTCCTGATAATCACTGGGTTCACTCTGTTCTCTGCTCCTGATAATCACTGGATTCACTCTTATCTCTGCTCCTGATAATCACTGGGGTCACTCTGAGCTCTGCTCTTGATAATCACTGGGTTCACTCTGAGCTCTGCTCTTGATAATCACTTTGTTCACTCTGAGCTCTGCTCCTGATAATCACTGCGGTCACTCTGAGCTCTGCTCCTGATAAACACTGGTGCCACTCCGAGCTCTGCCCCTGATAATCACTTGGTTCAGTCTGAGCTCTGCTCTTGATAATCACTGGGGTCTCTCTGAGCTCTGCTCCTGATAATCACTGGGGTCACTCTGATCTCTACTCCTGATAATCATTGGGGTCACTCTGATCTCTGCTCCTGATAATCACTGGGGTCTCTCTGAGATCTGCTCATGATGATCACTGGGGTCACTCTGAGCTCTGCTCTTGATAATCACTGGGTTCACTCTGAGCTCTGCTCTTGATCATCACTGGGGTCACTCCTAGCTCTGATCCTGATAATCAATGGGGTCTCTTTGAGTTCTGCTCTTGATAATCACTGTGGTGACTCTGAGCTCTTCTGATAATCACTGGGTTCACTCTGTGCTCTGCTCCTGATAATCACTGGGTTCACTTTGTTCTCTGCTCCTGATAATCACTGGATTCACTCTGATCTCTGCTCCTGATAATCACTGGGGTCTCTCTGAACTCTGCTCCTGATAATTACTGGGGTCACTCTGAGCTCTGCTTCGATTAATCACTGGGTTCACTCTGAGCTCTGCTCTTGATAATCACTGGGTTCACTCTGAGCTCTGTTCCTGATAATCACTGGGGTCACTCTCAGCTCTGCTCCCAATAATCACTGGGGTCACTCTCAGCTCTGCTCCTGATCATTACAGGGTTCACTCTGAGCTCTGCTCCTGATCATTACAGGGTACACTCTGAGATCTGCTCTTGATAATCACTGTGTTCACTCTGATCTTGGCTCCTGATAATCACTGGGGTCACTCTGGGCTCTGGTTTGAGTAATCACTGGGTTCACTCTGAGCTCTGCTCCTGATAATCACTGGGGTCACTCTCAGCTCTGCTCCTGATGATCAGTGGGGTCACTCTCAGCTCTGCTCCCAATAATAACTGGGGTCTTTCTGAGCTCTGCTCCTGATAATCACTGGGATCACTCTGAGCTCTGCTCCTGATAATCAATGGGTTCACTCTGAGCTCTGCTCCTAATAATCACTGGGTTCCCTCTGAGCTAAGCTCCCGATAATCCCTGGATTCACTCTCAGCTTTGCTCCCGATAATCACTGGGGACTCGCTGAGCTCTGCTCCCGATAATACTGGGATCAGTCTGAACTCTGCTACTGATAATCACTGGGTTCACTCTGAGCTCTTCTCCTGATAATCACTGCGGTCACTCTGAGCTCTGCTCCTGTTAATCACTGGGTTCACTCTAAGCTCTGATCCTTATCATGACTGGGGTCACTCTGAGCTCTGATCCTTATCATCACTGGGGTCACTCTGAGCTCTGCTCCTGATAATCACTGGGTTCACTCTGAGCTCTGCTCCTGATAATCACTGGGGTCTCTCTGAGCTCTGCTCCTGATAATCACTGGGATCACTCTGAGCTCTGATCCTTATCATGACTGGGGTCACTCTGAGCTCTGATCCTTATCATCACTGGGGTCACTCTGAGCTCTGCTCCTGATAATCACTGCGGTCACTCTGAGCTCTGCTCCTGATAATCACTTGTGTCTCTCCAAGCTCTGCAAGTGATAATCACTGGGTTTACTCTGAGCTCTGCTCCTGATAATCACTTTGTTCACTCTGAGCTATTCTCCTGATAATCACTGCGGTCACTCGGAGCTCTGCTCCTGATAATCACTGGGTTCACTCTGTTCTCTGCTCCTGATAATCACTGGATTCACTCTTATCTCTGCTCCTGATAATCACTGGGGTCACTCTGAGCTCTGCTCTTGATAATCACTGGGTTCACTCTGAGCTCTGCTCTTGATAATCACTTTGTTCACTCTGAGCTCTGCTCCTGATAATCACTGCGGTCACTCTGAGCTCTGCTCCTGATAAACACTGGTGCCACTCCGAGCTCTGCCCCTGATAATCACTTGGTTCAGTCTGAGCTCTGCTCTTGAAAATTACTGGGGTCTCCCTGATCTCTACTCCTTATAATCATTGGGTTCACTCTGATCTCTGCTCCTGATAATCAATTGGGTCTCTCTGAGCTCTGCTCCTGATAATTACAGGGTTCACTCTGAGCTCTGCTCCTGATAATCACTGGGTTAACTCTGATCTCTACTCCTGATAATCATTGGGGTCACTCTGAGCTCTGCTCTTGATAATCACTGGGGTCTCTCTGAGCTCTGCTCCTGATAATCACTGGGGTCACTCTGATCTCTACTCCTGATAATCATTGGGGTCACTCTGATCTCTGCTCCTGATAATCACTGGGGTCTCTCTGAGATCTGCTCATGATGATCACTGGGGTCACTCTGAGCTCTGCTCTTGATAATCACTGGGTTCACTCTGAGCTCTGCTCTTGATCATCACTGGGGTCACTCCTAGCTCTGATCCTGATAATCAATGGGGTCTCTCTGAGTTCTGCTCTTGATAATCACTGTGGTGACTCTGAGCTCTTCTGATAATCACTGGGTTCACTCTGTGCTCTGCTCCTGATAATCACTGGGTTCACTTTGTTCTCTGCTCCTGATAATCACTGGATTCACTCTGATCTCTGCTCCTGATAATCACTGGGGTCTCTCTGAACTCTGCTCCTGATAATTACTGGGGTCACTCTGAGCTCTGCTTCGATTAATCACTGGGTTCACTCTGAGCTCTGCTCTTGATAATCACTGGGTTCACTCTGAGCTCTGTTCCTGATAATCACTGGGGTCACTCTCAGCTCTGCTCCCAATAATCACTGGGGTCACTCTCAGCTCTGCTCCTGATCATTACAGGGTTCACTCTGAGCTCTGCTCCTGATCATTACAGGGTACACTCTGAGATCTGCTCTTGATAATCACTGTGTTCACTCTGATCTTGGCTCCTGATAATCACTGGGGTCACTCTGAGCTCTGCTTTGAGTAATCACTGGGTTCACTCTGAGCTCTGCTCCTGATAATCACTGGGGTCACTCTCAGCTCTGCTCCTGATGATCAGTGGGGTCACTCTCAGCTCTGCTCCCAATAATAACTGGGGTCTTTCTGAGCTCTGCTCCTGATAATCACTGGGATCACTCTGAGCTCTGCTCCTGATAATCAATGGGTTCACTCTGAGCTCTGCTCCTAATAATCACTGGGTTCCCTCTGAGCTAAGCTCCCGATAATCCCTGGATTCACTCTCAGCTTTGCTCCCGATAATCACTGGGGACTCGCTGAGCTCTGCTCCCGATAATACTGGGATCAGTCTGAACTCTGCTACTGATAATCACTGGGTTCACTCTGAGCTCTTCTCCTGATAATCACTGCGGTCACTCTGAGCTCTGCTCCTGTTAATCACTGGGTTCACTCTAAGCTCTGATCCTTATCATGACTGGGGTCACTCTGAGCTCTGATCCTTATCATCACTGGGGTCACTCTGAGCTCTGCTCCTGATAATCACTGGGTTCACTCTGAGCTCTGCTCCTGATAATCACTGGGGTCTCTCTGAGCTCTGCTCCTGATAATCACTGGGATCACTCTGAGCTCTGATCCTTATCATGACTGGGGTCACTCTGAGCTCTGATCCTTATCATCACTGGGGTCACTCTGAGCTCTGCTCCTGATAATCACTGAGGTCACCCTGTGCTCTGCTCCTGATAATCACTGTGGTCACTCTGAGCTCTGCTCCTGATAATCACTTGGTTCAGTCTGAGCTCTGCTTCTGATAATCACTGTGTTCTCTTTGAGCTCTGCTTCTGATAATCACTGGGGCAACTCTGAACTCTGCTCCTGATCATCACTGGGATCACTCTGAGCTATGCTTCTGATAATTACAGGGTTCACTCTGTGCTCCGATACTGATAATCACTGGGGTCACTCCGAGCTCTGCCCCTGAAAATCACTTGGTTCAGTCTGAGCTCTGCTCTTGATAATCACTGGGGTCTCCCTGATCTGTACTCCTGATAATCATTGGGGTCACTCTGATCTCTGCTCCTGATAGTCACTGGGGTCTCTCAGAGCTCTGCTTCTGATAATCACTTGGGTCACTCCGAACCCTGCACCTGATCATCACTAGGATCACCCAGAGCTCTGCCTCTGATAATTACAGGGTTCACTCTGATTTCTGCTCCTGATAATTACAGGGTTCACTCTGAGCTCTGCTCCTGATAATCACTGGGTTAACTTTGATCTCTACTCCTGATAATCATTGGGGTCACTCTGAGCTCTGCTCTTGATAATCACTGGGGTCTCTCTGAGCTCTGCTCCTGACAATCACTGATGTCACTCTGAGCTCTGCTCTTAATAATCACTGGGTTCACTCTGAGCTCTGCTCTTGATGATCACTGGGTTCACTCTGATCTCTGATCCTGATAATCAATGGAATCTCTCTGAGCTCTGCTCCTGATAATCACTGGGGTCACTCTGGGCTCTGCTTCGGATAATCACTGGGTTCACTCTGATCTCTGCTCCTGATCATCACTGGGTTCACTCTGTTCTCTGCTCCTGATAATCACTGGATTCACTCTGATCTCTGCTCCTGATAATCACTGGGGTCACTCTGAGCTCTGCTCTTGATAATCACTGGGTTCACTCTGAGCTCTGCTCTTGATGATCACTGGGGTCACTCCTAGCTCTGATCCTGATGATCACTGGGTTCATTCTGAGCTCTGCTCCTGATAATCACTGGGGTCTCTCTGAGCTCTGCTCCTGATAATCACTGGGTTCACTCTGAGATCTGATCCTTATCATCACTGGGGTCACTCTGAGCTCTGATCCTTATCATCACTGGGGTCACTCTGAGCTCTGCTCCTGATAATCACTGCGGTCACTCTGAGCTCTGCTCCTGATAATCACTTGTGTCTCTCCAAGCTCTGCAAGTGATAATCACTGGGTTTACTCTGAGCTCTGCTCCTGATAATCACTTTGTTCACTCTGAGCTCTGCTCCTGATAATCACTGCGGTCACTCTGAGCTCTGCTCCTGATAATCACTGGGTTCACTCTGTTCTCTGCTCCTGATAATCACTGGATTCACTCTGATCTCTGCTCCTGATAATCACTGGGGTCACTCTGAGCTCTGCTCTTGATAATCACTGGGTTCACTCTGAGCTCTGCTCTTGATAATCACTTTGTTCACTCTGAGCTCTGCTCCTGATAATCACTGCGGTCACTCTGAGCTCTGCTCCTGATAAACACTGGTGCCACTCCGAGCTCTGCCCCTGATAATCACTTGGTTCAGTCTGAGCTCTGCTCTTGAAAATCACTGGGGTCTCCCTGATCTCTACTCCTTATAACCATTGGGTTCACTCTGATCTCTGCTCCTGATAATCAATTGGGTCTCTCTGAGCTCTGCTCCTGATAATTACAGTGTTCACTCTGAGCTCTGCTCCTGATAATCACTGGGTTAACTCTGATCTCTACTCCTGATAATCATTGGGGTCACTCTGAGCTCTGCTCTTGATAATCACTGGGGTCTCTCTGAGCTCTGCTCCTGATAATCACTGGGGTCACTCTGATCTCTACTCCTGATAATCATTGGGGTCACTCTGATCTCTGCTCCTTATAATCACTGGGGTCTCTCTGAGATCTGCTCATGATGATCACTGGGGTCACGCTGAGCTCTGCTCTTGATAATCACTGGGTTCACTCTGAGCTCTGCTCTTGATCATCACTGGGGTCACTCCTAGCTCTGATCCTGATAATCAATGGGGTCTCTCTGAGTTCTGCTCTTGATAATCACTGGGGTGACTCTGAGCTCTTCTGATAATCACTGGGTTCACTCTGTGCTCTGCTCCTGATAATCACTGGGTTCACTTTGTTCTCTGCTCCTGATAATCACTGGATTCACTCTGATCTCTGCTCCTGATAATCACTGGGGTCTCTCTGAACTCTGCTCCTGATAATTACTGGGGTCACTCTGAGCTCTGCTTCGAGTAATCACTGGGTTCACTCTGAGCTCTGCTCTTGATAATCACTGGGTTCACTCTGAGCTCTGTTCCTGATAATCACTGGGGTCACTCTCAGCTCTGCTCCCAATAATCACTGGGGTCACTCTCAGCTCTGCTCCTGATCATTACAGGGTTAACTCTGAGCTCTGCTCCTGATCATTACAGGGTACACTCTGAGATCTGCTCTTGATAATCACTGTGTTCACTCTGATCTTGGCTCCTGATAATCACTGGGTTCACTCTGAGCACTACTCCTGATAATCACTGGTGTCTCTCTGAACTCTGCTCCTGATAATCACTGGGGTCTCTCTGAGCTCTGCTCCTGATAATCGCTCGGGTCACTCTGAGCTCTGCTCCTGATAATCACTGGGGTCACTCTGAGCTCTGCTCTTGATGATCACTGGGTTCACTCTGATCTCTACTCCTGATAATCATTGGGGTCACTCTGATCTCTGCTCCTGATAATCACTGGGGTCTCTTTGAGCTCTGCTCTTGATAATCACTGGGTTCACTCTGAGCTCTGCTCTTGATGATCACTGGGTTCACTCCTAGCTCTGATCCTGATAATCATTGGAATCTCTCTGAGCTCTGCTCCTGATAATCACTGGGGTCACTCTGGGCTCTGCTTCGGATAATCACTGGGTTCACTCTGATCTCTGCTCCTGATAATCACTGGGTTCACTCTGTTCTCTGCTCCTGATAATCACTGGATTCACTCTGAGCTCTGCTTCTGATAATCACTGGGGTCACTCTGAGCTCTACTCCTGATAATCATTGGGGTCACTCTGATCTCTGCTCCTGATAATCACTGGGGTCACTCTGAGCTCTGCTCCTGATAATCACTGGGGTCACTCTGAGCTCTGCTTCTGATAATCACTGGGGTCACTCTGAGCTCTACTCCTGATAATCATTGGGGTCACTCTGATCTCTGCTCCTGATAATCACTGGGGTCACTCTGAGCTCTGCTCTTGATAATCACTGGGTTCACTCTGAGCTCTGCTCTTGATCATCACTGGGGTCACTCCTAGCTCTGATCCTGATAATCAATGGGGTCTCTCTGAGTTCTGCTCTTGATAATCACTGGGGTCACTCCGAGCTCTGCCCCTGAAAATCACTTGGTTCAGTCTGAGCTCTGCTCTTGATAATCACTGGGGTCTCCCTGATCTCTACTCCTGATAATCATTGGGGTCACTCTGATATCTCCTCCTGATAGTCACTGGGGTCTCTCTGAGCTCTGCTTCTGATAATCACTTGGGTCACTCCGAACCCTGCACCTGATCATCACTAGGATCACCCAGAGCTCTGCCTCTGATAATTACAGGGTTCACTCTGATTTCTGCTCCTGATAATTACAGGGTTCACTCTGAGCTCTGCTCCTGATAATCACTGGGTTAACTTTGATCTCTACTCCTGATATTCATTGGGGTCACTCTGAGCTCTGCTCTTGATAATCACTGGGGTCTCTCTGAGCTCTGCTCCTGACAATCACTGGGGTCACTCTGAGCTCTGCTCTTAATAATCACTGGGTTCACTCTGAGCTCTGCTCTTGATGATCACTGGGTTCACTCTGATCTCTGATCCTGATAATCAATGGAATCTCTCTGAGCTCTGCTCCTGATAATCACTGGGGTCACTCTGGGCTCTGCTTCGGATAATCACTGGGTTCACTCTGATCTCTGCTCCTGATAATCACTGGGTTCACTCTGTTCTCTGCTCCTGATAATCACTGGATTCCCTCTGATCTCTGCTCCTGATAATCACTGGGGTCACTCTGAGCTCTGCTCTTGATAATCACTGGGTTCACTCTGAGCTCTGCTCTTGATGATCACTGGGGTCACTCCTAGCTCTGATCCTGATGATCACTGGGTTCACTCTGAGCTCTGCTCCTGATAATCACTGGGGTCTCTCTGAGCTCTGCTCCTGATAATCACTGGGTTCACTCTGAGCTCTGATCCTTATCATCACTGGGGTCACTCTGAGCTCTGATCCTTATCATCACTGGGGTCACTCTGAGCTCTGCTCCTGATAATCACTGCGGTCACTCTGAGCTCTGCTCCTGATAATCACTTGTGTCTCTCCAAGCTCTGCAAGTGATAATCACTGGGTTTACTCTGAGCTCTGCTCCTGATAATCACTTTGTTCACTCTGAGCTCTGCTCCTGATAATCACTGCGGTCACTCTGAGCTCTGCTCCTGATAATCACTGGGTTCACTCTGTTCTCTGCTCCTGATAATCACTGGATTCACTCTGATCTCTGCTCCTGATAATCACTGGGGTCACTCTGAGCTCTGCTCTTGATAATCACTGGGTTCACTCTGAGCTCTGCTCTTGATAATCACTTTGTTCACTCTGCTCCTGATAATCACTGCGGTCACTCTGAGCTCTGCTCCTGATAAACACTGGTGCCACTCCGAGCTCTGCCCCTGATAATCACTTGGTTCAGTCTGAGCTCTGCTCTTGAAAATCACTGGGGTCTCCCTGATCTCTACTCCTTATAATCATTGGGTTCACTCTGATCTCTGCTCCTGATAATCAATTGGGTCTCTCTGAGCTCTGCTGCTGATAATTACAGGGTTCACTCTGAGCTCTGCTCCTGATAATCACTGGGTTAACTCTGATCTCTACTCCTGATAATCATTGGGGTCACTCTGAGCTCTGCTCTTGATAATCACTGGGGTCTCTCTGAGCTCTGCTCCTGATAATCACTGGGGTCACTCTGATCTCTACTCCTGATAATCATTGGGGTCACTCTGATCTCTGCTCCTGATAATCACTGGGGTCTCTCTGAGATCTGCTCATGATGATCACTGGGGTCACTCTGAGCTCTGCTCTTGATAATCACTGGGTTCACTCTGAGCTCTGCTCTTGATCATCACTGGGGTCACTCCTAGCTCTGATCCTGATAATCAATGGGGTCTCTCTGAGTTCTGCTCTTGATAATCACTGGGGTGACTCTGAGCTCTTCTGATAATCACTGGGTTCACTCTGTGCTCTGCTCCTGATAATCACTGGGTTCACTTTGTTCTCTGCTCCTGATAATCACTGGATTCACTCTGATCTCTGCTCCTGATAATCACTGGGGTCTCTCTGAACTCTGCTCCTGATAATTACTGGGGTCACTCTGAGCTCTGCTTTGAGTAATCACTGGGTTCACTCTGAGCTCTGCTCTTGATAATCACTGGGTTCACTCTGAGCTCTGTTCCTGATAATCACTGGGGTCACTCTCAGCTCTGCTCCCAATAATCACTGGGGTCACTCTCAGCTCTGCTCCTGATCATTACAGGGTTCACTCTGAGCTCTGCTCCTGATCATTACAGGGTACACTCTGAGATCTGCTCTTGATAATCACTGTGTTCACTCTGATCTTGGCTCCTGATAATCACTGGGTTCACTCTGAGCACTACTCCTGATAATCACTGGTGTCTCTCTGAACTCTGCTCCTGATAATCACTGGGGTCTCTCTGAGCTCTGCTCCTGATAATCGCTCGGGTCACTCTGAGCTCTGCTCCTGATAATCACTGGGGTCACTCTGAGCTCTGCTCTTGATGATCACTGGGTTCACTCTGATCTCTACTCCTGATAATCATTGGGGTCACTCTGATCTCTGCTCCTGATAATCACTGGGGTCTCTCTGAGCTCTGCTCTTGATAATCACTGGGTTCACTCTGAGCTCTGCTCTTGATGATCACTGGGTTCACTCCTAGCTCTGATCCTGATAATCAATGGAATCTCTCTGAGCTCTGCTCCTGATAATCACTGGGGTCACTCTGGGCTCTGCTTCGGATAATCACTGGGTTCACTCTGATCTCTGCTCCTGATAATCACTGGGTTCACTCTGTTCTCTGCTCCTGATAATCACTGGATTCACTCTGATCTCTGCTCCTGATAATCATTGGGGTCTCTCTGAGCTCTGCTCCTGATAATCACTGGGGTCACTCTGAGCTCTGCTTCTGATAATCACTGGGGTCACTCTGAGCTCTACTCCTGATAATCATTGGGGTCACTCTGATCTCTGCTCCTGATAATCACTGGGGTCACTCTGAGCTCTGCTCTTGATAATCACTGGGTTCACTCTGAGCTCTGCTCTTGATCATCACTGGGGTCACTCCTAGCTCTGATCCTGATAATCAATGGGGTCTCTCTGAGTTCTGCTCTTGATAATCACTGGGGTGACTCTGAGCTCTTCTGATAATCACTGGGTTCACTCTGAGCTCTGCTCCTGATAATCACTGGGTTCACTTTGTTCTCTGCTCCTGATAATCACTGGATTCACTCTGATCTCTGCTCCTGATAATCACTGGATTCACTCTGATCTCTGCTCCTGATAATCACTGGGGCCTCTCTGAACTCTGCTCCTGATAATCACTGGGGTCACTCTGAGCTCTGCTTCGAGTAATCACTGGGTTCACTCTGAGCTGTGCTCTTGATAATCACTGGGTTCACTCTGAGCTCTGTTCCTGATAATCACTGGGGTCACTCTCAGCTCTGCTCCTGATGATCAGTGGGGTCACTCTCAGCTCTGCTCCCAATAATCACTGGGGTCTTTCTGAGCTCTGCTCCTGATAATCACTGGGATCACTCTGAGCTCTGCTCCTGATAATCAATGGGTTCACTCTGAGCTCTGCTCCTAATAATCACGGGGTTCCCTCTGAGCTAAGCTCCCGATAATCCCTGGATTCACTCTCAGCTTTGCTCCCGATAATCACTGGGGACTCGCTGAGCTCTGCTCCCGATAATACTGGGATCAGTCTGAACTCTGCTCCTGATCATCACTGGGTTCACTCTGAGCTCTGCTCCTGTTAATCACTGGGTTCACTCTGAGCTCTGATCCTTATCATGACTGGGGTCACTCTGAGCTCTGATCCTTATCATCACTGGGGTCACTCTGAGCTCTGCTCCTGATAATCACTGGGTTCACTCTGAGCTCTGCTCCTGATAATCACTGGGGTCTCTCTGAGCTCTGCTCCTGATAATCACTGGGTTCACTCTGAGCTCTGAACCTTATCATGACTGGGGTCACTCTGAGCTCTGATCCTTATCATCACTGGGGTCACTCTGAGCTCTGCTCCTGATAATCACTGGGGTCTCTCTGAGCTCTGCTTCTGATAATCACTGAGGTCACCCTGTGCTCTGCTCCTGATAATCACTGTGGTCACTCTGAGCTCTGCTCCTGATAATCACTCGGTTCAGTCTGAGCTCTGCTTCTGATAATCACTGTGTTCTCTTTGAGCTCTGCTTCTGATAATCACTGGGGCAACTCTGAACTCTGCTCCTGATCATCAGTGGGATCACTCTGAGCTATGCTTCTGATAATTACAGGGTTCACTCTGTGCTCCGATACTGATAATCACTGGGTTCACTCTGAGCTCTGCTCCTGATAATCACTGCAGTCACTCTGAGCTCTGTTCCTGATAAACACTGGTGCCACTCTGATCTCTGCTTCTGATAATCACTGTGTTCACTCTGAGCTCTGCTTCTGATAATCACTTGGTTCAGTCTGAGCTCTGCTCTTGATAATCACTGGGGTCTCCCTGATCTCTACTCCTGATAATCATTGGGGTCACTCTGATCTCTGCTCCTGATAGTCACTGGGGTCTATCTGAGCTCTGCTTCTGATAATCACTTGGGTCACTCCGAACCCTGCACCTGATCATCACTAGGATCACCCAGAGCTCTGCCTCTGATAATTACAGGGTTCACTCTGATTTCTGCTCCTGATAATTACAGGGTTCACTCTGAGCTCTGCTCCTGATAATCACTGGGTTAACTCTGATCTCTACTCCTGATAATCATTGGGGTCACTCTGAGCTCTGCTCTTGATAATCACTGGGGTCTCTCTGAGCTCTGCTCCTGACAATCACTGGGATCACTCTGAGCTCTGCTCTTGATAATCACTGGGTTCACTCTGAGCTCTGCTCTTGATGATCACTGGGTTCACTCTGATCTCTGATCCTGATAATCAATGGAATCTCTCTGAGCTCTGCTCCTGATCATCACTGGGGTCACTCTGGGCTCTGCTTCGGATAATCACTGGGTTCACTCTGATCTCTGCTCCTGATAATCACTGGGTTCACTCTGTTCTCTGCTCCTGATAATCACTGGATTCACTCTGATCTCTGCTCCTGATAATCACTGGGGTCACTCTGAGCTCTGCTCTTGATAATCACTGGGTTCACTCTGAGCTCTGCTCTTGATGATCACTGGGGTCACTCCTAGCTCTGATCCTGTTGATCACTGGGAACTCGCTGAGCTCTGCTCCCGATAATCACTGGGGTCACCCTGAGCTCTGCTCCCGATAATCACTGGGTTCACTCTGAGCTCTGCTCCTGATAATCATGGGGATCTCTCTGAGCTCTGCTCCTGATAAACACTGGTGCCACTCAGATCTCTGTTTCTGATAATCACTGTGGTCACTCTGAGCTCTGCTTCTGATAATCACTGGGGTCACTCCGAGCTCTGCCCCTGATAATCACTTGGTTCAGTCTGAGCTCTGCTCTTGAAAATCACTGGGGTCTCCCTGATCTCTACTCCTTATAATCATTGGATTCACTCTGATCTCTGCTCCTGATAATCAATTGGGTCTCTCTGAGCTCTGCTCCTGATAATTACAGGGTTCACTCTGATCTCTGCTCCTGATAATCACTGGGGTCACTCTGAGCTCTGCTCTTGATAATCACTGGGTTCACTCTGAGCTCTGCTCTTGATGATCACTGGGGTCACTCCTAGCTCTGATCCTGATGATCACTGGGTTCACTCTGAGCTCTGCTCCTGATAATCACTGGGGTCTCTCTGAGCTCTGCTCCTGATAATCACTGGGTTCACTCTGAGCTCTGATCCTTATCATCACTGGGGTCACTCTGAGCTCTGATCCTTATCATCACTGGGGTCACTCTGAGCTCTGCTCCTGATAATCACTGCGGTCACTCTGAGCTCTGCTCCTGATAATCACTTGTGTCTCTCCAAGCTCTGCAAGTGATAATCACTGGGTTTACTCTGAGCTCTGCTCCTGATAATCACTTTGTTCACTCTGAGCTATGCTCCTGATAATCACTGCGGTCACTCTGAGCTCTGCTCCTGATAATCACTGGGTTCACTCTGTTCTCTGCTCCTGATAATCACTGGATTCACTCTTATCTCTGCTCCTGATAATCACTGGGGTCACTCTGAGCTCTGCTCTTGATAATCACTGGGTTCACTCTGAGCTCTGCTCTTGATAATCACTTTGTTCACTCTGAGCTCTGCTCCTGATAATCACTGCGGTCACTCTGAGCTCTGCTCCTGATAAACACTGGTGCCACTCCGAGCTCTGCCCCTGATAATCACTTGGTTCAGTCTGAGCTCTGCTCTTGAAAATCACTGGGGTCTCCCTGATCTCTACTCCTTATAATCATTGGGTTCACTCTGATCTCTGCTCCTGATAATCAATTGGGTCTCTCTGAGCTCTGCTCCTGATAATTACAGGGTTCACTCTGAGCTCTGCTCCTGATAATCACTGGGTTAACTCTGATCTCTACTCCTGATAATCATTGGGGTCACTCTGAGCTCTGCTCTTGATAATCACTGGGGTCTCTCTGAGCTCTGCTCCTGATAATCACTGGGGTCACTCTGATCTCTACTCCTGATAATCATTGGGGTAACTCTGATCTCTGCTCCTGATAATCACTGGGGTCTCTCTGAGATCTGCTCATGATGATCACTGGGGTCACTCTGAGCTCTGCTCTTGATAATCACTGGGTTCACTCTGAGCTCTGCTCTTGATCATCACTGGGGTCACTCCTAGCTCTGATCCTGATAATCAATGGGGTCTCTCTGAGTTCTGCTCTTGATAATCACTGTGGTGACTCTGAGCTCTTCTGATAATCACTGGGTTCACTCTGTGCTCTGCTCCTGATAATCACTGGGTTCACTTTGTTCTCTGCTCCTGATAATCAATGGATTCACTCTGATCTCTGCTCCTGATAATCACTGGGGTCTCTCTGAACTCTGCTCCTGATAATTACTGGGGTCACTCTGAGCTCTGCTTCAATTAATCACTGGGTTCACTCTGAGCTCTGCTCTTGATAATCACTGGGTTCACTCTGAGCTCTGTTCCTGATAATCACTGGGGTCACTCTGAGCTCTGCTCCCAATAATCACTGGGGTCACTCTCAGCTCTTCTCCTGATCATTACAGGGTTCACTCTGAGCTCTGCTCCTGATCATTACAGGGTACACTCTGAGATCTGCTCTTGATAATCACTGTGTTCACTCTGATCTTGGCTCCTGATAATCACTGGGGTCACTCTGAGCTCTGCTTTGAGTAATCACTGGGTTCACTCTGAGCTCTGCTCCTGATAATCACTGGGGTCACTCTCAGCTCTGCTCCTGATGATCAGTGGGGTCACTCTCAGCTCTGCTCCCAATAATCACTGGGGTCTTTCTGAGCTCTGCTCCTGATAATCACTGGGATCACTCTGAGCTCTGCTCCTGATAATCAATGGGTTCACTCTGAGCTCTGCTCCTAATAATCACTGGGTTCCCTCTGAGCTAAGCTCCCGATAATCCCTGGATTCACTCTCAGCTTTGCTCCCGATAATCACTGGGGACTCGCTGAGCTCTGCTCCCGATAATACTGGGATCAGTCTGAACTCTGCTACTGATAATCACTGGGTTCACTCTGAGCTCTTCTCCTGATAATCACTGCGGTCACTCTGAGCTCTGCTCCTGTTAATCACTGGGTTCACTCTAAGCTCTGATCCTTATCATGACTGGGGTCACTCTGAGCTCTGATCCTTATCATCACTGGGGTCACTCTGAGCTCTGCTCCTGATAATCACTGGGTTCACTCTGAGCTCTGCTCCTGATAATCACTGGGGTCTCTCTGAGCTCTGCTCCTGATAATCACTGGGATCACTCTGAGCTCTGATCCTTATCATGACTGGGGTCACTCTGAGCTCTGATCCTTATCATCACTGGGGTCACTCTGAGCTCTGCTCCTGATAATCACTGAGGTCACCCTGTGCTCTGCTCCTGATAATCACTGTGGTCACTCTGAGCTCTGCTCCTGATAATCACTTGGTTCAGTCTGAGCTCTGCTTCTGATAATCACTGTGTTCTCTTTGAGCTCTGCTTCTGATAATCACTGGGGCAACTCTGAACTCTGCTCCTGATCATCACTGGGATCACTCTGAGCTATGCTTCTGATAATTACAGGGTTCACTCTGTGCTCCGATACTGATAATCACTGGGGTCACTCCGAGCTCTGCCCCTGAAAATCACTTGGTTCAGTCTGAGCTCTGCTCTTGATAATCACTGGGGTCTCCCTGATCTGTACTCCTGATAATCATTGGGGTCACTCTGATCTCTGCTCCTGATAGTCACTGGGGTCTCTCTGAGCTCTGCTTCTGATAATCACTTGGGTCACTCCGAACCCTGCACCTGATCATCACTAGGATCACCCAGAGCTCTGCCTCTGATAATTACAGGGTTCACTCTGATTTCTGCTCCTGATAATTACAGGGTTCACTCTGAGCTCTGCTCCTGATAATCACTGGGTTAACTTTGATCTCTACTCCTGATAATCATTGGGGTCACTCTGAGCTCTGCTCTTGATAATCACTGGGGTCTCTCTGGGCTCTGCTCCTGACAATCACTGATGTCACTCTGAGCTCTGCTCTTAATAATCACTGGGTTCACTCTGAGCTCTGCTCTTGATGATCACTGGGTTCACTCTGATCTCTGATCCTGATAATCAATGGAATCTCTCTGAGCTCTGCTCCTGATAATCACTGGGGTCACTCTGGGCTCTGCTTCGGATAATCACTGGGTTCACTCTGATCTCTGCTCCTGATCATCACTGGGTTCACTCTGTTCTCTGCTCCTGATAATCACTGGATTCACTCTGATCTCTGCTCCTGATAATCACTGGGGTCACTCTGAGCTCTGCTCTTGATAATCACTGGGTTCACTCTGAGCTCTGCTCTTGATGATCACTGGGGTCACTCCTAGCTCTGATCCTGATGATCACTGGGTTCACTCTGAGCTCTGCTCCTGATAATCACTGGGGTCTCTCTGAGCTCTGCTCCTGATAATCACTGGGTTCACTCTGAGCTCTGATCCTTATCATCACTGGGGTCACTCTGAGCTCTGATCCTTATCATCACTGGGGTCACTCTGAGCTCTGCTCCTGATAATCACTGCGGTCACTCTGAGCTCTGCTCCTGATAATCACTTGTGTCTCTCCAAGCTCTGCAAGTGATAATCACTGGGTTTACTCTGAGCTCTGCTCCTGATAATCACTTTGTTCACTCTGAGCTCTGCTCCTGATAATCACTGCGGTCACTCTGAGCTCTGCTCCTGATAATCACTGGGTTCACTCTGTTCTCTGCTCCTGATAATCACTGGATTCACTCTGATCTCTGCTCCTGATAATCACTGGGGTCACTCTGAGCTCTGCTCTTGATAATCACTGGGTTCACTCTGAGCTCTGCTCTTGATAATCACTTTGTTCACTCTGAGCTCTGCTCCTGATAATCACTGCGGTCACTCTGAGCTCTGCTCCTGATAAACACTGGTGCCACTCCGAGCTCTGCCCCTGATAATCACTTGGTTCAGTCTGAGCTCTGCTCTTGAAAATCACGGGGGTCTCCCTGATCTCTACTCCTTATAACCATTGGGTTCACTCTGATCTCTGCTCCTGATAATCAATTGGGTCTCTCTGAGCTCTGCTCCTGATAATTACAGGGTTCACTCTGAGCTCTGCTCCTGATAATCACTGGGTTAACTCTGATCTCTACTCCTGATAATCATTGGGGTCACTCTGAGCTCTGCTCTTGATAATCACTGGGGTCTCTCTGAGCTCTGCTCCTGATAATCACTGGGGTCACTCTGATCTCTACTCCTGATAATCATTGGGGTCACTCTGATCTCTGCTCCTTATAATCACTGGGGTCTCTCTGAGATCTGCTCATGATGATCACTGGGGTCACTCTGAGCTCTGCTCTTGATAATCACTGGGTTCACTCTGAGCTCTGCTCTTGATCATCACTGGGGTCACTCCTAGCTCTGATCCTGATAATCAATGGGGTCTCTCTGAGTTCTGCTCTTGATAATCACTGGGGTGACTCTGAGCTCTTCTGATAATCACTGGGTTCACTCTGTGCTCTGCTCCTGATAATCACTGGGTTCACTTTGTTCTCTGCTCCTGATAATCACTGGATTCACTCTGATCTCTGCTCCTGATAATCACTGGGGTCTCTCTGAACTCTGCTCCTGATAATTACTGGGGTCACTCTGAGCTCTGCTTCGAGTAATCACTGGGTTCACTCTGAGCTCTGCTCTTGATAATCACTGGGTTCACTCTGAGCTCTGTTCCTGATAATCACTGGGGTCACTCTCAGCTCTGCTCCCAATAATCACTGGGGTCACTCTCAGCTCTGCTCCTGATCATTACAGGGTTAACTCTGAGCTCTGCTCCTGATCATTACAGGGTACACTCTGAGATCTGCTCTTGATAATCACTGTGTTCACTCTGATCTTGGCTCCTGATAATCACTGGGTTCACTCTGAGCACTACCCCTGATAATCACTGGTGTCTCTCTGAACTCTGCTCCTGATAATCACTGGGGTCTCTCTGAGCTCTGCTCCTGATAATCGCTCGGGTCACTCTGAGCTCTGCTCCTGATAATCACTGGGGTCACTCTGAGCTCTGCTCTTGATGATCACTGGGTTCACTCTGATCTCTACTCCTGATAATCATTGGGGTCACTCTGATCTCTGCTCCTGATAATCACTGGGGTCTCTTTGAGCTCTGCTCTTGATAATCACTGGGTTCACTCTGAGCTCTGCTCTTGATGATCACTGGGTTCACTCCTAGCTCTGATCCTGATAATCAATGGAATCTCTCTGAGCTCTGCTCCTGATAATCACTGGGGTCACTCTGGGCTCTGCTTCGGATAATCACTGGGTTCACTCTGATCTCTGCTCCTGATAATCACTGGGTTCACTCTGTTCTCTGCTCCTGATAATCACTGGATTCACTCTGATCTCTGCTCCTGATAATCACTGGGGTCTCTCTGAGCTCTGCTCCTGATAATCACTGGGGTCACTCTGAGCTCTGCTTCTGATAATCACTGGGGTCACTCTGAGCTCTACTCCTGATAATCATTGGGGTCACTCTGATCTCTGCTCCTGATAATCACTGGGGTCACTCTGAGCTCTGCTCTTGATAATCACTGGGTTCACTCTGAGCTCTGCTCTTGATCATCACTGGGGTCACTCCTAGCTCTGATCCTGATAATCAATGGGGTCTCTCTGAGTTCTGCTCTTGATAATCACTGGGGTCACTCCGAGCTCTGCCCCTGAAAATCACTTGGTTCAGTCTGAGCTCTGCTCTTGATAATCACTGGGGTCTCCCTGATCTCTACTCCTGATAATCATTGGGGTCACTCTGATCTCTGCTCCTGATAGTCACTGGGGTCTCTCTGAGCTCTGCTTCTGATAATCACTTGGGTCACTCCGAACCCTGCACCTGATCATCACTAGGATCACCCAGAGCTCTGCCTCTGATAATTACAGGGTTCACTCTGATTTCTGCTCCTGATAATTACAGGGTTCACTCTGAGCTCTGCTCCTGATAATCACTGGGTTAACTTTGATCTCTACTCCTGATATTCATTGGGGTCACTCTGAGCTCTGCTCTTGATAATCACTGGGGTCTCTCTGAGCTCTGCTCCTGACAATCACTGGGGTCACTCTGAGCTCTGCTCTTAATAATCACTGGGTTCACTCTGAGCTCTGCTCTTGATGATCACTGGGTTCACTCTGATCTCTGATCCTGATAATCAATGGAATCTCTCTGAGCTCTGCTCCTGATAATCACTGGGGTCACTCTGGGCTCTGCTTCGGATAATCACTGGGTTCACTCTGATCTCTGCTCCTGATAATCACTGAGGTCACCCTGTGCTCTGCTCCTGATAATCACTGGGTTTACTCTGACCTCTGCTCCTGATAATCACTTGGTTCTCTCTGATCTCTGTTCCTGATAATCATGGGGATCTCTCTGAGCTCTGCTCCTGATAAACATTGGTGCCACTCTGATCTCTGCTTCTGATAATCACTGTGGTCACTCTGAGCTCTGCTTCTGATAATCACTGGGGTCACTCCGAGCTCTGCCCCTGATAATCACTTGGTTCAGTCTGAGCTCTGCTCTTGATAATCACTGGGGTCTCCCTGATCTCTACTCCTTATAATCATTGGGTTTGCTCTGATCTCTGCTCCTGAAAATCAATTGCGTCTCTCTGAGCTCTGCTTCTAATAATCACTGGGGTCACTCTGATCTCTGCTCCTGATAGTCACTGGGGTCTCTCTGAGCTCTGCTTCTGATAATCACTTGGGTCACTCTGATTTCTGCTCCTGACAATTACAGGGTTCACTCTGTGCTCTGCTCCTGACAATCACTGGGTTAACTCTGATCTCTACTCCTGATAATCATTGGGGTCACTCTGAGCTCTGCTCTTGATAATCACTGGGGTCACTCTGAGCTCTGCTCTTGATAATCACTGGGTTCACTCTGAGCTCTGCTCTTGATGATCACTGGGGTCACTCCTAGCTCTGCTCCTGATAATCACTGGGTTCACTCTGATCTTTCCTCCTGATAATCACTGGGTTCACTCTGTTCTCTGCTCCTGATAATCACTGGATTCACTCGGATCTCTGCTCCTGATAATCACTGGGGTCTCTCTGAACTCTGCTCCTGATAATCACTGGGGTCACTCTGAGCTCTGATTCGAGTAATCACTGGGTTCACTCTGATCTCTGCTCCTGTTAATCACTGGGGTCTCTCTGAACTCTGCTCCTGATAATCACTGGGATCACGCTGAGCTCTGTTTCAAGTAATCACTAGGTTCTCTCTGAGCTCTGCTCCTGATAATCACTGGGGTCTCTCTGAGCTTTGCTCCTGATAATCACTGGGGTCACTCTGGGCTCTGCTTCGGATAATCACTGGGTTCACTCTGATCTCTGCTCCTGATAATCACTGGGTTCACTCTGTTCTCTGCTCATGATAATCACTGGATTCGCTCTGATCTCTGCTCCTGTTAATCACTGGGGTCTCTCTGAACTCTGCTCCTGATAATCACTGTGGTCACTCTGAGCTCTGCTTCGAGTAATCACTGGGTTCACTCTGAGCTCTGCTCTTGATATTCACTGGGTTCACTCTGAGCTCTGCTCCCGATAATCACTGGGGTCACTATGATTTCTGCTCTTGATAATCACTGTGATCACTCTGATCCTGGCTCCTGATAATCACTGGGTTCACTCTGAGCACTACTCCTGATAATCACTGGTGTCTCTCTGAAATCTGATCATGATAATCACTGGGGTCTCTCTGAGCTCCGCTCCTGATAATCACTGGGATCACTCTGAGCTCTGCTCCTGATAATCAATGGGTTCACTCTGAGCTCTGCTCCTAACAATCACTGGGTTCCCTCTGAGCTAAGCTCCCGATAATCCCTGGATTCACTCTCAGCATTGCTCCCGATAATCACTGGGGACTCGCTGAGCTCTGCTCCCGATAATCACTGGGATCAGTCTGAACTCTGCTCCTGATCATCACTGGGTTCACTCTGACCTCTTTTCCTGATAATCACTGAGTTCACTCTGAGCTCTTCTCCTGATAATCACTGCGGTCACTCTGAGCTCTGCTCCTGTTAATCACTGGGTTCACTCTGAGCTCTGTTCCCGATAATCACTGTGGTCACCCTGAGCTCTGCTCCCGATATTCACTCGAATCTCTCTGAGCTCTGCTCCTGATAATCACTGGGTTCACTCTGGGCTCTGCTCCTGATAATCACTGGGGTCTCTCTGAGCTCTGCTCCTGATAATCACTGGTTTCACTCTGAGCTCTGATCCTTATCATCACTGGGGTCACTCTGAGCTCTGCTCATAATAATCACTGGATTCACTCTGAGCTCTGCTCCTGATAATCACTGGGGTCTCTCTGAGCTATGCTTCTGATAATTACAGGGTTCACTCTGTGCTCTGATCCTGATAATCACTGGGGTCACTCTGAGCTCTGCTCCTGATAATCACTGGGGTCTCTCTGAGCTCTGCTTCTGATAATCACTGAGGTAACCCTATGCTCTGCTCCTGATAATCACTGGGTTTACTCTGAGCTCTGCTCCTGATAATCACTTGGTTCTCTCTGATCTCTGCTCCTGATAATCATGGGGATCTCTCTGAGCTCTGCTCCTGATAAACACTGGTGCCACTCTGATCTCTGCTTCTGATAATCACTGTGGTCACTCTGAGCTCTGCTTCTGATAATCACTGGGGTCACTCCGAGCTCTGCCCCTGATAATCACTTCGTTCAGTCTGAGCTCTGCTCTTGATAATCACTGGGGTCTCCCTGATCTCTACTCCTTATAATCATTGGGTTCACTCTGATCTCTGCTCCTGATAATCAATTGGGTCTCTCTGAGCTCTGCTTCTGATAATCACTGGGGTCACTCTGATCTCTGCTCCTGATAGTCACTGGGGTCTCTCTGAGCTCTGCTTCTGATAATCACTTGGGTCACTCTGATTTCTGCTCCTGACAATTACAGGGTTCACTCTGAGCTCTGCTCCTGACAATCACTGGGTTAACTCTGAGCTCTGAACCTTATCATGACTGGGGTCACTCTGAGCTCTGATCCTTATCATCACTGGGGTCACTCTGAGCTCTGCTCCTGATAATCACTGGGGTCTCTCTGAGCTCTGCTTCTGATAATCACTGAGGTCACCCTGTGCTCTGCTCCTGATAATCACTGTGGTCACTCTGAGCTCTGCTCCTGATAATCACTCGGTTCAGTCTGAGCTCTGCTTCTGATAATCACTGTGTTCTCTTTGAGCTCTGCTTCTGATAATCACTGGGGCAACTCTGAACTCTGCTCCTGATCATCAGTGGGATCACTCTGAGCTATGCTTCTGATAATTACAGGGTTCACTCTGTGCTCCGATACTGATAATCACTGGGTTCACTCTGAGCTCTGCTCCTGATAATCACTGCAGTCACTCTGAGCTCTGTTCCTGATAAACACTGGTGCCACTCTGATCTCTGCTTCTGATAATCACTGTGTTCACTCTGAGCTCTGCTTCTGATAATCACTTGGTTCAGTCTGAGCTCTGCTCTTGATAATCACTGGGGTCTCCCTGATCTCTACTCCTGATAATCATTGGGGTCACTCTGATCTCTGCTCCTGATAGTCACTGGGGTCTATCTGAGCTCTGCTTCTGATAATCACTTGGGTCACTCCGAACCCTGCACCTGATCATCACTAGGATCACCCAGAGCTCTGCCTCTGATAATTACAGGGTTCACTCTGATTTCTGCTCCTGATAATTACAGGGTTCACTCTGAGCTCTGCTCCTGATAATCACTGGGTTAACTCTGATCTCTACTCCTGATAATCATTGGGGTCACTCTGAGCTCTGCTCTTGATAATCACTGGGGTCTCTCTGAGCTCTGCTCCTGACAATCACTGGGATCACTCTGAGCTCTGCTCTTGATAATCACTGGGTTCACTCTGAGCTCTGCTCTTGATGATCACTGGGTTCACTCTGATCTCTGATCCTGATAATCAATGGAATCTCTCTGAGCTCTGCTCCTGATCATCACTGGGGTCACTCTGGGCTCTGCTTCGGATAATCACTGGGTTCACTCTGATCTCTGCTCCTGATAATCACTGGGTTCACTCTGTTCTCTGCTCCTGATAATCACTGGATTCACTCTGATCTCTGCTCCTGATAATCACTGGGGTCACTCTGAGCTCTGCTCTTGATAATCACTGGGTTCACTCTGAGCTCTGCTCTTGATGATCACTGGGGTCACTCCTAGCTCTGATCCTGATGATCACTGGGAACTCGCTGAGCTCTGCTCCCGATAATCACTGGGGTCACCCTGAGCTCTGCTCCCGATAATCACTGGGTTCACTCTGAGCTCTGCTCCTGATAATCATGGGGATCTCTCTGAGCTCTGCTCCTGATAAACACTGGTGCCACTCAGATCTCTGTTTCTGATAATCACTGTGGTCACTCTGAGCTCTGCTTCTGATAATCACTGGGGTCACTCCGAGCTCTGCCCCTGATAATCACTTGGTTCAGTCTGAGCTCTGCTCTTGAAAATCACTGGGGTCTCCCTGATCTCTACTCCTTATAATCATTGGATTCACTCTGATCTCTGCTCCTGATAATCAATTGGGTCTCTCTGAGCTCTGCTCCTGATAATTACAGGGTTCACTCTGATCTCTGCTCCTGATAATCACTGGGGTCACTCTGAGCTCTGCTCTTGATAATCACTGGGTTCACTCTGAGCTCTGCTCTTGATGATCACTGGGGTCACTCCTAGCTCTGATCCTGATGATCACTGGGTTCACTCTGAGCTCTGCTCCTGATAATCACTGGGGTCTCTCTGAGCTCTGCTCCTGATAATCACTGGGTTCACTCTGAGCTCTGATCCTTATCATCACTGGGGTCACTCTGAGCTCTGATCCTTATCATCACTGGGGTCACTCTGAGCTCTGCTCCTGATAATCACTGCGGTCACTCTGAGCTCTGCTCCTGATAATCACTTGTGTCTCTCCAAGCTCTGCAAGTGATAATCACTGGGTTTACTCTGAGCTCTGCTCCTGATAATCACTTTGTTCACTCTGAGCTATGCTCCTGATAATCACTGCGGTCACTCTGAGCTCTGCTCCTGATAATCACTGGGTTCACTCTGTTCTCTGCTCCTGATAATCACTGGATTCACTCTTATCTCTGCTCCTGATAATCACTGGGGTCACTCTGAGCTCTGCTCTTGATAATCACTGGGTTCACTCTGAGCTCTGCTCTTGATAATCACTTTGTTCACTCTGAGCTCTGCTCCTGATAATCACTGCGGTCACTCTGAGCTCTGCTCCTGATAAACACTGGTGCCACTCCGAGCTCTGCCCCTGATAATCACTTGGTTCAGTCTGAGCTCTGCTCTTGAAAATCACTGGGGTCTCCCTGATCTCTACTCCTTATAATCATTGGGTTCACTCTGATCTCTGCTCCTGATAATCAATTGGGTCTCTCTGAGCTCTGCTCCTGATAATTACAGGGTTCACTCTGAGCTCTGCTCCTGATAATCACTGGGTTAACTCTGATCTCTACTCCTGATAATCATTGGGGTCACTCTGAGCTCTGCTCTTGATAATCACTGGGGTCTCTCTGAGCTCTGCTCCTGATAATCACTGGGGTCACTCTGATCTCTACTCCTGATAATCATTGGGGTAACTCTGATCTCTGCTCCTGATAATCACTGGGGTCTCTCTGAGATCTGCTCATGATGATCACTGGGGTCACTCTGAGCTCTGCTCTTGATAATCACTGGGTTCACTCTGAGCTCTGCTCTTGATCATCACTGGGGTCACTCCTAGCTCTGATCCTGATAATCAATGGGGTCTCTCTGAGTTCTGCTCTTGATAATCACTGTGGTGACTCTGAGCTCTTCTGATAATCACTGGGTTCACTCTGTGCTCTGCTCCTGATAATCACTGGGTTCACTTTGTTCTCTGCTCCTGATAATCAATGGATTCACTCTGATCTCTGCTCCTGATAATCACTGGGGTCTCTCTGAACTCTGCTCCTGATAATTACTGGGGTCACTCTGAGCTCTGCTTCAATTAATCACTGGGTTCACTCTGAGCTCTGCTCTTGATAATCACTGGGTTCACTCTGAGCTCTGTTCCTGATAATCACTGGGGTCACTCTGAGCTCTGCTCCCAATAATCACTGGGGTCACTCTCAGCTCTTCTCCTGATCATTACAGGGTTCACTCTGAGCTCTGCTCCTGATCATTACAGGGTACACTCTGAGATCTGCTCTTGATAATCACTGTGTTCACTCTGATCTTGGCTCCTGATAATCACTGGGGTCACTCTGAGCTCTGCTTTGAGTAATCACTGGGTTCACTCTGAGCTCTGCTCCTGATAATCACTGGGGTCACTCTCAGCTCTGCTCCTGATGATCAGTGGGGTCACTCTCAGCTCTGCTCCCAATAATCACTGGGGTCTTTCTGAGCTCTGCTCCTGATAATCACTGGGATCACTCTGAGCTCTGCTCCTGATAATCAATGGGTTCACTCTGAGCTCTGCTCCTAATAATCACTGGGTTCCCTCTGAGCTAAGCTCCCGATAATCCCTGGATTCACTCTCAGCTTTGCTCCCGATAATCACTGGGGACTCGCTGAGCTCTGCTCCCGATAATACTGGGATCAGTCTGAACTCTGCTACTGATAATCACTGGGTTCACTCTGAGCTCTTCTCCTGATAATCACTGCGGTCACTCTGAGCTCTGCTCCTGTTAATCACTGGGTTCACTCTAAGCTCTGATCCTTATCATGACTGGGGTCACTCTGAGCTCTGATCCTTATCATCACTGGGGTCACTCTGAGCTCTGCTCCTGATAATCACTGGGTTCACTCTGAGCTCTGCTCCTGATAATCACTGGGGTCTCTCTGAGCTCTGCTCCTGATAATCACTGGGATCACTCTGAGCTCTGATCCTTATCATGACTGGGGTCACTCTGAGCTCTGATCCTTATCATCACTGGGGTCACTCTGAGCTCTGCTCCTGATAATCACTGAGGTCACCCTGTGCTCTGCTCCTGATAATCACTGTGGTCACTCTGAGCTCTGCTCCTGATAATCACTTGGTTCAGTCTGAGCTCTGCTTCTGATAATCACTGTGTTCTCTTTGAGCTCTGCTTCTGATAATCACTGGGGCAACTCTGAACTCTGCTCCTGATCATCACTGGGATCACTCTGAGCTATGCTTCTGATAATTACAGGGTTCACTCTGTGCTCCGATACTGATAATCACTGGGGTCACTCCGAGCTCTGCCCCTGAAAATCACTTGGTTCAGTCTGAGCTCTGCTCTTGATAATCACTGGGGTCTCCCTGATCTGTACTCCTGATAATCATTGGGGTCACTCTGATCTCTGCTCCTGATAGTCACTGGGGTCTCTCTGAGCTCTGCTTCTGATAATCACTTGGGTCACTCCGAACCCTGCACCTGATCATCACTAGGATCACCCAGAGCTCTGCCTCTGATAATTACAGGGTTCACTCTGATTTCTGCTCCTGATAATTACAGGGTTCACTCTGAGCTCTGCTCCTGATAATCACTGGGTTAACTTTGATCTCTACTCCTGATAATCATTGGGGTCACTCTGAGCTCTGCTCTTGATAATCACTGGGGTCTCTCTGGGCTCTGCTCCTGACAATCACTGATGTCACTCTGAGCTCTGCTCTTAATAATCACTGGGTTCACTCTGAGCTCTGCTCTTGATGATCACTGGGTTCACTCTGATCCTGATAATCAATGGAATCTCTCTGAGCTCTGCTCCTGATAATCACTGGGGTCACTCTGGGCTCTGCTTCGGATAATCACTGGGTTCACTCTGATCTCTGCTCCTGATCATCACTGGGTTCACTCTGTTCTCTGCTCCTGATAATCACTGGATTCACTCTGATCTCTGCTCCTGATAATCACTGGGGTCACTCTGAGCTCTGCTCTTGATAATCACTGGGTTCACTCTGAGCTCTGCTCTTGATGATCACTGGGGTCACTCCTAGCTCTGATCCTGATGATCACTGGGTTCACTCTGAGCTCTGCTCCTGATAATCACTGGGGTCTCTCTGAGCTCTGCTCCTGATAATCACTGGGTTCACTCTGAGCTCTGATCCTTATCATCACTGGGGTCACTCTGAGCTCTGATCCTTATCATCACTGGGGTCACTCTGAGCTCTGCTCCTGATAATCACTGCGGTCACTCTGAGCTCTGCTCCTGATAATCACTTGTGTCTCTCCAAGCTCTGCAAGTGATAATCACTGGGTTTACTCTGAGCTCTGCTCCTGATAATCACTTTGTTCACTCTGAGCTCTGCTCCTGATAATCACTGCGGTCACTCTGAGCTCTGCTCCTGATAATCACTGGGTTCACTCTGTTCTCTGCTCCTGATAATCACTGGATTCACTCTGATCTCTGCTCCTGATAATCACTGGGGTCACTCTGAGCTCTGCTCTTGATAATCACTGGGTTCACTCTGAGCTCTGCTCTTGATAATCACTTTGTTCACTCTGAGCTCTGCTCCTGATAATCACTGCGGTCACTCTGAGCTCTGCTCCTGATAAACACTGGTGCCACTCCGAGCTCTGCCCCTGATAATCACTTGGTTCAGTCTGAGCTCTGCTCTTGAAAATCACGGGGGTCTCCCTGATCTCTACTCCTTATAACCATTGGGTTCACTCTGATCTCTGCTCCTGATAATCAATTGGGTCTCTCTGAGCTCTGCTCCTGATAATTACAGGGTTCACTCTGAGCTCTGCTCCTGATAATCACTGGGTTAACTCTGATCTCTACTCCTGATAATCATTGGGGTCACTCTGAGCTCTGCTCTTGATAATCACTGGGGTCTCTCTGAGCTCTGCTCCTGATAATCACTGGGGTCACTCTGATCTCTACTCCTGATAATCATTGGGGTCACTCTGATCTCTGCTCCTTATAATCACTGGGGTCTCTCTGAGATCTGCTCATGATGATCACTGGGGTCACTCTGAGCTCTGCTCTTGATAATCACTGGGTTCACTCTGAGCTCTGCTCTTGATCATCACTGGGGTCACTCCTAGCTCTGATCCTGATAATCAATGGGGTCTCTCTGAGTTCTGCTCTTGATAATCACTGGGGTGACTCTGAGCTCTTCTGATAATCACTGGGTTCACTCTGTGCTCTGCTCCTGATAATCACTGGGTTCACTTTGTTCTCTGCTCCTGATAATCACTGGATTCACTCTGATCTCTGCTCCTGATAATCACTGGGGTCTCTCTGAACTCTGCTCCTGATAATTACTGGGGTCACTCTGAGCTCTGCTTCGAGTAATCACTGGGTTCACTCTGAGCTCTGCTCTTGATAATCACTGGGTTCACTCTGAGCTCTGTTCCTGATAATCACTGGGGTCACTCTCAGCTCTGCTCCCAATAATCACTGGGGTCACTCTCAGCTCTGCTCCTGATCATTACAGGGTTAACTCTGAGCTCTGCTCCTGATCATTACAGGGTACACTCTGAGATCTGCTCTTGATAATCACTGTGTTCACTCTGATCTTGGCTCCTGATAATCACTGGGTTCACTCTGAGCACTACCCCTGATAATCACTGGTGTCTCTCTGAACTCTGCTCCTGATAATCACTGGGGTCTCTCTGAGCTCTGCTCCTGATAATCGCTCGGGTCACTCTGAGCTCTGCTCCTGATAATCACTGGGGTCACTCTGAGCTCTGCTCTTGATGATCACTGGGTTCACTCTGATCTCTACTCCTGATAATCATTGGGGTCACTCTGATCTCTGCTCCTGATAATCACTGGGGTCTCTTTGAGCTCTGCTCTTGATAATCACTGGGTTCACTCTGAGCTCTGCTCTTGATGATCACTGGGTTCACTCCTAGCTCTGATCCTGATAATCAATGGAATCTCTCTGAGCTCTGCTCCTGATAATCACTGGGGTCACTCTGGGCTCTGCTTCGGATAATCACTGGGTTCACTCTGATCTCTGCTCCTGATAATCACTGGGTTCACTCTGTTCTCTGCTCCTGATAATCACTGGATTCACTCTGATCTCTGCTCCTGATAATCACTGGGGTCTCTCTGAGCTCTGCTCCTGATAATCACTGGGGTCACTCTGAGCTCTGCTTCTGATAATCACTGGGGTCACTCTGAGCTCTACTCCTGATAATCATTGGGGTCACTCTGATCTCTGCTCCTGATAATCACTGGGGTCACTCTGAGCTCTGCTCTTGATAATCACTGGGTTCACTCTGAGCTCTGCTCTTGATCATCACTGGGGTCACTCCTAGCTCTGATCCTGATAATCAATGGGGTCTCTCTGAGTTCTGCTCTTGATAATCACTGGGGTCACTCCGAGCTCTGCCCCTGAAAATCACTTGGTTCAGTCTGAGCTCTGCTCTTGATAATCACTGGGGTCTCCCTGATCTCTACTCCTGATAATCATTGGGGTCACTCTGATCTCTGCTCCTGATAGTCACTGGGGTCTCTCTGAGCTCTGCTTCTGATAATCACTTGGGTCACTCCGAACCCTGCACCTGATCATCACTAGGATCACCCAGAGCTCTGCCTCTGATAATTACAGGGTTCACTCTGATTTCTGCTCCTGATAATTACAGGGTTCACTCTGAGCTCTGCTCCTGATAATCACTGGGTTAACTTTGATCTCTACTCCTGATATTCATTGGGGTCACTCTGAGCTCTGCTCTTGATAATCACTGGGGTCTCTCTGAGCTCTGCTCCTGACAATCACTGGGGTCACTCTGAGCTCTGCTCTTAATAATCACTGGGTTCACTCTGAGCTCTGCTCTTGATGATCACTGGGTTCACTCTGATCTCTGATCCTGATAATCAATGGAATCTCTCTGAGCTCTGCTCCTGATAATCACTGGGGTCACTCTGGGCTCTGCTTCGGATAATCACTGGGTTCACTCTGATCTCTGCTCCTGATAATCACTGAGGTCACCCTGTGCTCTGCTCCTGATAATCACTGGGTTTACTCTGACCTCTGCTCCTGATAATCACTTGGTTCTCTCTGATCTCTGTTCCTGATAATCATGGGGATCTCTCTGAGCTCTGCTCCTGATAAACATTGGTGCCACTCTGATCTCTGCTTCTGATAATCACTGTGGTCACTCTGAGCTCTGCTTCTGATAATCACTGGGGTCACTCCGAGCTCTGCCCCTGATAATCACTTGGTTCAGTCTGAGCTCTGCTCTTGATAATCACTGGGGTCTCCCTGATCTCTACTCCTTATAATCATTGGGTTTGCTCTGATCTCTGCTCCTGAAAATCAATTGCGTCTCTCTGAGCTCTGCTTCTAATAATCACTGGGGTCACTCTGATCTCTGCTCCTGATAGTCACTGGGGTCTCTCTGAGCTCTGCTTCTGATAATCACTTGGGTCACTCTGATTTCTGCTCCTGACAATTACAGGGTTCACTCTGTGCTCTGCTCCTGACAATCACTGGGTTAACTCTGATCTCTACTCCTGATAATCATTGGGGTCACTCTGAGCTCTGCTCTTGATAATCACTGGGGTCACTCTGAGCTCTGCTCTTGATAATCACTGGGTTCACTCTGAGCTCTGCTCTTGATGATCACTGGGGTCACTCCTAGCTCTGCTCCTGATAATCACTGGGTTCACTCTGATCTTTCCTCCTGATAATCACTGGGTTCACTCTGTTCTCTGCTCCTGATAATCACTGGATTCACTCGGATCTCTGCTCCTGATAATCACTGGGGTCTCTCTGAACTCTGCTCCTGATAATCACTGGGGTCACTCTGAGCTCTGATTCGAGTAATCACTGGGTTCACTCTGATCTCTGCTCCTGTTAATCACTGGGGTCTCTCTGAACTCTGCTCCTGATAATCACTGGGATCACGCTGAGCTCTGTTTCAAGTAATCACTAGGTTCTCTCTGAGCTCTGCTCCTGATAATCACTGGGGTCTCTCTGAGCTTTGCTCCTGATAATCACTGGGGTCACTCTGGGCTCTGCTTCGGATAATCACTGGGTTCACTCTGATCTCTGCTCCTGATAATCACTGGGTTCACTCTGTTCTCTGCTCATGATAATCACTGGATTCGCTCTGATCTCTGCTCCTGTTAATCACTGGGGTCTCTCTGAACTCTGCTCCTGATAATCACTGTGGTCACTCTGAGCTCTGCTTCGAGTAATCACTGGGTTCACTCTGAGCTCTGCTCTTGATATTCACTGGGTTCACTCTGAGCTCTGCTCCCGATAATCACTGGGGTCACTATGATTTCTGCTCTTGATAATCACTGTGATCACTCTGATCCTGGCTCCTGATAATCACTGGGTTCACTCTGAGCACTACTCCTGATAATCACTGGTGTCTCTCTGAAATCTGATCATGATAATCACTGGGGTCTCTCTGAGCTCCGCTCCTGATAATCACTGGGATCACTCTGAGCTCTGCTCCTGATAATCAATGGGTTCACTCTGAGCTCTGCTCCTAACAATCACTGGGTTCCCTCTGAGCTAAGCTCCCGATAATCCCTGGATTCACTCTCAGCATTGCTCCCGATAATCACTGGGGACTCGCTGAGCTCTGCTCCCGATAATCACTGGGATCAGTCTGAACTCTGCTCCTGATCATCACTGGGTTCACTCTGACCTCTTTTCCTGATAATCACTGAGTTCACTCTGAGCTCTTCTCCTGATAATCACTGCGGTCACTCTGAGCTCTGCTCCTGTTAATCACTGGGTTCACTCTGAGCTCTGTTCCCGATAATCACTGTGGTCACCCTGAGCTCTGCTCCCGATATTCACTCGAATCTCTCGGAGCTCTGCTCCTGATAATCACTGGGTTCACTCTGGGCTCTGCTCCTGATAATCACTGGGGTCTCTCTGAGCTCTGCTCCTGATAATCACTGGTTTCACTCTGAGCTCTGATCCTTATCATCACTGGGGTCACTCTGAGCTCTGCTCATAATAATCACTGGATTCACTCTGAGCTCTGCTCCTGATAATCACTGGGGTCTCTCTGAGCTATGCTTCTGATAATTACAGGGTTCACTCTGTGCTCTGATCCTGATAATCACTGGGGTCACTCTGAGCTCTGCTCCTGATAATCACTGGGGTCTCTCTGAGCTCTGCTTCTGATAATCACTGAGGTAACCCTATGCTCTGCTCCTGATAATCACTGGGTTTACTCTGAGCTCTGCTCCTGATAATCACTTGGTTCTCTCTGATCTCTGCTCCTGATAATCATGGGGATCTCTCTGAGCTCTGCTCCTGATAAACACTGGTGCCACTCTGATCTCTGCTTCTGATAATCACTGTGGTCACTCTGAGCTCTGCTTCTGATAATCACTGGGGTCACTCCGAGCTCTGCCCCTGATAATCACTTCGTTCAGTCTGAGCTCTGCTCTTGATAATCACTGGGGTCTCCCTGATCTCTACTCCTTATAATCATTGGGTTCACTCTGATCTCTGCTCCTGATAATCAATTGGGTCTCTCTGGGCTCTGCTTCTGATAATCACTGGGGTCACTCTGATCTCTGCTCCTGATAGTCACTGGGGTCTCTCTGAGCTCTGCTTCTGATAATCACTTGGGTCACTCTGATTTCTGCTCCTGACAATTACAGGGTTCACTCTGAGCTCTGCTCCTGACAATCACTGGGTTAACTCTGATCTCTACTCCTGATAATCATTGGGGTCACTCTGAGCTCTGCTCTTGATAATCACTGGGGTCACTCTGAGCTCTGCTCTTGATAATCACTGGGTTCACTCTGAGCTCTGCTCTTGATGATCACTGGGATCACTCCTAGCTCTGATCCTGATAATCAATGGGGTCTCTCTGAGCTCTGCTCCTGATAATCACTGGGGTCACTCTGGGCTCTGCTTTGGATAATCACTGGGTTCACACTGATCTTTGCTCCTGATAATCACTGGGTTCACTCTGTTCTCTGCTCCTGATAATCACTGGATTCACTCTGATCTCTGCTCCTGATAATCACTGGGGTCTCTCTGAACTCTGCTCCTGATAATCACTGGGGTCACTCTGAGCTCTGCTTCGAGTAATCACTGGGTTCACTCTGATCTCTGCTCCTGTTAATCACTGGGTTCTCTCTGAACTCTGCTCCTGATAATCACTGGGATCACTCTGAGCTCTGTTTCAAGTAATCACTAGGTTCTCTCTGAGCTCTGCTCCTGATAATCACTGGGGTCTCTCTGAGCTCTGCTCCTGATAATCACTGGGGTCACTCTGGGCTCTGCTTCGGATAATCACTGGGTTCACTCTGATCTCTGCTCCTGATAATCACTGGGTTCACTCTGTTCTCTGCTCATGATAATCACTGGATTCACTCTGATCTCTGCTCCTGTTAATCACTGGGGTCTCTCTGAACTCTGCTCCTGATAATCACTGTGGTCACTCTGAGCTCTGCTTCGAGTAATCACTGGGTTCACTCTGAGCTCTGCACTTGATAATCACTGGGTTCACTCTGAGCTCTGCTCCCGATAATCACTGGGGTCACTATGATTTCTGCTCTTGATAATCACTGTGTTCACTCTGATCTTGGCTCCTGATAATCACTGGGTTCACTCTGAGCACTACTCCTGATAATCACTGGTGTCTCTCTGAAATCTGATCCTGATAATCACTGGGGTCTCTCTGAGCTCCGCTCCTGATAATCACTGGGATCACTCTGAGCTCTGCTCCTGATAATCAATGGGTTCACTCTGAGCTCTGCTCCTAACAATCACTGGGTTCCCTCTGAGCTAAGCTCCCGATAATCCCTGGATTCACTCTCAGCATTGCTCCCGATAATCACTGGGGACTCGCTGAGCTCTGCTCCCGACAATCACTGGGATCAGTCTGAACTCTGCTCCTGATCATCACTGGGTTCACTCTGAGCTCTTTTCCTGATAATCACTGAGTTCACTCTGAGCTCTTCTCCTGATAATCACTGCGGTCAATCTGAGCTCTGCTCCTGTTAATCACTGGGTTCACTCTGAGCTCTGTTCCCGATAATCACTGTGGTCACCCTGAGCTCTGCTCCCGATATTCACTCGAATCTCTCTGAGCTCTGCTCCTGATAATCACTGGGTTCACTCTGAGCTCTGCTCCTGATAATCACTGGGGTCTCTCTGAGCTCTGCTCCTGATAATCACTGGTTTCACTCTGAGCTCTGATCCTTATCATCACTGGGGTCACTCTGAGCTCTGCTCATAATAATCACTGGATTCACTCTGAGCTCTGCTCCTGATAATCACTGGGGTCTCTCTGAGCAATGCTTCTGATAATTACAGGGTTCACTCTGTGCTCTGATCCTGATAATCACTGGGGTCACTCTGAGCTCTGCTCCTGATAATCACTGGGTTCACTCTGAGCTCTGCTCCTGATAATCACTGCAGTCACTCTGAGCTCTCCTCCTGATAATCACTGGGGTCTCTCTGAGCTATGCTTCTGATAATTACAGGGTTCACTCTGTGCTCTCCTCCTGATAAACATTGGTGCCACTCTGATCTCTGCTTCTATAATCAATGTGTTCACTCTGAGCTCTGCTTCTGATAATCACTGGGGTCACTCCGAGTTCTGCCCCTGATAATCAATGGGTTCATTCTGAGCTCTGCTACTAACAATCACTGGGTTCCCTCTGAGCTAAGCTCCCGATAATCTCTGGATTCACTCTCAGCTTTGCTCCCGATAATCATTGGGGACTCGCTGAGCTCTGCTCCCGATAATCACTGGGATCAGTCTGAACTCTGCTCCTGATCATCACTGGGTTCACTCTGAGCTCTTTTCCTGATAATCACTGAGTTCACTCTGAGCTCTTCTCTTGATAATCACTGCGGTCACTCTGAGCTCTGCTCCTGTTAATCACTGGGTTCACTCTGAGCTCTTCTCCTGATAATCACTGGGTTCACTCTGAGCTCTGTACCCGATAATCACTGGGGTCACCCTGAGCTCTGCTCCCGATATTCACTCAAATCTCTCTGAGCTCTGCTCCTGATAATCACTGGGTTCACTCTGAGCTCTGCTCCTGATAATCACTGGGGTCTCTCTGAGCTCTGATCCTTATCATCACTGGGGTCACTATGAGCTCTGCTCATAATAATCACTGGATTCACTCTGAGCTCTGTTCCCGATAATCACTGTGGTCACCCTGAGCTCTGCTCCCGATATTCACTCGAATCTCTCTGAGCTCTGCTCCTGATAATCACTGGGTTCACTCTGAGCTCTGCTCCTGATAATCACTGGGGTCTCTCTGAGCTCTGCTCCTGATAATCACTGGTTTCACTCTGAGCTCTGATCCTTATCATCACTGGGGTCACTCTGAGCTCTGCTCATAATAATCACTGGATTCACTCTGAGCTCTGCTCCTGATAATCACTGGGGTCTCTCTGAGCAATGCTTCTGATAATTACAGGGTTCACTCTGTGCTCTGATCCTGATAATCACTGGGGTCACTCTGAGCTCTGCTCCTGATAATCACTGGGTTCACTCTGAGCTCTGCTCCTGATAATCACTGCAGTCACTCTGAGCTCTCCTCCTGATAATCACTGGGGTCTCTCTGAGCTATGCTTCTGATAATTACAGGGTTCACTCTGTGCTCTCCTCCTGATAAACACTGGTGCCACTCTGATCTCTGCTTCTATAATCAATGTGTTCACTCTGAGCTCTGCTTCTGATAATCACTGGGGTCACTCCGAGTTCTGCCCCTGATAATCAATGGGTTCATTCTGAGCTCTGCTACTAACAATCACTGGGTTCCCTCTGAGCTAAGCTCCCGATAATCTCTGGATTCACTCTCAGCTTTGCTCCCGATAATCATTGGGGACTCGCTGAGCTCTGCTCCCGATAATCACTGGGATCAGTCTGAACTCTGCTCCTGATCATCACTGGGTTCACTCTGAGCTCTTTTCCTGATAATCACTGAGTTCACTCTGAGCTCTTCTCTTGATAATCACTGCGGTCACTCTGAGCTCTGCTCCTGTTAATCACTGGGTTCACTCTGAGCTCTTCTCCTGATAATCACTGGGTTCACTCTGAGCTCTGTTCCCGATAATCACTGGGGTCACCCTGAGCTCTGCTCCCGATATTCACTCAAATCTCTCTGAGCTCTGCTCCTGATAATCACTGGGTTCACTCTGAGCTCTGCTCCTGATGATCACTGGGGTCTCTCTGAGCTCTGATCCTTATCATCACTGGGGTCACTATGAGCTCTGCTCATAATAATCACTGGATTCACTCTGAGTTCTGCTCCTGATAATCACTGGGGTCTCTCTGAGCTCTGCTTCTGATAATCACTGAGGTCACCTTGTGCTCTGCTCCTGATAATCACTGCGGTCACTCTGAGCTATGCTTCTGATAATTACAGGGTTCACTCTGTGCTCTGATCCTGATAATCACTGGGTTCACTCTGAGCTATGCTCCTGATAATCACTGCAGTCACTCTGAGCTCTCCTCCTGATAAACACTGGTGCCACTCTGATCTCTGCTTCTGACAATCACTGTGTTCACTCTGAGCTCTGCTTCTGATAATCACCTGGGTCACTCCGAGCTCTGCCCCTGATAATCACTTGGTTCAGTCTGAGCTCTGCTCTTGATAATCACTGGGGTCTCCCTGATCTCTACTCCTGATAATCATTGGGTTCACTCTGATCTCTGCTCGTGATAATCACTTTGGTCTCTCTGAGCTCTGCTCCTGATAATCACTGGGTTCACTCTGATTTCTGCTCCTGATAATTACAGGGTTCACTCTGAGCTGTGCTCCTGATAATCACTGGGTTCACTCTGATCTCTACTCCTGATAATCATTGGGATCACTCTGATCTCTGCTCCTGATAATCACTGGGGTCTCTCTGAGCTCTGCTCCTGATAATCACTGGGGTCACTCTGAGCTCTGCTCTTGATAATCACTGTGTTTACTCTGAGCTCTGCTCTTGATGATCACTGGGGTCACTCCTAGCTCTGATCCTGATAATCAATGGGGTCTCTCTGAGTTCTGCTCTTGATAATCACTGGGGTCACTCTGAGCTCTTCTCCTGATAATCACTGGGTTCTCTCTGAACTCTGCTCCTGATAATCACTGGGGTCACTCTGAGCTCTGCTCCTAATAATCACTGGGGTCACTCTGAGCTCTGCTCCTAATAATCACTGGGTTCCCTCTGAGCTAAGCTCCTGATAATCCCTGGATTCACTCTCAGCTTTGCTCCTGATAATCACTGGGTTCACTCTGAGCTCCTCTCCTGATAATCACTGAGTTCACTCTGAGCTCTTCTCCTGATAATCACTGCGGTCACTCTGAGCTCTGCTCCTGTTAATCACTGGGTTCACTCTGAGCTCTTCTCCTGATAATCACTGGGTTCACTCTGAGCTCTGTTCCCGATAATCACTGGGGTCACCCTGAGCTTTGCTCCCGATAATCACTCAGATCTCTCTGAGCTCTGCTCCTGATAATCACTGGGTTCACTCTGAGCTCGGATCCTTATCATCACTGGGGTCACTCTGAGCTCTGCTCATAATACTCACTGGATTCACTCTGAGCTCTGCTCCTGATAATCACTGTGGTCACTCTGAGCTCTGCTCCTGATAATCACTGGTGTCTCTCTAAGCTCTGCAAGTGATAATCACTGGGTTCACTCTGAGCTCGGATCCTTATCATCACTGGGGTCACTCTGAGCTCTGCTCCTGATAATCACTGGGGTCTCTCTGAGCTCTGCCTCTGATAATCACTGGGATAACTCTGAACTCCGCTTCTGATAATTAAAGGGTTCACTCTGTGCTCTGCTCCTGATAATCACTGGGTTCACTCTGAGCTCTGCTCCTGATAATCACAGGGTTCACTCTGAGCTCTGCTCATATTAATCACTGGGTTCACTCTGTGCTCTGCTCCTGATCATCACTGGAATCACTCTGAGCTCTGCTCCTGAAAATCACAGGGTCACTCTGAGCTCTGATGCTGATAATCACAGGGGTCTCCCTGAGCTCTACTCCTGTTCATCACTGGGTTCACTCTGAGCTCTGCTCCTGATTATCACTGGGGTCTCTCTGAGCTCTGCTCCTGATAATCACTGGGGTCTCTCTGAGCTCTGCTTCTGATAATCATTGGGTTCACTCTGAGCTCTACTTCTGATAATCACTGTGTTCACTCTGAGCTCTACTTCTGATAATCACTGTGTTCACTCTGAGCTCTGCTTCTGATAATCACTGGGGTCACTCTGAGCTCTGCTCCTTATAATCACTGGGGTCTCCCTGAGCTCTACTTCTGATCATCAATGGGTTCATTCTGAGCTCTGCTCCTGATAAACACTGGTGACAGTCTGAGCTCTGCTTCTGATAATCACTGTGTTCACTCTGAGCTCTGCTTCTGGTAATCACTGGGGTCACTCTGAGCTCTGCTCCTGTCAATCACTTGGTTCAGTCTGAGCTCTTCTCTTGATAATCACTGGGGTCTCCCTGAGCTCTACTCCTCATCATCACTGGGTTCACTCTGAGCTCTGCTCCTGATAATCACTGCAGTCACGCTGAGCTCTGCTCCTGATAAACACTGGGGCCACTCTGAGCTCTGCTTCTGATAATCAATCACTGTGTTCACTCTGAGCTCTGCTTCTGATAATCACTGGGGTCACTCTGAGCTCTGCTCCTGATAATCACTTGGTTCAGTCTGAGCTCTGCTCTTGATAATCACTGGGGTCTCCCTGAGCTCTTCTCCTGATAATCACTGGGTTCACTCTGAGCTCTGCTCTTGATAATCACTGGGATCACTCCTAGCTCTGATCCTGATAATCAATGGGGTCTCTCTGATTTCTTCTCCTGATAATCACTGGGTTCACTCTGATCTCTGCTCCTGATAATCACTGGGTTCTATCTGAGCTCTGCTCCTGATAATCACTGGGTTCACTCTGAGCTCTATTCATAATAATCACTGGGTTCACTCTGAACTCTGCTCCTGATAATCCCTGGGTTCACTCTGAGCTCTGCTCCTGATAATCACGGGGGTCTCTCTGAGCTTTACTCCTGATAATCACTGCAGTCACTCTGAGCTCTGCTCCTGATAAACACTGGGGTCACTCCGAGCTCTGCTCCTGATAATCACTGGGGTCACTCCGAGCTCTGCTCCTGATAATCACTTGGTTCATTCTGAGCTCTGCTCTTGATAATCACTGGTGTCTCCCTGAGCTCTACTCCTGTTAATCACTGGGGTCTCTCTGAGCTCTGCTCCTGATAATCACTGGGGTCACTCTGAGCTCTGCTTCGGATAATCACTGGGTTCACACTGAGCTCTACTCTTGATAATCACTGGGTTCTGTCTGAGCTCTGCTCCTGATAATCACTGGGGTCACCCTGAGCTCTGCTCCTGATAATCACTGGGTTCACTCTGAGCTCTGATCCTGATAATCAATAATGGGGTATCTCTGAGTTCTGCTCTTGATAAACACTGGGGTCACTCTGATCTCTGCTCCTGATAATCACTGGGGTCTCTCTGAGCTCTGCTCCTGATAATCACTGGGGTCACTCTGAGCTCTGCTTCAGATAATCACTGGGTTCACTCTGATCTATGCTCCTGATAATCACTGGATTCACTCTGATATCTGCTCCTGATAATCACTGGATTCACTCTAATCTCTGCTCCTGATAATCACTGTGGTTTCTCTGAACTCTGCTCCTGATAATCACTGGGGTCACTCTGAGCTCTGCTTCGAGTAATCACTGGGTTCACTCTGAGCTCCGCTCTTGATAATCACTGGGTTCACTCTGAGCTCTGTTCCTGATAATCACTGGGATCACTCTGAGCTCTGTTCCTGATGATCAGTCGGGTCACTCTGAGCTCTGCTCCCAATAATCACTGGGGTCATTCTGAGCTCTGCTCCTAATCATTACAGGGTTCACTCTGAGCTCTGCTCCTGATAATCACTGGGTTCACTCTGATTTCTGCTCTTGATAATCACTGTGTTCACTCTGATCTCGGCTACTGATAATCACTGGGCTCACTCTGAACTCTGCTCCTGATAATCACTGGGGTCTCTCTGAGCTCTGCTCCTGATAATCACTGGGATCACTCTGAGCTCTGCTCCTGATAATCAATGGGTTCACTCTGAGCTCTGTCCCTAATAATCACTGGGTTCCCTATGAGCTCTGCTCCCGATAATCCCTGGATTCACTCTCAGCTTTGCTCCCGATAATCACTGGGGTCTCGCTGAGCTCTGCTCCGATAATCACTGGGATCAATCTGAACTCTGCTCCTGATAATCACTGGGTTCACTCTGAGCTCTTCTCCTGGTAATCACTGAGTTCATTCTGAGCTCTTCTCCTGATAATCACTGCGATCACTCTGAGCTCTGCTCCTGATAATCATTGGGTTCACTCTGAGCTCTTCTCCTGATAAGCACTGGGTTCACTCTGAGCTCTGTTCCCGATAATCACTGGGGTCACCCTGAGCTCTGCTCTCGATAATCACTCGGATCTCGCTGAGCTCTGCTCCTGATAATCACTGGCGTAACCCTGTGCTCTGCTCCTGATAATCACTGCGGTCACTCTGAGATCTGCTCCTGATAATCACTTGGTTCAGTCTGAGCTCTCCTCTTGATAATCACTGGGGTCTCTCTGAGCTCTACTCCTGATAATCACTGGGTTCACTCTGAGCTCTTCTCCTGATAATCACTGGGGTCTCTCTGAGCTCTGCTCTTGATAATCACTCGGGTCTCTTTGAGCTCTGCTTCTGATAATCACTGGGGTTCACTCTGAGCTCTGCTTCTGATAGTTACAGGGTTCACTCTGATTTCTGCTCCTGATAATTATGGGGTTCAGTCTGAGCGCTTCTCCTGATAATCACTGGGTTCACTCTGAGATCCGCTCCTTATAATCACTGGGGTCACTCTGATCTCTGCTCCTGATAGTCACAGGGGTCTCTCTGAGCTCTTCTTCTGATAATCACTGGGTTCACTCTGAGATCTGCTCTTGATAATCACTGGGGTCACACTGATCTCTGCTCCTGATAGTCACTGGGGTCTCTCTGAGCTCTGCTTCTGATAATCGCTGGGTTCACTCTGAGCTCTGCTCATAATAATCACTTCGTTCACTCTGAACTCTGCTCCTGATCATCATGGCATCACTCTGAGCTTGCTCCTGATAATCACAGGGGACACTCTGATCTCTGTTTCTGACAACCCTCAGGATCACTCTGGGCTCTGCTCCTGATAATCACTGCAGTCACTCTGAGCTCTGCTCCTGATAATCACTGGGGTCTCTCTGAGCTCTGCTCTTGATAATCACTCGGGTCTCTTTGAGCTCTGCTTCTGATAATCACTGGGGTTCACTCTGAGCTCTGCTTCTGATAGTTACAGGGTTCACTCTGATTTCTGCTCCTGATAATTATGGGGTTCAGTCTGAGCGCTTCTCCTGATAATCACTGGGTTCACTCTGAGATCTGCTCCTTATAATCACTGGGGTCACTCTGATCTCTGCTCCTGATAGTCACTGGGGTCTCTCTGAGCTCTTCTTCTGATAATCACTGGGTTCACTCTGAGATCTGCTCTTGATAATCACTGGGGTCACACTGATCTCTGCTCCTGATAGTCACTGGGGTCTCTCTGAGCTCTGCTTCTGATAATCGCTGGGTTCACTCTGAGCTCTGCTCATAATAATCACTTCGTTCACTCTGAACTCTGCTCCTGATCATCATGGCATCACTCTGAGCTTGCTCCTGATAATCACAGGGGACACTCTGATCTCTGTTTCTGACAACCCTCAGGATCACTCTGGGCTCTGCTCCTGATAATCACTGCAGTCACTCTGAGCTCTGCTCCTGATAAACACTGGTGCCACTCTGCGCTCTGCTTCTGATAATCACTGTGTTCTCTTTGAGCTCTGCTTCTGATAATCACTGGGGTCACTCGAGCTCTGCTCCTGATAACCACTTGGTTCAGTCTGAGCTCTGCTCTTGATAATCACTGGGGTCTCCCTGAGCTCTACTCCTGATAATCACTGGGTTCACTCTGATCTCTGTTCCTGATAATCACTGGGGTCACTCTGATCTCTGCTCCTGATAATCACTGGGGTCACTCTGAACTCTGCACCTGATTATCACTGGGATCACTCTGAGCTCTGCTTCTGATAATTACAGGGTTCACTCTGATTTCTGCTCCTGATAATTACAGGGTTCACTCTGAGCTCTGCTCCTGATAATCACTGGGGTCACTCTGATCTCTGCTCCTGATAATCACTCCTCTCATTGATGTCGACTTACATTCAGCTCTCTGTGCCTGATAATACCCACACTCACAGAGAGCTCTCATCTCTGTGATACTGACTTCTGAGTTCATGTTGACACACACACTCACTCTAAGTCCTGCTCACAACTACACTACTCACAAGTTGACCAGAATTCCTCATATCTCTCCTACTGATAATACGGGAACTCCTGAAGACACCTGCACCTTTCAGACTGAAGTTTCCTGTCACAGCCCGAGAGGCATGGTTGGAGATTCGTTAAAGGTAATATCCAGACTTCCTTCTGAACCAATAACGAAAACATTTACACTGTAGCCATTGGGCCAAAAATATACCACCCCCCTCCTGTTTCCTTATATTAATAACCGCTCCACAATCCCCTCCCTACCCATTTTAACCCCTTACCGCACCCCATATATATATGTTTACATAGTTTTCTGTATTTTGCTCGACCACATTGTTTTTCTGTAATTGTTTTTCGTTATTTCGTATTTGTTAAAATCACTGGATACCGATTTGAATTACAATCTAATATATTTGGAGCTCTGCACCTGAACACACCCACATCATTAACTCTAAAATGAAATTCATTTAGCAGACGGAGAAGCAGCCTGGAGTGCTCATTCTTTTAGCTGTGGCTCATTTGGATGACATTTTAGCACCAAGTATATGGAAGCCAAAATGAATGCTTTAGAAGAGTTAGAGATGAGAGTCACCCTATCGAAGGCAGATATTGACCCCGGATGTTGGTGTTCTCCACTACATCATGTCTCGGTTAACATCCATTTTAGGGGTCGGCTTCTCATAATATTTATATTGACATCGGTTGTTTAGGCTCAGGCAGTGGGCATGCACTCTAGCCAGCCGCATTGCCAACCATAGTTGAACATTGCCAACCACAGCCAACCCTTTCTGACTATTGACAACAGTAGTCAACCATCCAAAAGCATTGCCAATCCTTGTTGGTCATCATCAACTATGCTCGCTCACTGCCAAACATGGTCGACCATCCACTGATCATGAGTAACCAAACCTAACCATTACATCATCACTGACCATTGCTGACCATCTCCAAACATCGTGAAGCATCTTGAACCATGTACGACTGTGGCCGACGAATGCCAGCTAATAGCTGAACATTTCAATTGCATTGATGACAAATGCCATCCACGCCACCCCTCTTGTCTTTCTGCCTGGGACTTGGGAGGAGACCTGCACAGCCAAATCAGTTTCCTTTAGCAAAGCCAAAACCATTTGCAGGGTGTATTCCAATAGAGGCGAAAAGATGCAAATTGGGCATATATAGCTGAAAACTTTGTTTAAAATGAGGTGTTGTGAACTCTATTGTAAGATTGAGCTGTGTGAAGGGGAGGAAGAGAACCTAATGAGACTCATTGGTAAAAATAGGAATGGGAAAAGGGAGAGGAACTCTTATATGGTAAGTCTCCAAGATACAGTATTTCCATTCCTTAAGTCACTGTGCCCTGTGCTATCTGGAGCTTCGTGGCCTTGATAGTCAGGCCTGCATTCTGCAGCGCCTGAAGCACTTGTTTCAGGTGGGATAATTGATCCTACCAGGAGTGGCTGAATACAGCAATGTTGTCTAAATAAGCAACACAGAAGTTTTCCAGACCAGACAAAACCTGGTTAACCATTCGCTGAAAAGTGGCGGGGCCTTTCTTCAATCCGAAGGGCATCACAGTGAACTGATAATGTTGTTCTGGGGTTGAGAATGCTGATCTCTTGCTCGCTCCATCTGTCACCAACCTGATATGAGGTCAAAGTACTTGTACTTGGCAGCGCTGAGCTTGTCAATGAGCTCATCTGTCCGAGGAATGGGGTGAACATCTGTCTTCATAACAGAATTGAACCACCTGAAGTCCACACAAAAGTGTACTTCGGTCTTCCCACCACTGGTCCTTCAGGGACCAGTACCACTGGGCTAACCCAGGGTCTGTGGAATGGCTCTATCACTCCCAGGGACAGTATCTTGGAAACATCCTCTTTGATGCTGTCTAAAGACTGACAATAACACACTTTGTGCTCAGGCAATTCTAAAATGGTAAATATATACAGTCGCAATGTGGTCCCAGAATAACTTCTTAGATTCCATTAAAATGCATCAACTGTAGACAGTTTGAAATGGCATGCAAATCATTTAATAAAGTGAACCAACAATAGAATTAGGAGCAAAACAAGTTGGTTAAACAATTGGCAGAATACTGAGGCCCTACCACTAGGCACAGTTCCGTATGATGATCCCCCACCTGGGCAACCAGTAAACTAAAGTATATTGACAAGCTCAGTCCATTAGAGTCTTATTTCCTTCTATAACAGTTTTCCCACCCAAATTGTTTGTTTGTTTGTTTATTTGTCAAGTGCGCCGGACCCTTAGGTAACTGGGCACCACATCATACAAGGTTAATTCAAGCTTAATTACAGAATGGAGACAAATACAAATATAAAGGCAGTACATAATCAACAGGTCTAACTAGTGGATATACAAGAGAGTACATAAATATGCAAGGGGTTGGTTCAAAGGGAACAGGGGTCAGATGATCGCCGGTACAGAGTGTGTTGTCAAGTGGGTCGGTCGTTGGAGTGTAGCCATATGAGGATGTTTCGTCTGAAGTCCTAATAGGATTGGTCTTTTCTGAGGTTCAGTGGGAGTGCGTTACAATACTGGGCTGCCTTACCGGGAAGCTGCTTCCACCTGATTTTTCTAGTCTAAATGTAGGTACTAGGAGGCAATAAGAGTTGGCAGTTCTAGTTGGACGAGTTGATGATCTTCTGACTATTCTTTCCGTCAGGTACGGTGGTGCTGCATTATTGAGGCACTTGAAGTAAGTGAGGCTGTTTTGAGTGCAATTCTATCTCTGATTTTTAGCCAATGATGTTCTTTCCTCAGGTCAGATATATGTTCTCTCGTGGGAAGGTTCAAGTCTTTTCTGAAGGCATTATTCTGTAGTATCTGAATTTTATCCATGATATATTTGTTGGCTCCTTAGAAAAGGTGTTGCAGTAATCTAATCTGGAAAGTATGATTGCATTGGCGAGGATAATACAGCAAGCTTGAGTTAGGAAAGCTTTGCATGCTCTAAAACGTTTGCATGTGTAAGCAGTTGAGGACGCTAGAGAGTTAATCTGTTTCTTCAGTGTTAGAGTGGAGTCAAGGTAAAATCCTAGCCTCTTTACTTCTTTAGTTACTTTGATTGTGTTGCCGTCAATGTTGAAAGCGAAATAACCAGGGTTGTGCTTTTTTAGATTGGCGGCGAAACCGAGGAGCAGGAGCCCTGTTTTCTCATCATTCAGGCAGAGGCCATGGGATGCCATCCATGGCTGAATTATGAGGTATATTTTGTTTACCAAGGCCGTATCTGAGGCAGAATTGCCCGAAAGGGGAATGAGAATCTGAGTGTCATCTGCATAGTTAGTGTAGTTGACACCCAGTCTGTCCAATTTGTCAAATAGGGGCTTGGTAAAGATATTATACATAGTTGGCGAGACGCAAGAACCTTGGGGCACACCACATGCTGTTTTAATAGGATCTGCTGCTGCTGATGTAGAGAAAACTCTCATTGTTCTATTATCTAGAAATGACTGGACCCAGGCTGTAACCTCCCTTGAGAAGTTGGCCGCCGATACCAAGTGTTCGCACAAGACTAGATGGTCTACCGGGTCAAAGGCCGCTGACAAGTCAAGGAGGAGCAGCATGGCAGTGCTTCCCTTGTCGTTGAGCTCGTCAGTTTGTGTTTTGATATCTAATAAGGCTGTCTCTGTGTCATGTTGTGGTCTAAAACCAGATTGGTGGGAGCCTAGGAGATGATTAGTTTCAAGGTAATGCTGGATTTGCAAGTAGGCCACTTTGTCTATTATCTTGAGGAGGAAGGGTACTGTAGTGATGGGCCTGTAATTGGTAGGGATAGAGGGGTCAAGGGTTTGTTTCTTAAGGAGAGGCATAACCCATGACTCTTTTAAGTTGCTTGGTACAGTGTTGGTGGAAAAGGAGGCGTTGATTAATTTTGTGATGAAGAAGGCTAAGTCCCTTGCAGCGTCTTTAATGAGTTGGGCTGGGCAACTGTCTCCTTTGCAATTGGACGGCTTTAGGAATGCAATAGTTATTTCCGTTTCCTCGACGGAAACTTTGGTGAATTTGAAAGGTGCAGGGCGTGGCATGGTTTCAGTGGGGCTGATGGGTCTTGCTAGTGGATAGGGTGGCATTTGTCTTGACAATTTTAAGTTGGAGAGTTGTTATTTTGTTAGCTAGGGCGTTCTGAAAACTAGTACACCATTGTTTGTCTTTGGGGATGTAGTCAGGGGGAGGTTTCAGGGATTCCAGTTCCCTAAGGATATTAAACAGTTCCTTGGCATTAGAACTGGCATTGGAGATTCTTTTGTTGTATAGATTTATTTTTGTACGTAGGATTTATTTTTTATAGATATTGGCAGATTGTTTAAGTTGTATTTTTTTTTGTCGATCAGGGTGTGTTGCCAACGGGATTCCAGTTTCCTTTTTTGTAGTCTTAGTTCTTTAAGGCGAGGGGTGAACCAAGCGTTAAGGTGTGTCTGTTGTTTGCTCCTGCGTAGCTTGAGGGGGGCAATGGAGTCCAGAGCATTGGTTATAGTTTTGTTATAAGTCTCCACGAGGAGAGCTGGGTCAGTGTTATTAGGGAGAGCGTTGATGGTAGGAAGGAGGAGTGCTAAGAGCTTATTGGGTGTGATGTTATTTATGGCTCTGGTAGGGAGTGGGGGTGCCATTATTTTGTCTTTAGATACTTGTTTATCTAGGGTTAAGGACAAATTGATGAGGTGGTGGTCGATCCATAGTTGAGGGGTGTTGTTAGTGATATTGGTGGGGCAATTCAGGCTGGCAACCCAATCTAGGGTCCGTCCTTTGTCATTTGTTGGAGTAAGGAATTTTTGAGTTAGGCCATATTCCTCAAGCATGGTTGCTATAGTTTTGGCATGTTTGTACTCTGGATCGTTGAGACCTAAGTTGAAATCACCTAATATTAGTAGTTGTGATGAGTCTTTTAGGTTATTAGCTAACAGGCTGGAAACATCCTCCTCGAAGGTGCCAATGGGGCCTGGTGGCCTGTATATTAGGTATATGGATAGGGTGTGGCAATTAGAGATAGGCAGTTTGGCAGTGAGCAGTTCACATGAGTTTAGAGGGGATAAGGTTATAGGTCTTAGAGCAAGGTCAGCTTTAGCTATGATTGCTAGCCCACCTCCTATGCCGTTAGGTCTGTCCGCTCTAATTAGTTGGTAATTATTAGGTATGGCTAATCTAACCTAATTGACCTGGTTTAGAAAAGTTCGACGTCGGGTCGTCTACGGATCCTTCTTGAGTGACTCCCCTTAAGGCAGGAGTCAAGGATTGTCGAGATCCCTCGAGGAAAAGGTGAACAAAGGCATTGAGGCAGCAGCTTCGGTCCTGGCAGTGCTCATGGACGATCGGTCGTGGACGTCCCGCAAATATGAGGCGTGTAGTACACCTTGATGATGATAGTTTGTTGCCGCAAAGAGTCAAAGAAGAACTTTGGCCCAGCAAGGCGTTGGGTCGTCGGCATCTTTGTGGTCTTTACGTGGTGGGAAACCCACTGACGGATTCTCAAAGCGGGCGTCGGTGATGAGCGAGGTAGTCATTGTTTCAAACTTTTCTTAGGCAATGGAGTGTTGCGGCTCCGGTCATAAGTGGCATGGCGTCAAGCTATTCCCGCTTCTGGGCAACACAGCTTTGACAGGCCTCCAGCGGTTACGGTGGTCCTCCAAAAACCTGGGTGACAATGGTGGACGGATGTCCGGGTGCTTCTCTTCGGATTCCTTGTCGGTCCCCGTCTCCGGTCGACAGTCTTTTGACGGCTGACTTCCCGGGTGCTTCAGCAAAGGTCAGCGGGTGCACAAGGGTCCCTCGTAGCTTGGGAAGAGGTCTCCTAGCCAGGTCCTCTCTTGGATCAGTCCTCGACGGCACAACAGCTTTCAGATTCCGTTGAAGGGAAACATCGGTTAACCTTCTTCTTCCGGCTCAGATTCGAGATTAAGCATCAAGTTTCAACTTCAGCTTCTGAACAGTTTCCATCAGTGAGAGGCCCCAGATATACTGTTTGGTCTCTCATTTGCTCTGCTGGGTCACACTTAGGCAACCAATCATTCAGAAGGGCATTCATGCAGGCAGGCATCCAATCAGGCTCACTGTGAATTCAGGCCATTATCCTCCCTCCAGTCACTCACAACAAGGAATGTGTATTGGCACAAGTACCCAGCCATTCAGCACTGCATTCATACCAGTTTCGGGCAGGACTGTCTCAGTCTTTGTGTCACATACCAGAAACCAGACACCCATAACATGACGTGCATATTGGTCACACACTCCATTCACCCTGGTCCCATCCCAAGGGTGTACCCACAACATAAAGTCACTGGGAAGGCTCCACTCAGTCTGGCCTGGACTTCCCCACAATATCATATATGGAACTTCCACCCAACAGCCAGTCAGGGGAAAGGACAGAGTCAGGGCTTCCCAGGTAACAAGCAATAGAAAGCAAGAGGCCACAGGGGCCATCTTGTTTTCTATCAGGAATCAACTGATTCCAATGGCAGGGCCTGGGTATCCCAAAATGGGGGATACTCTGAGCACCTGTCAAATTCAGCATGGAACTGCCACCAGCCCATACCCTGATCTGTGGGCAACACCCAGGTTCCCAAAACATACACTAGGGATACAGGGTTGTACCCCTCACCCATGGGTGCCATAATGGTATCCCAAGGGTCTGTTCACCAAACCAAAAAGAGGAAAAGCCACACAGCCAGGAGTCCCACATGGACTCCTCTGCAGAAAATAACACAGACTACACACGATAAAAGGGCTACAGGACAAGGACATGGAGGCCCTGCCCCTCCAATGCATTTCCAGCATCACATAGTGTCCCTGACCGTATTGGACATCCAGTGAACCCTACTCTTCAACAGATTACTGTATCCAGTGTCCACATCATGGGTGCACCAATATTTGCGACCTGGGGCCAGTGAAAACAGACTGGCAAACTGTTCCAGTAACCGGTGACAGCCAAGTAGCTGCTATTCTGACCTGTCTGTTGCTAGGTTGACACCTTCAACTGACTCATCTGTGGCTTCAGTGTGCAGGAGGTCTTGGAGGGGATTGGGCTCCTCCTCCGTCTTTCCATCAAAAACTAATGCCATGACCACATCATCCCAGCTTTAATGGAGTTTTAGCCAGTTGACGTGAAAAACCCTGCACATCTGTTTAGGTCCTTTCACATCAATGAGGTAATTCACCTCATGACTTTTTCCAGCACACAGTAAGGCCCAGTCCACTGTCCTGAAGGGCACTGGGTTTGATAGGCTCCATAATCCACACCCACTGGTCTGGAGAATAGACTGTCGCTGTGGCATTCTGGTCGTGCCAGTGCTTCATCGCATCTTGTGTAGGGGATGAGGGTTTTCCCTATCATCTCTCTTTCACTAGACTGATGGGACCTTGTTCAGGATGTCCGAACAGAAGCTCAAACACGCTAAACCATACTCTGTTGCGTGGAACATCCCTGTAGGTGAACAGAAGGCATGGCAGGAGAATATCCCATTTTTTCCTCAGGTCCTCTTCCAAGCCACCTATCATGCCTTTCAGCATCTTGTTGAACTGCTCAAAAAGCCCATTTGTTTGTGGATGGGAGGATGTAGAGAACTGGTAGGTGACTCCATACTCTTCCCACATAGCCTTCATCTTTTTTATATCCATGATTACTTCAGCTTTAGGTACATGTTTCTCTTGTTGCTTCAGTTATATAGTTACTTCTTAAGTGTTTTCATATAGTATCAGCATAGGTCCTATATCTTCTTTATGACATCACTGTGTCCTCATCATATTTCACTTAACGTATGTCCATGATGTCCACAGGTGTGTTCTGACATCCTTGCATGCGCGATCCTTCCATGTGGCATTCTTCCACACTGCATCCTTCCATGCGGCATCCTTCCACACTTTCAGTGTGAGGGTACATTCTGTGTGTCTGTCTGGGTGCATAACGTCTCTTATACACTCAATGCAGTATGTGAACAATACAGGGGGTCCCATTTACTGCTCTTCTCTTTATGTTCTAATATTTCAGTGGTGAGGGGGCGGGAACTAGTGAGAAAGTGTCTACCTGCTCCCCTACATTCTCATCCCCTAATGTTTTTCCTACACTATGGACATCAGTTTCTAGTAGAGTGGGAGAAGAAAGGGGTACTCTCATGCAGCGTCCAGTCACCAACTCAGGAGTCATGTGGTGACCTGAGCCAGGCTGGTTTCTCAGAGCAAACAGGGCAATGGGTAGGCAATGTAGCCATCACTTCTTCAAAGTCATCTTAATCGTAGCTATTCTTTGAGGGGTCTGTTTAAATGTTCACAGATACCATTTGCCTGTGGGTGATGGGCAGACAAAAACCTGTGTGTTTTGCCTAATAGAAGAACTATTTGTTCAAACAATTATTTACAAAATGCCACCCATTATCAGACTGCAGGACTTCGCATACACCCCATCCAGGAAACACCTCACATACAAGACACTTCCTAGCACATGTGGTATAGGGGTACGTGCATTGAACTGCCTCAATCCATATGGAAAAGGGACACACTTCCTCTAATATGTATCTGTAGCCATTGCATGTTTGCAACAAATTCACATAATCTATATGCATATGCTGAAAAGGACCATTGGGTCTGCCAATTACTCCTCTCACTCTTCGCAAAGTGTGCCCTGTAGTGAATTTCTGACAGACGATGCAGTGCACAATAAACTGTGCAATGTGTTCAAACAAAATTAGTGAAAACCAGTCTTCTGCAATCATGGCAGCAAGACTCTCTCTGGTTATATGCGTGGGATAGTGAAGCTGGTCCAGCGCAACATTCAATAATGCTAGTGGCATAATTGGCTTTCCAGTACTATCTTGTCTCCATATAACCTCTGTGGGGGATAAATAACAACCCTTAAGTTTCCATAAATCCTGCTCTTCCTGTGCCGCTCGACCTTGCAGCTCAATAAACTGCACAATGGATAACATATTAAAACCTTCCTTCACCATCGTACATCACTCTGACATATGCTTAACACTATCTGGAAAATAGGCTGCCCTTTTGGCTTCAACATCTGCGGTTTTGTTACCTTTTAGTATGGGCTGTGCATTTCACCACAGCGATAGCCAATGCGAGATTTAATACGTTAATGAGCTTGTCCAATAGCGACGCATGTTGCACTGGTGTGCCGTCTACGTGAAGGAAACCCCACCTTTTCCAGAGTGACAACTCTTCATGTACGGTTGACCTCACATAGGCAGGGTCAGAATACCTTGTCACTTACGTATCCTCATATCTCTGGAGTGCAGCAATAAGCACCACTAATTCTGCAGCCTGTGCTGAGTAATGTGAAGGCAATCTTGCGCTTGTAAATACTTCAAATTCACCATCACATTTTAACTTTAGTACTGCTGATCCTGTATGTCGTTCTCCTGTCATTTGATCAATTCTTTGAAGAACCATAGATAAATAAATTCCCCCCACTCATACCGCATTTTCTTTAACATGCAGAATATCATCAAAAAACTCAATTTTCGTTGTGCAGTCATGTACATAGTCCTCCATCCCTACTGGTTCTGCTATGAATGTCGCCAGATTCACTACTTTACATTTAATGATTTTATCACTGGGTTTGAAATAATCACTTCATACCCTGATGCTCTTTGTGTAGTCAATGTGCTTTGGGTTTCTCCAAAATGGCTAATAGAGAATGCTCAATGAATAACGTCATTGAGCATCCCATTGTAATATTTGCAGCTTTTTCAATCACGAAAGCAGCAGCAGCTAACACATGTTTGCAAGGGTAATGTCCTTTCATTACTGGGAAAAAATCACACTATAGTAAGCTAATGGTTTATGTCCATGTCCAAATTGTGTCTTCTGCATGAGGACTGCTGTCATCACTTCTCCATTTGAATGTGAGAATTAGTAAAACCTCTTGTTATAGTCTGTAATCCCTAAAACAGGGGCTGTACAAATATTCCTTTTTAATTCTTCAAATCCTTCAGTCATCTCATTTGTCCATGTTTTCTCACTTTTACCCATCTGTGCTTCCTTGATTCCTTTTTAAGTGATTGAATATGTGTACTGTAATCAAAAACCCAGGCCCTACAATTATTACATAGGACACAAAATAGTTGCATTTCCTTCACTATCTCTGGTTTTGGAGTTTTCATGATTACTTCTGCTCTCTCAGGTATTAGTGTTCTTCCCTCTTGAGAGATCAGCTGTCTTTTTTTAATTGCAAAATTGTTTTAGTTGATGAATCAACTTTTTTAATTATTATATCACATTCACATGTTTAAAGTTTCATTCTTTGCATAAAGTTGTTGATTATTTATACAGTGATTAAGATAAATGCTTTGTGGTACCATATCGTTCAAATTGTCCATTGTTACATTCAGCATTTGTCAGACTGAAATCCTAAGAACATTACAATCATACATATATAGTGATACCGTTCAGTTATCAATCGATATATTGAAAATGTATCAGGTTTGGTCATAAACATTGTATTCTATAAGTAACATATATAAAACATAAAAAGAGCAATTCATTAAGATCATAACCTTATACATAAAATTACAGTTAAAATCTCAACATCATTGTAATGATAAAAGCATTGCTTTCTAAATGACATTCTATTATGTGATGGTATATAGAGTTGGGCATTATATGTTCAGCTCCATAAAAAACTGAACCAAGTCAATAATCAGGGAGGTATTGGAGGCATTAAACACTGCTGTCCACAGTTTTTTGATGGGACATTTTTCTGTTTAAAATGTTTGTGAAAATGTATTTTTCTCGAATCTAAGAACATTTTGCATTCAGTGACTAGGTGCTCGGTGGTCTCTCCCTTATCATCTTGGTTACAAAATCTACAGATTTTGCTTAACTGTTCTTCATTTGAGTCCGAAGCAATTTTAACTTTGATTTGTAACAAATTTAGGTGGAACCGCAAAAAGAAATCAGCACATAGGCGATCAGGAAATGTCCTGAAATAGAGAGGGACTTCATTTAGAGGTTTTATTATAAATGCTCCAACTTTAAATTTGACATATGTGGTGCATTTGTCCCATGTAGCAATCCAGTCCTGTCTACATAGCTTGAGTTTGGCTTTATCGGGGTGCTCAAGTAGTAAATCTATTGAGATATCCGCTGTTTTAAGTGGACCTGAGAATGGGCTTTTCAGCAGAGTTTTAAGGGCTGGAAATAGGTTTCTCAAGGAAATTGTAGAAAGTAAGCATTTCCTATACATGGATAGCATTAGCCACGAGACTGAGGTAGAGAGGGATATAAAGCCAAGCTCAAATCGGATTAAAGCTATTGGTGTATTTCAAGGTACTTGTAGGATTGATTTCCAATATATTCCTTCTAACATGTCCTATCTGACAGCTTTGGGGAGAATTTTCGTTTGGCTGCCAGAGGTGATGATCGGGATGATTTTTTGTAAATAAAATATTTGTGCTGGTGGTAATATCGAAAATCTTTAGTATTTCTCTGTACAGCTTTACCTTGAGTGGCTAATAGTCGTATTCTTGCACTTAGATCAGATGTATATGATTGATCTGATGGGTGGGAGTTAGTTTTTACTCCTAGATATTTCTATTGAAGTATTTGGACAAGAGAATTCTTGGCTAGAATCCAGTTACATTTTTAACCCGCTTTCCGGGTATGATGATGGAATACAAGAATGTTAGATTTGTTTGTATTTATCACTAGATTGTTAGCTTTAGCATACGGAGTTAGGGCTGTAAGCTTTCTCTGCAGTCCAATTGGCGCTATATCTAAAAGTACCAAATCATCAGCATACAGTAAATAATATACATGGTAGCATCCTAATCGAGGGCGAAATGAATGGACAGCATTAGAAGCGCAATAAATATTGTTAATAAAAAATTTGAAATTTATTGAACCAAATAAAACAACCTTGTTTTAGTCCTGTATTTGTTTCGATTGCTTTTGATAGAAGTTCGTCAGTAGTAAGTTTCACTTTGACTGAAGTTCGAGAGTAAAACTGGTAGATTAGGTAGCTACTATATGATGCACAGTTTGCATTTAGTAATTTACTCCATAGAATATGCTGAGGTACAGAATCAAACGCCTTTTTGAAATCTATTAAGGCAAGGAAAACTGGTTGTTTGGATTGTATTGCTTGAAATTTAATTGCAGATAGTATTAGAAGGTTTAAAGCAGTGCCAAATCCAGCAACAAATCCAGATTTATGAATATCCATCATTTCCTTTTCCATAAGCCATTTTGTAAATTCCTGTGTTGAGAATCTAGCAAACATTTTTCCCGGGCATCTAAATGAGCAATGGGACAGTAATTATCTGGGTTAGATCTGTCACCTTTTTTATAGATTGGTATTAGTATAGCTTCTTGTCATGATGGAGGTATTTCTTTTGTGCTCAGGATCTTTTTGAATATTATATCTATGAGGTCTGCCCATTTCTCGATATTTGCCTTTAAAATTGCATTATTTAAATGATCAGGTCCAGGTGCTCTGGACGAGCTCGTTTTTTTAATTATTATTAATATGTCTATAGCATCAAATTTCAAATTACTTAAGTCAGGTATCTCACTGACTGCAGTGTTTGATGAAGTTCCAGATTTCATAAGAAGCTTTTCAAAATGGTTGGTCCAAGTGGTTTCGGCTATTATATTTATCTGTAGGGATCTGTGCGTGTTTGTCGGCATATTGTTAATTACGCGCCAGATCTCTCCAGAGGATTTGGTTAAAAGGGCTTTAAGCATCATCTCGGCATCAGTTTGTCTTTGAATTTGCAAGATTTGCTTAATCTTGTTTCGATATCTAGTTTTCAGCAATGTCTTTGTTGCACTAGACGATGTGAGTGCAAGGGCTCTCAGGGCTCGTTGCAATTCACCTTTTAGACTTTGTATCACTGGATTCAGCCGATATTTGTGTGTGTAAATTGGTTTAATTGAGACAGTGTTTGTTTGATCATCTGGATATAAGCGTTATAAAATACTTGTGTCGGACCCTCATTGTTTTGGCTATTCTCAACCAGTTTCCGATGAAGGGAAGCTATAAGTTTAGGATTCCATTTGAGGTGGTTTCTTGAATTACTTAGCTCAAGTGGGCATTTATAGTATTGAGCATTTCCCCGACTATGAGGAGACCATCATGTTTCCACTATGTTATGGTCACTAGCCGAGGTGAGTGTAACTTGAAACGAGGCTACGTATTTGTTCGCATTATGTGAAATAAACACATAGGGCCTCATTATGAGTCCGGCGGTAACCGCGGCGGTAAAATCACCTGGTTACCGCCGGACTTGTATTACCATTCCACCTCCGTGACTCCCGGAATTACCAGGGCATTACAGCCCCGGAGTCCCAGGAGTCACAGAGGCGGAATGGTGTTAATCCCCAATCCCATTGAGTCCCATAGGACTCAATGGGAATGGGGAAGCGGAAACACCGGCACCATCTCGTGATGGTGCTGGTGTTTCCACGTCCACCTGCAGGGGTCGGGGTCGGGCGGTCCGGAATTAACACAAGTGGCGGGTTTACCGCCACTGTTAATTCCGGACCACCTGACCCGTAATGAGGCCCATAGTCTAGTATAGAGTGGCTGGTGCCTATGGACCATGTCACAGTTGGGGGGGAGTCTTTATCAGAGGACCCATTTAACATTAAAAATGTTCTTATTTTCATCAAATCCAGCCACTTTGACACTCTTTAATCAGTGCCCGTTTTTGATGGTAAAAAACAATTCATATTAAGGTAACCAGCTATGATCGTATTCATGATATAAGAATCCAATAGAGTTTGGTCCAATATTTTTTCAATCTTTTCCATGAATTGGTCTTCAGTAGGGGAAGCCAGATTCCAATAGATATTTACTAATACAGTTGTTGGGTAAAGGGGATGATTTCTACTAGAGGTATGCATTTTGACTGCCTGGATGCCAGAATCTGGTGACAACCATGGTTCCAAAGTTAATTCTGAATCATTTCTGGCAGCTTTTAATAAGCCAGCAGCCGGTTGTCCTCTCGTGGCTTTGAAAGCCAAAATTGAAACAACCTGATGATCAGGCCAAACAGGAGTGGACAACATCAAGGTTTCCTGGAGTAATACCAGGTCAAAATGATTTAATAGTGTGGGTTTTGTTGTTAATAGATGAGAGAAACCTCTTGTGTTCCATGAGGCAAGAGAGCAAACATGAAAGACTGTAGGGCAGTTATGCTACTTAATGTAAGGCCCTTTTCTCTGGCTTGAGTCATCCAAGCTCATTTGGATTCAGAGAACTGCACAGGTTTAAGAGAGATCGTTTTGCAGTTACAACAGATATGTGAGTCCATAGATGGATTATTACCAGAGTTAGCATCCAAAGCACATTGGGGACGATTTAGAGGTAATGGGGCAGTTCCTTGAGGGTGGGGGGTGCAACAGCTTGTAGGAGCAGGCCTTTCAAATGTAGCAAGTGTCTTTCTCGCCAGACAAGATTTTTTACAATTAGCGAGGATATAGCTATTTCAACAATATCATGATGAGCAGGCATAGGGTATTTTACAGCCTGAATGTTAGCGGAATTGATATGTTTTAACTGTGCTATCACATGGAAAACTGTAAGCAGTGCTGACCGATTAGGAAATGGGTCAGAGTGTAGTCTATCTATCATAGTAATTTGTATAATTTCATCTTGTAGGCTCACAGGTTCATAGGCATGGTTGTTACAATGATTTGGCTTAGCATTGTGTAGTCCTTCCATTAGAACTCCTGAAATGTAGATAAGCAAAGGGAGATCACCCCTGATAGGTAGTGTCATGGGGAGTATGTTAGAAGTGGAAGGATTAAAACTAGCATCGATGCTAGACACCAAACCAATATCCACGGTGAAGGCCTCATTCTTAGTAGGGGAGCTCTTTTCAAGGGGAACTCGGTGAAGTATATCATTACGTTTTTGCTCCAGAGTTCTGAATGTTATTGGGTCAATATTTAAGTTGACACAGAAAGTAGGACTTTGGATAGAGGGGGCTGAGTTGTCCTCATGCAAACTATGATGGATAGTTTCAGAGATTGACACATTGCTATTATAGTAAACTGAGAGGTTCATAAATTCTTCAATAGAAATGGTCTAATTCTCAATATTTACATCAGCAGTACAGCCATCAACAGTCTGAGCATTGGACATGGGAGTTTTAACAACTTTCTTACCTTTGGATGATGCCATACACGAACTGGGAGGGTGAGATATATCCACAGGAATTGCAGTATCCTGTTCTTGATATGTAAGGGAGTTGGTCCTAGATGGAGACCCACTTATCGAGATGTTTGCCACGAAAGCTTTGGTCTTGGACTTAATGCTTTCGTTTTTTATAGACAGGGGTACATTTTTTGATTTTTTCTTCTGTTTTTGGTCTGGAATTAAGTTATGATCAAGGCCAATTTGGGAAGTACACCTCCTGTTTCTCTTTCTTTTTCTTCGCTTATTTTGAGAAGCGCGACAGAAAACATCGTACAAGGGTAACTCCAAATTAGGATGATCAGAGTTTTCATGCACCTCCTCCTGAGGGGCTGAGATGTTTGACAGGATCTAAATTGTTTCCTGTGTGAGGTTAGTGGGGGAGACTTGATCAGATTCCAAACAAGTCAATCTAGTTTATTAGTCAAAGATTTTAAATCATTACTTGTGTGGAGGCTCTTTGATCCAGACCTTCAAATAGCTTTGTTAGTGTAAAAATAGTCGTATTAATGGCGGTGAGGACGGCATCAAGTGCCGGATTTACTATGGACAGGAAACCTAATGAGGGACGCAGCTTCACAAAAGATGCAGCCGAAGATTAATTAAGGTCAGCAGGTGAAATTATGTCATTTGGGCGGGCAAGCTAGGAGCTAAGCTAAGCTTTCGAGCATTTAGATTCCTGTCAAATACATCAGCTTCACTTGGGTTAGGAGGACCTTTCAGTACTTGTGAGTAGAGTGTGAACGAGCAAGCAGCGTTAGATAGTTGAGGTAGACCTGGTAGTCGAACCTCAATCGGCTTGTCAGGAATATAACATGGCGTGGGAAAAGAGTCACCATTGTGATTTTGCTCGGATGCTGCAGCAAACTCCTGCATGGTTCTGTCTGAGCTCAGGGGAGCTAGACAATCTTCAGTATTTACCGGGAAGTTTCGAAGAGATGAGTCTTTTGTTTGCTCATGGGCCGCCAATTGTACTTGGTTCGAGCAGGCCAGCTCAACCGCGTTAATGGTGGGGGGTATTGTGAAGGTAAGCCTCGGGGTCGCTGATGTCAGCGGGGTCTGTTGAAGCCCTGAACGCATAGTTAGGGCTATCCGCTGGCCATAGCGAGGTTGAGGAAATGGCAGGCCTGATGTGAGGCGGAGCATGTATAGTGAGTGGAAATAAGGAATGGGAAAAGGAAGGAAAAAACTATTGACTAGGAATTAGCAACTCGCAGGGGGACTTGCCTAGAGTTTGCGGACCACTGCAAGTACTATTAGAGGAATCAGTAAGGTCCAGAATCAGTTTGCAACTCCTGAAGTGGTGATGCGCAGTGCACCCTGGTGACGCGGCACAGCAGTCAGCAGACAGTACTCAGCAAGTACTCTTGCTAGGTGTACGCGCACTGGTGCGCGTGCGGTTGCAGTAAATAGTCGTCAGGGGAAAGGGGTGTGGCTGCAAAGAAAAAGGCAAGAACATGGTGTTTTAGCATTCACGCTAAATTTCGAAGTAGTATAAAGTTAGTGGATAAGTTCCAAAGTGTTCACTGAAGTACCCAGGGTTATCCAATCATGTCCAAAGCTTCTTCAGAGTGGAGCGCGTCCAAGCAGCGTTCCGAGCAGGCAAGCTGACAGTACTCAGCAAGTACTCTTGCTAGGTGCGCGCGCGCTGGTGTGCGTGCGGTCGCAGTAAATAGTCGTCAGAAGAAAGGGGCGTGGCTGCAAAGAAAAAGGCAAGAATATAGTGTTTTAGCGTTCACGCTAAATTTTTAAGTAGTATACAGTTAGTAAATAAGTTCCATAGTGTTCACTGAAGTACCCAGGGTTATCCAATAGTGTCCAAAGCTTCTTCAGAGCGCATTGCGTCCAAGCAGCGTTCCGAGCAGGCGAGCTGACAGTACTCAGCAACTAATCTTGGTAGGTACGCGCGCTGGTGCAGGTGCGGTCTCAGTAAATAGTCGTTAGAGGAAAGGGGCGTGGCCAGGGTTATCAATAGTGTCCAAAGTTTCTTAAGAGCAGAGCACGTCCAAGCAGTGTTCCGAGCAGGCGAGCTGACAGTACTCAGCAAGTACTCTTGCTAGGTGCATAGGATCAGCTGTCCTATGTACAGGACCTCTTCCTGTTAATATTATAGTTTCTCTTTGTCTACCTTGTATCCTTTTTCTGCCAATATTGTCATTTATCAAACTGAATCATCTCTGAAACTTTCTTCTGTCTCACTGCATAGAACATGTCATCTATGTATGAATTATCGCGCTCTCGAGTTGTAGTTTACCTATGTCCATCTGAAGAGCCCTATTGAAGATTGATCCAGATTGACAGTACCCCTGAGGGTACCCCTGAGGTAATCTTTTATGTTTTCTGCGCTGATTTGTATACAAAAATTAAGTCACATTTTGTGAGTCTTCATGAAAGGAAATTGAAAAGAAGGCGTTTATTAAGCCTATAACTGTAAAATATTTGGCTTTAGTTGGGATGTTGCATAATATCATAGCTGGATTCGGAACCAGCAGAAACTCTGCTTTGGAAATATTATTTAGGGGACGTAAATCCTGAATAAATCTCCATGACCCCCCTGTTATTATTATATTTATTATAATTGATTTTTTATAACGCACTGTGTTGCTCTGCGTCGTCTTGCTTCCAAGACAAGCCCCTTGCCACTGAGATATACTACTCATGTTGTTTTCTTCACTGGGTACATGGGGGTTCTGATGGTACTAAAATTCCCTGCTGTATCATAACGGAAATGGTTTCAAATATAACTTCATCTGCTCATCTAGACGTGGAGTACTGCTTTGCTTGTGGCAAAATTGCTCCTGGCTTGAGCTTAATTTTAACTGCTCCTGCTCCTCGCAATAGACTCACTTCATATGGACTGCTGGCCCTTAAAATGCTAGCCACATTTTCTAAATCTTCTTGGAAAAACTCTGGTTTATTTTTTACTAATGCCATTCTCTGTGGTATTTCCCTATTCTCAACTTTAATCCATTAAGTGAGCCTTATGAAAAATACAAATTCATTGTCTGATTTCTGAACAACTTCTCGTCTGTCAAGTCTGTTAGTCTGTATCTTTGGTCAAAGGCTATTCCTGTTCGCCGTACTCTTCCGGCATCATCTGTCCCATGAACAACCACCCTTTCCTCATTTACCACTGCTGCCTCTAGTTCTGTGGGTATAAACTGTCCTACATCGTCATCCATATGGATTTCTGGCCTACAAGAATACTTCTGGATCTAAATGAACTCCCTCTTAAATGCTAATATGAATTCTCTTACATTCATGTAATGTATCCCTGGATTGGAGCACACTATCCCTTTGTCAGTGAAATATATCTTCATATTAGGTTTTGTCATCAAGTCAGGTCCTAATATATTAACTGGTGCCTGCCGAGAACACAATAGTGGCATAGACAAGTCATGCTCTCCTATTGAAATTGGTAATTCGTCAGTAAAAGGAACCAAACTCATAGACCAAGAGAAACCCTGTGCATTCATGGTGATCCCAGAGATTAGGTACTTTCCCGCTCATACACAACAAAGGGTTGCGCCTGTGTCTACAAGGAACAGAATGTCTTGCCTCCTAGCGTTACCTTGACCCCCGGTTCCTCATATGGGTCTGGTGATACTGATAGTACTGAACACATCAATTCGCTCTGTGGGCTGTCCTATTGTGGGTATAAATTCATCCCTGTACCTGTAAAAAGGATTCCCTCCCACCACTGTCACACTCCCTATTCTGGGTGTGGATGCTTGTGGGGCTCCTGTATTCGCCTTCCTTTGTGGCACCATTGCTTGTTGCATCAGAGTGTACTGTGGTTGCTATGTCTGTACTTGTTGTGTTTGCTGTGGCTGCCCTTGTGGTGATTGTGGTTGCAGCGAGATCTGCTGCATTTGCTGTATTTGCGGCACACGTGTTGATACTGCATGTGATCTTGGGCATAATACTCTGGTGGTTCTGTACCATACTGCAGAGAATACCCCATCTCCCTCTTGGAGCTTGCCAGCTCTGCTGCATGTCTCCTCTACCTCTACACGTTCAGGCGATATGTCCTCTCCTTCCACAATTCCAGCATTGCTGCACCTGTCCGCCATTAAATCCTCCTCCCCCTGGAGGGTTTAGAAATCCACCTCCTCATCCTGTTGGTCCATTCCCTCTCCCTCGTGGCTAAATATTTCACCCACCTTGATATGATAAGTCAAGGGGAAGGGAAAAGGAGAAGTGGCAGGGGGGGAGGGAGAGGGGAGTGTAGTGGTAAGACACAGTACGTGCTGCCAGGGTGGTGGGTCAAGTAAGTGCAGAGAGGCTGGGGACTGTAGGGTTGCAGATACAGTCCCTAAGTGGGTGGGAGGCTCGGATGCAGTGCAAGGGGATACTGGTCATGCACGAACCTGGTGCCTGAGAGGATCAGTGGGTGGCCACGTAACCAGTTAGTGCAGCAAACAGGATCATCATCAGGATAGAGAGATAGAGGAAGCAGAAGCGAAAAGGAAGGTCTTGAGTTGCTTCCAGAATCTTAGGTGGTCTTGCTCAAGTCTGAGAGAGGCAGGGAGGCTGTGCCAGAGGGCAGCCCCATGCCATGGGCAGAGATTTACCCCCCACACTCTGCCTGGAGAAGTGTCTGACCCTCAGAGAGTTGCAGGTGGATGAGCGGAGTGGTCGAGAAGGAACATGCTTAGCGAGAGAGATTTTGATGTAGTGTGGTCCCCAGCCCCAGAAAGCCTTGTGGGTGATGCAGGGGGTCTTGAACTTAATCCTTGCAGACACCTGGAGTCAGTGAAGAGATACAATCCCTGAGCTTAAGGTCAGTGACAAGTCTCAGAGCCCTGATTTGGATTAATTGCACATGGTGAAGAGTAGAGATAGGCAGATTTATAAAGAGGCAGTTGCAGAGGTTCAGCCTAGACAGAACTAGAGCTCTGCAGACAGTGAGCTTCTGGGGGAAATTGAGAAAAGGAAGAATACCTCTGAGGAGGTGCAGCTGGTAGTGTCACTTCTTTGCGATGTCAGAGATGTGAGGAAAGAAGGAGAGCATGGAGTTGAAGATGACACCAAGGTTCTTTCTCTCAGAGGAAGGTGCGGGTGGAGGGTCCAGGGTGGGCGGACAGAGTGTAAGAGGGAAAGCAGGGTTCCTAATGAGAAAGATCTCAGTCTTACTGGCATTAAGGCAGAGATAGTTGGAGGCACACCATTCCTGAATCGTGAATAGACAGTCAGGAATGAGCGAGAGATCAGAGGAGGCTGATGGGAGCCTGAAGGAGATCGGAGTGTCATCCGCATAACACTGAAAGTTAGTGCAGAAGGTAGAGATGTGGTGTGCCATAAGAGCTGAGTAATGTTTGAAGATCCAGGATGAGAGGTTCGAACCCTTGGAAACACCACATGTAGAGAGAAACGTGGGTGAGAGAAGGGACCCAAACTGGACCTGGTGATCAGAGAAAAAGAAGGTCAACCATGCTAGGGCCTGACCTGTGATGTCCAGGTTATCACAGGGTCGATTGATCAGGATGGCATGGTTGACCATATCAAAAGCAGAGGGTAGATCAAGGATAATGAGGACAGAAGGAAGGTTAAAGTTCAGGTTAGAGAGCAGGTCTTCACAAGTGTTCAGGAGAGCAGTTCCATGCTTCTGGCTGTTCTAAAGCCAGACTTGTGGTTTTGGAGATAACCAACAGATTCAGTATGGAGAGTAAGTTGGGAGATGGCAAGCTTTTCCAAGCGTTTTCCCAGGAAAGGATTAATACAAAGGAGTGCTTTAGGGGGTTAGAAATGGTACCAGTGGCAAAAGAGTGATTGCATAAATCGTCAATGGCTGGAGCAAGAGTGTCACAAGGGTGTCAATATGGTCCTTGATGAATCGGGAGGAGCAGGGGAGCCTCCGCTTTGATGAGACTTTCATAGATCTGACTTGTCTAGAAACACCATCAGGAATGAACACAGGAAAGGAGGAGACAGGAGGAGGTGAGACGACTGGAGAGGGGCCGGTAGTGCTAGAGGGAGAGGAACAAGAGAGAGTGGACAGGATGTCCTGAGGTTTAGTGGCAAAGTGAGAAGCCAGTGCCATGCAAAAGCATGGGAGGGAACAGGAGAGGTGGAGACTGTAGGAGGATTGGCCATCTCGTTGCAGATTTTGAAGAGTTTGGGCGAGTTGTTAGCAGCCGCAGAGACTCAGGCTTGGATGTAAGCTGTCTTCTTGGACAGGAAAGAGAGTCTATATTGCCTTTGGAGCAGGAGGCAGGCCAGTTTGTCGGAGGATGAGCCTGATGCCCGCCACTTCCTCTCAGCCACCCTACACTTGTGTTTAGAATGGCAAGGTTGGAATCATACCAAGAAATGCACTTGGATGTGGGCTTCAGATGGATCCTCATGACAGGGGCAAGGACATCAAGAGTGTTAGAGATTGAGAGAAGCAGGTTGTAGAGGGCTGTGTCAGAGTGTCAGTCAGCCACATAAGGAGGAGGAGAAGAGAAAGTAGCAGGAAAAGCCTCCACTGGCACACGCTTCATGGGCCAGATGACCGATAAGGTGGGTGGGCAGTGCTGGGATTGGCTTTGCCTGGGGGAGAGAGAGCGACAGGTGAGAGGAGATAAGAAAGTGGTCAGTTCAAGAGAGAGGAGTGATTAGAGGGTTGAAGAGGGGGATGTCTGATGAGATAAGAGCATGCAAAGTGTGCCCGGCAGAGTGTGTCAGGCGTTCACTTTACCACTCTTTACCACTCTTTCTATAGTCGGATCTACTGAAAAACCACATGTGCCCTCTCCTTGCGCTCTCTCATTTTCTTCCCTTTCTTCATCTGACATCATTGTACCCCAACTGATATGGCTGTTATCCCTTTCATCATCGTCAAGATCCAGCCTGCTTAGGGACAGCACTCTATGCTTGTCCATCCTTACGTCATCTGATCTACCTCCTGTTTCTCTCGGTGGAGATCTTGTAACCATCTTTCTCCCTTATTTGTCTATATAGATTATCAATCCTTTTCCCTCTGCCTTCTGCCTCATGCTCATCAGCGCATGTCTGTATTCTCATCTTATGCAGCTCCCTGCGGGGCTGTTGTGACAGTCTCTCTTCTTCCCATCGTTCTCATGCTTCAATTGGTATTACACATCTATTAAAAATGTGATCTATTTCATCATCCCTTTGTCCCCTACTTTGTCCCCTACTCCTTCTCATTTCTTCTTCCCCTCTTCTCATCTCCCTCTTCCCTTCTTCCTCTCGCCTTCTTTGCAACCGGCGTTCTTTCAAGCTCTGTGTTTCTATTTCTTCAAGTTTCATCTCCTCTATTCTCTCTTTCTCTTTTTTCTGTTCTTCATACCTTCTTCATTCTTCCCCTCTTTCTGTGCCCTTTCTCATTTCTTTTCCCCTTCCTCTCTTTCTTCTCTTTCTTTAACATCATCAATACCCATTCTGTCTAATTTGAGTAGTATCTGTCCTACCATCCACTCATTCTGTACTATTGGCTCACTGCTGGTTCTGTCTTTCTCTCCATTTAGTCGCCTGGCTTCTTCTTCTATCTCTATCTGCCTGTCCCTTCTTTCATTATGCTCCTTATTTTCAACGCTTGTGGACAAATATGCATGTTCTTTAATTTTGCTTTCTTCTGCATTATCTTCAACACTATAAGCGGGGGAGCGTATGTCCAATTAAAATGCCCCACCACTGCTTTTAACTCCTTTAGAGGATGAAATCCCTGTTTTTCCTCAGTTTTACTATTGTTTTCAGAAGGGGCAATAGGCGCCGAGGCCATTACGCCCTCTCATTTATGATGATTATGCATCCGCTCCTTCTCGGACAGTTCTTCTTTCTCGCTCCGATACATTTTCCATATTTCTAAAATAGCTAACCTTTTCTGTAACTTCTTCCCTGAGTATGCAGCATGTGAGAATGTTGTCATGTATTGCAATACTGTTGTCGATAGCAAACCACGGCATGAACATTTTGTAAGATGTGTCTTTTACCCACTCTGGGTGCTATTTCCTAATCTTAGGTGTGTACCTCGGTAATGTTTTGCACACATGTAGTAGGGAACTGTCCCCCACAATGACAAATCATTTTTAACTGTCAATATTTACTGGTTATTTAATTCTGTTATTACTTTAATTAATTATGCCACAACTATCAATTCAGTCTATAACCGTCAATAGCCACCCATTTCCCTAAAACAATTCTCCAGACAATTTCCAAGCCTATATATAATATATGTTTTCTTTCTGCATTTATGATTCTCACTATCCTGCTTTTATCATTGACAATCTAAGAATCTTATTTTTCTCAACTTTTTCTCAACTGCTACTCTCCTATGTTTGGCGCCAATCGCTTGTTTTTTAGTCGGATCAGTCGGATAATGGCTATCGTTCTATAGTTTCAACCTACAACCGATATTCTCACAACTAATACAAAACATGTCAACTTGTTAGACTAATATTTTTACAACCCCAAACAAATGTGCACAACAATTTCTACGATCGTCTTCTTTACTGTCTCTAGTAAAAGTATCTCATCTCTATGTTACTCCATTTTGGGTGTCATGCATCCTTCTTTGGTCTAGCCACAGGAATCCCTTAAGAATACTGTGTTCCAGAGTTTAATGTGGTCCCTTCTATCTCCTTGGGAATAGGAAACAAGGTATCTCAACTTAATTAAATCAGTTATTTTTTCCCTCACTATATACATGCAAGACAATCCATCCCCTTTTATTTGCCACTTTCGATGTTTCTACTTACATCCATTGTTCAGTTTAAATGCTTCGGTATCAACTCTTCCCCAATTGACAACTTCGCCTTCGGTCTGTGGGTTGCCCATGGGGACCGGACAGGAATTTCTTCAAAGAGGCACATGCCAACCATCTCATCTTACATGTGTTTTTTCTTCCGCTCTCCACAGGAAACTCTCTGGTCTTCTGGCTGATGGTGGAAGATGCAAATAACAAGGGGGTCCTTAGAGTCCCTCTGCCAGACGTTAGTCCTGGTTACGAGAGCCTTACCCAGAGTCTTTAGCTAACTATCTTTCACAGAGGAGAAATATCCAAAACATAATAGTCTTTATCCTGCCCTATGGCAGTCCAGCACCGAAATGCTAGGCAATTCTCCTCTGAACAAGAAGTTACATAAAATATACAAATAACGAGGGGGGGGTCATGGTAGTCTCTCGTAACCGGGACTAATGTCTGGCAGAGGGACTCCCGGAACCACCTTGTTTTTTGCATATTTAAGAAACGTTGGGTCTCACCCTAAGTTACTAGGGGAATCCAGACCTTAACCCCTTGCTCACTATTCTTAGAGAGGCACAGCTTTACTGATGAGGTCAAACCAGACCGAAACACGTGTCTGGAGTCGCTGTTGCTGTTGGTACTCTTGTTCAGAGGAGAATTGCCTAGCATTTCGGTGCTGGACTGCCCCAGGGCAGAACAAAGACTGATACGTTTTGAATATTTCTCCTCTGTATCAGATAGAGAGCTAAAGACTGTAGGAAAGTCTCTAATAACCAGGACTAATGTCCGGCAGAGGCACTAACCATCTGCACCGCTACCAAAATGTGCAGTAGCACCTGGAGCGTGCTAAATGCTGAATGGGATTACCACAATAACTGATCTCGGGCGCAAATAACCATCATACTCAAAGAATTTGGCAAATACTGCTTTGTTATCAGTTCAAAAAAGTAGAAAAACCTAATGAGCAAAACAAATCGCAACGCACACAGTCTCAACACATTTCAATTAAACAAAAGGCTTGGTGGAGGGATTGATTAAAGGAACATATCTACCTATAGACCATTTAGGTGTTAGTAACATCAGTGGCTGCCCCTTATCAAGTAAGCACGTCTGAACTACCTGCAGCTATGTATAATACAGATAACAGCAGGATAACAGCAGCGGATTGACTTCTGCAACAGTGTATAGTCCACCATTACATAGGACCTCATGGTTGGTTGGCCTTCTCTTCCAATCTTGGACATTCGGCTCGTTAGCAACACGTAAGCAAAATGAAACCACGATCAGACAACTGCCCGCTTGGCTATTTAGGCTACCATATCTCATCAGTTTGGCCCTGAGCCAAGGCTTCCTCTTTATAGTTGACCTTGCTGGCTATTCTCTTCCTCAGAACATTAAAGGGAGTGAAGATACATTGCTATCTTCATCTGGAGCTTTATAAATAGGGCTTGTTTTCTGGTCTCGCACCACATATGAGGAGGCCATGATTTTGTCAATGCAGTCCTTTTATTTATGACTACTTGATTCAATTATGCTAGGTGCTATTACTCTTTTTGGCCTCTGGAGACTTGGTTGCTCCATCTTGCATGTGTTTTCTGCATCTTTGATTGTACAATACTTTGCACTCACAAATGTTCACTCCTTTGCTTAATCTAAGAGAAATATGTCCTGTGTACATAGCTTATCTGTAACGCTCACCTGACTCCCACGGAGGCGCTGGCCTGGTTCGCGCTGCTGTGACCTCTTCTAAGGTGATGCGCAGGGTTCGGAAGACGTACTGGACCGGGCCCCCAAATCTGGCTTGTCTGGCTCGCAGAAGTATCCTTCTGTAGGTGAAAATAGGGGATTAACTGTCTGCGGGGTAATGCAATCGGCCTCCCACTTTCCCCTCTCACCCTCCTCGAAACCCTTCTGTGATTCCTTGTAGCGTCTCACCTTAGGGTCTGGAAGGACAAGCTCTCCATCCTGCTTCTGATGCAGGGGCACGTTGGCATCCAGTTACTTCACTGGATTTTCGGATTGGTGAGAACCAAACTTGCTTGGCTTACAGGTAAGTTTTTTTGATAAGAGGTTCCCTTTGTGTCCATGCATTAATGTACTAATGCTAGTGTCTTTTTCCCCATAGGGGCCGGGGTACGGAATGCCGGGGAACAGGCACCGACCCGAGATGAGAGATGAAATCCTTGTAGAAATCAGGTAAGTCTTTAATGAGCGTTTTTTGGTAATGTCTTTTCATTCGCTCATTAACGCTGATGTCTCTTTTTCCCCTTAGGGGCCGGGGTCCAGAAATGCCAGGATGCGGCGCGGACCCGAAATGGAGAGGGAATGAATCAGCAGGTAAGTCTTAACATGGAGATTTAGCTTTCCTTATTCCCTTCTCTCTCTCACCTTTTGTTCTGGTCTTTTTCTCCCTAGGCGCTGGGGCGTGACTGCGAATCCGGATGATCGCTGCTGAACATGGAGGCGCCCTGTAAATGTGAGTGGAATGCGGCGCTGCAGCGATCGACGCGATGAGCTTTTAAATAAAAGTCTTCCTTTTCAGGATTGTCGGCGAGATGTCTCTGGGATGCGGTTTTAGCAGGTAAGGACTTTTCCTTCTTCTGTTCTCTTCTTCTCTTCCTTTGCAGGTGATTCAGGATGCTGGCAGGCGTGGCAGAAGTCAGGATGCAGGAGCAGACACGGTGAGCGTCCAGCTGCTAGATGCAGAACAACACGAAGCACTTGTGGCTGTTCGGGTGGGGTTTAAATAGCCTTGGAAGAAGTTCCAGGTATGTATCCTTCCTCCAATCAGGTATGTATCCTTCCCCGACCACGCCCGGATGGTAAATTAGTCCCACAGGTAAAGTAGTTCCTTTCAGGCCTCAAGGAGGCTGGGATCCTGCAGCATGGCCTGCATCAGGTAAGTGCACCCAAGCACTCCCATAATGAGCCTGGCGCCATAGGCGCCAGGACTGATGTCTTTTATGAGCCTGGCGCCATAGGCGCCAGGACACTGTCCAAAGGGCCCCTATATGGGGTTGCTGGGTCCTTCCTTGGGGACTGGATGTCCGCTTTCGGGGACGCAGAGCTTGAACCGGCTCCCCGGAAGCGGGCATCATGACATTATCCTCCTCGACTCCTTTTGTGCCTTGCAGCTGCCTCTTATTGCGGCATCCTTGATCCTGACACTATACCTGAGACAAACAAATATTCGTTCTTCTGAACAAAATTGTATTCCAGTGCCCTGTCAGCTCTGCAGCCTTTGTATTTCTCCTTCAGGTTTCTTGCTTACTACTATACGAAGCCATCGTCCATTTTTTCAACATGGATACTTTACTCATGTTCTATTTTCTTCATTTAGCAAGCTTCTATATGTTTTATTTACCTTGAATTTCTGCGAATATATATCAACTACAGCTCTCCTCAGTAAATATGATTTCTTCATTTTCGCATACATGTTCACTTTGTCACTTCTGTCACATCTTCATTTGTTAAGTATTCATATATCATTTCAGTGCACTCTTGTCTCTTCTCTTCATGACATCACTTTACAACTGTCAGACTTCACTTATAGTTGTTCTATGTCCAGTGGTGTCCGCAGACGTCTTTCTACTATGTCAGTTTGAGGGAACATTTGATACGGCTGTCTGAGTGCAAAACGTCTTCATATCTTCGATGCAGTATTGGGATGATATGACGGAGGTGAGAGGGTGTGCGCTAATGATGTATACATCTGCCTCTCTACATTAGTGTGCCCTGTAGCGGGCAAGGATCGTTGGAGTCAGAGTCAATGAGGGTTAAGTCGAATTCCCTTTTAGTTCTATCAAGAGTGACAGAGAGGTACTCCTCCATTTGCACATGTTGAGGATTTTAAAGATGCGGCACACTCCAGACCAGGACTCTTTTTACTGGCCAGGGATGCAGCGCACAATTAAAAACACGTTTATGTTTATTTCCTTCAGATTCAATTTTTGAGAAGGCAGCCAACCCGTCTCACACCCCCCTTAACGTACACCCTGTGTCGCAATGGACCATGAACCACACCAGGGTGTAATAATGAAATATTTATTTATTTTTTAATTATGAATACAAATCAAATACATTACATATAGGGCAGCAATCACCAGTGTGGTGATAATTACGCAATAAAATGATAGGATACACTTAGTTTAACCTTCTAACATAAGATACACAATGTACAAATGAATGAAAGCAAGATTACTTTTCGGGTAGTATTTTCAAATAGCAGCACAGTTAGGCATTCCACCTGTAACGTTCCCTCAAACCCTTATTCACCAAGCTTTGTGTGGGTGGGGAGAAGTAGCAAGGAGTCAGGTATACTAGGCAAAAAATCGGAATGAAAATCCAAACTGCCACTCCTGAATGGGAGGCCAAAATCAGATTAAGCTCCCTTCAAAAATTAGCAAAATGGCACTCAGAATTACTAAATAGTTCTTTTACATGTGCGATTGAATGGATAAGACAAGAATGTGTGTGGCTGTATCAAAGAAGCAAGAACAATCACAAGCTACAAGGCAATGTACTAAACAATGTGCATACATTTTAGAAAATCGACTTTGGAAGGAAAAAACAGAACAGCAAGAATCACACATGGCAAAATTGCAATTGCTTCATTTCACAGGTTTAAAATAGCAAAAAAGCTTGAAAAATGAGCTAAACAGACATAATCAGAAATCGGTTTTAATGCTAAGGTACAAAGGCAAATAACAGGTATGATATGAAAGTGAAAGGATGACTCTGGAGGTGTGACCGAATGGGATTCTTAATGGAAGGGAAAACTGTTACACGGGTGAAATCGGTTTTAAAAGGAAAAGGTTAATTTGCAAGGTTAACCCATTCACGCTGTGTGCCTCTTATATGGGAATTAATTCATTAATTCCAAATAGTACTAAGGATTTATATAGCGGACTAAAATGATTTTGAAAAAATGGTGCTAACACATGGAGATTAACACAGATTTTCCTAAGGACAGAATACACAATTAGCAACAGATGCAGCTAGTTGGTTATAGGGGAAGGGTGATACTTACAAGAGCACTTGAATGGGGTAATTTGGACAGCCAGCCGGATCGTTGGACAGCGGGACAGGGATCTGGTCACTGCGCAGCAGCGGGTCTCCTACAGGAACACAGCGAGGCAACCGGGGTCTGGTCTCAGTGGACAGCAGGGTGTATCAGATGGGCAGAGATGGTAGCTGGACAAAGCTGGTCTGGTCACTGGATAATCCCAAAAGGGTTCAGAAGCCTTTCCCCCTTTCTCCCTGAATTATTGGGATTTTTGTAGGTTTTAATTCTGGATCATGGTTCTGCCTGGATAGGAGGTACTACATGGATCAGGATCAGCTGCCCCTGGCCTAGCACTGGAATCTGGAATCTTGCATGGTGACTGTGCAATGTCTGGATCCCTTTATGTTGCGTGTTGGATTCTTGTTTTTAATGACCTCAATTTTGAATGTCTCCTCCATATATATGTCGGATGGCATCAGATGATTTTTACTATGTGGGTAGAACTAAGCTAGACATACTTCTAAAATCGGATAGTTCAGGTTGATGATGTCGCTGCCTCCCTGTAAGCAGATTGGACTGAAGGAAGTGACTCAGTTTTAGTGTGTGTGTTTTTATTGGGTGCTTTGATATACCACTCTTACATTTGCCAAAATCAGTTATGAAACAAAAACCTCATATTTATAAATATCACCCTTATAAAAAAATTAGATAGGCAAATACCATATTTCACATGGAGCATACTATTCCAAACCCTAAGTTTGTATGATGCTGTTTAGTGCTTTAGTGCTTCTGGCAATCTTTCACAATTTCTATGACAAATATTTCTGCTTAAAATCTACAAATGGTTACACTGAAGCTTATCACTGTCGGACATATTTGCAACAAGTTTCATAACTGTACTATGGATGATTTTCCCTGAAATGCCATTTTACTGGTGTTTGCGTCCCCACATGAAAGGAAGATCCACATTGTCTTATTTTCATGGCGCAAAAATGACATTCAAGCTGTCAACATTTTACATTACTGCTTCTTTAGATTACGGACATAAATGTCTTTATATGAAAAGTCTTTTCAATCATATGGGCCGGCTTTGTTCCCAAAAGTGGGCAGTCCTTTCAACCCCCCAGACAAATTTCATGCTCTGGTCAGCTTTGCCAGAAGTTGCTATGACTCCCCTTTGATTTTAGGCAGTTGAAGCTGAGGAAAGGTATTAGAGGAATTCACACTCCAGTGACAGGGCTGTCCATTATCCCAGGCTGCAGCAATGTTGCTCCATCTTACGAAGTCGCCATTTCCCACACCTCTGGGTCTTTCATGTGGAAAAGGAACTTCCTTTCCCATTGGGCTGGCACATTTGAAGTGCCTGCCTTTGCAAAGGTTGGTTTGGCAGCAATTTCTGGGCCTAGCCATGATGCTTAAATTCTTTCTGTGGGGAAAAATAAACTACACAGAGTACAATTTACCTATATTTTGGCCGTGTTTCTTCCCAACATGTATAGTTGTGTTTTCTGGGCATGTTACAGTATTAGTTCTCTTTAGCTTGTACAATAGCAACTCACTGCCTTGCAGAGCAGTGCGACACAGGTTAATTTTACTTTCCCTTGTCATTTCCAAATGTGATTTTCCTCCTCCTTATTCTGAACATTTCCATAGCTGTGGTCAATTTGTAATACACAGGCATCTGTTCAAAACAAGGGTTCTTTGAAACTGACATAAGCAAAGGGAGAGAGAGAGCTTCTTGTGAAGAGTTTTGCCTGTGTTACTTTGTTGCAAGAGTAAATGCTTGCCATACAGACTGAAACAAATTGCTCTGGTCTCTCACAGTTTTTACTTGATGCACAATGCCTTTCTGGTAGGAATGACCCTCCTTTGATGGTGTTCATCCTGAAGATAGATGGACATGGATGTGTTTTACTGGAACCAAACTATGTAATGTTGAAAAGATGGACATAGCATCAGTGCAAGGGCATTTTAAACACAGAACATTTTCTCTTTCAGTTAGTAGTTGTGAGCTGGCAGCATAGCAGCGCTGAGCCAGGCTGCTTTTGAATTCTTCTTTTTGGTGCACATGAAGAACATCGCTGCAGACATCTCGGGGTGTTATAAATTCCTTCTGACCCCATATGTGCTCTGCAGAGCCAGCACAGCCATTATTTTTGGTAACTACATCTCGGGGTGTTATATGTTCCTTCTGACCCCATATGTGCTCTGCAGAGCCAGCACAGCCATTATTTTTGGTAACTACTAAAAATGCAGTTTTGATGCAGGGAATAATTGCTCAGCAGAGCCAGCACAGCCATTCTTCTTGTAACTGCTGAAAATGTAGTTTGGTGGTACAGGGGAGTTCTGCTGGGCTGGTAAATGTACCCCACATGCAGTAGCCAACACATGTCTGTGCAGAGAATGTGTATGAATGGGGTGACCCATGGTTGGCGATGCTGAGACTTAGGGGTGAAAGTAAGCAGTGGGAAGTGAGAGGAGAACAAGTCATAGAGTAGAGTCTGGAAGTTGGAGAAGGCTGTGTTGGTGGAAGAGGTATCAGGTGTGAAGGAGGAGAGTGAGAACTGGAGGTCAGAGAGAAAGGGGGGAATGGAAGAAGGTTTAAATCTCCTGTTAGTAATATGTGAAGCAAGTAGTGAGGAAAGGTCACAGGGTGTAAAGGAGATGATAGTGGAAAAGATTTAATGATCAGACATGAATGGTGTGACAGTAGTATTAGTGGCTGAGAGAGATGTGGGGATGAATAAGACATCAAAAGAGCTACCACCTGTGTGGGTAGATAGGTTATGGATAGAGTGGAGAGTGTGCTCACTAGGAAAAGACTGAAGTTGAGATTTCTGAGAAGTGGTTGGCAAGGGAAGGTTAAAGTCACCTAAGAGAATGAGATAATGTTTTGTTGGACAGAGAATCAAGGAGTTGCCCCCCAAGATAATCAAAGAATGGGCCGGTGGGACCAGGAGGGCGATAGATGTAGATGATGTGAACCGAGTGAGGCAGAGCAATAGTAGAGATGATGAATTCAAAAGAGTTAGGAGAGGACGTGTCATTGGAGATTCATGAGGCATTGAGTTGGGAAGAGAGTAGGTGTCTGCCACCTCCACTTCTTCCAGTCAGTAGAGGAGAGTGAACAAAGGATACTTTGGAGTTGTGTAGGGCTGCCAGAGTGGCTGTGTCATATGGAGATATCCAAGCTTCAGTGACACAACAAGGTCTAGCGGAGGAGAGCTGGAGTGAAAGCAGTCAGTGAAAAATGAAGTTATGTTTCATACAGTCTCAGCATTCCAGAGGGTAATGTTCAGTTGATGAGGTAAGAAGGAGCAGAGAAGTTGAGTCTCAGAGGAAGAGAGGCGAGCTGGATAGGTGTTAGAGGAGGAATGGTTAGCTCGTCAGCTTTGTTTGTTGGAAGTGGAAGAGAGATGGAGTAGTGGGAGTTTACAGTTGTTAGTTTTACAATAGGGACAGGAAAGGAGAAAGCTGTAGCGTGATTGGAGAAAGTGTAGGGAGAGGCGAGTAGGAGAAAGAGCAGGATTGAATGCTTTATAGGTGAGTAGCACAGCGTGGAGATGGGGCTGGTCCAAGATGGTCCAAGATGGCTGCAGGTAGTGTTTTAATTGATCGAGGATGGCCAAAGCAAGTGATGTCACAGAACCAAGATGGATGCTGGAAGTGATATCAGTGACTAATTCAAAATGGCCGCTGGCAGTCAAGTTCCAAACAGAAATTGCAGCCAAAAACCAGAACAAATGAGTATGTTCAATGTCTACAAAAAAGATTTAATTTTTTACATTGAACAGTTCCACTACATTTTACAACCCCTTCCACAATTCGAGCTGTTCTTATTGCAGTTAAAGAATGCCTCTTTATTCTGCTTGATAGTCTCTTTAAAGTTAATAATAATATAATTTATTGTGACTTAGTTTACAATGAAACTTTACACATTAAAATGTTACCTAAATGAAAACAGAATTATCATGAAAAAAAAAAAAAGAAAACCGTCAATAATTAACAAACATTACATAAGATATTACCACGAAAGGCAATACATTAAATTCTCTAAATATACATTTCCTAAAACCATAAAAAACAACTTCATTTTAAATTCACGTTTACAATAGTTCAGGGACCACACCCTACCATATATTCTCCATTAAAATTACAGATGGAATATCGATCTTATATCAGTGTTGTTACAGTTCCT